>NC_141389.1:29015231-29711039 GCF_017979445.1 Akebia trifoliata | reverse complement strand
AAACCCTAAACCCTGAACCCTAAACCCTAAACCCTAAATAAAATCCTAAAGCCTAAATAAAACCTTAAACCCTAAAAAACCTTTAACCCTAAACCCTAAAAATCTCTAAACCATAAACCCTGAATCGTTTACTAATGCCTTTCTATGGAGCACTGACATGAAATACCTATCTACAAAATTTTATTAATAAACTAACTATTAATTGATAAAAATTACATCTAGCTTTTCTATCTAAATATAAAAAACTATTACTTACTAACAATCTACGTCTAACCTTTATTTACAAACTATTATTGCACACTAACTGAATACTAATATCTACTAACTAACTAAACTACGCTTTAACCATTAATGACTATCAACTAAATAGTAACATCTAATAACTAATTACGCACCACTATAAATTTCTAACCATCTACCTTTAACCTTCATTTGAAAACCAATATTCCACACCAACCACAACGCTCTAACTTGCAACAACTATCTATAATATGCACTAGCTATTAACAAGCATCTATTAAACATTAGCATCCCACATCTAACCATAAACAACTATTAACCACTAAATATTTTCCTTTAACCCCAAACTCTAATCCTTGAACCCTAAACCCTCTACTGTTTGCTCTATTAACTATCGACTTTATATCGAGCACTGACATTAAAATACTATCCATAAAATGTTAATAATAAACTAACTATTAACGACCATCTACTAAATGTTAACGTCCCAAGTCTAACCATAAACAACTATCAAACAACTAAATACCTTTAACCCCTAAACTCTAAACCTTAAACACCTAAATCCAAAATACTGACTTGAGGGTGCTTAATTCTAGACAGCTCCTAACAATTTAGAATCAACGTAACAAGCCTTCCAACTCGGTTCTCTGAAACCAAAATCGGCCAGTCAGGTTCTCAGATAAGAGGTGGCGCACAATGCATAACAAGGGCACTCTTAAATCACCTCTAATCTAGAATAAACGTGATTTACTCCCCTTATACAACAGGGTACAATGGGGCAAAACCGTCCTTAGGCACCGATTAATGGTCAAGAAGCACAATTGGGGCAACTTGAAACGAGTTTCTCCTATTGAGCTCGTGGACCCTAAGGTCTTTAGTCTACTGAATTTTAATTAATTTGAGATATTGGGCTTTCTAAGTGGGTTAATTTTTAATCCTAAAAAGAGCAAGGAATCAGTGATGAAATCTGATCCTTATCTTATCGCATGTCCTCCCCATAGGAGTGCCCCTTTTAACTAAAAACGGTGCATCCAATGTGTGAAAACTAAAAACACAGACAAACAATAAAAAAAACCCACTTGCAATAGATTCGTAGGTGATAGAACAACGTACCTCTCGTTCAAGACGAGGGATGACTTAGTTGAGTCGACTCAAGCCACCGACACCAATTTCGATGTACGAACCCGAGGGGCCGAGACAGTTACGTCCCACTGTCCTCCTTCCTTAAATCTATTACAATTTGGGCCTTCCCAAATAAAAATAAAAATTGACAAACACAAACAAACAAACAAAAAAACCCACTTGCAATAGATTCGTGGGTGATAGAACAACGTACCTCCCGTTCAAGACGAGGGATGACTTAGTTGAGTCGACTCAAGCCACCGACACCAATTTCGATGTACGAACCTGAGGGGCCGAGACAGTTACGTCCCACTGTCCTCCTTCCTTAAATCTATTACAATTTGGGCCTTCCCAAATAAAAATTGACAAGTAATCCTTTAATCTAGAAGAAATTTTTCTCTACCAAAGCATCCTCATCCTCCACCATTAGAAATCCAATCCTGCAAAATCGATTTGTCATAACTCAAATCACTAAAAAAAAGTCTAAAAAAAATAATCTAATTACAGCAATCTTAGTCCAACCAAGAAAAATCTAGAAAAGTTATTTAATATTAAAAATTTTTACTTCATCGCACATTACACACTAATAACTAATCAAGAATGAAAAATCATAACCACTAATAGTAAATTATTTTTAATTTACTATTAAATACTTAGTAATATCGTATTGTTAGTAATTGTGGTTAATACGTATCTAAGAAAAATGAAATCTATACAAATTAGTATTAAGTATAAATTATTAACCATTAATTATCAGGCCTTAGATACTAATCATTGAACTTAACCTAACCACAAACCCTCATACATTTTTAACCCCATTTCTAGTCTCAACTTCAAAATCAAGTTAATTTGTCCAAGATTTCCTGACAAATTCCCTCAAATTTTGAATATCTCAATCACGATGGTACGGACAAAACTTACAAAAAATCAAATTTCAATTTGACTAAAACTCAAAATATCTAAAACATAAATCACAATCCATAAAACTTGAACTTATAGACTCATTATTGATACACCACTCACAAATCCATTGAGATTTTGAACATCTCAACCAAGGAGGCACAAAACATAATCTTAAAATCTAACCCAAAATTCAAAACCCCAAAAATCACCTCTATACCCCTTTAAAGTGAAAAGCTTAAATTTCTAATTCAAAACCTGATCCCAAAACCTTTCAATTTGCATAAAACCCAATTTTTCTAAAATATAAGAAAGAGAAACAAACATCTAATGACTTACTATTAAACCCAACTTACCTAAAACCCAAAATAATAATACATAAGGAACATTTTCTGACCCAACCACGCATTATATTTTTCTTAACTTTTAGTAAATTTATGCCACAAAAATCAACTTTTGTATAAGACCACAAAGAACAACTTCACTAATGATTTGCAACAATTGAATCTAAAAACTTAAACAAGTGAAAATCAAATGTTCATAACTATCCCAAACATTACATAAATATAACAATGGTCACAAATCAACAATCAAGGAGATTCATATACATAGGTCCATCAAAAGGTAGATCAAAAATTAAGACACCCACAAAAATAGCACAAATTAAAATAAAAATGTCACATGATATTTTTAAAGGAAGTTGTCTAACCTCATACAATGTTTGAAGCTCAACATCAAACATACGATTGAGATTAGAGGAAAAATGACTTATCAAAGAAAATTAGAGGAAAAATGCAAATCAAAAACCCAAAGGCATGAACAACAAGAGCATGAATCAAATACGATCTATAAAACCCAAAGGCAACAGTAATCAGTATGTAATAAGGGGTGAAAAAGAAGAAACGCCAATCACATAAATCAAACCACCATGTAAAAAATCATATAATAAAGTAATGTGAAACGAAAGTGACTTCATACATGATAAGAAGCTCTAATGCTCAAATACCATTTGTTTACCCAGAGTGGGACTTGGAAGAGCCCAATCACAAAATCGAAGTTTGAAAATTATTTTCATAGTACAAAAAATTAGAATTTGAGAATGGTTTAATATTGCAAAAGAAAAAAAAAAATTGGATCATTTTTTTATGGTACGAACCAAAAATCAAGGTAAAAGAACAAAATTTAGAGTTATTTCTATGTTATAAAAAAGCAGAATTTGAATTAAAATTTGACATTTTATAAGCATGCAAACAATCCCTAATGATCAGAAACCTCACTAAAATACACAACAAATGGTTTAACAAATCAGAAATCGTGATTTATTGTTGTAATGCCTAACTTGCGTAATCCAACAATAATAATGATGCAAACAAATGTAAGCAAAATGATAAAATACCTAGCGTGTACATAAAATACTCTAAAGTGATGACTGGAACTGGTTCAAATTCAAATTGGAATTAGAATTGAAATAATGGATGGCATATTGCTTAAGTAGTGCATTCAAAACAAAAAAATTATGAATCCAATAAACATGAAAGTGATGCACAAAAATAAACCAATATTTTGATTAAAAATTAGCAAACGTGAGGATCAATTTATGCATAGGACATCTCAACTATTGTTTGATGAAAAGTCAAATTATTGATCATTTCTAATCAATTACTAAATACTAACCTTCAACCACTAACAAATGATCATTAATCACTAATCTCTCTCTCTCTCTCTCTCTCTCTCTCTCTCTCTCTCTCTCTCTCTCTCTCTCTCTCCCCTTCATTTTTTCCTTGATGACCATAATAATAGGATCTCTTTCCCAATGTATTAAATTTACATACCCATCTGAGCAAAAGGAACCTTCAAAATAAAATAATGGATTCTAAGAAAACAAAAACCGTGATACCTTCTCTCCATCTCTTGATACTCAAACCATTTGAGTAGGATATGGACAGATGCTTTCAACTGTTAATTTTGGGTGGATTTCAATAACCAAACACCGAAGTTATACTTAACTCTTACAATCAATTTTCCAAAGTTGAACTTTTGAGAGTTGGACTCTTGAAAGTCCAACTCTCACACCCAAACTTCAATTTCCAAACACACTATAACTCTCATAATCAACTCTCAATTTACAAACACATCCTTCGTCCAATTTCCATTTATTTATTAATTCTACCCTTAAACTTTGCTTTTTGCCTAAATTGCAACATTTCAAGCCCTAATTTTATTTTCCTACAAACCCTGAATGAGTACTAGATTTCAACCCTTGAGTGCAGAAAATTTCAGCATCTAAAAACTTAGATAGAACTCACCAAGATTAAAACCCTTTGCTCAACCCTACCACAATCTAAACCTTGTTGTCCTACATAATACAAAGCATGTGGCCTCAAAACTCATCCTCTAAAGCTAAAAAACAAGAAGAGATTTATAATGTATCTAAAATAATTGCAATCATATCAAACTATAAACATGTTTATATCCTACTTATAAAAAAGAAAATATGGTGTAATCTTTTTAGCAAATACAAAAATAAAACATGAGCATAGAGACTCCCATTTTGCTTAGCCATCTGAAACAAGTGTATTCATTTTGAAACACGAACATTAGTCAAGAGGCCTGTACAATCGACCATTTAAAGTTTCTTAGTTCTAATTACATTTTCAGATCATTTTTTATTATGATATCATTAAGCTTTTAGGTTTGTGAGCTCCATATTTGATAAATCACCAATTATTGCGCTAAATAAGGCTATACTAATTACATAAGGTATTCGTTATCTTAATCGACTATCATAAAGCTCCAAGTTAGATATTGACATACCTCTTGACATATTCGTTATCGCTATAGGGTATTTTATAAATATATATATATATATATATATATATATATATATATTAGGCCTTTAGCTACAGTAGCCGACCGTCACTATAGGATATTGAGAGTGAAAATTCAAACAATGTAAGTGGAAACCAATTTGAAAATAATCTAAAAAATGCACCCAAAATACAATCAATTGAAAATATATGAAAGTGATGCAGTTCAAATTAAAATATAACAGTTCCACATAAAATATCATAAAAGGAAGTTTGAAACTACATGCAGATAATGAAATTGGTGTTCTTCGAATTAAATAAGCTAGAAAGCATACAAAATTGTCAAGCCTTTAATAGAATTTAAAAGATAGAAACAATCCCACACTCATTTTGAAACCCCAAGAAGAAAAATGGAAGAACTTCATTCATCAACCGAATTTTGAGTTATTTTCAGGAAATCAACAATACTAAGATTTGAAATTCTATCAAATATAACAAATGGGTACTTAAAAAGCATACAAACAGAAGCAAAATGAACACAAAAATTAATGAGAGAGCTCTATATAATAGTGAAAAAGATAAAAATAAAATAGAATTTTCCACAGAGTTGAGGCATTGGAAGTAATATATCTCAAAACATGACAAACAATTATAACTAATTATCATGTAAAAGATAAAAATCAAAACTTCGACAAATAATACTAAAGTACTAAACGATTAATGATTAATCCCCAAATCTACCATGTAACCTTCACCAACACCACAACACTATAATCATAGAACACTAGTGACAATATGTAACTGACCTTAACATAATGTCTCAATCAGCCTTAAAACAAACAACAGGACCATTTAGTGGTAAAAGAACATAAAATATTAATCGTGCTAAGTGGTTCTGTTACTAGAAAGTCAAGTGCAACGTATAATACATTTAAAGGAAACTCAATTCATCTCCTTTGATAACTGGCACTGATAGTATAGGAACTTCTTAGATCAAATATACAAAGACAATTAGAATAGAAAGAGTCACCAAATAAGCATACCTTTGAAGGATCAAATCCAAATCAACTCATTTGCATCTTCCGTTGTGTGTCATCAGTGACTGCATTAGCAAATGCATGTGAGAATCCATAACATCTGAAGATAATGATAAAAAAATATTAATATAAAAAAATAGCAATGCAAAGATACTATATAACATAGTTGGAAAGCCCAGTTCACACATCTATGCTCATGTCTTGTAATTTGTGAAAAAATAACATTATAATATTTTCCAATACTCACGATGGCATATACATGGGTTTTCCAGCCTCAAGACGTACCATAACACAATTCTCCATAGAAGTGTCCACAGTAAGTTTGGTAACCCAATCTTATTTGGATTCTTAATTGCATTTTAATTTAAATGTTGGATTTAATTTGTTAGAGTTACTCTCGTAAAGATAAACACTTTAAACAATATCGATTTATGCTATACTATAAATATATTGTACAATAGCTATTCCATGCTCAAGTATATGAAATTAATTTACTTTTTTATCTTTCTTTTTTTTTAGCTCTATTCCTTGTACCCACACTCCAAATCAAATAAATCACAAGAGACGTCATTTCTCAAAACAGGGGAATGAATAAAATATATGGATGTTCTAATCTTGATCTGATATGCACAGTTCAACGATGGGGGGAGAAGAAATTAAATAGCAGCAAAAAAGGGTATCTTTTCTATCATTTGCTTCTCATAAGCTTAGATTGGTCAAAACTCAAATTAGTTTGGTTGGTATTATGGATCATCATGATAAATTATCCAATTGGATTGCTCATGCGTTCATTATTACCCAGACAAATAAATTACTATATTTTATGTGTTTTGCAAGTAAAGCAAAGATAGGTTCTTACATTATTTGCAGAACCTTTGGAACTAGAATACCTAAACGTAGGAGGAATTCGTGAAATGTCCAGCGAGTAGGGTATCCAGCACAACTAATTATAATTGCCTCTAGAACACCCTGCAAGGAAGTTACAAGCAAAATAGCAATTAAAATGGTTATCTGGCTATATATAGGTTAAAGGCATTGTACAATTTCAATTTGTACTCACACCGCAGCGCAATTATTGCATGATGTTGACATTCTCAAAAATGGCAGGTTTTAGAAGATTGTTTGGTTTCACACATCTAATGTAGTGAGGTTCTGTTGAATTTAAAATTTCCATCAACTGTTGTAGTTGTATCTGCATCAATTAGATCATAATAAAATCAACCACCAGTATAATGAGCAAGTAGCATATCAATGGGACAAGACAAGTTACAAGTTTTCAGATCTTTAATTGGTTGTAGCTTACTTTAAGATAAAACCCATTATCACATTCAAAAATATACCTTAAAACGAGAACCAATAGAAGAAAACTTCGAAGATTTCGTTGTCTCCTCAGGAGGTGGAGGGAACAGGCCTGCTACAAAAGAATGGGAGTTGAGTGTTGCAACTCTTGTAGGTGTGGGCAGTGGTAGATAGGCACGACAAGTTGGCTGGGCAGATTTATTTGCCGGAGTTCGTGATGCTGGAAGCTGCATACAAGAACATTCAATATTTTAATGTTGAAACTTCAAATTACACTCCAGCACTGACAAGATGTCTAGATTTAAACCTCTTAGAAAGACCATAATAGTGTTCTCGCCTACATAATGTCCTTTATACTACATAAACAGTCCCAAGCATTCTATGTATCTAGTATTTTAATAAGAGAGCACAAACATAATGTTGGAACTTGAAATTACGAGGCAGTGAAGTTAGATTGGATGGTTACTATCAAATGATGGGTTCAACTTATTAAGAAATTCGACTTGTGCATGTGTTTGTGGACCCCTTTACCAGCATAGTTTTTTCAATGAGGTAAAAAATCACAGAGATTACACAGAAATCTATAGAATTTATGCAAATGTAAGTGTAAAATGGCACGGCAGCTTACAAAGACTTTAAAAGCAAACTTGTGAGCAGTCATTTCATACATACAGCACCCTGAAAAAACAAAGCATATGTTAAGTACCCAGCAAAAGAATTAAAAATCAATCGAGAATAGATAAATTATCCAATGCTTTACCTAAAGACCAAACGTCTAGCTTAGAACCATATGGAATGTCGGCAACAAGCTCAGGGCACATATAGCTAGGAGTTCCAACCACCTGCATTAAAAGCCGATAACCCATGTTAATTGAACAGTCGTGCATTAAGTATAAACTTGGAGTCAAACCCATTATGTCATCAAAGTCACTCACTGGGGAGGCAAGGTCATCTGAAGTCAACATCTTTGCAAGTCCAAAATCAAATGGATACACTTCTCTAGTGGGTTGGGAAATACCAGCAGATATTTTGCATAAGAGTGTTATTATATGACACATATGAGAAATCAATTGAAGAGAACAAACAAGAAAACAAGAACCAAGAAATCAACCACAAAACAAGTCGCACTGATTTCACTATGTTCAAAAGCCAAAAAGGAACCTACTAATAGAAAAGTATGGTTACTCGATAGTTTGAATAAGAACACTAGAATCTTAAAAACATAGACTTGGAGAGATAGGAGAGAAACAATTTTTAGAAGCCAAAGCTAACTAATATAACTAAAAATTATTTAACCTAAAAATTGTGTTTGTTAATAATCACAATCAGTGTGATTTCTAAGTAATGTAATGTGTGTGTATGTCAGGTTTTATGTTGGATGTTATATTGGGTGATGAACTGATTGAGTGTAGGACCCAACTATATATGTACTAAGCCTAACAGATACTTGGGCATCGGGTAAACTTCTGGATATTTTTCATCATTCAAAGTAGAACATACATATCTAGAATTTCAAACCATACAGACACCACAATATCAGATTGGAGACAAAGATCAGACTTATAAAAATAAAAAAACAATGGTAGATGCTCCATGAGTAAGAAACACAATCTTTATTTTGGTTCCAATAAACTTTAGAGCAAACTCTAACCCAACAATAAAGCCTAGAAAGTGTAGGGCACAATGAAATAAGACAAAATGACATGCTTTGACGCCTAGTCGAGGACCTACTTTTGGGTCTAAAAATGATAGATTGTTTTGTTTTGGGGGTCAAAATCAAACAGCCTTACATACTCCACATGAACCTTAACTTGCTACTAACACACAAGGGAATTCTCACACCTCACTAACTTGGTCTAATGGATGGACCATACATAATAAAGAGTGGGAAATAACCTAGTCAAGACCAAGAATGCCGATTCAGATAGTGTTCAACGTGAGACATTTTAAACCATGATACCAACGTCCAACAGAAGTAAGACAAAAAAAAACTTAAACAAAGAAGACAGTTGGATTCATTCTTGAGTGGAGACAAATCTGAAACAAACAACTCAAACACACCGCCTATATCACAATTGTAAACACTCATCCAACAGAGTTGTAATATAGGAGCCACTTGGAAGTTGGCAGTCATTTCATACATACAGCACCCTAAATAAACAAAACATATGTTAAGTACCCAGCAAAAGAATTAAAAATCAATCGAGAATAGATAAAGTATCCAATGCTTTACCTAAAGACCAAACGTCTAGCTTAGAACCATATGGAATGTCGACAACAAGCTCAGGGCACATATAGCTGGGAGTTCCAACAACCTGCATTAAAAGCCGATAACCCATGTTAATTGAACAGTCGTGCATTAAGTATAAACTTGGAATCAAACCCATTATGTCATCAAAGTCACTCACTGAGGAGGCAAGGTCATCTGAAGTCAACATCTTAGCAAGTCCAAAATCAAATGGATACACTTCTCTAGTGGGTTGGGAAATACCAGCGGATATTTTGCATAAGAGTGTTATTATATGACACATGATAATTTTCACGTTATAAGGAATCAAATGTTGGAAAAAATCCAACCTTCAACTATGAGAAATCAATTGAAGAGAAGAAACAAGAAAACAATAACCAAGAAATCAACAACAACACAGGCTGCACTAATTTCACTATGTTCAAAAGCCAAAAAGGAATTACAATGTTTCTCCCATAGAACATTAGTAAAAATACCCCTAACAAATTAGGGTTAGGAAACTACTAACAGAAAAGTATGGTTATTCGATGGTTTGAATAAGAAAAACATAGACTTGGAGAGAGAGGAGAGAAACAATTTTTAAAAGCCAAAGCTAACAACTAATATAACTAAAAATTATTTAACCTGAAAATTGTGTTTGTTAATAATCACAATCAGTGTGATTTCTGAGTACTGTAATGTGTGGCGTGTGTATGTCAGGTTTTATGTTGGATGTTATATTGGGTGATGAGCTGATTGAGTGTAGGACCCAACTATATATGTACTAAGCCTAACGGATACTTGGGCATCGGAGAAACTTCTGGATATTTTTCATCATTCAAAGTGGAACATACATATCTAGAATTTCAAACCATACATAATAAAGAGTGGGAAATAATCTAGTCAAGATCAAGAATGCCGATTCAGGTAGAGCTCAATGTAAGACATTTCAAACCATGATACCAACGTCCAACAGAAGTAAGACAAAAAAAAACTTGAACAAAGAAGACAATTGGGTTCATTCCTAAGTGGAAACAAATCTGAGACAAACAACTCAAACACACTGCCTATATCACAATTGTAAGCACTTATCCAACAGAGGTGTAATATAGGAGCCACTTGGAAGTTGGTTACTTAACATATGGTGTCTAAGCCAACTTTTGACGTGTGACTTTGTGGAGAAAATTGTTTGGAGATACGATTGAGTTTTGGTTCTTCATCTTTCATGTTTTATTCAACAAAATTTCTTAGCAAAAATGCATTTTTAAAGAAAAGCTTGATGATTTGTTATGCCCTATATAAGTTTAAAGATGAAGTACATACTTAACAGATAGGGTGTCCTTTCTAATTTTCTACATGGTTTCATGTCTTTGTCAATACGAGCTAAGACTATGTGAGGCACATAGAGCCAAATTAAACATCCAAAAAACTCTCAAGGCATGATAGATAAATTAGGGTGATTCAGACATTATGGATGGATGATCCAATATGAATAATGATGCAAATTCTTTAAGGTCTAAGGCTATCAAACAAACTAATCCCCACACACTAGATTAACAGTTGAGTCATTTTTCAATCACGGCCCCATCAATATCAGTTTCTTAGCTATGGACATAGCTCAAGTCCAATGTCCAATGTATTAAATAGAATGAAATCAATAGTCAATTGCACACAACAAAGTAAAGTGACTTTTATTTCACTAAAAGTGTGTTAGATCAACAATTCAACATCAAACCCAATGAAGCAATAATTAGAACTAGTCATAGTAAATTGAATGTACACCATGAGCCTAGTCAAAGAAAATTGAATGTACACCCTAAGCAGAATAGGATCAATCAAAGTAGATTATTGGTTAATGATTAGATTTTTTGATAGATGCCCAATTTTATGTCAACACAATTTTTGTATCGGAAAATTACCTTGATTTGACTATAACATTGATCTTTGGTGGACTTAACTAGCCATGTTTAATGTCAACACTTCGAATAAAAGAACATACAACCTTCTATTTCTCTACGCCACAAAACTCAATAGATCAAATCAAAGAACATAACAGTCTTTACCTTAAATTACCATATTGAGTCCCAAAAAATTGATACCCAAACATTAAAAATGATGACACGAATTACTAAAATGAATGACATAGAACATAGA
This sequence comes from Akebia trifoliata, assembly GCF_017979445.1. Taxonomy (NCBI): domain Eukaryota; kingdom Viridiplantae; phylum Streptophyta; class Magnoliopsida; order Ranunculales; family Lardizabalaceae; genus Akebia; species Akebia trifoliata. The sequence goes on along the minus strand of NC_141389.1, from coordinate 29,699,253 downwards.
AGAAAGCATGAACTTACAGACTTTATCAAAATGTTGGGGCTGAAATAGAACCTCGGTACTTAATATCACTGTTACTTCCTTCCATTTAGAAGCTGAAGAGGTCGGATCGTGATCCCACTGAAGACAAATAGCCTCAAGTAACTCGGTGTACATCACTTCTCTGTCAATCTAGAGAGGTGTCACTACCCATAGTCAATCCTTCATTTACTGTCTCTATCAATCTGGAGTTGTTTATGGATTACATTAGCAAATAAAAATGTTCCACCATTAAAAAAATGAGATTTACTTATATATAAAAATTACATCACAATAGATTGAATAGGGGGAAGGGTAAAATAACCAATGTGCACAATGCAATGTTCAGTGTAATTTTGTACGAAGAAGGAAACTTAATTCTTTCATAATAAGTTTCATTAACTCAATCAGCTGCTTCCAAGTTATAGTAATAGTATGTCTATATTCATAACACCAGAAAGAAAATTGAAACATGAGCATCTATTACAAAGGGCATTACGAATTCGGAGGTTTTTAAAGTGACTATTTCGCAGGTTTAAAGTGTAATTTCATTTTAAACCTCACTTTAAACCTACGAAATAGTCACTTCTGAATTATTTTTTTAATGAAAACGTGATTGTTCACGTTTTGGTAATTAAAATGAACAGTGGGCGGGAATCTTAAATAACTAATTTCAGCTCACGAAATAGTAATTCACCCAACATTTTATTACAGATTTTCCAATAACAATCACTAGAATTAATCAAAATGCGTATGAAGTATGAAGAAACATATTGTGGCATAGGATTCATGTTTTGAACCCAATGATCTAAGATGAGGTGTAGACATCTTGTCCTTCACTCAGATTGTTTATTGTTGATTTCACAAAGAGCTTATCAAACTGAGTAAAGCAAGTTCATAAATAAAACCAAAACTAGTCCAAATCCAAAATAAAAACAAAAATTTTGAACCTCATAATCACAACGAATTACTTACTTGGTTAACCCAATTGGTGATTTCGATCGAAAGAGAGAGAGAGTCGAGACCGACTGAAACAGATGATTAAACTAAAATTAAAGTTTAATTCTATTAACTCAAAGTGAAACCCTAAATCTAAGTTTTTTAAACTGAAATTAAATCATAAACTCACCTGAAATCTGATTTCTTCCTAAACGTGGTTGAGATCAGAGCTATGGTATCCTAATCACAACCAATGAGCTCTTAAAAAACCTGTGTGTCGGTGCAGGAAACTCAACTAGACGGATCTTGTCTTGATATTAAAAACCTAGAAGCAAACCTCATGATCGAAACGAAAACCTCGCAGTAGCAACATCGCCTGTTGAAGAAGCAAATTTCGATTAGGTTATGTGGAATCGAATACCTTAGATCTCTTGAATCAGGTAGGAAAAATAAAAACAACATTGCTCGTTTTCAACAACCCCTTGATCCACAACACACACAAAAACACAAAGAAAGGGTTACCTTGATGTGATCGATGAGAAACCCTAGATCTCAGGCTATTTGATTTGTTTAAGAAGAAGAACCAAAAGAGATCGACATGGGATCACAGAGAAATCCTGTATTTCAAGTAGTTTGATTCATTTAAGAAGAACGAGAAGAGATCGAGAGAAAGAGGGCGAGCTTTCTCAAGCAATTTGAGTAAATGAGTTGTGAGGTTTTGGATCGAAAGTGAGAGATTGTTCGATCAATCTAAGTGAGGGAGTTGTGAGGATTTGGATCGAGAGAAAGAGAGAGGGCGAGCTTGCTCAATGGATCTAAGTGAGGGAGTTGTGAAGTTCTAGATCGAGAGAGAGGGCGAGCTTGCTCAATGGATCTGTGAGGGAGTTGTGAGGCTCAGGCAAGATTTAAAAACTCTTCGGCGACCCACATCGTTGCTAGGGGTGCAACTTAATTCGGTTCAAACCGAGAACCGAATCAATCCGTGAAATTTGGATTGGTTTGGTTCGGTTTAGATTGATATCGGTTCAATTTCAAATTTAAAAAATAAAGAACTGATAAATTCAATTCGATTCTTGGTTTAGATAATATAAAAAATCAAACCAAATCGAAAATCGAACTAATATAAATTTAAAATAAATTTTATATTCGATTTTTATTTATACAAAACCCAAACCCATTCGTTCGTTCGGTTCCCTTCCCTCTACTCTCTTTGTCTCATCTCTTGCAATGAGCGTTCAGTTGCGGGCTGGATTCTGACAGTAGGCGATAGTGCCCATCCCTCTCTCTCTCTCTTGCAATCGTGTGCAATAGTGCGACTGTGCAGCCGTGACCTGCAACCACTAATTGCCACCAGCCTCTCTCTCACCATGAGGTTGTGGGCGTGCTGTCAACTTCGATGACCAGCAGGTCTCTCTCTCTCTCTCTCTCTCTCTCTCTCTCTCTCTCTCTCTCTCTCTCTCTCTCTCTCTCTCGTGCGCGTGCGGTTGAGAGCGTGCGGCTGCAGGAACCTCTCATGGAAAGTTGGAAACCATTTTGCTTTAGGAAGGGTTTGTAGTTTTGGTCTTTTTGAAGAAAATTTAATTTTTTTGTAATTTTTAGAAACTCAATCGTTTTTTTTTTTTAATTAATCTAATTATTTTATGTGATCTTACAATCTTGTTTTTGGGTTTTTAATTTTTCATAATTCATTTCTTTACATAATTTTATTGATAAATTTGTGTAAAAAAAATTTTTACAACCCATGGAACCGAACCGAACCAAATCGAATTAAGGTCAATTTGGGTTGGTTCAGTTTGGTTCTGGTTCCCATATATTGGAACTAACCTTGGTCAATTTGGTTTTGATTTTGCTCTAAATTAAACCAACTCGAACCAAGTTGCACCCCTAATTGTTGCTATGGTGCTATACAGCGACGGAAATAAGTTCGTTCTCGCTAAATGTCGTCACTATTTCGAAATTCAATCTTTCCCACAAATAACATTATCAAATTAACTCATTTAAACAATTATGAATTTTTTTTTTTTTAAATCTAAAAGATTAAATGTGTCAACTCACTAATCGATCATATGAATTTGAGATGTAGTAAAAAATCTTAATTAGAAATTATATGTATATATATATGAATTACAACCCATGACATGAAATCTCATTTTCTTGTCACGCAAAACATTCGCAACAATCTGAACTCACTAAAACATATCCAAAAATCTGAATTTTTGCACTTCTAAAACAGTTTCTACAAAATCTGATTTGGCAACACTAAACCAATCCCAAAAGAATTGGATTCTTGCACCACCAAACCAATTACAAAAAGTAAGGCTTACGCACCTCCAAACGATTTTTTAAAATAAATCTGGTTTGTGCACTGTTAAAGCAGTCCCAAAATCTGTGTTTGTGTATCATCAACACAGTAATAAAATAAAATAAAAAAATAACAATAAAAACCCAATCATGGCCACAAAAACCAGTTTTTTTGCATCATTAAATAGTTCCAAAACTTCAGTTTTTTAAGCACCAAACAAATCCTCACAAAACTAGTTTGTTAGACCACAAAACAGCCCCACAAAACTCAATTTTTATGGTACAAAATCAGTCCAAAGAGACATGGTTTTATACCACTAAAATAGTTCTAACAAATTTAGTTTTTGTAGTGCAAAACCAATAGCAGAACTCTGATTTACAACACACAAAATCAATCTCATAAAACTAATTTTTATAGCACCCAAAAAATCATTTATAAAACAATCCAACAAGTAATATTACTAATAATGGCAAGGGCTATTACCTGATGGGTCACGAAGACAATCTCAGATCGGAATGGTACAATCCAACCCCTCGGTGGCGTCATCGAAGAATATCATTGCCATTCCAGTTGCAAGCCTGGTGTGAGCCTCCAATGCTAAGCACTTCCCAATATCTTCATGCCAGTTAATGACACCTACATTCGAGTATAGATAAGAAGAACAATCGATGACCAAGTTTTTGAGAAAAATGGAGAGTACTGTGTGGGATGGCCAATATTGTGAGTGCATTGATCTCTGCATCCTTTGCATAGTATCTTATACGAGGAGACCACATCAATTTGCCATTATTTATCCAAGAAAGCAAGGCTTATAAAATCAAAATCATTTTACCATTTTATCAATTTAAGTAATTTATCATTTTTTTACTAAAAGTTCCAGTATACCAAAATTTGACAAAAATTAACCATTTCATCATTTTTTTCAATGGGTTTTAAAAATAAATAAAATAAAAAATCTTATACATCTTAGTTCCTAATAAGGTTCTGTATTATTTGATTTTTGGCATTTTAACTAGAGGCACTTAAACGAAGGTTGAGAACTATTTGGTTAAGTCTGGATCATACTGTGTAAAGCATGTTAACTTGTTTATTGATGCAAGTGAAACACATAAATATTAAAATGAAGTCATGAAAGGAAAAAAATCAAAGAGAAAACACAATAGAAGCATTAGTCTATTAGGATATAAAACTTAGATTAGTACCTGCATTTGATGATTTAGTACCTCAATTGGTCCTTTGGGCTTCTTGAACGATGCTGCACACACTTATCATCCAAAGCATTAGGTGAGGATATTGGAAATTTAACTCAAACTACACAGATGCACTCAATGAAAGGTTGCATTGAATACACACGATTACAACTTACTAAGGAGAGCTACTCTCCACACCTCGAGACGTGTGACACATTTGACAACAGTCCTCCGACTTCACTTCGCTTCCCTCTCCAGCATTGGATTTGTGACTTGTCATTCATTCCATTCCTATTGTTCTTAGCTGGGATGTGAAAAGATCCCACAAATGGCACCAAAGATGTGACGGGGAAACCTTCCTTCAACACTTCATCAAATGTTACACACATCTCAAGGTCTAGAGGCAAGATTATTTTTCCCCACGGCTACAAAACTATTGCTTTCTAAGAGAACAAGTAGAATCAAAATACTTATAATTTGAAGTAGAAAATAAAAAAATTGTAAACAGAAACTAACACAACCAGCAACATTTCTAGTCTAATGAGCTCAAATGCCTTCGTTACCATTGTTATCAGCAATTTCACAATAAGAATGAGGTGATTTCTGGGGCATCTTCTTCCTCATTTTATGGTTGCTTGTTCCTACAGAACCCAGTATCAAGGATATTACCATTTATAAGCAACCATCAGATTCCTAACAGTGAACACTAAATATAGCACAAATCAATTCCCTGGAAGAGGTACAAGGTCATTGGTAAACCATCCATGGAAAAAAACCTAAAAGAAATGAGGGTTCTGTGAGATTTTACACTATTCTAAACTCTAATTGCATGAACATTAAACCATTCTTAAAATTGAGAGCAATGAATCCTGAAAAAATATATATATAACAAGGAAAACCCGAATTTATTAGGTCCATATAGAGATATAATGAAATTGTTTACAAGTTACGAAGAAATGAGCAATGCCTACCTCTGGACCCTCCAATTGGACAGGAACATAGTAGCTCGCATCATGTACAACTGCTCCATTTTTAAACCACTTCAGAAGAGCCCTTGAACCCCTTCCTCTACATCACACCACTAATATTAACTCCCCGTTCACCAATCTCTGTAAGATCACCACCCTGATATAATACATGCGTGAGTCATTTTGATATGTAGGCCACAAAATGAAAAGAGTAAAATTTTAATGGGAACATTACAAGTGCACATGTATTATCATCAAATAACTTGAAGATTATTCTGGTGCAATATAAATACTTACAGGAAGTCAGTCAAGGTCATGCTGCAGTGCAGTCACTTCTATTGCTTTCTCATATCGTGTTGCTTCAAAAACAGATCCAAATAATATGTTCTGACGTACCTAAATGGGTATGATTTGAATCCAAGACTTGTAACAGTTAGCAATTTTATAAAGTAGAGTACAAATAACATGCAAAGCCATTCCATTGAAGTGGTCGAAATGATTCCAACACCACGGATCCTACCACCCACAGTGGGAGAACCATTGTGATATGAGCAACCAAAATGTTTATTGCTTATATGGTCATGCTTCCTACACCAAATATTTTGGAGTCATCCTATTTGTACTGGTAAGTAACTGAAGTGGTTAAACTAGTTCTAACACCATAGATCCCACAATCCATATTGTCGAAACCATAGTGATATAAGCAACCAGAATATTTATTTCTTACGTGAGCATGGTTGCAACATCAAGGATTGTGAGATTTACAGTGTTAGAAGATTGGAAGCTACAAGATGAATTAAATATGAGAGCTATCTAGCTACCATATCCACTTTCAAATAACAACATAAGAAAAACTATAAAAATATTGTCTCACAGTTTCATTGAAAATCCATGAAATTTGTGGAACATAAGCAACAGTTCCCCGACTAACGACACTTGCATCTGCTATTGGAGGCAATTCCCCAAGCATCGCTGATGCTAATGATGTCTTTCCTTCTCTGATACTACCAACAATTGCCACAAGGCTACCAACCAGTATATCCAAATTGAGATCAATACTATATTTATTTTTGTATCTCAGAGAGCATAATGAGCTTCCCAAGGTACACGGCTCCACTGAGAAACAAAAATGAGATCAATCCCCTGAAATATTTGAGAACTGTTATAATCAGGAGTGAAGAAGCTACATAAAACAAATATGGTATTGTAAAAATTTTCCACAATTTAGTAGGAGAAACAATAAGTCATTCCCATACCAAATGACTCCCCATGCAACAGCATTACAAGGGCAAGGACACACTTCTGCAAACTTCTCAGCATCACTGGAGTTGAATCTTCGAGATATTAGATCATCGTAAATATCTGTGATGGTACATGCATGTCATACCATATTGGGAAACATTTGAAACTACATGAGTTGGTACAAATTTCAATTTACCGAATGTAGTTGGAAAGAAAAGTTTGTGAAGCTTGATGATAGAACACGTACGAAAGTGATCCATCAGATTGATGGAGGATTTATATGTATGGAATTTAAGTTGTACGAAAGCGATTTCAAAATTATTGAGAGAGGGCATCATAAGTGCACAATTGATAAAATCCATTCTGCCATATCACAAAATTTCTAAATAGTAAGTAATGAAACAATTAACATAAGTAGTGCTGGAGTGACATCATATCGCACATCTTGACGTGAAAGTAGATAGGAATCATAGATGCTTTTACATTCATATCTCGAGGGAAAGCATTTATCGTTCCCATACACTTTCACGTTATATTTATTATTATTTACTTATCAAAAAAAAAAAAAAATACACTTTCACATCAGGGTGCGCAATGTGAGGTCCAATCTTGAGGTCACTTCGGCATTATTCTTAACCACAAATTGAAGATACGACATCCAAAGATAAAACTAATTAGTAGAATATTCATACTGTGAAAGCCATTCCTCCCAAATCCATGTTAGTGGAACCTAAACAAATCAACAAACACGTTCAGTCAGTTCTAACTAAGAAAATGTTGCATATATACATGTATGCTAGAGTTTAATTTGGTATATAATAGATAAATATAAGGAATATTTTGGAAAAGAATGGAAAAAAATTTCAAAATAAATTTATATTTTTTGTTCCACAGGTTGTGTGCAATAAGCAATCATCCTAATTTTCAAGATGGAAATGAAATCCCAGAACAAAAAGTAGTATATCAAGGGCAGGTTTTAACAAACCGTACCCTGAAAGTCAAATAGAACAAAGGGGTTAAGTCATGGAAATGAGCCACTTGGATTATTGTTTCTAAGACCCAAACCAGCAAACAAACAAAGGGATAGTATTCCATTTGAATAGAGGGCGTGAGATTACCTAATTAGCTTACACTGTCCATTAACTATTGATGAGCTTCCTTTCTTAGGCTTTTGAAAGCTTCCCTCTCAATGCCTATAGGAATTACACTTCATAGATGTCAAATACAACATAAAAAATACAAATACAAACAAAAAAAAAACAGCTTACTATTTCAGAAATTTGAAAATATATGAAAAAAATGAATGTAACAAAAGCTTCCTTGCAATTCTTTCAAATAATTCACCACCAGGCACACATTCAAGAATCACATAAATCTTGATGAATCCTATCTAGAATGTCACATGTACAAATTGATTACATTTCATTCACAGAGACAAGTTGAAGGCTTTGTTGGATATTATATTCTCAACATAAACATGATCTACTAAAAGAATAAGCTCATATGAATTTGATTAATGTTATGAAAACTGGATTACTAAGTTGAAATATCTGATCATTATATTTGGTTCGAGTACTTAAATAGCATACCATTGTATGGTTGAGGACTGGATGAGCAAATTAGTTGCGCAAGAACAAACTAAAAAATTCAACAGAAACTAAATAAACAAAAACAAATTGAACTACCAAAGATCGTGATCCGTGAATATTTCACAATGGCACCTGTGTTCAACTCAGATCGCACATCAAACACCTAGGATCCTGTTTTAAAACATTTTTGTATAAGAGAATGCTAGAACACCTGTTATAGATTTTCTTATTTCACAAGATTTCGAAGATAATTACAGTTTAAGGGTTTTCCATTCATTATTGGAACTATTCTATAAGCTTAACAAGAAAATGAGAACAAGTGAGATAATGGGAAGGCAGAGCAACCAAATTTTTACAATTATCTTTCAAAACGAAAAGCAATTATACAGTATACATTGTTAAAATAAAAGCCTCCCTTGTTGGATTCTTTATGTGAACTAACAACTAATATGATTTAGTATGTTTTCAAAGAAATTTTTGTGTTTCAATGTTGTAGACACTTTTAAATACAGCTAAACCAGACTTTTCCATAACTCAAGGTTAGCTTCATGTACCTAAAAGCCTACATAAATGTAACTTGCTTTAATCTTTATAAAATAAAGCAGAGTAAAGAACTTCAAAGCCACTAATAAACCAAAAGAAAAAATATATACACAAACAGACCCAATAAATGAAAAAACCATAACTCACAAAACCCAAATGCCAAAACTTTAGAAATCATCAAAAGCCAGAACACCCAGATTCAAAAAAATTTATCTCAAAGCAAGTCAGGCAAAAAAAATACTTGGGAGTTCAAATCCAGCAATAGGCTTTCGTTGCAGGTCCAAGTAATGGGCCAAGACTGCAAGGGGTCATGAGAGCATTCTTCCTCAATATTTAGTAAAAGCGATGTCAAATTCTTGTGCTGGATTTTGGGTAGGAAAAGTATGTAGTGCTACAAAAACACCATTAGTGATTGGTGTGTGGAACCATAGGCTTTATGTGGTCCACCCATAATTCAATCTAGACTGCTTGATCAGACCAATATATGATAAAAATGATAGACTTGTTGTAATAACAAATAAATGAAAGAAAGAATAGCACATTGTATAAGTATAACACACTGCAATTTCATAAGCAAAGAATTCATGATTGAGAAGGATTTTGAAGGCAATTTCTTCATCAATTAACTAATAAAAAGAAACTAAAGTAAGCATATGCATCAGCATACATAGATTACATAAAATGATCTTTTGTTTGCAAATGAGACACACCTTAGTTTTGATAAAAATAGTGTCCTTGAAAGCATGAACACGCTTGGCTTCTGAGTATACATGAGCAGCCCACTGAGACATACAAAATGATACCAAAAAAGCTCAATCAGACAAGACATTGTCGTCATTGTCATCTAAAAGCAGTAACAACTAAGACAATTATGCTTAGTTCACATAAATGCTCAAGGGAAAATATCAGATAAATATGCAGCTCGATGCTATTCTAATATATTTAAGGTTATTTAGACGCAACTCAATGTTACTTTATATTTATATAAGATCAAAGTTATTCAATTTGCCATTTGAAGAAACACACGTTCAGATTAGTTCTAGTGGATTTGTCTCGTACACCTTGAATCTCTTTAGATCCAATTAACGCACATTTTCATGTTAAATCCATGTTTGATAAATAGAAATCATAATTAGATAAATCATTAATGCACATTTTCATGTTAAATCCATGTTTGGTAAATTTCTATATCTTTTAGAACAAAAACAACTAGAAATGTTCGATTTTTATACATAAACCACAGAAAATAGAGAATAAAGGGTAGAATGCTTGAAATTAGGATCATACATAGAAAATCGATAAGAATCCTTCTCAGATCTTGAATTTTTTAAAAAATTATTGGATTCTACTCAGATTCGGCATTTCCCTACCAATGAACGAGCCTGGAACTTGAAATTCAATAAAAAACATTGAAAATTAAAAAAAAAAATCAAAAAGTCTATAAAATATTTTCACAAATAAAGAACCGTACCTTGAAGATTGTTAGAAATCCTCAAATAGAACTTGAAATCTCAAAGAGAAAGCAAAACCCTAGAAAATTTTCTCTTCGCACCCATGCATTGAAAGTCTGAGACTGGTCGAGATGAAGATAAAGCTTCGTAGGATTTGAGGATTTGAGAAATCGAAGAAAACTTGATGGAAAAAGAAGATGGAGCTCCATTAGATCTAAGAAACAAAGAAGGAGCTTCGTTAGGGTTTGAGAAGGAAATATCAGATGTGAGAAATGAAGAACAATATGAAAATCGAAGATAGAACTTCGTTAGAGTAAAAGAAACACAGTGAAATCAAAGAACACTTCATCGAAAACGAAGAATGAGTTTCGTTAGGGTTTCCGTCACTCTCGTACTTGTTCGAATTTCAAATTTGAAAGGCATTTTTGCAGGTTATGGATCTAAAATCTGATATTGAGAAACGGTCCATCAGAGAGAAAAGGTTCAAACCCGTTTTTCATAAAAAACGGCCATAACCCGTTTCACAATTTTGTTCCAAATTCACTATTTTCTTGTAGTGAATCACAAGAAAATAGAATTGATATTTCAAACTATCATGAAGCTCAAGGTCATCAAATGGGTTTCTAGGGGGGAGTCTACTGTGTGCAAAACCCATATAGAATTAATCATTTGATAAGGGAATGACAAATAATGAAGCAATGACAAATAATGAAGCAAATCCAAGTTAGCTTTTCACAAAAATATATAATCCATTTACTATGTTATTACAAACATATAATGATAAAGGAAATCTTTCTTGAAAACAAACAAAAAGAATAAAAAAATGATTGAAAATTCTCTTAATTTTACTCAAGTCATCTATAAACATCAAGTACACATTTTGTTTTGGTACATAAGTTAGACTTAAATTCATGAATTCAAATTGGTTAGTTGTTGCCAAGTTAGATGTTACAATACATGAATTCATGAACTCAAGTTGGTACGTAAGCTAGACTTGAATTCATGAACTCAAAGAGAAGTAATCAAAGAAAATATAAAGGAAGAAAACAATGCAATACTTACATAACTGAGAAAATGATTACTTGCTTAAGCTTAGTTTCGAAAAAACTACGGCTGCCTGATCACCACCCAACAAGAAATATGGATGCCTTAGTGCAATAAAAGCCGATAATCTCCCTCTTCTAAGAAAACATCTCTCGGAAATAAGCTTTGTAGCCAAGTCCCAACCTCTACCAGAATCAAGATCAAGAAGCCGTAAGTCGGGTCTCATTCGAGCGATTTCTCTCCACTTATTTAAGTCATATCCAGTTGTCTTTATTTCCGAGTTGATATTCTTTAAACCTAATGTCGATCTTAAGGTGGGAATAGCCATTTGCATTGTATAATCCCGGTCGAGTACATATCAAAGAGGTCCGGACTGTTAAGTTCATAAACAAAACCAAACATTAACATTTCAAATAACAAATTTTACAGAGTTTTCAATAAGAGGACGACCGTGGTACACATCAAGAAGAAAACTATACCTGCCAAAGAATAGGAGAAAGTAAAGCCGCTATGGGCTCTGGGGGAGGGATGGGTGCTTCTTCTGGGAGCATGTACAACTCAGGAGGCATATATATCACACAGTATGCATAACCAGCCACACATTCTTACTCAAATACCATTAACATGACCCAGGTAAGCTATAAGAAGCTATATACCTCAGAGCATATCAAGCAATTGCATATGAAAATTCAAGATTAAGAAATGTCAACCTGTGCTGCATCGGAAATCAATAGCAACACAAGATCACTTCCTAAGATTGTTTCCCATATGTCACCCAGAGTTCCACTCTCGTCGGTAAATCCCACAATACGCGCTTCATCAAAAGAAAGTGAGCCTTTCCTCGACCCAATCAGTAGCATAAAAAGCAACCACAATAAAGTTAATATATAGATGAATAGCTGGTACTGTAATCCATGAGAATATAACAAATGCTTATAAGAATTTACCTTGACGACAATATTAGACTTCACCTCTGCAAGTGAATCTCTCAAATTCTGAGCTTGTGCAGGTCCTTACACCAGATAAAAGTAGTTAATTGTGCTAATAAAGGATATATATAACAGTTACTCACCCCAAAAAAACAAAAAAAGGAAAGAAAGATTTATACCATTTACAATAAAACTTAAGAAAAAGCTCATTTTTGCGCACTTGTGAAAGGCATATATCTTTTATGTATTTGCTTGTAAGTAGATGTCGGCTGGGATGTTTGTTTATGTGGGTGAGGAAAATATGGGCCTCGTCATCACTTACAAATATTAGCGATAAAAGAGTTGATGGTTTCCTATTTGGATAGCAATCTTCAATAAATTAAAGATACTAGCTTTTCAGAGTAAAAAGAGTTGATGCCCAAGCTTCACACCAAGATTATTTCTCTGTCCTTTGGAGTCTACCATCTTCTGCAGATCAATTTTTTGGGAAACCTGTTTCCATAATTCCACCAATTTAACAAATTATTGGAAAGATGCACATGAAACATGATATACAAGTTACAATATTAGAATGCACGTGAAGGATTGAGATAGAGAAAGTGGATATGAACTCACTTCCAATTACAGAACTTAAAACATGGTTGAGTACCATTAACCATGGAAGGAATTTTAGCTAGCATAGCACTTGCCTTAAACTTACTAAAGGGATATAGCATTTGTCAAAAAGACATTTGGACATGTGAAGAACACAATCTATGATATCTGTTACTATAAAGCTAAGTTCAAGGTGAAATAGATTTAAAGGACAATCAATTCATCTTCTTTGATATCTGACACTGGTAGTATAGGAACATCTTAGATCAAATATACAAGGACAATTAAAAGAAGAAAAAAAAAGCCACCAAATAGACATACCTTTGAAGGATCAAAGCCAAATCCACTCATTTGCATCATCCACTGTGTGTCATCAGTGGCTGCATCAGCAAATGCATATGAGACTCCATAACATCCAAAGATAGTGATTAAAAAAAAAATAACAATCAAGAGATACTATATAACAGTCGAAAAACCCAGTGCACACATCAATGCTCATGTCTTATAGTCTGTGAAAAAGACAACATGCAGATTTACATGACATAAAGTATCACATTTTAACCTTTTACACATATGGTACTTACTGCAAAAGAAAACAATAACTTCATATGCTAGGAACTAGACTGCTTCATTTCACCAAATTCTGTACAGAGTAAGCATACTACATTACATGTCAACAAGATGTCATTGACTTGATATATCATTGGTCTCTAATACCACTAGTGGTTTGAATGTAATTAACAAAACCAAAGTTGCATTTACCTGTCCAAAAGCATTGTAGAATTCCAAGAATTGCAGGGCATGTCCAACATCTTCAGCAGGTTTATTTTCAACACAAAGAACCTCAATATAAACGATTCATCCAAACTCAACCTCCTATCAGCCCGAGTGGTCTCCTTCCCAAATATTTGAAATGTACTAGCTCCTAAAATATTTGAAGTAGGGGCCCAAATATGGTCCAGGCACTACATTTTTCTTCCTAATTAGCTAAAAATTAAGCCTGCATTCTAATTTGTGAAAGAGGAAGCAGACATGCAGAAAATACTCCAAAGAATGTGAAGGATAAAATAAATTACTAAATGAACACTGTCACTGCATGGATTGGTAAGACATATTTAGAATAGATGCGTATTTCAATATGTAAACCCAAAGGATAACAGAAATTAACTACTTGGGACAACAAATTGGGGATCATAGAAAAGGAAACAGACAAACACTGGTAAGTGATGATAAATATTACAAAATAGTTTCACTTACCGCAGCTTCAACATTTGCTGGAGATTCATCATTAGGACTTGAAAGCATGGAAATTATACTCAAAACAACGCTCTCAACCTGCACAAATAGTCATTTCAGTCATTCTCTATATCATTACAAGGCTCCAAAAGAAGTAAAACACTTACATATAAATGATACCATACAACAAGTTACTACGGTAATTATAAGGGTGAACACTTGAGTCAATTAACTTTCCAAAAAGAAAAAGCATTGACAAGTCAAGAATAAAGCATGCAAGGCCATAATGCAGCACCTTATATTCCCCAATAAGCCAATTCAATGATTAATAGAGCAAGAATAGGCCTCTTCCATCCAAAAGTACTTACCTATGTGAATATAGTGCGACTCTGGCTACTAAACAAGTTAAAATTATTTGAACCAACGTGACGATGTTCTGCCATCATAAACATCCGAAGTTAGAAAAATACATCTATGTTCATCAAAGCATTATGTGCGTGTGTGTTGCAGCAGCAGTACCTTCTCCAGCAGCAATGAAAGAAAGAGCATGCCCAGGTGTCAAAACTATTTCTTCCTTTATGCCCTCAACGTAAGTCCCCTGCAACATTTTTAGCATGCATGATTTATAGCCCAACCAAGATGAAATAAAACATAATGAATTTTTCAATATAAAAAAGATGAGGAAAGGGAAAGGTCGTCACACTGTAGGCAAAAGCATTCCCCTTACTACAGTGAATCTATGTGAAACAAACGAGGTGTTCAGATCAACAAGAATGAAGGGTGATGTATAAAGTAAACCAACTTATGATATTTTCACGTATGTAAAACTCAATATGATTAGGTGAGTTTTCACTTTGGAGGAATGTAAAGTATATGCATTTGTTTGTCTTGATATGATTGGAAAGTTGTATGTGAATGTTAAACCAGAAAGGAGAAGGTGAAATACTAGAATTAAGATCCTTCCTTCAATAAATAGAAAAAGAAAAACTAAAATGTGGGGGACAAAAAGGGATAGTTGGAGTGGGATATTGTTGGGTCATTAAACTCATCCAATCAGAACAAGGGGTATTAGAGGTAAATTCATCCAATCAGAATTTAATGGTGCAAGACGGCTTCATATCTCTCTACTATATGATTTTTTAGACATATCTTAGAAAAATACTCTACATATTGACGATGCTTCTCATATGTTTGTTAGTCCAATACAATGTCTACACAAGCACGTATGAGTATATGCATCTTCATCAATTACAAGAAGTAATTTCGGAATCCACGTATGCACAATCATCATTATCGGTACAAGAAAGCACTTGTGTAATCCCCCCCCCCCCCGCGGAATACCATTGGAGAGATTAATTGGCCAATTCATACCTGATTGTTAGCTTGGCAGAAATTTAAAACAATGACCCATAACGATTTGAGTTCCTTACCAGTTGTACATCCACTGGCATAGAGTGAAAGAACAACCTGGATGGCAACATACATAGCAGAGTTAAAATACCATGCTTGGACTGAGCCTCATCCCCAACATAAGCATCTTTTTGGCCCATGCCAACCATCACACCTGTGTGACATGGGCGGCCAACAATGTTCTATTTTTTTTCTCATAAACTAGTAATGACTAGCTGATCATAATTATCAGTATCCCACTATTAAACACTCAAAGATGAAGAATCCGGATTAGTTACCTTAACCATTCCTATCCCATTGTCACATACAAGAGGCTGAATATCATCGCCTTCTGCCATTCTTTATGGTCTGCTGGAGAAAGCTACCAATTTCAGATAGGAGCAATTAGATGGGAAAAGGAAGAAATGCAACTCCCAAGTATCTAATTTTCATATTCAATTAGCCATCAATGATCATGTAATGCATCTCATTGATTCATTCTAAAGTGGTAATTCGTAACATGTCTCCATAATGTGTACACTTCATGCAAAAGTTGGTAATAAAGCCTTTAACAACTTTTAAGAAAAAAAGAAAACAAAAATGACATAAAAAAGAGAACATTTTATTTAATGTTATTTTCAGATTTTTGGCTTGTAGATTTGCCATTAGTTTCCTTTTCTTATATGCAAATTGAGTTGTTTTAGGTCACTAAAGAGGGGAAGCCTCTATAAATATGACGTGACAACTTCATTTTATGGCATATGACATAGATTGAATAAAATTTCCTTGATTACTTGCTTGATCCTTCCAGAGGTGAGATTCTTCCATTATGTTTGTGAGGTGAGACTCCATACAAGTAGAAACTTAAGTGGTGTAACTCTATTTAAAATTCTACCATTATCCTTTTTCTATTTTCATAGTTATCAGGCATAACAACTCTAGTAACATGGTAAATTTTCCCTCGTTATGTTTGACAGTATTGCTTCTCAAAAAAGAATATCAGCTCTTTGCATCATAGTGGATAACAGATGCATGTCTTATGAAGTTGAGGAATAACATAAACAAAATTCTGTAATATTAGTTCTCCAAATTCATAGAAATTCTGACCTCCTCCAAATTCTGTAATATTAGTTCTCCTAAAGTAGGAAAGAATCAAACCTAAGAGATGTTGATGGAGAAATTTGAAATCAACAGATAAGGTAAAGATCTACTAAATAAATAGGCTTAATGAGAAAAGAAAAAACAAATAAATTTTCTAGACCAATATTATCAAGACAGAAAAGACTCAAGATAGTGTCCTAGTTAGGTAGCCTAGTTCTCATAATTTGAATTCTCTATTCAAGTTTTTTTGAAAAATTTTTAGCAGCAAATGATACAAGGAATTTAGAAACACAAATTAAGACATAAACACTCATTCTAGTTGGGATGTGAAACCTGCACTAATATATTTTTAAGTACCCCAAAAGATGAATTCACCACTCGGAAATTTGGAAGTTCTTCATTCAGGGAAAATATAGTCATATAAGAAGTTGTGTTGGAATAGTGTAGAGAAAGGCATGTGTGAACAAATAAAGTGAATATTTGGGCTTAGACCTACAGCTCAGTTGGTTTGACACATTACAGAGCACTTTGAGGTTGTGGGTTCAAGTCCAGCTCTCTGGCTTACCCATCCAAAAAAAGAAGTGAATATTATCATATAGAATTAGGATCACCCGCCAGAAAACTTTCGGTTTGCAACTTCAGCATCATTGTTAATGCCCTCGGATTTGAATGTCATCACTTGATGACCCATATTCTTGATTCAATATAACATATGACAGAAAAAAAAAAAGGATTGCAAATATCTTGTGGGTACAGATTTTTATCCTTGCTC
The DNA here is from genome assembly GCF_017979445.1 of Akebia trifoliata. Taxonomy (NCBI): domain Eukaryota; kingdom Viridiplantae; phylum Streptophyta; class Magnoliopsida; order Ranunculales; family Lardizabalaceae; genus Akebia; species Akebia trifoliata. The sequence continues at coordinate 29,681,949 of NC_141389.1, read as the reverse complement.
TTACACTTCCCTTTACTCTGTTATGACATTCATGCACTAAAAATCATTTTTTACATTGGATGCTTTGGTGTTTTGTGGCAGGTGTGGCATGGCATTCGATGTAAGAAGGTCTGAACCATGTGTGGGTATTGAACAAGAATTGGTGTTTTGGCATGGTGTTCACGCATAGTCTTATGAAAATAGAGACCCTAGCATACTTCAACATGATCTTTGTGTCTCAAATGACTATGCTTGCCAATGTGTGGATCATAAATCTGAGGTAAAGACTTCTGCAATTTGTTTATGTGTACAATCTTGACTGTGTATAGCTTGGGCTATTGATTGTTACTATAGCCATGATTTACTCCTTTTAAGAACTCTCAAGTTAAAACAGTATACTAGCACACAACATACACACACACTATTCACACTTGATAGGTTGATTGATGGGCAGTTGAGAATTAAATTCTGGCCATTAACAAACGAGATCACATTCGTTCTAGGCTTTGTAGGTGTTGAGAGGAATAGTGTAATAAAAGCTATTATTCTTCTACTAGATGACACAATTACAGTTAGTGATGGAAGATGCTCAAGTTAAATTAGAATTGAACCACAACAATCTGAAATGTCTCAGTTCAGAAATGCAAGCAATGGAAATCCAATATAAAGTAATTTATTCAACTTGTGGAAAAAAAAAAGCATTATGGGGTCGCTATGCTTTTATGGAGTTGCTATGCCTAGGAAGGATCCTCATTATACTCTTATTAAGTATAAAGCTTTTGACAATTAGTGGATTAAGGTTCAAGACAATTATATAACTAGCTTTAAACTCAAGCTTCATTTTTAAGATTTATTGGTGCATGTTACACAAGTATTCCTGCAATAGTTAATAGAAAAAAATTGCTCCACCTTTTATTTTTATTTGTAACATTGTCTTGCTAAGTAACAATGTGTTATATATTTAGAAATGTGACATCAAGAAGACAATAACATAGTTTCCAATATACAGAAAAGTCTCTTTGTACACCATTTTTAGCTTGAGAATCCACTTGACCAAGTTCATCTCATAATGTGCGAGAGAAGATAATAAACCACCCTCTTGAGAATCCACTTGACTGGTCATTTTTATATTATCTATTGGATATTCCATTGATCCAAACTATCATCAAGTTGATTGAGCACTCTTTGGATGATGGAAAAAAATCACACTGCATGAGTTGTTCCAGGATTACACTGCACCTAAAAGTTTAGCAAGCCTTGAATTTGAGCACATACACTAATTGGTACATAGAGACGGTTATCAAAATCCTGAAATCTGTGACTGCAGAGCTTACCTCTAATCCTCATGCCAATCAAAACCTCCTTCCGTCCCCTAATAATCTATTACGAGGAACACCTTATGATTAGTATACCAACTAATGCGGGATTACAAGAATAAGGACACAATTTCTCAATACTGAAGTTTATAGATTCAATGGACCCAGTCCAGGTACTTAACTTCCTTACTTCATATATATTATTATAATAATAAAGTGATATTAACAATTCTCCATTATCTTATGCTTGTTTTAATGTTAATTGGAGACCTTTGGTAAGTACTAGAAAAGAAAAATAAATTTGAAAACTCAGCACCAACATATTCCACATTTTTCAATGTTTCAATAATAAGAACAGAATAAAACTAACCTGATTATCATCCAAATGAATTACCACAGGCCTGCTTTCTCCACTAAATTGATCCACAGTGCTACAATGAAATATATCAGGAATCTTAATTTTTCTATTTACAATATAAATTGAAAGATTCGGTTGTTCAAAAAGAAATAAAACAGAAGTAGAACGGTACTGGAAACAAAATATCAATGCCCCATACGAAAACTCAAATATTACACATGAATATTCTACCTATGAACAAAATATCCTTTTGAACACCTACAAACACAATTAACTTCAACCAAATTCCCTTCATGAGCTTCTAGGCCTTCCCCTTCAATAATATTTTCAAATAAAAATTAAGAAAGTTAGTCTGATATCGAGAGAAATACCCATGTAACACAATAGAGTTATTTCCTTTAGTTGTATTTGGCCTAAGTTCTTGTGCAAGGCAAAGTAGTTAATTGAGATAAGATTGTTTAAAATATATATATATATATATATATATATATAGAGGTTTGTAGAAAACATTTTGGTATTTGATTTTAGAGTTATGGTATGATTGGTCATGAGTTTTAGGCTGTAAAACAAATCAATTTATAGCAAATTTCCCCACTTACGCAATAAAACTAAGAGGCTAACAATAGAGTCAACACAAACCCAACAATGAGAGAAGATAAATGACAAAACCATAGAAAAAATATCTATGTGAAAAAAGAAATTTAGAGTAGTTGGTTATCAATTCTTAATAATTTTGATGTAGTGTTTTAAAAACTGGATTTCTTGGCTCACTTTTATATGTTTTATAATATCGCCTGATGTTTATTTTGTTGTATTTCTCTTGTCTGATTGTTGGTGCAGAGGCCGTGAATCAATCAATAAACTTCGTATTATCAGCCACTCACTCAGTTTTAGTGAAGGGAGACCGCATCAACTTTAAGATTGAACCTTCATTTGGAGTTGAAGCTTTTAAGCTTTATCCTGATGTGAAATACACCACCATGAATGAACACCTTAATCAAATTGTTTGAGATATAAGGATTAATCTCTGTTTAGATGCTCTTGTTTACTACTAATGAATAAATAACGAGTCATCATTTTAGGATGTGTTAAGAGAGAGATTGAATGGGATTGTTTTATACTCATTGTTTCAAATACATTTATGAAGCATGCATGTATAAAGTCCTTGATTAAATATGTGTAAAGTTTATGAACCTATATTTATTTCAGTAAATGTGTCAGTTTATCTATAAATATTTCATGTTCCTCTTTATCTTGGAAATTGTGTATTCAGGTATGCAGATAAAATAGAACAATTGTTAAAATATATAAAAAAATTAAAACAAAAAACAATCAAGAAGTGAAATCCGGTGTTTATAAGCTCTGACTTTAGACATCAGATGTTAAACTAATGTCTATAGTTTTAGATATCAGGTGAAACCCGATGTCTAAAGTCTTTTTTATATAGTGGTAATAGGGTTTTGTATATATATATATATATATATTTATTTATCAATTTACTAAATAAATATAACAAAAAAAAAAAATTCATGTCAGTCATAAAATAACATAAATTAATACATGTCAGTCATATTTATCAATTTACTAAATAAATATACATAAAAAAAAAAAAAAAAACAAATTCAATACTTCTCTGCAATCATTTTTTGGTACAATATGAAACTTTACCTTGAATCCTCACCCTATTGGGCATCTTCAGAGTCCTGGATGCTTCAAATTCCAAATACCCATAGTTCATAAGAACTGATAACCAAGTGTCAAAGAACAAGGAAAGCTTGACGTATTCATTTGTTCCTTTAATATATTTCAGGCATGCAAGAGAGAAAAAAACACATACAAGATCTCACCCGATTACTTCAGGGTCCTTCATCTTTTGCATTGAAGCCGCAAGAGCAGGACAACCATACAATGCCATTGCATTGAATCCCACAAACTCTAAAACAATCCTCCTTGAAGAACTGCAGACTCTCATTGAATCCAATTTGCTATCTAATTCCTTAACCCAAGCCTTTCCACATTTTAGCTTATCCACACAACTGGTTACATGCAAATGCTATAACATGGTCATCAAATTGGATATAAAAACAAGAAGAACGAAAAATATCCGATCAACATTTTCATCATTTCGAATTCCCATAATTTGTGATTGAAGGTCGACAAATTCGATCTTTTTGACGACAAAGCAAGCCAAGTAATTAATATTTATATATAAGAAAAAATGAAGAATGTATATATGTAGGTATAGCACTAGTAGTGTATCTATATAATATGACATGCTAATTAATAAATTAGAATTAAAAGCTAGCTAGCACATGAGGATGAGAATGAGATACATAGATCGTCAGTGAGTATATAGTAATTAATTAAAGAGTAGTTATACCTAATTGAAGACCTTGTTATACAATTGCAAGAGCTCGATAACGAAGCAACCATCAAAAAGCATAATCAGAACAAGTTTATCACTAGGGATGACTTCCTTATTGAAGGAGTCTGAGTATCACGCTCTAGTCTTCTTTTCCAAAATTTTCGTGGCCATGAAATGTGTCTCTGCATTCATGCAATTAGGTTCTGCTGCAGCTTCTATGACTAGTTCCTCATCATCCTCTTTCAGAACAGTAACAGTAGTAGTAGTAGTAGTAGTGATGTCTTGCTACTGATTAATATTATTATGTCGTGCCAAGATGCCTAAGAGGCACCTCTTTGACATCGGTATGGAAAGGGCCAATGGAGATGATTTTGGGCCTATAAGTATTTGGCTTGAGTTGAAGCATGTTCTTAGGGACTCGAAAAACAGAAAATGCTGTGTTAAGGGCATTCTGATGATGATGAGATCCTCCTCCTTTCATGCAATTATCTACGGCAATAACCCATTCAGATAGACGGTTACCAAGCATCACTTTGGCTTCAACTCTGTTTAACTTGCTTGGAATAATCTTCTTTATCTTCTGGATCTTTGAACCTCTTGCCATGCATATGTCTCTCCTATCTTCTTAATTAATTCTTCTTCTTGACATCCCAAATCCTCAAACAACACATATAAATAATACAATTAAGGAAGCTTAATGTATTCATTTGTTCCTTTAATTGGCTTGAGACTTCCAACAGCTAAAAAACCACATATTAGATCTCAGCTGATTACTTTATGGTCCTTCAACCCTGGCTTTGGAGCCGAAAGAGCAGGACGAACATACAATACCATTGCATTGAATCACATAAACTATAAAACTAACCTCCTCGATAATCTGCAGATTGTCATTGAACAGATTTGCCATCCAATTCCTTAACCCGAGCCTTTCCCGCATTTTCGCCCGTCGACACAACTGATTACATCACATGCAAATGCTACAACATAATCATCAAATTGGATATTTAAACAAAAGAAAAAAAAAAACAGTGCACATTCTCATAATTTATGATTCAATTCTTGAGGTCAACAATTCTTCGTTCAATTGCAATTGCAAATCCTCTTTGTAGCTCACGATTATGTGGAAATGCCATTGAGTATAGGAATGTTAGTAAAATTTTAGCCGTTAATTGCTTTTTCACACTTTCGTGCATGTTCGTCATTATTCAAATCGTCTATGGCCAAGCGATCAAATGTACAACTTTTCAACGCTCCAAAAGCATGCCCTCATTAATAGGAGCGGGGCCAAGGTTTTCTCGTAGTGGGGGCAGACTATGGTTAGTTGTATAGTTGAAGAACTTGAAGATGAATGATTTTAGGGAGGAGGTTTTTGGTTAGAAGTTAAAGGAAAGGATATTTAGGTCATTTCCAATGTTGTGAACAAAAAAATTGAAGGAGGGAGGGGCAAAAATTGAGGGTGTGAGGGCAAATGGGGAGAGAGGTGAGGGAGTGGGGACAAATGGGGCATCTATTTGAGGAAAACGTATAGGTGTGCCCCCACCAGCTCCTTATTAGCTCTGCCGGTGCTCATTAATAAAGCAAGGTGCTTCACCGAGTCACCTCAGCCACCTAGTTGACTCAAGCAAGAGCAGACTCAGTCGAACGAGTCAACTCAAGCTCAGCGAGTTGACTCAGTGGCCGAGTCAACAAAGCTCATCGAGTCAACTCAGTCCACCGAGTTAACTCGGTCAAACGAGTTGACTCAGTGCACGAGTTTGACTCAGGCACAGAGTCAACTCAGCACGGCGAGTCGACTCAGTCACCGAGTTAACTCGGTCAAACGAGTTGACTCAGTGCACGAGTTTGACTCAGTCACCGAGTCAACTCAGTCCAGTGAGTCGACTCAGTCCCCGAGTTAACTCGGTCAAACGAGTTGACTCAGTGACCGAGTTTGACTCAGTACCCCGAATTGACTCAGATCACCGAGTTGACTCAGTTGACCGAGTTGGCTCAGTCCACTTATGTCCGTTTAGAATTTTTGAAGAGTTGATGTCAAAAATAAGAAAATAAAAAAATTGCTGTTTTTTTCCGAGTCGATCCCGCCCCAAAATTCGCCAACAAGTTTGTAAGAGTGATTTTAATGTCAACTCGAAGATGCATTTGATGTTCTCGCCCAAGTTTTCCTGATCTAAATATGAACGTCAAAAAAAAAAAAAAAAAAAAACAGAAAATATACCCAAAGAAGAGAGAGAGAAGCCTTGTTGAAGATGAATGTATTGCGGACTCGATTCACATCAAACATTACTACCGAGAGAGGAAACACCGATTTGGGGGAGAGTGGAGTGTGTTTCATTCAATCCATAAATGTTAAGGCTGGGTAGGAATGGCTGGTGCGACCGAGACTTCTTCAAGATTCAGAAGCGTTTCCTTCAAATGTTAAAGAAGCCAAAGACTTCAAGAGAGAGAGAGCGACAGACAGCGAAACAGAGAGATTGGGTTTTCTTTTCTTAAACGTTGGATGTTGTTGGGATGATTACGTTTTTCATCAGTGGACACCTTAATTCTAAGACTACTGTCATGATCAACATACCCTGCATATTCAGGTCCTCTCTCTCTCTCTCTCTCTTAAATTTTCTAAAATTTTATTTTATATATTTCAATTATTTACGCCTTTGTGATTGTTGTCTTTCTGTATTGGATTTTCTTTGTTTGAGAATCCATTTTTGTTTCTACTTTTGATGGAACAGCTTTGTTCAGATGCTTGTCTTGCAACTATTAGGATAGTTGAGAATATGTCTTACAAATCATAAAAACAGAAATTTAGCAAATATTAAAGGGCACTGATTCTTAGTTCTATATTGAAAGGCAAACAAAAGATTTTCTCGATTCTTTGTTTTCGTTAAATAGCGGGAAAAAAATATTTTAAATGCAAGCTATCAGTATTCAAACTCACATGAGAAAGTTACGGCATTTTCATAGATCTTAGCAGGGTGACTTCACAAAGATGGGACTTTGTGAGAAGTTTTTGGCAAAAAACTCTTACCAGACTGCATCAAAGAGGATGAATCGGTCAAAAAGAATTAATATCGTCAAAATTTATAACATCTGGGAAGAGACGATAGAATTAATGAGGAAGAAAAGGTCAGGAAATCTTTCTCGAAAACAAACAAACAAAAAAAAGAATAAAAAATGATCGAAAATTCCCTTAATTTTACTCAAGTCATCTATAAACATCAAGTACACATTTTGTTTTGGTACGTAAGCTAGACTTGAATTCATGAACTCAAAGAGAAGTAATCGAAGAAAATATAGAGGGAAGAAAACAATGCAATACTTACATAATTGAGAAAATGATTACTTGCTTAAGCTTAGTTTCGAAAGAACCGCGGTCGCCTGATCACCACCCAACAAGAAATACGGATGCCTTAGTGCAGCAGAAGCCGATGATCTCCCTCTTCTAAGGAAACCTCTCTCGGAAATAAGCTTTGTAGCCAAGTCCCAACCTCTACCAGAATCAAGATCAAGAAGCTGTAAGTCGGGTCTCATTCGAGCGATTTCTCTCCACTTTAGTCATATCCATTTGTCTTTATTTCCGAGTTGAAATTCTATAAACCCGATGTCGTTCTTAAGGTGGGAATAGCCATTTGCAATAGTATAATTCCGGCCGAGTACATATCAAAGAAATCTGGACTGTTAAGCTGAATTCATAAACAAAACCAAACATTAACATTTCGAAGAACGAATTTTACAGAGTTTTCAATAAGAGGACGTCCGTGGTACACGTCAGGAAGAAAACTATACCTGCCAAAGCATAGGAGAAAGTAAAGCCGCTATGGGCTCTGGGGGAGGGATGGGTGTTTCTTCTGGGAGCACGTATAACTCAGGAGGACCATAATCTGGGTCGAGTAGACCACGGTTGGGAACATAGTTTTTGCCAATTCGAAGGTCTGTGGCAGCTCCAAAATCTATGAGCTTGATCTGTCCCTTCTTTGTTACCACTAAGTTGGCTGGTTTAATGTCTCGGTGAATAATACCATTGTCATGAATCTTCTTGAGAGAAGTTATAATGTGACGCATAATTTGTTTGATGATCACAGCATTCCATTCAATCGAGTCTTGTCCTTGTAAGATGCGTCCAAACATAATGGACTCTAAGTTCAAAGGGAAGCTGCAATCCCTCATGTAATTGGTTAAGTTTTGATCTCCCTGGAACATGGGTTCCCTATAATAAGTTACGCAACAAGCAGAAATTCCATATGCAAGCATATAGTACTATACACTATCTATAAATAAAACAAATAAACTTATTTTGGCAGCAAAAAATATATTATCTTTTGTGTTGGAAGAAAAGTGGAAGCAAATTGGTGTGGACGGATTTCAAAACCAAGTTTGTGGTGTCAAACAAGGTGATAAGAGGTCTGAGTCGAATTTTTTAACACCCACGGAGCTATACAATGGATACATGACAAAGAAAAATGGTAACCATCAAATTCTCAGATAAATTTTAGAACAAAATTAACCCAAAAGTTGCAACTTAATGTACATTTACCAGTGTCAATGGAAAAATCGTCTTAAGAAGTGACCTTGGAGATTTTCGATTTACTATTCTTTTGGTGCAAATTGAGAAAATAATTTGAATGAGTATTCTTTGAAGACTTTGTGTTTAGATGGGAGGAGTTGTGCTCTTTGGAGTCTTCAGAGTGCTTTGTTATTTTGTTGCTTTGGTTTTTCTTAGTTGTTTTGCATCTTGTACTTTTAAGGGGCCACCTTGTCCTCCCGCTTTCATTTTACTGAAGTTTATCATAGGAATCGGTGTGGCATTAGTAAAAGTTGGTGGGGCAATAGCAATACTCTTTCTTAAAAAATCCATTAAGTTCAACCTCCACATATAATCTCAGCAATATTCCAATCTAAAGTCAATAAGAATTGACTGAAATTAAATGTAGGGTTGTTGGGGATTAGGTAGCTATAGTGAAAGAGCAAGGGTGTTTTCTAGATGTTAATGGAAACAAGTTAGGGAGATTTATCAAGGGGTTTGGAATTTAGGGTTTTATCAAACACAATAGAAGATAAAGAGAAGAAGATTTAGGAGTAGAAGATGATTCCTTGGAATCACTCCCTAAGTTTCTTGCCAACTCACCTAAGAGGTTTCTTATCCCTCAACCAAACCTCTTTACCTTATATTTCTAGGTAGACCATTTCCGCTTATCTTTGGATATGTGAGTCACTACAAGCGAAAAACAGATTTTTAAAAACCTTTTATAGTGTCCATTCACACTTTAATTGAATGGTGGCAACTCCTAAACCAATGTAGATTACCTCAAACCTCCCCAAAGGTTTCGAATCCCACGTATCTACACCACTAATATATATATATATATATATCAAACACTAACGGACCCCAAAGGCCTATCTTCCCACTAGCTTTTTGAGTACAACAAAATACTAATGAGAGCAAAGATGCTTAATTTCAGAGACTAATATCTACTTCAATAGATATATTGTCATGCATTTTTTTTATGTTAGCAGGCACATTAAATGAATTTAGGCAAATTTAGTGCTCTTGATTGGCTAAAATGTTTGAAAGGTCACTTTACTGTACTTATTGTCTTGAAATATAGGAAAACATATAGGGTAACATCACTGCATTAATATCAACCTATGCTATATTGCTATTGTAAATGGTAATTTATTACTTATCAACCATGTAATAATGCATGCTCAGCTGAAACCTTCTGTGATGGTACAAAACTTCAACTAAATTTCAGGTTCTGCTTCATTTTGATTTTACTTTCTTGATAATTAGTGGCTGAAGATACTCTTGCCTACATTAAACAGAGGGACACAAGTTTATGACAAGGGAATTCTGTTCATTTTGAAATATTTCTTATTTGGTATGCATTTTTTGTTAACAAAACGAGCATTCTAAGCAACTAAATAAACAGAAAACCATCTCATGGATATCGATATTTCATTTTTTTTTCTTAGAGTTAAGATGAACTTGAACCCATGGCCTAAGATTCATTTTTTTTTTTTTTTTCTTCTCGAGATGATTAGGTTGTGAAATTAAAATGGAGAATACGAAAGGATTTGACCCAAATTTGGGAAACTATCCTTTAATGAGGTCATTGAAATTAAGAATCATTATACCTAGATTGCTCTGTTAGATTTTCATTAAACAAATGTGGGGTGGGGTGGAGTAGGTTTAGCTAACTGTGAGAAGTACTTCTCATGTACTGATTGTAGGACTTGTTTCATGTTTTCTTATCTGTAAACTCTTAAGAAATATGGTTTGGGAAATGTTCATAAAGACTTAGCAAGGAAGTGCAAGATTTGAAATATTTTATAATCTATTTTGGCCAAGTGAAACAAAGTTTTGGTGGATTGTTGTGTGGGTGGGTCCAGTATAGTGGATGGACAAATAGAGCTAATCCTTCATAGGCTCTTCCCTTTTTAATTCCATCCCCACCTTGCAAAAGACATGGAACTACGGGATTACCAAACAGACCCTTTGCCCTAAAAGCTCTTAATACTCAAATGGTGTGGTTTATTACTTCTTTGTGTTTTTTCTCTCAGAATATTTTCAATTATGATGGATGGCCTAATTGATAGCAAGAGATTTATGTGCCTCCAAGCCTTGAATATGTTAGATCTAAGAAGATTGAAATCCTGCTCATCACTTATTGGATGGGGCAACAACTAGCGTTCAACCAAATTGGAATAATAGGTACAAGTCTTACTTAAATTGATGCTTGGAGTTTTGGTTGTTCTGAAATCATTTTGTCCAAGTTTGGTTTCTCCTTGTGACTGGTTGAATGAGGATGATAGTTGTTGGAAAAGTAGCTGGATTATGTATCTTAGTTGTTCAAAACTTGTTTTTAACCTTATTTATTTATTTATGATTCAACTTTGTAGATGAGAAACAGATTAAGTAATTCTTAAGTTATTTGTAGGTTGTACCATTGGTGTTTCTACAACTAACAGAGTTCCACAAATTTACACTAATTGTTGTTCTGGGTTTTATTATCACCATAGATGTTCTATGTTAACAAACATTATTATCTTGTTGTTTGCCTTACCCATGATTTTCATTAAAAAAGCAATAGTTGAAGCTTCTTCATCTTCCCCCACCACTAGCATCAACAAAGATTCAGGTAAGATGTTTCAATTCGAAATCCTAGAAGTTTTTAGAGACAATTCAAGAATTAATATGATTTTATAACAAAGTTTATAACAAAATATATTGGTCTTTTGGAGACTAGAATTCAAATTTTGCTATTTTTTGCTGGATTTATTAGGTTTTTTGAATCTTGACAAGGTTACCTTGAATTTGCTAGAATTAATACAATTTCAACTTTCAATTCCTGTTTATAATTATATTTTCTCTTATTGAGTATGTTTAATTGGCTCGAATTGCAAATGAACATGCCTTTCATGCGTTGTCGTGAAGGAGAGAACTTGCTTTTATAGCTAGTCTGCCATTTCTTATTGGGATAAATGAACAACCGAAGGAAGGATTTAGGGCTAATACGACAGTGTAAGTTTCCTTGCTTTAATTTAATTTATTTTCTAGCTCAACAATCCATTTACTTTTATTCTCTAATGTTTATTTTCTAGTTCAATAGTAACAACTAGCCTTTTATCATCCTCAGTTAGAAGGACAGAAATCTTGGTTATTGAATTGGGTTCTTTGAAAATTTTGATTTTGGAGATAAACAATTGAGTTCAAGAGATTCTTAAAAGCCTAAAATTGTCCATATATATTTTTTATTTTTATTTTTGGAAGATCCACCGGAGAGGCCGAAAGGCCATAACACGACAGATACAACATTGGAAAGCTTTCAATTATGGAAAATTTCAGGTGAATCATGTCCCAAAGGAACAATTCCCATTAGAAGAAGAACAGAAGCAGATGTACTAAGAACTCAATCGATTCGAAGATTTGGGAGAAAATTAAGATGACCCATAAGATGCAATTCTTCGAGCAACGGACATAAGGTTAGTATCATAGAAGATAAGAATAGAGAAGAGATTCAAATAGTCTTTCCATTAGTTCTAATGGTACATCGGTTTGATTGCTTGTTTTCTTTTATGATTTCTGATCTCTTTGAGCTACCTTTCTTTTTTTCTTTTATGATTTCTGATCTCTTTGAGCTACCTTTCTTTTTTTCTTTTCTGACATTTTTGTCTTGTCGACAGTCTTTCCTTTTAGTTGAACAATTTTTTTTTACACTATGTTGTTTGTGAATTAGTTGGTATTGCAATGATATGTTTTGTGTTTTGTTTCTAATTGGATTTGATGTGAATTGACTTTCTTGGGTGGTCAAGATTTGGTTTCTATGAATGATCTTTGTTTTATGATTTTTTTATTCTAATTTTTTTTTTTTTTTTTTTTTTTTATTTCGTTTATTGTGATTGGTGAATTATAGGACGGTCCTATTGTTTGTTAAACCTCCATATTCAACGCTCATAAACTATGGATTTATTTTTTATTTTTTTAAGTTTATCCCCCAATAATTTGACAGTTCAGGACCGTCAAAAAAAATTATACAAGAAAATACTTGAGGGGCATATATTTTTTTTTCATAAGTATATTTGACGGGCATATTTGACAGGCAGGTCTGTCAAATATTGGGCTTTTTTCACAGTGTCTGCAGAGTTGGTATGCTTGGTTTACTGATATGTTCCATACTCATTTGTTTGATAGGTTATCAAAATGTACAAGAAGCAACTGTTGCTAGGGCTGGGGTATCTTCAAAAGAATGGAATAATGCACAAAGACATTGAGGTATATCTCCCTTCTCTTTAATTGGTACTTTTAATTTGAGAAAAAAAATGAGTCTACTATATTTCCAAAACTAGTCGACTGAGTCAGTTCAACGTTCAGGGGGCAAACGTTCTTATTGATAATAAAGGGTGCATCAAGCTTGCTTATTAAGCAAGTTGTTGAGCTGATATAAGCATTGCATGACCTTTCTCCGTAGTTGTCAAAATTCTCTAATATTTCTTCTTCCTGGAATATAATATGCTATCCGAGAATGTTTTATTACACTTTGATCTTCTTTAAACCTATGTTTGTAATATTGGATTGGATAGGTTTTACCTCTCCCATCACTAGTAGGTATAGTTGACTCATGCAAGTGTGTTGTTATCATTGTCAATTTTCCCACCTCTAATTGGGTCCACCTAATATACCCGACATATTTATACAAATTGTGGCTTTGTACGACTGCTTCAATCTAAGATTTTTCACCACATGAATATCACCAAACGAGGTGTCTTGCTTCACATGAATCCTTGAGAATTCAAGACTTGCAAGTTCAAATTTTCATCTAGCACACTCAGACAATTTCTACCTTCTGAACTCTGCAGTGATATTTAATTCTCTCATAGAAGTTTTGAAACAAGCTAAAAAATGTAATTTGAAAACAGCCCATATCAGGCATTATTAATTCATTTTGTCTCGTAATTCCTGTCTCAACCAACAATCTCCTTTGTCTTGATTATGTTGCAGGTAAGAAGCACAAGTGGGAAAGAAGCTTGGAATAGGTAATATATTTGTCATGTTAAAATTTCCCACGCTTTTCTCTTTCGCTTTGTATGATTGTAAGGGAGCAAGCCCCTTTCTCTTTTCTCATGAAAAATAACAGGGGTTTGAATGGTTAATTACATGTTTGAATTTTCATAAATATTGCATTTCAATAGGCTTATATGATGTATAAGTGAGGTCTCTCGGATTCATCTATGGACCGAGCTCACCAATGATGGAAGCCTCTACCAAGGAGCTTTGGGAGGTAGTGGTGGTGAGTGGATGAAACCGCCTCTGTGTTCACCGTCGCTCCCGTCCATTGTTTGGTTCATGCATGCAAAAGATTTAGCCGAAGTCATATGAACCAAATCAAGCAAACTCTCAGTTACTAATGAGTAGGTTTCAATGACTCATGAGAAAACATGTGATCCCAATCATGTAAAATCTAACGGATGAAATTTATATTATTTTAATATCATATATCTCGAGGATGATTTTATCCCAAGAATAAAAATCTAACGGATGATTTTATGAGAACTAGTTAGGTAGCCTAGTTCCCATAATTTGAATGCTCTATTCAAGTTTTTCTGAAAAACTTTTAGCAGCAAATGATACAAGGAATTTAGAAACACAATACACAAATTAAGGCATAAACACTCATACCGGTTGGGATGTGAAACCTGCTCCAATATATATTGAAGTACCCCAAAAGATGAAGTCACCACTCAGAAATTTGTAAGGTCTTCATTCAGGGAAAATTTAGTCATATAAGAAGTTGTGTTGGAATAGTGTAGAGAAAGGCATGTGTGGACAAATAAAGTGAATATTTGGGCTTAGACCTACAGCTCAGTTGGTTTGACACATTGCAGAGCACTTTGAGGTCGTGGGTTCAAGTCCAGCACTCCAGCTTACCCTTCCGAAAAAAAGAAGTGAATATTATCATATAGAATTAGGATCACCCGCTAGAAAACTTTCGGTTTGCAACTTCAACATCATTGTTAATGCCCTTGGATTTGAATGTCATCACTTGATGACCCATATTCTTGATTCAATAGAACATGGATTGCAAATATCTTGTGGATACAGATTTTTATCCTTGCTCTTACACTTCTCTTTACTCTGGAAAGACATTCATGCACTAAAAATCATTTTTTGCATTGGATGCTTTGGTGTTTTGTGACAGATGTGGCATGGCATTCGATGTAAGGTCTGAACCATGGGTGGGCATCAAACAATAATTGGTGCTTTGGCATGGATTTCACGCATAGTCTTCTGAAAATAGAGACCCTAGCATACTTCAACATAATTTTTGTGTCTCAAATGACTCTACTAGCCAGCTTGAAGGTCATAAATCTGAGGTAAAGGCTTCTGCAAGTTGTTTATGTGTATAATCTTGACTGTGTATAGCTTGGGCTATTGATTGTTACTATAGCCATGATTTACTCCTTTTAAGAACTCGTATGTTAAAACAGTACTAGCACACGACATACACACTATTCACACTTTATAGGTTGATTGACGGGCAGTCTAGAATTAAATTCTGGCCATTAACAAATGAGATCGCATTCATTCTAGGCTTTGTAGGTGTTGAGAGGAATAGTGTAATAAAAGCTATTATTCTTCTACTAGATGACACAATTACAGTTAGTGATGGAAAATGCACAAGTTAAATTAGAATTGAACCACAACAATCTGAAATTTTTCTTTTTCAGAAATGCAAGCAATGGAAATCAAATATAAAGTAATTTATTCAACTTGTGGAAAAAAACCATTATGGGGTTTTTATGGAGTTGCTATGCCTAGGAAGCATCCTCATTATACTCTTATTAAGTATAAAGTCGTAGATTAAGGTTCAAGACTATTATATAACTAGCTTTATACTCGAGCTTCATTTTTAAAATTTATTGGTGCATGCTAAACAAGTATCTCTGCTATAGTTAATAGAAAAACTTTGCTCCACCTTTTATTTTTTATTTTTAATTTTAACATTTTCTTGCTAAGTAACAATGTGTTATATATTTAGAAATGTGACATCAAGAAGACAAGAACATAGTTTCCAATATACAAGAAAGTCTCTTTGTACACTATTTTTAGCTTGAGAATCCACTTGACCACTTTCATCTCATAATGTGTGAGAGAAGATAATAAACCACCCTCTCGCCAACTCCCTAATATGGTCTAGTAGATTCAATAAGCTCTATGGACTGTTGTGCTATACTTTGCCATACAATTGAATTTGTTCTTTTAGTACCTGGATTGTTTTCTTGCAATTTTTCCTCTACCTAATCCTATTTCGAACACCATTCTTATCCATTTTATATCAAAAAATTTATTAGAAATAATTTGTTTTAGAATATTTTTTCATAACTAGTAATCCAAAATCCAAATAGAGAACAAACGGTTAAATATTTCACATTGTATTTGGCATGGTGGTGCAATGGCAGCGGTGGTGATGATGGTGGTTGATATGGTGTTTTAAAAACTGGATTTCTTGGCTCACTTTTATATGTTTTATAATATCGCCTGATGTTTATTTTGTTGTATTTCTCTTGTCTGATTGTTGGTGCAGAGGCCGTGAATCAATCAATAAACTTCATATTATCAGCCACTCACTCAGTTTTAGTGAAGGGAGACCGCATCAACTTTAAGATTGAACCTTCATTTGGAGTTGAAGCTTTTAAGCTTTATCCTGATGTGAAATACACCACCATGAATGAACACCTTAATCAAATTGTTTGAGATATAAGGATTAATCTCTGTTTAGATGCTCTTGTTTACTACTAATGAATAAATAACGAGTCATCATTTTAGGATGTGTTAAGAGAGAGATTGAATGGGATTGTTTTATACTCATTGTTTCAAATACATTTATGAAGCATGCATGTATAAAGTCCTTGATTAAATATGTGTAAAGTTTATGAACCTATATTTATTTCAGTAAATGTGTCAGTTTATCTATAAATATTTCATGTTCCTCTTTATCTTGGAAATTGTATATTCAGGTATGCAGATAAAATAGAACAATTGTTAAAATATATAAAAAAATTAAAACAAAAAACAATCAAGAAGTGAAATCCGGTGTTTATAAGCTCTGACTTTAGACATCAGATGTTAAACTAATGGCTATAGTTTTAGATATCAGGTGAAACCCGATGTCTAAAGTCTTTTTTATATAGTGGTAATAGGGTTTTGTATATATATATATATATATATATATTTATCAATTTACTAAATAAATATAACAAAAAAAAAAAAATTCATGTCAGTCATAAAATAACATAAATTAATACATGTCAGTCATATTTATCAATTCACTAAATAAATATACATAAAAAAAAAAAAAAAAACAAATTCAATACTTCTCTGCAATCATTTTTTGGTACAATATGAAACTTTACCTTGAATCCTCACCCTATTGGGCATCTTTAGAGTCCTGGATGCTTCAAATTCCAAATACCCATAGTTCATAAGAATTGATAACCAAGTGTCAAAGAACAAGGAAAGCTTGACGTATTCATTTGTTCCTTTAATATATTTCAGGCATGCAAGAAAGAAAAAAACACATACAAGATCTCACCCGATTACTTCAGGGTACTCCACCTTTTGCATAGAAGCCGCAAGAGCAGGACAACCATACAATGCCATTGCATTGAATCCCACAAACTCTAAAACAATCCTCCTTGAAGAGATGCAAACTCTCATTGAATCCAATTTGCTATCTAATTCCTTAACCCAAGCCTTTCCACATTTTAGCTTATCCACACAACTGGTTACATGCAAATGCTATAACATGGTCATCAAATTGGATATAAAAACAAGAAGAACGAAAAATATCCGATCAACATTTTCATCATTTCGAATTCCCATAATTTGTGATTGAAGGTCGACAAATTCTATCTTTTTGACGACAAAAGCAAGCCAAGTAATTACTGTTTATATATAAGAAAAAATGAAGAATGTATATATGTAGGTATAACACTAGTAGTGTATATATATAATATGACATGCTAATTAATAAATTAGAATTAAAAGCTAGCTAGCACATGAGGATGAGAATGAGATACATAGATCGTCAGTGAGTATATAGTAATTAATTAAAGAGTAGTTATACCTAATTGAAGACCTTGTTATACAATCGCAAGAGCTCGATAACAAAGCAACCATCAAAAAGCATAATCAGAACAAGTTTATCACTAGGGATGACTTCCTCATTGAAGGAGTCTGAGTATCACGCTCTAGTCTTCTTTTCCAAAATTTTCGTGGCCGTGAAAAGTGTCTCTGCATTCATGCAATTAGGTTCTGCTGCAGCTTTCTCTGCTGGTTCTATGACTAGTTCCTCATCATCCTCTTTCAGAACAGTAACAGTAGTAGTAGTAGTAGTAGTGATGTCTTGCTGCTGATTATTATTATTATGCCGTGCCAAGATGCCTAAGAGGCACCTCTTCAACATCGGTGTGGAAAGGGCCAATGGAGATGATTTTGGGCCTATAAGCATTTGGCTTGAGTTGAAGCGTGTTCTTAGGGACTCGAAAAATAGAAAATGTTGTGTTAAAGGCAATCTGATGATGATGAGATCCTCCTCCTTTCATGCAATTATCTATGGCAATAACCCATTCAGATAGATGGTTACTAAGCTTTACTTTGGCTTCACCTCTTTTTAACTTACTTGGAATAATCTTCTTTATCTTCTGGATCTTTGAACCTCTTTCCATGCATATATCTCTCATATCTTCTTAATTAATTCTTCTTCTTGACATCCCAAATCCTTAAACAACACATATAAATAATACAATTAAGGAAGCTTAACGTATTCATTTATTCCTTTAATCGGCTTGAGACTTCCAACAGCTAAAAAATCACATATTAGATCTCAGCTGATTACTTTATGGTCCTTCAACCCTGGCTTTGGAGCCGAAAGAGCAGGACGAACATACAATACCATTGCATTGAATCACATAAACTACAAAACTAACCTCCTCGATAATCTGCAGATTGTCATTGAACAGATTTGCCATCCAATTCCTTAACCCGAGCCTTTCCCGCATTTTCGCCCGTCGACACAACTGATTACATCACATGCAAATGCTACAACATAATCATCAAATTGGATATTTAAACAAAAAAAAAAAAAAAAAAAAAAAAAAAAAAAAACTATGCACATTCTCATAATTTATGATTCAATTCTTGAGGTCAACAATTCTTCGTTCAATTGCAATTGCAAATCCTCTTTGTAGCTCACGATTATGTGGAAATGCCACTGAGTATAGGAATGTTAGTAAAATTTTAACCGTTAAATGATTTTTCACACTTTTGTGCATGTTCGTCATTATTCAAATCGTCTATGGCCAAGCGATCAAATGTACAACTTTTCAATGCTCCAAAAGCATGCCCTCATTAATAGGAGCGGGGCCAGGGTTTTCTCGTAGTGGGGGCAGACTATGGTTAGTTGTATAGTTGAAGAACTTGAAGATGAATGATTTTAGGGAGGAGGTTTTTGGTTAGAAGTTAAAGGAAAGGATATTTAGGTCATTTCCAATGTTGTGAACAAAAAAATTGAAGGAGGGAGGGGCAAAAATTGAGGGTGTGAGGGCAAATGGGGAGAGAGAGGTGAGGGAGTGGGGACAAATGGGGCATCTATTTGAGGAAAACGTATAGGTGTGCCCCCACCAGCTCCTTATTAGCTCTGCCGGTGCTCATTAATAAAGCAAGGTGCTTCACCGAGTCACCTCAGCCACCTAGTTGACTCAAGCAAGAGCAGACTCAGTCGAACGAGTCAACTCAAGCTCAGCGAGTTGACACAGTGGCCGAGTCAACAAAGCTCATCGAGTCAACTCAGTGTCCGAGTTAACTCGGTCAAACGAGTTGACGCAGCACAGTGAGTCGACTCAGTACACCGAGTTAACTCGGTCAAACGAGTTGACTCAGTGCACGAGTTTGACTCAGGCACAGAGTCAACTCAGCACGGCGAGTCGACTCAGTCACCGAGTTAACTCGGTCAAACGAGTTGACTCAGTGCACGAGTTTGACTCAGTCACCGAGCCAAACTCAGTGCAGTGAGTCGACTCAGTCACCGAGTTAACTCGGTCAAACGAGTTGACTCAGTGCACGAGTTTGACTCAGTACCCCGAATTGACTCAGATCACCGAGTTGACTCTGTTGACCGAGTTGGCTCAGTCCACTTATGTCCGGTTAGAATTTTTGAAGAGTTGATGTCAAAAATAAGAAAATAAAAAAATTGCTGTTTTTTTCCGAGTCGATCCCGCCCCAAAATTCGCCAACAAGTTTGTAAGAGTGATTTTAATGTCAACTCGAAGATGCATTTGATGTTCTCGCCCAAGTTTTCCTGATCTAAATATGAACGTCAAAAAAAAAAAAAAAAAAAAAACAGAAAATATACCCAAAGAAGAGAGAGAGAAGCCTTGTTGAAGATGAATGTATTGCGGACTCGATTCACATCAAACATTACTACCGAGAGAGGAAACACCGATTTGGGGGAGAGTGGAGTGTGTTTCATTCAATCCATAAATGTTAAGGCTGGGTAGGAATGGCTGGTGCGACCGAGACTTCTTCAAGATTCAGAAGCGTTTCCTTCAAATGTTAAAGAAGCCAAAGACTTCAAGAGAGAGAGAGCGACAGACAGCGAAACAGAGAGATTGGGTTTTCTTTTCTTAAACGTTGGATGTTGTTGGGATGATTACGTTTTTCATCAGTGGACACCTTAATTCTAAGACTACTGTCATGATCAACATACCCTGCATATTCAGGTCCTCTCTCTCTCTCTCTCTCTTAAATTTTCTAAAATTTTATTTTATATATTTCAATTATTTACGCCTTTGTGATTGTTGTCTTTCTGTATTGGATTTTCTTTGTTTGAGAATCCATTTTTGTTTCTACTTTTGATGGAACAGCTTTGTTCAGATGCTTGTCTTGCAACTATTAGGATAGTTGAGAATATGTCTTACAAATCATAAAAACAGAAATTTAGCAAATATTAAAGGGCACTGATTCTTAGTTCTATATTGAAAGGCAAACAAAAGATTTTCTCGATTCTTTGTTTTCGTTAAATAGCGGGAAAAAAATATTTTAAATGCAAGCTATCAGTATTCAAACTCACATGAGAAAGTTACGGCATTTTCATAGATCTTAGCAGGGTGACTTCACAAAGATGGGACTTTGTGAGAAGTTTTTGGCAAAAAACTCTTACCAGACTGCATCAAAGAGGATGAATCGGTCAAAAAGAATTAATATCGTCAAAATTTATAACATCTGGGAAGAGACGATAGAATTAATGAGGAAGAAAAGGTCAGGAAATCTTTCTCGAAAACAAACAAACAAAAAAAAGAATAAAAAATGATCGAAAATTCCCTTAATTTTACTCAAGTCATCTATAAACATCAAGTACACATTTTGTTTTGGTACGTAAGCTAGACTTGAATTCATGAACTCAAAGAGAAGTAATCGAAGAAAATATAGAGGGAAGAAAACAATGCAATACTTACATAATTGAGAAAATGATTACTTGCTTAAGCTTAGTTTCGAAAGAACCGCGGTCGCCTGATCACCACCCAACAAGAAATACGGATGCCTTAGTGCAGCAGAAGCCGATGATCTCCCTCTTCTAAGGAAACCTCTCTCGGAAATAAGCTTTGTAGCCAAGTCCCAACCTCTACCAGAATCAAGATCAAGAAGCTGTAAGTCGGGTCTCATTCGAGCGATTTCTCTCCACTTTAGTCATATCCATTTGTCTTTATTTCCGAGTTGAAATTCTATAAACCCGATGTCGTTCTTAAGGTGGGAATAGCCATTTGCAATAGTATAATTCCGGCCGAGTACATATCAAAGAAATCTGGACTGTTAAGCTGAATTCATAAACAAAACCAAACATTAACATTTCGAAGAACGAATTTTACAGAGTTTTCAATAAGAGGACGTCCGTGGTACACGTCAGGAAGAAAACTATACCTGCCAAAGCATAGGAGAAAGTAAAGCCGCTATGGGCTCTGGGGGAGGGATGGGTGTTTCTTCTGGGAGCACGTATAACTCAGGAGGACCATAATCTGGGTCGAGTAGACCACGGTTGGGAACATAGTTTTTGCCAATTCGAAGGTCTGTGGCAGCTCCAAAATCTATGAGCTTGATCTGTCCCTTCTTTGTTACCACTAAGTTGGCTGGTTTAATGTCTCGGTGAATAATACCATTGTCATGAATCTTCTTGAGAGAAGTTATAATGTGACGCATAATTTGTTTGATGATCACAGCATTCCATTCAATCGAGTCTTGTCCTTGTAAGATGCGTCCAAACATAATGGACTCTAAGTTCAAAGGGAAGCTGCAATCCCTCATGTAATTGGTTAAGTTTTGATCTCCCTGGAACATGGGTTCCCTATAATAAGTTACGCAACAAGCAGAAATTCCATATGCAAGCATATAGTACTATACACTATCTATAAATAAAACAAATAAACTTATTTTGGCAGCAAAAAATATATTATCTTTTGTGTTGGAAGAAAAGTGGAAGCAAATTGGTGTGGACGGATTTCAAAACCAAGTTTGTGGTGTCAAACAAGGTGATAAGAGGTCTGAGTCGAATTTTTTAACACCCACGGAGCTATACAATGGATACATGACAAAGAAAAATGGTAACCATCAAATTCTCAGATAAATTTTAGAACAAAATTAACCCAAAAGTTGCAACTTAATGTACATTTACCAGTGTCAATGGAAAAATCGTCTTAAGAAGTGACCTTGGAGATTTTCGATTTACTATTCTTTTGGTGCAAATTGAGAAAATAATTTGAATGAGTATTCTTTGAAGACTTTGTGTTTAGATGGGAGGAGTTGTGCTCTTTGGAGTCTTCAGAGTGCTTTGTTATTTTGTTGCTTTGGTTTTTCTTAGTTGTTTTGCATCTTGTACTTTTAAGGGGCCACCTTGTCCTCCCGCTTTCATTTTACTGAAGTTTATCATAGGAATCGGTGTGGCATTAGTAAAAGTTTGGTGGGGCAATAGCAATACTCTTTCTTAAAAAATCCATTAAGTTCAACCTCCACATATAATCTCAGCAATATTCCAATCTAAAGTCAATAAGAATTGACTGAAATTAAATGTAGGGTTGTTGGGGATTAGGTAGCTATAGTGAAAGAGCAAGGGTGTTTTCTAGATGTTAATGGAAACAAGTTAGGGAGATTTATCAAGGGGTTTGGAATTTAGGGTTTTATCAAACAAAATAGAAGATAAAGAGAAGAAGATTTAGGAGTAGAAGATGATTCCTTGGAATCACTCCCTAAGTTTCTTGCCAACTCACCTAAGAGGTTTCTTATCCCTCAACCAAACCTCCTTACCTTATATTTCTAGGTAGACCATTTCCGCTTATCTTTGGATATGTGAGTCACTACAAGCGAAAAACAGATTTTAAAAAACCTTTTATAGTGTCCATTCACACTTTAATTGAATGGTGGCAACTCCTAAACCCATGTAGATTACCTCAAACCTCCCCAAAGGTTTCGAATCCCACGTATCTACACCACTAATATATATATATCAAGCACTAATGGACCCCAAAGGCCTATCTTCCCACTAGCTTTTTGAGTACAACAAAATACTAATGAGAGCAAAGATGCTTAATTTCAGAGACTAATATCTACTTCAATAGATATATTGTCATGCATTTTTTTTATGTTAGTAGGCACATTAAATGAATTTAGGCAAATTTAGTGCTCTTGATTGGCTAAAATGTTTGAAAGGTCACTTTACTGTACTTATTGTCTTGAAATATAGGAAAACATATAGGGTAACATCACTGCATTAATATCAACCTATGCTATATTGCTATTGTAAATGGTAATTTATTACTTATCAACCATGTAATAATGCATGCTCAGCTGAAACCTTCTGTGATGGTACAAAACTTCAACTAAATTTCAGGTTCTGCTTCATTTTGATTTTACTTTCTTGATAATTAGTGGCTGAAGATACTCTTGCCTACATTAAACAGAGGGACACAAGTTTATGACAAGGGAATTTGTTCATTTTGAAATATTTCTTATTTGGTATGCATTTTTTGTTAACAAAACGAGCATTCTAAGCAACTAAATAAACAGAAAACCATCTCATGGATATCGATATTTCATTTTTTTTTCTTAGAGTTAAGATGAACTTGAACCCATGGCCTAAGATTCATTTTTTTTTTTTTTTCTTCTCGAGATGATTAGGTTGTGAAATTAAAATGGAGAATACGAAAGGATTTGACCCAAATTTGGGAAACTATCCTTTAATGAGGTCATTGAAATTAAGAATCATTATACCTAGATTGCTCTGTTAGATTTTCATTAAACAAATGTGGGGTGGGGTGGAGTAGGTTTAGCTAACTGTGAGAAGTACTTCTCATGTACTGATTGTAGGACTTGTTTCATGTTTTCTTATCTGTAAACTCTTAAGAAATATGGTTTGGGAAATGTTCATAAAGACTTAGCAAGGAAGTGCAGATTTGAAATATTTTATAATCTATTTTGGCCAAGTGAAACAAAGTTTTGGTGGATTGTTGTGTGGGTGGGTCCAGTATAGTGGATGGACAAATAGAGCTAATCCTTCATAGGCTCTTCCCTTTTTAATTCCATCCCCACCTTGCAAAAGACATGGAACTACGGGATTACCAAACAGACCCTTTGCTCTAAAAGCTCTTAATACTCAAATGGTGTGGTTTATTACTTCTTTGTGTTTTTTCTCTCAGAATATTTTCAATTATGATGGATGGCCTAATTGATAGCAAGAGATTTATGTGCCTCCAAGCCTTGAATATGTTAGATCTAAGAAGATTGAAATCCTGCTCATCACTTATTGGATGGGGCAACAACTAGCGTTCAACCAAATTGGAATAATAGGTACAAGTCTTACTTAAATTGATGCTTGGAGTTTTGGTTGTTCTGAAATCATTTTGTCCAAGTTTGGTTTCTCCTTGTGACTGGTTGAATGAGGATGATAGTTGTTGGAAAAGTAGCTGGATTATGTATCTTAGTTGTTCAAAACTTGTTTTTAACCTTATTTATTTATTTATGATTCAACTTTGTAGATGAGAAACAGATTAAGTAATTCTTAAGTTATTTGTAGGTTGTACCATTGGTGTTTCTACAACTAACAGAGTTCCACAAATTTACACTAATTGTTGTTCTGGGTTTTATTATCACCATAGATGTTCTATGTTAACAAACATTATTATCTTGTTGTTTGCCTTACCCATGATTTTCATTAAAAAAGCAATAGTTGAAGCTTCTTCATCTTCCCCCACCACTAGCATCAACAAAGATTCAGGTACGATGTTTCAATTCGAAATCCTAGAAGTTTTTAGAGGCAATTCAAGAATTAATATGATTTTATAACAAAGTTTATAACAAAATATATTGGTCTTTTGGAGACTAGAATTCAAATTTTGCTATTTTTTGCTGGATTTATTAGGTTTTTTGAATCTTGACAAGGTTGCCTTGAATTTGCTAGAATTAATACAATTGCAACTTTCAATTCCTGTTTATAATTATATTTTCTCTTATTGAGTATGTTTAATTGGCTCGAATTGCAAATGAACATGCCTTTCATGCGTTGTGGTGAAGGAGAGAACTTGTTTTTATAGCTAGTCTGCCATTTCTTATTGGGATAAATGAACAACGGAAGGAAGGATTTAGGGCTAATACGACAGTGTAAGTTTCCTTGCTTTAATTTAATTTATTTTCTAGCTCAACAATCCATTACTTTTATTCTCTAATGTTTATTTTCTAGTTCAATAGTAACAACTAGCCTTTTATCATCCTCAGTTAGAAGGACAGAAATCTTGGTTATTGAATTGGGTTCTTTGAAAATTTTGATTTTGGAGATATACAATTGAGTTCAAGAGATTCTTAAAAGCCTAAAATTGTCCATATATTTTTTTTATTTTTATTTTTGTAAGATCCACTGGAGAGGCCGAAAGGCCATAACACGACAAATACAACATTGGAAAGCTTTCAATTATGGAAAATTTCAGGTGAATCATGTACCAAAGGAACAATTCCCATTAGAAGAAGAACAGAAGTAGATGTACTAAGAACTCAATCGATTTGAAGATTTGGAAGAAAATTAAGATGACCCATAAGATGCAATTCTTCGAGCAACGGACATAAGGTTAGTATCATAGAAGATAAGAATAGAGAAGAGATTCAAATAGTCTTTCCATTAGTTCTAATGGTACATCGGTTTGATTGCTTGTTTTCTTTTATGATTTCTGATCTCTTTGAGCTACCTTTCTTTTTTTCTTTTATGATTTCTGATCTCTTTGAGCTACCTTTCTTTTTTTCTTTTCTGACATTTTGTCTTGTCGACAGTCTTTCCTTTTAGTTGAACAATTTTTTTTTACACTATGTTGTTTGTGAATTAGTTGGTATTGCAATGATATGTTTTGTGTTTTGTTTCTAATTGGATTTGATGTGAATTGACTTTCTTGGGTGGTCAAGATTTGGTTTCTATGAATGATCTTTGTTTTATGATTTTTTTATTCTAATTTTTTTTTTTTTTTTTTTTTTTTATTTCGTTTATTGTGATTGGTGAATTATAGGACGGTCCTATTGTTTGTTAAACCTCCATATTCAACGCTCATAAACTATGGATTTATTTTTTATTTTTTTAAGTTTATCCCCCAATAATTTGACAGTTCAGGACCGTCAAAAAAAATTATACAAGAAAATACTTGAGGGGCATATATTTTTTTTCATAAGTATATTTGACGGGCATATTTGACAGGCAGGTCTGTCAAATATTGGGCTTTTTTCACAGTGTCTGCAGAGTTGGTATGCTTGGTTTACTGATATGTTCCATACTCATTTGTTTGATAGGTTATCAAAATGTACAAGAAGCAACTGTTGCTAGGGCTGGGGTATCTTCAAAAGAATGGAATAATGCACAAAGACATTGAGGTATATCTCCCTTCTCTTTAATTGGTACTTTTAATTTGAGAAAAAAAATGAGTCTACTATATTTCCAAAACTAGTCGACTGAGTCAGTTCAACGTTCAGGGGGCAAACGTTCTTATTGATAATAAAGGGTGCATCAAGCTTGCTTATTAAGCAAGTTGTTGAGCTGATATAAGCATTGCATGACCTTTCTCCGTAGTTGTCAAAATTCTCTAATATTTCTTCTTCCTGGAATATAATATGCTATCCGAGAATGTTTTATTACACTTTGATCTTCTTTAAACCTATGTTTGTAATATTGGATTGGATAGGTTTTACCTCTCCCATCACTAGTAGGTATAGTTGACTCATGCAAGTGTGTTGTTATCATTGTCAATTTTCCCACCTCTAATTGGGTCCACCTAATATACCCGACATATTTATACAAATTGTGGCTTTGTACGACTGCTTCAATCTAAGATTTTTCACCACATGAATATCACCAAACGAGGTGTCTTGCTTCACATGAATCCTTGAGAATTCAAGACTTGCAAGTTCAAATTTTCATCTAGCACACTCAGACAATTTCTACCTTCTGAACTCTGCAGTGATATTTAATTCTCTCATAGAAGTTTTGAAACAAGCTAAAAAATGTAATTTGAAAACAGCCCATATCAGGCATTATTAATTCATTTTGTCTCGTAATTCCTGTCTCAACCAACAATCTCCTTTGTCTTGATTATGTTGCAGGTAAGAAGCACAAGTGGGAAAGAAGCTTGGAATAGGTAATATATTTGTCATGTTAAAATTTCCCACGCTTTTCTCTTTCGCTTTGTATGATTGTAAGGGAGCAAGCCCCTTTCTCTTTTCTCATGAAAAATAACAGGGGTTTGAATGGTTAATTACATGTTTGAATTTTCATAAATATTGCATTTCAATAGGCTTATATGATGTATAAGTGAGGTCTCTCGGATTCATCTATGGACCGAGCTCACCAATGATGGAAGCCTCTACCAAGGAGCTTTGGGAGGTAGTGGTGGTGAGTGGATGAAACCGCCTCTGTGTTCACCGTCGCTCCCGTCCATTGTTTGGTTCATGCATGCAAAAGATTTAGCCGAAGTCATATGAACCAAATCAAGCAAACTCTCAGTTACTAATGAGTAGGTTTCAATGACTCATGAGAAAACATGTGATCCCAATCATGTAAAATCTAACGGATGAAATTTATATTATTTTAATATCATATATCTCGAGGATGATTTTATCCCAAGAATAAAAATCTAACGGATGATTTTATGAGAACTAGTTAGGTAGCCTAGTTCCCATAATTTGAATGCTCTATTCAAGTTTTTCTGAAAAACTTTTAGCAGCAAATGATACAAGGAATTTAGAAACACAATACACAAATTAAGGCATAAACACTCATACCGGTTGGGATGTGAAACCTGCTCCAATATATATTGAAGTACCCCAAAAGATGAAGTCACCACTCAGAAATTTGTAAGGTCTTCATTCAGGGAAAATTTAGTCATATAAGAAGTTGTGTTGGAATAGTGTAGAGAAAGGCATGTGTGGACAAATAAAGTGAATATTTGGGCTTAGACCTACAGCTCAGTTGGTTTGACACATTGCAAAGCACTTTGAGGTCGTGGGTTCAAGTCCAGCACTCCAGCTTACCCTTCCGAAAAAAAGAAGTGAATATTATCATATAGAATTAGGATCACCCGCTAGAAAACTTTCGGTTTGCAACTTCAACATCATTGTTAATGCCCTTGGATTTGAATGTCATCACTTGATGATCCATATTCTTGATTCAATAGAACATGGATTGCAAATATCTTGTGGATACAGATTTTTATCCTTGCTCTTACACTTCTCTTTAGTCTGGAAAGATATTCATGCACTAAAAATCATTTTTTGCATTGGATGCTTTGGTGTTTTGTGACAGATGTGGCATGGCATTCGATGTAAGGTCTGAACCATGGGTGGGCATCAAACAATAATTGGTGCTTTGGCATGGATTTCACGCATAGTCTTCTGAAAATAGAGACCCTAGCATACTTCAACATAATTTTTGTGTCTCAAATGACTCTACTAGCCAGCTTGAAGGTCATAAATCTGAGGTAAAGGCTTCTGCAAGTTGTTTATGTGTATAATCTTGACTGTGTATAGCTTGGGCTATTGATTGTTACTATAGCCATGATTTACTCCTTTTAAGAACTCGTATGTTAAAACAGTACTAGCACACGACATACACACTATTCACACTTTATAGGTTGATTGACGGGCAGTCTAGAATTAAATTCTGGCCATTAACAAATGAGATCGCATTCATTCTAGGCTTTGTAGGTGTTGAGAGGAATAGTGTAATAAAAGCTATTATTCTTCTACTAGATGACACAATTACAGTTAGTGATGGAAAATGCACAAGTTAAATTAGAATTGAACCACAACAATCTGAAATTTTTCTTTTTCAGAAATGCAAGCAATGGAAATCAAATATAAAGTAATTTATTCAACTTGTGGAAAAAAACCATTATGGGGTTTTTATGGAGTTGCTATGCCTAGGAAGCATCCTCATTATACTCTTATTAAGTATAAAGTCGTAGATTAAGGTTCAAGACTATTATATAACTAGCTTTATACTCGAGCTTCATTTTTAAAATTTATTGGTGCATGCTAAACAAGTATCTCTGCTATAGTTAATAGAAAAACTTTGCTCCACCTTTTATTTTTTATTTTAATTTTAACATTTTCTTGCTAAGTAACAATGTGTTATATATTTAGAAATGTGACATCAAGAAGACAAGAACATAGTTTCCAATATACAAGAAAGTCTCTTTGTACACTATTTTTAGCTTGAGAATCCACTTGACCACTTTCATCTCATAATGTGTGAGAGAAGATAATAAACCACCCTCTCGCCAACTCCCTAATATGGTCTAGTAGATTCAATAAGCTCTATGGACTGTTGTGCTATACTTTGCCATACAATTGAATTTGTTCTTTTAGTACCTGGATTGTTTTCTTGCAATTTTTCCTCTACCTAATCCTATTTCGAACACCATTCTTATCCATTTTATATCAAAAAATTTATTAGAAATAATTTGTTTTAGAATATTTTTTCATAACTAGTAATCCAAAATCCAAATAGAGAACAAACGGTTAAATATTTCACATTGTATTTGGCATGGTGGTGCAATGGCAGCGGTGGTGATGATGGTGGTTGATATGGTGTTTTAAAAACTGGATTTCTTGGCTCACTTTTATATGTTTTATAATATCGCCTGATGTTTATTTTGTTGTATTTCTCTTGTCTGATTGTTGGTGCAGAGGCCGTGAATCAATCAATAAACTTCATATTATCAGCCACTCACTCAGTTTTAGTGAAGGGAGACCGCATCAACTTTAAGATTGAACCTTCATTTGGAGTTGAAGCTTTTAAGCTTTATCCTGATGTGAAATACACCACCATGAATGAACACCTTAATCAAATTGTTTGAGATATAAGGATTAATCTCTGTTTAGATGCTCTTGTTTACTACTAATGAATAAATAACGAGTCATCATTTTAGGATGTGTTAAGAGAGAGATTGAATGGGATTGTTTTATACTCATTGTTTCAAATACATTTATGAAGCATGCATGTATAAAGTCCTTGATTAAATATGTGTAAAGTTTATGAACCTATATTTATTTCAGTAAATGTGTCAGTTTATCTATAAATATTTCATGTTCCTCTTTATCTTGGAAATTGTATATTCAGGTATGCAGATAAAATAGAACAATTGTTAAAATATATAAAAAAATTAAAACAAAAAACAATCAAGAAGTGAAATCCGGTGTTTATAAGCTCTGACTTTAGACATCAGATGTTAAACTAATGGCTATAGTTTTAGATATCAGGTGAAACCCGATGTCTAAAGTCTTTTTTATATAGTGGTAATAGGGGTTTGTATATATATATATATATATATATTTATCAATTTACTAAATAAATATAACAAAAAAAAAAAAATTCATGTCAGTCATAAAATAACATAAATTAATACATGTCAGTCATATTTATCAATTCACTAAATAAATATACATAAAAAAAAAAAAAAAAACAAATTCAATACTTCTCTGCAATCATTTTTTGGTACAATATGAAACTTTACCTTGAATCCTCACCCTATTGGGCATCTTTAGAGTCCTGGATGCTTCAAATTCCAAATACCCATAGTTCATAAGAATTGATAACCAAGTGTCAAAGAACAAGGAAAGCTTGACGTATTCATTTGTTCCTTTAATATATTTCAGGCATGCAAGAAAGAAAAAAACACATACAAGATCTCACCCGATTACTTCAGGGTACTCCACCTTTTGCATAGAAGCCGCAAGAGCAGGACAACCATACAATGCCATTGCATTGAATCCCACAAACTCTAAAACAATCCTCCTTGAAGAGATGCAAACTCTCATTGAATCCAATTTGCTATCTAATTCCTTAACCCAAGCCTTTCCACATTTTAGCTTATCCACACAACTGGTTACATGCAAATGCTATAACATGGTCATCAAATTGGATATAAAAACAAGAAGAACGAAAAATATCCGATCAACATTTTCATCATTTCGAATTCCCATAATTTGTGATTGAAGGTCGACAAATTCGATCTTTTTGACGACAAAGCAAGCCAAGTAATTAATATTTATATATAAGAAAAAATGAAGAATGTATATATGTAGGTATAGCTCTAGTAGTGTATCTGTATAATATGACATGCTAATTAATAAATTAGAATTAAAAGCTAGCTAGCACATGAGGATGAAAATGAGATACATAGATCGTCAGTGAGTATATGGTAATTAATTAAAGAGTAGTTATACCTAATTGAAGACCTTGTTATACAATTGCAAGAGCTCGATAACGAAGCAACCATCAAAAAGCATAATCAGAACAAGTTTATCACTAGGGATGACTTCCTTAATGAAGGAGTCTGAGTATCACGCTCTAGTCTTCTTTTCCAAAATTTTCGTGGCCATGAAATGTGTCTCTGCATTCATGCAATTAGGTTATGCCGCAGCTTCTATGACTAGTTCCTCATCATCCTCTTTCAGAACAGTAACAGTAGTAGTAGTAGTAGTAGTGATGTCTTGCTGCTGATTAATATTATTATGTCGTGCCAAGATGCCTAAGAGGCACCTCTTTGACATCGGTATGGAAAGGGCCAATGGAGATGATTTTGGGCCTATAAGTATTTGGCTTGAGTTGAAGCATGTTCTTAGGGACTGGAAAAATAGAAAATGATGTGTTAAGGGCATTCTGATGATGATGAGATCCTCCTCCTTTCATGCAATTATCTACGGCAATAACCCATTCAGATAGACGGTTACCAAGCATCACTTTGGCTTCAACTCTGTTTAACTTGCTTGGAATAATCTTCTTTATCTTCTGGATCTTTGAACCTCTTGCCATGCATATGTCTCTCCTATCTTCTTAATTAATTCTTCTTCTTGACATCCCAAATCCTCAAACAACACATATAAATAATACAATTAAGGAAGCTTAACGTATTCATTTATTCCTTTAATCGGCTTGAGACTTCCAACAGCTAAAAAATCACATATTAGATCTCAGCTGATTACTTTATGGTCCTTCAACCCTGGCTTTGGAGCCGAAAGAGCAGGACGAACATACAATACCATTGCATTGAATCACATAAACTACAAAACTAACCTCCTCGATAATCTGCAGATTGTCATTGAACAGATTTGCCATCCAATTCCTTAACCCGAGCCTTTCCCGCATTTTCGCCCGTCGACACAACTGATTACATCACATGCAAATGCTACAACATAATCATCAAATTGGATATTTAAACAAAAGGAAAAAAAAAAAAAAAAAAAGAAAAAAACAGTGCACATTTTCATAATTTATGATTCAATTCTTCGTTCAATTGCAATTGCAAATCCTCTTTGTAGCTCACGATTATGTGGAAATGGCACTGAGTATAGGAATGTTAGTAAAATTTTAACCGTTAATTGCTTTTTCACACTTTTGTGCATGTTCGTCATTATTCAAATCGTCTATGGCCAAGCGATCAAATGTACAACTTTTCAACGCTCCAAAAGCATGCCCTCATTAACAGGAGCGGGGCCAGGGTTTTCTTGTAGTGGGGGCAGACTATGGTTAGTTGTATAGTTGAAGAACTTGAAGATGAATGATTTTAGGGAGGAGGTTTTTGGTTAGAAGTTAAAGAAAAGGATATTTAGGTCATTTCCAATGTCGTGAACAAAAAAATTGAAGGAGGGAGGGGCAAAAATTGAGGGTGTGAGGGCAAATGGGGAGAGAGGTGAGGGAGTGGGGACAAATGGGGCATCTATTTGAGGAAAACGTATAGGTGTGCCCCCACCAGCTCCTTATTAGCTCTGCCGGTGCTCATTAATAAAGCAAGGTGCTTCACCGAGTCACCTCAGCCACCTAGTTGACTCAAGCAAGAGCAGACTCAGTCGAACGAGTCAACTCAAGCTCAGCGAGTTGACTCAGTGGCCGAGTCAACAAAGCTCATCGAGTCAACTCAGTGTCCGAGTTAACTCGGTCAAACGAGTTGACGCAGCACAGTGAGTCGACTCAGTCCACCGAGTTAACTCGGTCAAACGAGTTGACTCAGTGCACGAGTTTGACTCAGGCACAGAGTCAACTCAGCACGGCGAGTCGACTCAGTCACCAAGTTAACTCGGTCAAACGAGTTGACTCAGTG
The DNA here is from genome assembly GCF_017979445.1 of Akebia trifoliata. Lineage (NCBI taxonomy): Eukaryota > Viridiplantae > Streptophyta > Magnoliopsida > Ranunculales > Lardizabalaceae > Akebia > Akebia trifoliata. The sequence continues at coordinate 29,648,765 of NC_141389.1, read as the reverse complement.
CACGAGTTTGACTCAGTCACCGAGCCAAACTCAGTGCAGTGAGTCGACTCAGTCACCGAGTTAACTCGGTCAAACGAGTTGACTCAGTGCACGAGTTTGACTCAGTACCCCGAATTGACTCAGATCACCGAGTTGACTCTGTTGACCGAGTTGGCTCAGTCCACTTATGTCCGGTTAGAATTTTTGAAGAGTTGATGTCAAAAATAAGAAAATAAAAAAATTGCTGTTTTTTTCCGAGTCGATCCCGCCCCAAAATTCGCCAACAAGTTTGTAAGAGTGATTTTAATGTCAACTCGAAGATGCATTTGATGTTCTCGCCCAAGTTTTCCTGATCTAAATATGAACGTCAAAAAAAAAAAAAAAAAAAAAACAGAAAATATACCCAAAGAAGAGAGAGAGAAGCCTTGTTGAAGATGAATGTATTGCGGACTCGATTCACATCAAACATTACTACCGAGAGAGGAAACACCGATTTGGGGGAGAGTGGAGTGTGTTTCATTCAATCCATAAATGTTAAGGCTGGGTAGGAATGGCTGGTGCGACCGAGACTTCTTCAAGATTCAGAAGCGTTTCCTTCAAATGTTAAAGAAGCCAAAGACTTCAAGAGAGAGAGAGCGACAGACAGCGAAACAGAGAGATTGGGTTTTCTTTTCTTAAACGTTGGATGTTGTTGGGATGATTACGTTTTTCATCAGTGGACACCTTAATTCTAAGACTACTGTCATGATCAACATACCCTGCATATTCAGGTCCTCTCTCTCTCTCTCTCTCTCTCTCTTAAATTTTCTAAAATTTTATTTTATATATTTCAATTATTTACGCCTTTGTGATTGTTGTCTTTCTGTATTGGATTTTCTTTGTTTGAGAATCCATTTTTGTTTCTACTTTTGATGGAACAGCTTTGTTCAGATGCTTGTCTTGCAACTATTAGGATAGTTGAGAATATGTCTTACAAATCATAAAAACAGAAATTTAGCAAATATTAAAGGGCACTGATTCTTAGTTCTATATTGAAAGGCAAACAAAAGATTTTCTCGATTCTTTGTTTTCGTTAAATAGCGGGAAAAAAATATTTTAAATGCAAGCTATCAGTATTCAAACTCACATGAGAAAGTTACGGCATTTTCATAGATCTTAGCAGGGTGACTTCACAAAGATGGGACTTTGTGAGAAGTTTTTGGCAAAAAACTCTTACCAGACTGCATCAAAGAGGATGAATCGGTCAAAAAGAATTAATATCGTCAAAATTTATAACATCTGGGAAGAGACGATAGAATTAATGAGGAAGAAAAGGTCAGGAAATCTTTCTCGAAAACAAACAAACAAAAAAAAGAATAAAAAATGATCGAAAATTCCCTTAATTTTACTCAAGTCATCTATAAACATCAAGTACACATTTTGTTTTGGTACGTAAGCTAGACTTGAATTCATGAACTCAAAGAGAAGTAATCGAAGAAAATATAGAGGGAAGAAAACAATGCAATACTTACATAATTGAGAAAATGATTACTTGCTTAAGCTTAGTTTCGAAAGAACCGCGGTCGCCTGATCACCACCCAACAAGAAATACGGATGCCTTAGTGCAGCAGAAGCCGATGATCTCCCTCTTCTAAGGAAACCTCTCTCGGAAATAAGCTTTGTAGCCAAGTCCCAACCTCTACCAGAATCAAGATCAAGAAGCTGTAAGTCGGGTCTCATTCGAGCGATTTCTCTCCACTTTAGTCATATCCATTTGTCTTTATTTCCGAGTTGAAATTCTATAAACCCGATGTCGTTCTTAAGGTGGGAATAGCCATTTGCAATAGTATAATTCCGGCCGAGTACATATCAAAGAAATCTGGACTGTTAAGCTGAATTCATAAACAAAACCAAACATTAACATTTCGAAGAACGAATTTTACAGAGTTTTCAATAAGAGGACGTCCGTGGTACACGTCAGGAAGAAAACTATACCTGCCAAAGCATAGGAGAAAGTAAAGCCGCTATGGGCTCTGGGGGAGGGATGGGTGTTTCTTCTGGGAGCACGTATAACTCAGGAGGACCATAATCTGGGTCGAGTAGACCACGGTTGGGAACATAGTTTTTGCCAATTCGAAGGTCTGTGGCAGCTCCAAAATCTATGAGCTTGATCTGTCCCTTCTTTGTTACCACTAAGTTGGCTGGTTTAATGTCTCGGTGAATAATACCATTGTCATGAATCTTCTTGAGAGAAGTTATAATGTGACGCATAATTTGTTTGATGATCACAGCATTCCATTCAATCGAGTCTTGTCCTTGTAAGATGCGTCCAAACATAATGGACTCTAAGTTCAAAGGGAAGCTGCAATCCCTCATGTAATTGGTTAAGTTTTGATCTCCCTGGAACATGGGTTCCCTATAATAAGTTACGCAACAAGCAGAAATTCCATATGCAAGCATATAGTACTATACACTATCTATAAATAAAACAAATAAACTTATTTTGGCAGCAAAAAATATATTATCTTTTGTGTTGGAAGAAAAGTGGAAGCAAATTGGTGTGGACGGATTTCAAAACCAAGTTTGTGGTGTCAAACAAGGTGATAAGAGGTCTGAGTCGAATTTTTTAACACCCACGGAGCTATACAATGGATACATGACAAAGAAAAATGGTAACCATCAAATTCTCAGATAAATTTTAGAACAAAATTAACCCAAAAGTTGCAACTTAATGTACATTTACCAGTGTCAATGGAAAAATCGTCTTAAGAAGTGACCCTAGCATACTTCAACATGATTTTTGTGTCTCAAATGACTCTACTAGCCAGCTTGAAGGTCATAAATCTGAGGTAAAGGCTTCTGCAAGTTGTTTATGTGTATAATCTTGACTGTGTATAGCTTGGGCTATTGATTGTTACTATAGCCATGATTTACTCCTTTTAAGAACTCGTATGTTAAAACAGTACTAGCACACGACATACACACTATTCACACTTTATAGGTTGATTGACGGGCAGTCTAGAATTAAATTCTGGCCATTAACAAATGAGATCGCATTCATTCTAGGCTTTGTAGGTGTTGAGAGGAATAGTGTAATAAAAGCTATTATTCTTCTACTAGATGACACAATTACTGTTAGTGATGGAAAATGCACAAGTTAAATTAGAATTGAACCACAACAATCTGAAATTTTTCTTTTTCAGAAATGCAAGCAATGGAAATCAAATATAAAGTAATTTATTCAACTTGTGGAAAAAAAACCATTATGGGGTTTTTATGGAGTTGCTATGCCTAGGAAGCATCCTCATTATACTCTTATTAAGTATAAAGTCGTAGATTAAGGTTCAAGACTATTATATAACTAGCTTTATACTCGAGCTTCATTTTTAAAATTTATTGGTGCATGCTAAACAAGTATCCCTGCTATAGTTAATAGAAAAACTTTGCTCCACCTTTTATTTTTTATTTTTTATTTTAACATTTTCTTGCTAAGTAACAATGTGTTATATATTTAGAAATGTGACATCAAGAAGACAAGAACATAGTTTCCAATATACAAGAAAGTCTCTTTGTACACTATTTTTAGCTTGAGAATCCACTTGACCACTTTCATCTCATAATGTGTGAGAGAAGATAATAAACCACCCTCTCGCCAACTCCCTAATATGGTCTAGTAGATTCAATAAGCTCTATGGACTGTTGTGCTATACTTTGCCATACAATTGAATTTGTTCTTTTAGTACCTGGATTGTTTTCTGCAATTTTTCCTCTACCTAATCCTATTTCGAACACCATTCTTATCCATTTTATATCAAAAAATTTATTAGAAATAATTTGTTTTAGAATATTTTTTCGTAACTAGTAATCCAAAATCCAAATAGAGAACAAACGGTTAAATATTTCACATTGTATTTGGCATGGTGGTGCAATGGCAGCGGTGGTGATGATGGTGGTTGATATGGTGTTTAAAAACTGGATTTCTTGGCTCACTTTTATATGTTTTATAATATCGCCTGATGTTTATTTTGTTGTATTTCTCTTGTCTGATTGTTGGTGCAGAGGCCGTGAATCAATCAATAAACTTCATATTATCAGCCACTCACTCAGTTTTAGTGAAGGGAGACCGCATCAACTTTAAGATTGAACCTTCATTTGGAGTTGAAGCTTTTAAGCTTTATCCTGATGTGAAATACACCACCATGAATGAACACCTTAATCAAATTGTTTGAGATATAAGGATTAATCTCTGTTTAGATGCTCTTGTTTACTACTAATGAATAAATAACGAGTCATCATTTTAGGATGTGTTAAGAGAGAGATTGAATGGGATTGTTTTATACTCATTGTTTCAAATACATTTATGAAGCATGCATGTATAAAGTCCTTGATTAAATATGTGTAAAGTTTATGAACCTATATTTATTTCAGTAAATGTGTCAGTTTATCTATAAATATTTCATGTTCCTCTTTATCTTGGAAATTGTGTATTCAGGTATGCAGATAAAATAGAACAATTGTTAAAATATATAAAAAAAATTAAAACAAAAAACAATCAAGAAGGGAAACCCGGTGTTTATAAGCTCTGACTTTAGACATCAGTTCCATAAACATCAGATGTTATACTAATGTCTATAGTTTTAGATATCAGGTGAAACCCGATGTCTAAAGTCTTTTTTATACTAGTGGTAATAGGGTTTTGTTTGTATATATATATATATATTTATCAATTTACTAAATAAATATAACAAAAAAAAAAAAATTCATGTCAGTCATAAAATAACATAAATTAATACATGTTATAGCAAATAATACTACCATTTTAGACATTAGATTCATTCGAATTTTCATAAAAATTCTCATTTCTAAATGTACATTTTTCTCATAAACGTTCAATTGACAATCATAACCACATCAAATTATATAAGAATTTATCATTGAAACAATCATTGTAAAATCACATTAATATAACAAATTCATATAGAATTCATCTTTGGGTCAATTGGCATTCCGCACCAAATATCAAAACACACTTCCCAACTAAAAGAGTTGGGGTCCACAAATAACCATCGGAATTAAGGGTTTTGCACCCAAGGGATCCCTATGCCCTACTTAGACTGAAGTTTGGTATTCTATCTCAGTTGCCCAAATCAAAATTTTATGAATATAAAAGTAATTTTGTAACTCATCAAATTAGAAGGTTCAAACCTGACATATGCGGAATGTTATTACAAACACGCAAACTATTTCATAATTAATTCAAAATTTTATTTTATTCAATTAATTTATATAAATCACACATAATTTAAATAAAATCACATCGTTTGCCGCTCAAATAATTATCCAATAAATCAGATTTTTCTTGTAAGTTCATAGATATCAAGCATATTTAACAAATTTTGAACAACAATAGTTAAAACCTACAGAACCATAAAATAGAAAAGGTTACTTACCCCTAATTTTAAAATTTTATTATATTTTGATCCTATTACCCATCACTCAAATATTTACTATTATCATTGTTTTTTCCTAATCTACTAATTTTGGATTAAATCATTACATTCTACCCTCCTTAGAAGAAATTTAGTCCTCTAAATTCACGTACCTTATCATTGAAGAGATGTGGGTACCTGTATTTAATTTTGTCTTCTCGTTCCCATGTAACTTTTTCATAAGTGTAATTTTATTTAAATCATGTGTGATTTATTTTGAGGTGTACATAGTCTTTTGGCATACTTTTTATTATTATTATTATTATTATTATTATTATTATTATTATAGTGTGCTCTATAATCATAAAATATTGGAAAATGCTGGAATAACATAGGGCATTTATTGCAATTCTCACAAGTCTGACGTGGGATGTGCACATAACCATAGATGTATTTTCTCGTGATACGTGTAAAATCATATACGGTTATATATGCATGTCCACGTCAGAATTGTGAGAATCACTGTAAATCCTGTGTCACCCCAGCACGACTCTAAAATATTATATGTGGTTTTGAGGTACATGGTGGTGTGGTTTTGATATACATAGTGGGAGTGGAGATATAATATTTGTTTAGAGGATAAATTTTAGATATAATGAAAGATGAGTTGATAGTTTTAGGATTGGATAAATATATAAAATATTTCTTGTAGGAATTATTTATAAATTACAATTTTTTCATGTCACTTTTTAGGGGAGTTTCTAGCAAATTTCTTTTTTCTTTTTTTTAAATCTCCACCATACTTTTTACACTTTAGTTTAACTTACCCTCAAGATTTGGGTAATCCAGATTCCAGATCCTGGGGTGTGGCACTATAATTTTTGTTTTCTATTCAATATACGTTGTAGCATGTAGGTGCTCGTCTATTCTATGTTTTGAAGTAGGAAGTCACACGTGTAAGCTACCCAACTTGTGTACATACATAAAAGTCGAAATGGAATGGGTATATTTATCAATTTCTGCTATTAATTCTGAACAAACTTCTTTGACATTATTCTCAACACTGTATATTGACATGACAATTTTCAAGGAATTATAATTTTTCTTCTTTTTCCCCTTGGAAATAAATTTAGAATCGTGATTTTTTTACTTCCCTGTGACATATTCTCTTATACTCTCTTGATATGATGTGTGTTAGAACCATTGATTTTTTCTCGGTATACACAATTGCATATCTTTATAAATATGTGTAATTATGTATCCCAAAAAAATATATATATGATTCTAATACATGCCACATCAGAAAAATAGGGGGTTATGTCACAGAAGAAGAATGGGGGTTGAAGAAAAATGTAGAAAATCATTATTCATAAATTTAAGGTTCTCTCAACTCTGCCCCGCTGTGTGGAAGGAAGTCAATTAAGAGCGACTCACAAGAATAATATAGGTGTGGATATTATTTAACTCAATCAGGTCTGGGCACTCCAGTTGTCCAAGAGCAACCACTAAAATAATATTAACAAAGGACGGCAACTGGACCAACTAATATTGACAGACGAAATATCGACTCTTATATTTAAGAGTCGTGCTAAGATGACACAAAAGTGACAAAATGATGTGGTGTAGCACACATTATCATAAATGTTTTTCTACGAGATACTAGTAAAAAACATCTATGATTATGTGCGTACCACCACATCATTTTTGTCATCTTTGTGTTTTTGTTCGTGTCATCCTAGCATTTTCCTATATTAAATCATTATTAATATAATATAATATATATGAATTGAGGGGTCATAGCCCAACTGTTAAGCATAAAAGAATACCTCATCAATCGATTAGTTTTAATCAAATTTATTACTAATTCAATTTTGTTGGAGGCTAAGGACGATGGCATCGAAGACAATTTCAAAGTCGTTCATTTACGCCCTATTACTTCTCTTCTGTCTTTTTTATCGAAATCCTCCTAGCCAACTCACCTAGTCAATTGGTAATTCTTCCCAGGTATTTTGAAACATTTTGACTCGACAAACTTATGTGATTATTCTTAAATATTCTATGAAAAACAAATACACTTCTAGATTTGGAACATTTTAAATATTATTAAGTATCCGAGTCGATTTGCGAGATAACTGGTTGAGTCGACACACTGGATGTTCGAGTATGAGAGAGTCGATTTTTTTTTTATGTTTTTTTAAAAAGATAGTGGTGGGGCGGGCGGAGGAAACGGTAAAACGTCAAAGTCAATGAATTTTGAGTACAAGGGAGGAAGAGAGGTGATGATGGGGGTGGGTTGAGACAATAATCACAGAGAGGGATTATTTGCCTTAAAAGACAAGTCAAATGAGTAAAATGGGAGAAAAAAAGGACAAGGCAGAACACTCTAATCACAACAGACCTAACAATTGGATGAGTTATGTTGCTGGTGGATGCGTTTCAAGTGTTTTAACACAAACACTGTAATCACAGATAGTTTTGGTTATATTCGGCCAACAAATCAATTGGTTAAATTGATCGTGAAGAGTTTTACTTCAAACCATATCTTTGAGATCCCTCACATCCCATCTACTACCGATTAATGGAAGCGATACAGCTGAAGCTGCTTCCGCTCTTTCTCTTTCTGGTGTTATGCTCCAGCTGGGAACACTACGTATTCTCCATCGAAACCAACTCTGACGACCGTAAATTTTTCCTTTTTCATTATAATACTTGTTCAATTTGTTAGAATTTTCTTTTTCATTATGTTCCCTGTTCCCACTTCACACACACCGAACCCAAGTAAATGTTTTTTTTTCTTTTAGATCGGTTGAAAATTGAGAATTTAGTGAATGTTTTTGTTATTATGGGAGGAATCAAGACAGGTCGTCAATTTTCAAGAACAATTAGCGAGCCAGATGAGAGAAGGGAAACATTTTCTTTGAAAACTGGGGGTACCCATAACATATATGATTTTCCAAAATCATATTTTTTTTTACCATGAAAAATAACATACGATTCTTTCTCATATTTATCAAATAAATTTTGTAGGGGTGGTTGGTTTCCTTCCTCACATATTTTGTGAAGAATGGAACTAATTCGATCGATCCAGAATCAGGATAGATCTAATTTTGCAATCAATAGATTGCTTCTAGAAATAAATTACTCAAGCACCCCGAAGGCTGTTGAATTGTAATCTAGGAGCGTTGAGATGGGAAGAGAAATTCAGGTTTCATTGAGAATTTTTTTTATCTTTTCCTCTTCTACTTTTATATATATGGGAAATGTTCAGCTAACAAACATTTTGGCAAAACATTTTTCAAAACATGTGTTAGAGGTTTTGGAATGGGCCGATTTTTGGTGAGGATGATCTCTACGGTGAGGAGATCATCATCACCAAAAATCAGCCCATTCTAAAACTTCTAACCCCATCAAAAATGATTTACAAGAAATGGATGGTCCACGATTTTTCAACTTATAAACTGGGGCTAGAAGTTTTGGAATGGGCTGATTTTTGGCGAGGATGATCTCTACGGTTAGAAGATCATCCTCACCAAAAATCAGCCCATTCTAAAACTTCTAACCTCATGTTTACAAGTTGAAAAATAGTGGACCGTCCATTTTTGATGAGTTAGAAGTTTTGGAATGGCCTGATTTTTGCTGAGGATGATCTTCTCACCATAGAGATCATCCTCATAAAAAATCAGCTTATTCCAAGACTTCTAACCCATGTAGGACAAAACTTGTTGGGCAAACAGTTGGGTAAATGGTTGGGTGCCGAACAGGACCCATATATATAGGGCCATGTTCGGCACCGTAGTATTTACCTAACGTTTTGTCCTACATGGGTTAGAAGTTTTGGAATTGGCTGATTTTTGTTGAGAATGATCTCCTCACCATAAAAATCATTCTCACCAAAAATCAGCCCATTCCAAAACTTCTAATCCCATCAAAAATGATTTACAAAAGATGGCCAGTCCACGATTCTTTAACTTGTAAACATGGGGCTAAAAGTTTCGGAATGGACTGATTTTTGGTGAGGATGATCTCCTCACTATAGAGATCATCCTCACCAAAAATCAGCTCATTCCAAAATTTTTAACCCATGTATTCTAAAACACGTAGGGCAAATAGTAGGGTGCCGAACATTTTCCATATATATATAGGGAAATGTTCAGCACCCTACGTTTTACCACACACTTTAACAAACGTTTTTTGTCCTACATGGGTTAGAAGTTTTGGAATGGGCTGATTTTTGGTGAGGATGATCTCTATGATTAGAAGATTATCCTCCCCAAAAATCAGCCCATTCCGAAATGTTTAGCCCCATGTTTACACGTTGAAAAATTGTGGACCGTCCATTTTTTGTAAACCATTTTTGATGGGGTTAGAAGTTTTGGAATGAGCTGATTTTTGGTGAGGAGGATCTCCTCACCATAGAGATCATCCTCACAAAAAATCAGTCCATTCCAAAACTTCTAATCCATGTAAGACAAAACACGTTTGTTAAAGTGTGTGGTAAAGTTTAGGGTGCTGAACGGGACCCATATATATATATATATCCAACGGACGGCTGAGATAGAAAGATCTAAACCGTTCCAACGGACGGCTGAGATAGAAAGATCTAAACCGTTTGTTGGAGACGTAGGAAGGAACGGATGAACAACTGGAACACTGGTGGTAGCGGTAAATACAAGTTTTCCTAGCCTAGGATCACTATGGTGGTGTGGTGATGCATGCAGGTAGTGCACTTGGGGCTCTAAAGGCTCAATGGCGCAACACGCCTCCAAGTTGGGGAAGATCAGATGATCCTTGTGGTGGACAGTGGGAAGGAGTCACCTGCACTGGTACCAGGGTGACTGCATTGTAAATTCCCTTCCTCTCCTTAATAACCACCCTCTCCTTCTCTCTTTACCTTTACTTTTATAACCAACCATTATTGCTTTTTCAGGGGATTATCCACCATGGGCCTCGTAGGTACAGTAGGTGGTGACATGGTGTTCTCTCTGAATTGAGATCATTGTGAGTTCTGCTCTTCTCAGACTACTCTCTCTTCATATCCTACAACACTACAACTCAACAAATAATCACGGAATTATGAAACTTTTTACACCATTCTCAGACTACAAATAGTTTTTGGAACACTTGAACAACACACAATACAACACATAAAAAAATAAAATAAAAATTTTAAACTCAGAAAAAATAGTAAAAGAAATGTAGCCATCTTAGCTTGATTAGTATGCTCTTGTTGGTTCATTCAACTCACACTCACACTGTATGTATCTATGCATGCAATTGTTGTCGACTGCAGGGATTTGTCATTCAACCAAGGCCTTACTGGAACACTCTCTGCACGGATAGGGGATTTAAAAAATCTCAACACTCTGTAAGATTCAATAAGCTGGTTATTGATTATACCCCACTCCACCCATTTATGCTTCAAAGCTTTTTTTTCATAACCATATCTTCTTCTGCCATTACTCAGGATCTTAGCTGGCTGTCGCTTCACTGGAAACATCCCAGAGGAAATAGGCAATCTAGCAAATCTTTCCTTCTTGTAAGACCTGCTCAAATATCCAATCTTTTCCCATAATGTTATTAACAGAACACCTATAAAAAATGGACAATTCTCCTCTCCTCAGGGCTCTGAATTCAAACAACTTCACTGGAAATATACCTCCATCCTTGGGTAACCTTTCCAAACTTTACTGGTTAGATCTGGCGGACAATCAGCTCAAAGGATCTATCCCCGTCTCGACTGACACCACACCTGGCTTGGACCTCCTTCTAAATGCGAAGCACTTGTAAGTATGTTAATTTTTCAACACTGTCATGCAACAATGAGGCCTCGTTTCAAAATTTTGGGATTGTCTGTAATTTCTCATCACACTTCAAAAAGAAAAAGAAAAAGAAGAAAGAAGAACCCACTTGTGCTTCATTTATGCAATTTTGTTCTCTCTATAGAAGAAATTATCTGATTTTTTTATGTACTTGCAGTCATTTCAACAAGAACCAGCTGTCTGGTTCTATCCCTCCCAAGCTTTTCACCTCTGAGATGGTGCTGATACATGTGTAAGATAATACCCACTCTTCATATTATTATTATCTTTTTTCCTTCTTCTAAGAGTTTGGTCTTTGCTGGCAGATTATTCGATGGAAACCAGTTAACTGAAAGCATCCCATCCACCTTGGGGCTTGTTACCACTCTTGAGGTTCTGTGAGTGGCCTTCTCTACTATAGCTGCTTATGTTCATCTGTATGAGCATCTTTTTTTTTCTTCTGTTTTCCTGATTTGTGTTGGTTTGCATGTACACCACTACCATTCACCAGTCGACTTGATAGGAACTCTCTATTAGGTCCAGTTCCCTCCAACCTTAACAATCTCACCAACCTTAACGAACTGTAAGTATCCCTCTTTTAACGGTTTGCATCTTTAGTAGTACTGCATGTTGGTAGCACTCAGCAATAGTTTTTTTTTACCTCACTCCTTCCCTGTTCACTTTCAGGCATTTAGCAAACAATCGGCTGATGGGCCCAGTGCCGAACCTAACTGGAATGAATTCCCTTAATTATGTGTAAGAAGGCGGCGTGGGAGTTGTCATAATCTGAATGAATTGTCTCAAATTAAATGTATCATCTTGCTCTTCCTTTTATCACTAACAACTGATTATGTTAATGGTTTGTTTATACACCAGAGACTTGAGCAACAATTCATTCGACCCATCAGAAGCGCCAAACTGGTTCTCGACCATCCACACTCTCACCACTCTGTGAGTTTTCCTGGTATCCAAGCTGAGATTGAAAACTATGAGAATTTCCTAGAACCAATAACCTATCTGACTGAGAAAATTCTTATGGTTGGTGATTAGGGTGATGGAGTATGGAAATCTTCAAGGATCTGTACCACAAAATCTCTTCAGCTTTCCACAACTACAGCAAGTGTAAGTTTTGGGATGTAAGATGAAGAAAGTGAGGGTATTGGTTTGCATTGGAGTCAGAGATAAGAAGAATTCTTATTAACCTAAAAAGCTTTAATTAAATTCTTGTTTGTTTGTCACAGAAAGCTAAGGGACAATCAATTCAATGAAACTCTAAACATGGGCAACACCATAAGCCCACAGCTTCAGCTCGTTGATTTTCAAAATAATCGTATTTCCACTGTACAGCTGAGCTCTGGATACACAAATACTCTAATGTGAGAATTCGCATGCATAACCAGTATTAAATCTAGTTCCTTATTTGTATTGATTGCCTTAATGATTCGATCTTGTTATTTTGTTCACACTTACAGTGCATTTGCATGTATTGCCCTGACCATTTCCCTTCTTTATCAATCAATGTATTGCAGACTTGTTGGAAACCCAGTTTGTTCTGTTCTTTCAAATACCAACTACTGCCAGCTTCGGCAAGAACCAACAAATCAATATTCCACCAGCCTTGCTCATTGCAGCACCAAAACATGTGAACTCGGTCAGAAGCGCAGTCCGCAGAGTTGCAACTGTGCCTATCCTTATGAAGGGACATTATATTTTAGAGCACCATACTTCCGGGACTTGTCAAACGCAACTGTGTTCAATGAACTAGAAATGAGCCTATGGGTGAAACTCGGCCTCACTCCTGGTTCAGTTTACCTTCAGAATCCCTTCTTCAATATTGATGATTATCTTCAAGTTCAGTTGGACCTCTTTCCATCCACTGGGATGTATTTTAATAGATCTGAAATTCAGAGGATTGGTTTTGATTTGACTAATCAAACTTATAAGCCTCCACCTGAGTTTGGACCCTACTATTTCATTGCATCTCCTTATCCTTTCCCAGGTATGCAAGCCCGTCTTTATTTATGGATATAGTTTGAATTATGCCTTATCACTGATCATGGGTTGGGTTGACAAAAAATATATATATGTATATATATATTTCAGCTGAACAAGGAGGAGCTACACTAAGTTTGGGTGTGATTATTGGAATAGCAATTGGGGGTGTCGTTCTGATCCTCATACTCATGGGGGTTGGGATCTACGCTTTCCGGCAAAAGAAGCGTGCAGAAAGAGCAATTGAATTAAGTAAACCATTTGGTAATGTGTGACAACTATTTAGAAAACTACTGCTTCACTATATTGCAACTGTTTCATTTATATTGGTAAATTCTGATTTTGGATTTTTAGAATCAGATTATGGAAACTGATTTCATAATCTCAGATTGAAAATCTCATTTGACTGACTCTGTTTCCACAGTTGTGGTATGAACCTAAGCACAAAATGTCACATTAGCAAAAAATTAATAATAAACTCAAGAAACAGATTTATGAATATGCAGGAAATGGGTCCCGCCTTGTTTCTAATTCTTGAAAATGTATGTATCTGATTATAGGAGAATTTTTTTCATAATCTGAACAAAATGTAATATTGGACCCCAGAATTCGATTATATGCAAGAAGCAGATTGTAAAATCCGAACCAAAATGCAAGATGCAGATGTTTGCAAATATGTCTGAGAGATGCAATCTGCCGAAAATCATTGACTTATTTGAATTATTCTTCTCCATGATCCAGCATCGTGGGCTCCAAGTGGTAAAGATAGCGGTGGTGCACCACAATTAAAAGGAGCCAGATGGTTTTCTTACGAAGAACTAAGAAAGTGCACCAATAACTTCTCGGAGAGCAACGAGATTGGATCTGGAGGCTATGGGAAGGTGGTAATCCATTCCTTGGAATTCATTTATCAACAATTATTGAAACATTTTGCTCAAAACTCTACTGTGTTATTTCCTACTCTGTTCAGGTTTATAGAGGAATGCTCTCAAGTGGGCAAGTTGTGGCAATCAAAAGGGCACAACTAGGATCTATGCAGGGTGGGCTAGAGTTCAAGACTGAAATTGAGTTGCTTTCAAGGGTTCATCACAAGAACCTTGTTGGCCTCGTGGGTTTTTGTTTCGAGCAAGGAGAGCAGATGCTGGTCTATGAATTTTTGCCTAATGGGACACTGAGAGAAAGTTTGTCGGGTAAATTTCCAAACCTCATTTTTTTGAATGAAAACTAATTTTATACATACACCTGTAATATCTATTCAGAAATCCCACTGCATTTATTAACTGTAGGGAGATCTGGTATTCATCTGGATTGGAAGAGGAGACTTCGCATTACTTTAGGCTCAGCTAGAGGATTAGCCTATCTTCATGAGCTTGCTAATCCCCCCATAATTCACAGAGATGTCAAATCAACTAATATTCTGTTGGATGAAAATTTAACTGCAAAGGTTGCAGATTTTGGCCTGTCGAAGCTAGTATCAGATAGTGCAAAGGGGCATGTTTCTACTCAAGTTAAAGGCACATTGGTGAGTACTCAATCAAATTATACTTTAATTTTTTGCAGCTGTGTGACAAATATCGTAGTTTACCCCAAGAAAATGATTTCTACAAAAGGGGTGGTGTGTTTCATCTTCCATATTCCACACTCATTTATAAATTATCAGACAGGCATTGGGGATTTGTCTTAATTTAGCGCATACCATCCCTGTAAAGACATCTCCATTTTTAAATTGATCAAAGTATAACTCAAGACCAAGTCCTCCAACCATTGTTGATTTGCATTTTTAAAATGGGATTATGGACTTAATATTCTACAACAACAAGCTATTTTTTAAAATGCATTAATATGAGATGGTAGACTTGATATCCTACAGCTAGATACTCTTTTAATGCAATTGACTTTAAAAATATTTTTATCATAGTAAGTTCCCATGAACTTATTACAATTGAGAAGATCCCAAACATGCAATTGAATGTGTTTGAAAGTTGACTTTGTTGATGAGAGATGGAAACATGCTTAATTTGTTATTGAATTCATAATACATGATTTTGATTCTTCATCATTACCTATGCCTTATTCCAGACATTGGGGTTGGCAACATGAATCATGTCATTCAACTCTAACCACGGCCATACCTTCAATTGGGCCTTCTATAGCACTTTTTCAATGATGCAATCATTGGTCTTCGATGTATTTGCTAAAATCATCTCAATTGATTTTCTTCTTCTCTTCTTCTTCTTCTTCTTCTTTTTTCTAACATGGTATATTCTTAGATATCCTCAAATGTTCTCATTTTTTATTTTCCACTCATCCATCTCATCATCTTCATCTCTACTACACATAATAAATATGTTGGTTATTGAGTGTCAATATTTAGCTCCATGAAGCGTGGATGATCTTTTTGATCAATTTTTTTTTTAAATGTTCTTTTAAGTAGTTGTATATATCTAAACTATTGACTCTTATCATATGAGATTATTCTGTTATTATTTGCAAATGTTCATAGAAAGGCATTTTATGATGGATTATGAAAGACTTGGTCACTATAATAATCATCTTTTAGCTTTTAATAATTATTTCATATTTTAGTTACTTGCATAGATCTTTATGAATATTACGATATAAAAATTTGAATCTCTCCCAATCAAGATTTTTAAATCCGATTAGATGTTGAAAGCATTGCTTAAATAGCCTCAGTGGTTTGATTATGTTCCCTCTTATATATCCATTTATATTTATCAAGGTACTAAATGGTACTGTAGTATATGGAAGGAAGTGTTTTCTTTGACTTTTCATAGACTATTCTTTATTTTTATTTAAACATAACTAGAATATTCTATTATACCAAATTGAATGGACGTATGTACATTTTTGCACTTTTTAAAGGCTACTCAACACCAATCACCATCACTTATTTGTGCCATTGTTACACATAATCTCTACCCTATTCTTAATGAGAAGATGAGCTGGTTCATTAAAATAAGCCTATAGTACAATGCACCTTATCTAATATTCTATTAATTATCTCATCTTGTCACAGGGTTATCTGGATCCTGAGTATTATATGACTCAACAATTGACAGAAAAAAGCGATGTTTACAGCTTTGGTGTAGTCATGCTTGAACTGATAACTGCTAAGCAGCCAATAGAGAAAGGCAAGTACATTGTTCGAGAGGTTCGGACAGCAATTGATAAGAACGAGGTACAACATTGTGGCCTAAAGGAGATAATGGATCCAGCTATTAGAAATTCAACAAATCTTACTGGTTTTGAGAGATTTGTGGAGTTGGCCATGCAATGTGTCGAAGAATCAGCCGCAGACCGTCCTACGATGAGTGATATGGTGAAGGAGATTGAAGTCATGCTTCAAAACGACGGGCTGAACACAAACTCAACATCAGCATCATCATCAGCTACTGACTTCGGAACTGCAAAGGGTGCTCCTCGCCATCCTTATAATGATACTCTTCCAAGAAAGGATGTAAACAACAGCGATTCCTTCGACTACAGTGGTGGGTACACACTCTCAGCCAAAATTGAACCGAAATAGTGGATACTCTCTTCTTTTTCTTCTTTTCTTTTTTCTTTTTTTTTTCTTTTTTTTTTAATCTTGATAGAGAATTTGTTTCCCTTTATAATATTTGTTTGCCATGTATTTGTTATAAAAAAAATTATGACAGGCACAGCACTGAAATTACTACATGTGTGTAACTTTTCCTCTGATTTGATATCGATATAAATTTGGCCTCAATATAATCAGACACCTTTCAATGCAATAGATATTCTAAACAAGAGAATCAATACTTTTGAATTGTTTTTACTGGTGGTACACTGAATAGCCTCACTTGACACCCATGTTTTAAAATGGCCAAGTCGATCTGACTCGATTGAATTTGAAGTTAACTTTGGCTGTGAGCAATTGACGGAGGGATTTCTTTCTAATTATATCCTAAGTTTTAGGACTTCTCTTAATAGTCTATTTAGTAAAACTTTTATTTCTAATCAATCGAACCCCACTCTCCACTTTCTCACGAGTGAAATGTCAGAACTGCCCTAACCATTTGAATTCGTCATTTTCGTCCAAAAAAAATTGGATTCTTGGCATCCCAATTGAGGTTAGGAAACTCCATTGTGATGGAAAGGATTTAAGAAGAAATATGTCATTTTCAAGCATTTTGAAGACATGTAAAAAAAGGTAGGATTATTTCAAAAAAAAAAAAAAAAATTTGCTTCATTTTTAGATGAAAATCAATCAAGGATGATTCTTTTGGTTTGAAATCATCCACACAAATTGTTATATCAAGTTTTTAGTTGATCTTTCCATATATTTTGGTCGGAAAAACTCAGAAAATGATAGCGGGTGGATTTTACCAGTGTCGAGCTCACCACTTTTTATTGTCAAGTTCATTAAAAAAAAAAAAATTTAATTGCCAAATTCAACAATAAAAAAAATGTTGTACTCAACATTGTATAAAAATTTTGAAATCTCAACTTTGTTCTTCATTTTTTTTTGTTATAAATCATTCAAAATAAATTAAAAAATACGTGTAAATGTTCAAAATTAGAAGTATATTATTTTCATTCGTCATTCATGATAAAAAAAAAATCATCGGAAATAATTGCGCTTGCTGTTGAAAAATCAAAATATGTGAAGAAGATGAGAAAAATGGTAATTTGGATATTTCAAAAACATTATAACATGAGATGGGGATGATGGACCATTAAGAAATAAAAAATTTACTAAATGGACTATCAAGCTGCCAATCAAAACTTAGGATGTATTTAGAAAGAAATCCCTCAGTTAAAATCCTTTATGTAATTTTCCCAAAATTTAATAGGCAGTACTGCATTGAATGTATTTCCTGGGTACAGCCAAGGATGGGTCATTGTCATGGTTCTTCGATACTATCAAAGAGTTACGAGCGTTGTAAAGCCTCTTGAATTTCTTTTATTCTCATCGTCAAATGAGGAACTGTGTTCATGATTTTTATAATATAAAAAAAAGTGAAAATGCTGGACTGACTTCATTGGAATATCCAAATTATTCCAAATCGAATCAAGCCACCCCAAAGCTATCAATTTGGTTCGATTCTCGATTTTTAATTTAAACCAGGTCAAGTTGCACCCCTATTGTAGGCAACGGATCAGACTCATATCTGGACTTTGTCCAATCCATAGACCATGGCCTTATCCAAGGATTAGGCATGCAACATGTACAATGCCCACACATCACACCCACCAACCTTTAGGAATTAATGCTCATTCTGCGTACGGAATTTTCTTCTTTTCTTCGACCAAGAGTAGCCTACTCTTAATTATCATTTCCTCAACAGCAGAGATCAGGCTCATCCTGCACATTCCTTCTTGGAAAAAGGGAGATTAAGTGTAAAGTTGACCAGCAGTCACTAACAACATTATCCACGAAAAACAGTACCACATTCGAGGGGATGGAAGACTTCCAAATCAAGGAGGGTGGAAAAATCACATTTTACTTGTGTGACAACTCCCAAGGATCATTTTCTATGCTCACTTAAGACACTATTAATTTTCTTAAATAAAATCATCAATATTACTTTTCACCAAATAAAAATAATAATTATTTTCTAGATTTTATCTTCTTTTTTCCTTCTTTCGTTACTTTTTAACTTCATTCAATTATTTCATTTGGAAGATCATTATGAGATGACAACTATTATTTTTTCATTGATATTATTATAATGCATGAGATATATTGTATCATTAATAATGTATCTTATAATAAAAGAAAGGTTAAAGTTGTGATTGAGAATAAAATATTTAGCAACATCTATTAAGATATTTTACATTAGAAATTATAGAATTTCTATATATATATATATATATATATATATATATATATATAATATAGAGTTTCTAATATATTAGGTTAGTGTCTAATATCTTAGTCGATGTAATCTTTATAAATACCCTAGTAGGATTCAAGTAACATACATCTAAGATTCTCAATTAAAATCAAATTTCTTTAATAATTACATTTAATGAGACCAACAAGATGCCTCCATGTGGGATGTGACCACTATTGGAAGGCAAGGATGAATCAAAAGGGGCTACTCTTGTTGGAGGAAGAGTTCTTGTGAAAGTTGGAATTAAATAAATTCGCCCAATTCTCATGGTCGGCATTGACAAGATGCTTAAAATACTCCAACACAAAATTGAATCACTCCGTCGGCCAATCTGCACTCAACTTAACATGACCTAAAACTTAGTTAGTGGAGGAAAGATCACAGAATTATAAAGAGAATAAGAGAAGATCTAAAGTAGAAGGTTTCCTAAGATTTACTATCTAATTTTTATTTTCAAGTAAATACGCTTGAACCCATCGAACCAAAAAAATGTAAATACACTTGAATAGATCTAGAACAATCACCAATGAATGTGACGAAATATCTTTTATCTACTTTATGATAATCTAAAATTATTAGGTATCCATATTTCAAAATGAATGAACATAAAACATGTGATTTCTTTCTGCATTATGAAAACATTATGAATTGATTTTTCTTTTATTTCTTCTTTGTTTGACATCATTTGACTAAACCAGATATTCCTTAAGATGCAAGTTCGGATTACTCCTCAATTTTTTCCCTTCAACAAGATTCAATCTGAAGATGTTGAAGGAGATCATCCATCGGCTTCTATTTTTTCTATATTTGAGGATTTTTAGATTATCTTTCCAAGAGAGTGGTAATTTTGCCATGACCACTTAAACAAGAAAAAAAAATTCTAGGAACGATTCAACTTCTACAATCAGGTTGTTGATTATAACCCAAAACTCAGTGCATTTGGTAAAATATTGATTTACCATCCATCATGTGAATATTTAATACTCTACTTCCCCCTATGATTGATATCCCACATCCTCCCTACCATAATTTATTTATTTATTTATTGATCAGTTGTATATATATATAGTCCAGCTTTCCATTTTTAACTCATTCAGAATTAGGCTAAAGTGAGGTGTACTTCAAATACTATGAGATAGATGCGCACTAATCAAAACTAAAACAAGATGATAGTTAGACCAACTATGCTTTATGCAGCAAAATGTTGGGCAATTACCAAGAGTCATGTTAATAAATTGAGAGTAGCAAACATGAGGATGTTGTGATGGATGAGTTGAAAGACTAGTTATTAATACAAAGTTAGAAACGACACATTTGAAAACAAATGTAGGAGTAGATCCAATAGGCAGAAAGTTAGGAAAAAAATATCAACCGAGAAGATTTAGCTATGTTCAACAAAGGCCGATTATGACCCCAATTAAAAGAAATGTTCGGGTTTAAGGTCCTTAAAGAACTAGATGAAAACCCAAAAGAAAGTGAATCATTAACAAAAGATTTGACCTTGGACGGAGTGGCGTGAGGGAACATCATTTGTTTAGTGAAACCCACATTTTTGGGATAAGGCTCTGTTGTGGGGCAGTGGCCTCTTTCAGGGGGGGTGTTCTTTTGATAGGGAGGGTACGGAAATGTCACCGAAGGATCGTTTTCATCTTAAGTTCTCAAGATTGAAGGTTGCGCGTATTTTATCGTCGTGTGAGAATACGATAAAGGAGAGGAATAAGAGATTGAAGAAGGAAATTGTTCAACTCAAGAAATCCGTGGAGGAATTCCCGCTCATAGCCACTAATGGGAAGAGGGCCGGAAGGCGCTTGGTTGGTCTTAATGTCGATTAAGATATTGTCTTGGAATGTGAGGGGTTTGAATGCGGCAACGAAAAGATCAACAGTTAAAGCATTTTTACATCTCCAGAAACCCCATATTGTGGTTTTACAAGAATCAAAACTAGAAAAGGTTGATGAAAGGATGATTAAGGAGATTTGGGATATCCATTTAGTAGGGTGGTGTGAGCTTCCTTCTTGGGGGGCGTCAGGTGGTATCATTCTTTTGTGGAATAGAAAAATGGAAGTAGTGAAAGATAATCTCATAGGGGCTTTCTCAGTTTCAGTCCTTTGCAGAAGGATTGGAGAGGATTTTTCTTGGGTCTTTTCAAGGGTGTATGGTCCGACGATAGAGAGTAAGCGAAGTCAGTTATGGGAGGAGTTGGATGATATCAGAGGCCGTTGGGATAGACCATGGGTTTTGGGAGGTGATTTTAATGTCATCTGTTTCTGTTTTGAAAAAGAATGGGGGTTCGAGACTCACTCCAAAAATGCGTAGATTTTCAGAGTTTGTAGATCGGAATGAATTGATAGATTTTCCGCTTGGTGGAAGTAGGTTCACGTGGTCAAATAACCAGAACAATCCCACCCTTAGTAGATTGGATCGTTTTCTTGTGTCTCTAGGGTGGGAGGAACATTTTGGAAGGATCAATCAAGATAAGTGGCCAAACCCTGCATCAGATCATAGTCCTATTTCTTTGGTGGCGGGGTTGCCAAGGAATCGCCCTACGCCTTTCAGATTTGAGAAGATGTGGTTAGACTTTCAAGATTTTGGGGAGTTGGTCCACACTTGGTGGAATGAGCTATCTTTTGAGCGTAGACCTGGGAAAGTGTTGAGATTGAAGCTAAAGGCCATTCAACAATTATCAATTTCCTTCTTTAACAACCAAACAAATACCTAATTAAATCTTTATTTAAAGTCAACTATAGAATGAGTCAATCTATTTTACTCTTTTTCTACATAACTTGGTAGAGTCAATGTCCTATGAGAGAATAGATTTCCTCAAGAAAATCTTGTTGGTGTTTGAATGTACCAAAGAAAATCTCAAGAGGATTTTAGTTTTGGTATTTTCCCTTCCAAACAAGAAAACAATTTCCCCTCTCAATCATACAAGCTTTAAGCCATCAAAGAAAGCAATAGTAGAAGAGGGATCCCTCCATTAAATCAATCGATTATTAATACAAAATGCTAATAGGCATTTGTTTAGATATACAACTTGGCTGCTCTTCTAGATGCGATTCGCATTAAGGGGAAGAGGAAAAAACACCACCAAAATCCATTACGAAGTTACCACACAATAATAGTAATAGAACAACAGAGCTTATAAGTAATTAATCCACCTACTCAGCAAATTGGCGCTATTAGACCAACAACATATGCCACAAGTGACAGGGGCAGGCCTACATCATCTCAGAAATCCTTAAAAACAGCAAACAGATCTCCAAGAATATAATCATTATCAACCAAGCTAACCAAGAAATAACTGCTTTGCACCTGCAATAATGAGAATAAAACATCTGACTCAATTTGCTAATCCAATCTCCTTCAACAACATGAAAAGGGGGCACAAAGAATGCATAACCAAAGAGAAAGAATTAATAGCAACTTGCAAGAGTGATACCAACCTCTTCCAATAATTTCCTTGAAGAGTCTCCCTGTGTGTACAAAGAAGCCCATCCCCTTGTCCAGATCTCAAATGCCTCATCCTTCCAAATAATGAAGCTTGCAGGATCCACGACAGTTGGTTGGATAATCTCTTTTGCCGGGAAGACTCCCCATGTAACCGCATTCACATCAGTTGGGCTGATGTTAGATATGCATTTCCCATCTTTGTTTACAGCGATGTAGGTGAGAGATGGGAAAGTCTTGCATTTCTCAGTCAATGCAGTTAGTTTTTCTGGAGAGCAGAAGAATTCTAGATAGGCCTTCTGATAAACATATCCACCGGCACCACCCCATCCTGCCAAGCATATCAGGGTGAGAATTAATGAATGCCATTGATTTGACAAAAAGAAATTATTGTTGAAAATCCTATTCAATAATAATTGATTCACCCAACAGATAATCTCTAAGAGTAAGATCCAACATGACATTCAAAACATTTTGCAAAAGCAATCAGATCGTGAAATCTTAGGACAACAAAAGGAATCAAACTGCATCACATCTCAAAGTATTTCTGCTAGCAACATACCATATAGAGCATTGAAAATTTTATATATAAAAAATCTCAAAATATTGATGTGGTTCTATTTCATTACCATTGGTAAATAAGAACTTTAAGGATCTGTTTGATTGCAGAGAAATTCTCTCCCCCAAGAAAACAAAAACAGAATACCAGAATATGGATTGTATGTCAGAAAAATCCTTTTGCTCGGACAATTCAAAAACATGGCTACGGTCCAAGGATTGGATTTGACTCAGATCAGAGGGAGAAAGAAGAGGTTATCAATCCTCAGACAGCACAAAAGAAACATGGAACAGTATGTCGGCAACCAGCCGACAGAAAGTTGTTCCAAGTCAATACTGGTACTTGCTCGAGCGGTACTCTCGTTTTCATGAGAATTTTTTTTCCTTCCTCTGGGGAGTGGAAAAATGTTTTCCCACTCAATGAAATATGATTACTAATGAGAAATCTGTTTGCTGGAGATCAGCAAACCAACACACAAAATTAGTCCATTTTCAGTGTAAACAGATTTTCAGTAATCAAACAAAATCTAAATGTCATGTGAAATTACAGATCCTTTCCGGCAACGGCGTTTATAATTATCAATTTAACTTTTAAATAAAAAAAAATTACAGATCCTTCAATTTCTCAAGTGGGCTGTACAATTCACTTTTGATTCTTGACACCTGACAGTACAGTTTTATCAAAGGATTGGAATTGTAAAACATATATATATATATATATATATGTATATATATATATATATGTATATATATATATATATATGTATAGGGGGTGTTCAAGGGACGTAAGTCGAAACATATGTAAAAACAAACATTTTTCAAAATATGGGTTAGAAGCTTTGGATTGAGCTGATTTTTTGTGAGGATGATCTCTATGATGAGAAGAGTGCTTCATATATATATATATATATATATATATATATTGATGAATAAATCGTAAAAAATAATATTTCAACAACAATAATAAAAATATTTTGACATATAAAACGTGCTAATCATGTTTAAATTATATTGGCACTCCCTAATAAAACATAATAATATGATACAAGGCATATCTTAGAAATAATATTTCACTCACCAACAGAAGGGGAATCGGATTTCTCCCCATTAACAGCAGGTTGGCTATTGATGGTAAGAAACCCCTTCAAATTAATATTTCCCAACTGTTCATTTATGATCTTTGTCTCCGGCTGAAGCCCTTCTAACTCTGACCACGGACTGCTTCTAAGTTCTCCCATGCAGAATCTCTTGAATCTCTGATGTAGCAGAAGGTAAATATATAAGACATTCCCATGAGAAATCATACATACCCAAGAGCAATTTGATGAAAAAAGATTGAAATGACTTGAAAGAATGTACCTCTTGAATGTCCTCAACAGATTTCAATATGACAGCCCACTCCTCATTAAGTTTCTTGTCACGTGAACGCGGTCGCAGAAACTATCATAAAAATTAACACTTTTTTTTTAATTTATGCTATCTTAGAATAGCATAATGGAATAAATAAGGAGAAAAAATATATCAATGAAGCAAATAACTGAAGTTATGACCAGAAAAGACTGAAAGACACTAGAGATAACCGGTCTGCAAGAGAATGGTTAAAATATTACCTTTATAGTAACAAGCAGTAATACCAAAAACTCACAAAAATTAATAGCAGTAACATAAAGAGAATAGAGAAAGCAACCGAAACCGCACAAGCAGTATAATACTTAGGTGGTTCAACACTAAGAGTAATGTCTACAGGCTTTGACAATTGAGAAAAAACAATACGCATATTGGGCAAAATACAAGATACCTCAAAAACGACAGCACTTAACTCACAACCTCCAATTGTTCCCCGATTGAAACTCGCCCAATCCAATTACCTGAAGAGAATACCTAATACCTGGACCCCCTCCATTTACCTAGAGTTCCAAAGGATACCATTCCAATGCCTGGGGTACCTTGGGATACTTCTTCAGTGGCTGAAACTCTCCCAAAAACACACCATTGGGAGTGTGCGATGCCATAATTTTTTTGGCTCACCCCCTATGTATAGGGAAAACTTAAAGCCATGCCTAAATTAACAAGAAATTACAAAATCAATCCAGATTTCAAGAATTCCATTTGCAGTTGGCTGTCCAATATTTGCACAGCCAACCCATCTACTTGCCTTCGAATTAGAGATAAACTCTAACAAACACATTGGTGGTATATGGCTGTGATGGGAACAAGGGCATAGTCCACGAGTCAATCTAGATGGTGGTCTATCAAATGAGGATGCCACATCATGTATCTATGTGATTAAAGAGTTTAAAAACTCTAGCGTGCAAGTTATTGGATTGGAGAACAATAACAAAAAATTACATATTCCATATCTAACTGCTGGGATGAGATAATATTGTATTATTTGCCAATGGGATTATGACATCAGTGTTCTAAACTGAATTGTGAACTAACCCAAGAAGTAATAATCAAAGACAGGAAGAATTATTCGGCATGTTAAAGCTCATTACCTGATGGTCGGTCAATGCTCCATAGGAGGCATTACGAGAATCACCCCATCGCCCATGTGGGTATTGGTCCCATCCTATAGTCCTTGTTATGTAGCTTTTTGGACGATTGGCCCTGCCATCATCAATCCGAGAAGGTCAGAAGCTTTGTAGAGTCTGATTAAACCAAAAAATACTTCACAACACCCATTAATGCATTTGTAGCCAAAGGTTTAGTATACCAGAAAATTGGTCGAACGTCTTCTTTAACACGGAAGACATTTGTTGGACGCCTCCACGGCAGAGGCCTTGAAATGTTGGCTCCATCAACTAACCCAAGATTCTGTCATTCATAAGTTTCATATAAGGTCTAAATCCAAATATTACAAACAAAGGCCACAACAGGATATGGAAAATAACCTTTAAGATTGCCAAAGCCGATTTGTCCATGTTTAGTGTATAAAGGTGCAAGGTCTTGATCCCATGAGCTAAAATCTTCTTGCACATTTCAGTTCCAAGGTGTATTCCATACTGTTTGACAGCCTCTTCATTGTCCTTAATAGGCTCTAGAGCAGCTGTAATTTCAGATGGTATCTAGAATATGACATCAAAACACAAACAGGACATGTTAAAATTAATGGACATACGTTTACCTAACACTAAAATTTAGCAATGTTCGATGGGGAAAAGATTGGTCAGCATGTTCAAGACCAGGTTTTCAATTGGCACAAATCTTCCCTGATATGTACCTAGTATTTGAAAACTAAGATCCACATTTCAGTGGAGCTATCTCATCCATGACTTGGCTGACATTCTCATACTAGACCTTTGTTATTATAATTAAGAACATAATTTACTAAAGAAGAAAAAACTAGGTATTTAAAAAAAAAATTATGTGATTATCAAATGACAAAGATTGTCCTGAATGGAAAACTAGTTCAAATTTTTAACTTTGTTAAAGACAAAAGTGATATAAATGTCAGAAGATAAGAAATGTACAATGATTCATTTAACGACTGATCTACTATACCATCTCCAAGGCTAAAATCTGCCAAAAATTAGCCTGTAAAAGGTCAACAGGAGGAGATTGCATACCCTAGTTTTGCAAAAGCCCGCCATGCGCAAGAAGCCCTTATAATTATTGATTGGCATGATACCAGGGACAATAGGACAAGTAATTCCAATTTGTCGGCAATCATTGACAAACTTCAGATAATTATCAGTATCATAGAACAGTTGAGTGATAATGAGATCTGCTCCAGCATCAACCTATAAAAGAAACCTCCATCAATATAGGTCAAACATAACAAGAAGCAGAAAGAATTCTATAAAATAAAAGATAAAAAATGTCATATTGAGGTTATGAATTACTTTCATAACCAGATATCTTCCATAAAAATTGAACAATGCAGTAAACCGTATTAGAAAATACCCGCTTTGTATAGTAATCTCACTACAAATCATATGAAACAAGGATTATCCATGCCTAATATTTGCTTCCTATGTAAGTTAGATGGGGAGTCAGCCGATCATCCTTTTATTCATTGTTCATTCGTAAGGAAAGTAAGGGCTCATCTCCGATCGTTGTTCCATAGTTTGTGTACTTCCCTACCTCTATAACAACATTGCTTCATTTTTGGCATATCAAGGCCTTTCCACAAAGAGATAATTATATAGGCAATAACATCTTTTGCAGTATGTTGAGGGATTTGGGAGGAAAGGGACTTTAGAATCTTTGAATATCCATGCCCATCTTTCAAATATTTTTTTCATTAAGATGTGATTGAGAAACATAAATAATTTGGCATGTTAAACCATGAGTCATCTACCGATAAAGAAAAAGTAGTAGTGACTAGATGAATATCAAGGGAAACTGAGTAACGGATTAATTGTAAAAGAATTTAGAGCACCGACAAGACACACGATAAGAGAAATTAATAAGAGAAGATATTGGATATACCTTGCTCTTCAAATAAGCGAGATCATTTTGATATCCTTCCAATGTGGCGAAACCATTGCTTTGTATCATTTCAGGATGTGCCTCTGCAGCAAGATTACAAATCATGTCTACAGCAATGCATATACTATAGAGATGCCAGACCACAATAAATTGTTATTTCTCCTTTTTTTTTTTTTAAAGTGCTTAAATTCAAACAAACCTGGATAACCAGCAACGGTTATGCCAAAGTAATCACCATATTTGGATCGGATATGCCTAACCTGCAAAATATACACCAAATCTTTTCATATAGTGGTTGGTCTCTAAATGAAATCCAAAAAAAAATGGTAAAAGTAAAAGTAAAAGAGGAATTACGAGATCGAGAGCACAAGAAAATCCGCCTTCAATCTGAACAAACTTATCTTGTCCATGTGGAGGATCTCCTCTCAGAGCAAGAACATTCTGGATTCCATTAGACTTGATGGTATCGAGAGCATGGTCGATCTTCTCCACAGGCATGTTCGTGCAAGTCAAATGCATCATTGATTCTACGCAGATCTGAAAACAAAAAAATTAAAATTTCACAATTAACTAACAAGAACTATTAAGAGAAGCAAGCAGATCTAAATCTAACAAACACAAATTCCAAAAAAGAAAAAAAAAATTGTTAAAACCATGTTCTGCATCTTGTTAGCAATGTCGAGGGTGAGATCAGCAGTGGAACCACCAGCGCCCCAGGTGATATCGCAGAAGGAAGGGTTGTGAGCGACCATACGTTCCATCCTCTCGAACAAGTTGTCCACTCCATCCTCCGTCTTTGGTGGGAAGAATTCAAACGAGAATACTACTCGCCCTTCCTCTGATGCCTCTCTGATCTTCTCAATCACCTTCATTCTCTCTTCTCTTCTCTTCTCTTTTCCTTACCCACAAAAATATCAGATCCAACCCAAAATAATAGAATGAGAATTGAGAAGAAGAGACGGACTTTTTATGTTCGATCTATCTTCTTCTTTTATATTATAATATAATATATAATATGAGCTAATTGACTCGAGGAATAAGATTAAGGGGAGGACGACTTTGATTTGCCACCAACTCCCACAAATGTTTTAATTGGCGCGCGATCTCTTACATTACCAACCTTTTCTGGACACCTACCATTACCCAATTCATTTCACCCACTCCCTCTACTGAAAATTGGAAAATCGAACCCTTTTTTTATTATTATTATTATTTGTTCGAGGAAGAGCGACACAACATATATCTATCTTCACTGCTGAAGAAATTTTTTTTTTTTTTTTTTTAAAGATTATTATTGTGTGATGCAACTACAACACCACGATCGAACAAGTATTGTAAGCATTTAATTATTTATTCGTATTTTGTATGAAAATATGAAAAAGAAACGTGGCCAGTCAGTTATTATTATTTTAGTAGATTATCGGCTTTATAGGAAAAATCTCAAATTGAAACCAAATCTCTAACGAAGTCAACAATCAAGAATTGGTTTGGTTGGTGAGAAGGCCCCACCATACCTACTAATTCCAACACTTGAACGTCACTGATGGTAGGTAGAGGTGAAGGATTGTTGCTTCAATTGTAATTTATCTTGTGAAACCCCCATGTGGACCACTTAATTACCACCACCTCAGCTGCTGCCAGTAATCCGACTCTCTTATGATTCCATATAGTGATGAAACTATTAGGTAAAATCACAATTACCCGCTCCCCCCCACTACTATAATTAGTTGATAGGGGCTTCTCAAAAGTCTGATTAAGAGTGATCAACCTTAGGAAGAAACAGCATGAGGACACACTTTTACCAAGTGAAGTTACTTCAGGAATTAGATGCTATATTTTGATTATTTACTTAACCAAAACATACCACATAAACACCCTAAGTTTAGTTTTAATAGGAACGGGCCCTCACTCTAGATCGCGACTCTTAAAAATTAACCACCATGTTAATTCACTCACTCTGCCCAATCCCACATATATCTTCGTTTCCACTAGTATCACTTCATTTTCCAACCTCTCCA
Organism: Akebia trifoliata; assembly: GCF_017979445.1. Lineage (NCBI taxonomy): Eukaryota > Viridiplantae > Streptophyta > Magnoliopsida > Ranunculales > Lardizabalaceae > Akebia > Akebia trifoliata. Next base: position 29,619,252 of record NC_141389.1, on the reverse strand, counting down.
ACCAAGTCATGAGATGGGTGACAATTTCATGTGGTAAAAGAAGATGTGTTGGTGCTTCGTTGTTTCGAGATGCTTGTGGAGTGGATCCAGTTGAAGGACCTTACAAAGGACTTATATCTTGACATCAGATGAACTGATAGTGAAAATTCAAGAAAAAGATGTGAGTGTGATGATGCAGTACAAAAACATGAAGGAGAAAAGGGCAGTGAGGACTACAAATGTTCCTTTGGCAATCAAGAGCTGATAGTCTGGTTTAGAACTGAGGAGAGAAATTAAAAATAAATAAAAATCACTGTTAGAAAACATTTCTCCTAGGCTTGGTTATGCCCAAATTATCAACTATAAAAATATTTAACCAATTTTTGAAAGTACCAAGAGGACTTGGTTATTGCCATGAATTTTATAAATAATATGCAAGCAGGCTGTCAAATAGCAGTAGTACCTTGTCACCAATCAACAACATTTGAAAAAAAAACTTATGCTAACAGAAATGAATGGTGACAAACCATTTGGGGGCACCGACCCAACAATCATTTATATAACACAAGTGAATGACAACCTAATCTCCTGGGAACTGACCTCCAATATCGTGCACCCATTTACAAAAAATATTTGTACATTCCTGGAAACTAACAAGCAGAGAACCGTGCTCTCTCTGAGACCTTAAAATCTATCACTGATGCTGATCCCACCAGCAAAACTCTTGGCTTGCAACTGTTTCCCAAGAAATCAGAAATCAGAGCAACATGGTTATCATCACTGCTGCATCATCATCATCCATCCAGCCTTGACCCCTAGCCCAGAAAAAGATCTATCTTCTGCACTTGATTAAATGAATATCCATAGCTTAGTCTCTGTTGAACCTCTCTTCTGTTTTGGGGAGTCTGTCTCACTTACACCTTAAGTCATTAGAGCCCACTACAGGTTTACATTGCACTCTCCCATGAACTGATCCCCTTGTTTCAGAAACTTCTTCCAGTGCACTTTATATTTTGGAATGCCCAGCTCTAGCCATGGCTTCATGTTCCCATTGTAATGCAATACTGTAGCTTTTTTAATGGCTTGGGAATCAATCCAGTAGTCATGACCCAGTCCAGACAAAGCCCATGAACCATCAAGAACATAAACCAGATCCTGAAATGTGAGCAAGCTTGCTTGTAATATTCCAACCCCCAGTGATACCTCTCTCACGTTCTGCTGCTGTTCATGTAGGAAGAAGAGAAAGCACAAAGTTAAAAGCTTACAACTTATTACTACCATTGTTAGAAAATTTTATACCATTTCTTTTGAAACTATGAAAAGTTATGAACTAATATCAAAATTCCATAAAACAGCAGGAGAAAAAAAAAAATACGCAGGGGGATTACTCCTTTCCACTAGGCTCAGACACACTGTAAAGGCATAGGCTTGGTCCACCACTGTAGCTCATTCAAGGTAATCAAGCCAGCCAGAATTCCACCAGAGCCAGCTCACTGATTCTCGGCTAGAGTTTCAATTGGTCGATTTTTATTTGGTACTCTCAAGTCAACAAAATAACCCAGCTATGATCAAAATACTCCCATTGTTTTCAGAAATGACAAATATGGCAGTAACACAACTCCTGTAGTCAAACAAAAACAGTAATTCTTTCTTTGAAGGGGTATCATATTTACAGAATGTGAGTACAATCTGATAATAGAGTACCCATGCCAGATTCTAAGCTCTATAAAAGGCTTGTGTGGCAGGTTGTGCGTTAATGGCACAAACCTGTATACTAAGTGGTCAAAAACTCCTCATCTAAACCAACATGGTTTACCCAATAATTGGGAGAAAACAAACTATCCACTTGGTCTCCAACAAATTATTGATGAAATTGACAAAGCTAAAGTAGGAATACGGTCGATTGATTTACCATTGAATTTAGTAATTTAAGCAGTACTTGCTCCCAGCCATAATTGCATAGAAAACTTCCAGAGGACAAATTTTTTTACTTACCACTTGGAGCAGCCTTCGGTAAGTATCAGTAAGGTTCAGCTCCCTCCATTTCATCAGATCAACTATATTCAGTCCAGACATCCACGTGCAAGAACTCCTATTGAAACTGTTTCCACCAAAATAACTTTTCAGCTGACCCAACCTCACTGCACAAAACTGAACAGCACCATTTACTTTCCCTGCCATCTCAAGACTCCATAGTGGCGACAAATCTTGTTGAACAACGATATCATCATCCAAAACCACCACCTTGTTTAGATTCTGGAATATTTCAGGAAGAAGAAAATGTGTGTGGCCAAATACTGAGATGTATTCAGTTCTCATTTGGGTTGCAGGTGGCTTATCAATACTCCGGAAGGAAACACGGAACTCCTCAGACAATGACAAGTGTAGTGGGTTTGCTGCATCGTGGTAGTCTAGGTTTAGATCTTCAATGTTCAATACGTGAATGGTGGCCTCCTTGTAAGAATTCCTGAAAAACCAGAATTTCATGGCAAAGTAATTCTGTCCACCTGTCAACACATGAAAAACCTGATTCCCACTTTCCTGTAACATACGTAGCAGAAGAACCAATCAAAAAAGTTTACCATCATACAGAACACAATTTTAACATGCTGGAGTTTACAGTCCAACATACTTTGGCATGCATTACGGTTGAGTTGATTACAACAGACAAGGAGAGTATGTTGTTGGAGAAAATGACGTAGTGGTGCAACTCTGGATTGGCATATTTCTCAACTGGCAAGAGCTCCATATCAAGTGAGTAGGATCGGAAATATTCTACTGTCAACCTCATAGAAAGGCAGTGCAGACTCTTGGGAATGGTCTGGACAGCAAGTTGATAGAGGAATGCACTCTGCTTCAAGTGGAAATGGGCTTCATCCTCAGTTAGATCTAGTATTTGTCTCAGTTTCTTGTCAACATTATTGCAGTCCACCGGGAATGATTTAGCTCTGGCTATTGCAGCTTCCATCTTCTGTAGCTTTGTTTCAACACTGACAAAAACATGCCAAATGGTATTTAATGTTCCAAATAGACTCCTAAAGAAAAGCTCATAAACAACTAGCATAATGACATCATTAAACACACTACAAAAGCAGAATGAAGCAAATATGATGCAGTCTTACACAAAAAAGAACACGACAGTAACATTTTTAACCATGGCAATACAAATGCAGCAGATAGGCACCCGCTAATCCCCTCTAAATAAATAGGATCAAACTAGAAGGGGAAGTCTTATAGTTCAACCCAATCAAATCTGATGGACCCAAATCCATTCAATGCATTGGAGATGGAGGAAGATTCAATTTCTGAGGTTTTGCCTCTCCAACCAAGGAAAGAAAATCTTATGATGGGACATGTAGAGGAGCAGATTGATTCCCAATCCCAAACCAAACCAAGTCGTTCGACAATCAGATATTGATAGAAGAATCAAAGAGTGATAAGCTGGAAGGGTTCCCTCCGAAGCGGTAGATGAATGGGATATTCAATCGGAACCAATTGTACGGTCCAAAACAGGTAAATTGAGGACAAAAAATCATGGTCCTTCCTAGGACCTCCAATTAACACTAATTCTCGATCAAGAAGATGAGCTTTTTTCTTTTGAGGAAGAATCAATATTTTCGAATTAGGCTCTAGCCATGTTTAGGGCAATGTTATTTTTCATTACTTTTATGCTTTTATCCATGTCTGAGTTTGATTCCGGTTTTGGATTTCTGTTGTTTTGGAATCCAACTTTGTTTTGTAGGGGGTATGCCCCTGAAACTATGTAATTCATGTTATTTTTCTGAACTTGTTTAAAGCTTTGCTTGCCTAGAAGAAAAAAATGCAGCAGACAGGCACATCCATTCAACTGTAGGCTCCATGTTTTCATTTATAATTTCCCCTAAATTTGCAGATAAGTGTGTTATTTCCTCGATAAAATGAACATATAATGAAGAAGAGAATGTTGAGATGGATGAGTGGTAAGCCTAGGAAACACACGGTCAAAAATAGATACATTCAAAGGAATCAAGGAATAGTCACAACAGGAAATAGAATGAAGGGAAGTCGATTGAGATGGTTTGGACATGTACAATGTGCAACTGTGACAGCGCCAGTGAGGAACGCTTTGGTTCAAATAGAATGCCCTAAAACGGAGAGAGGAAGGCTGAAAATGAGGTAGACTGAGGTAATAAGAAAATATCTGAAATCAAAATATATATATATATATATATCTGAAATCACATTCCTTGATAAAAGGCATGCCTTCAGATGGAGCTAAACGGTGAAAAGGGTTCATGATACCATCTAATATTTGGGATGGGTCTTAAATGATAAATTCATACAACTGAATTCTCCAATTTCATAACCATCTGTCTTCATGATATGAAAACTGTCTAAACAAGAATATCCTTGTAACACAGAAGCATGTGTCAGTTATTTTTCCACCTTAGAGTAGTGCAAAGGAGCTTAGCACTTTTTCTCCATCGAGACATAATTATAGTGCAATCATGTAGTCATCAACACTTACTCTGGTGAAAGATCAGAATCAGTGATTGTCTCACTGAGAATTCGCTCAAACTCCTGAATATTTTGCTTCATTTCATGTGCAAGCTTGTCATGTGCTGGAAGTTTTGCAATGCTTGGATAGTATGCTCTGGCCACAAAAAGCTGGTCCTTCAATTTCTTCACCATTGAATCCTTCATTTCTTCTTTGTGTTCTTCACACCACAGGCAGTAACTCCCAAATTCCAACTGACATGATTTTTCTGTTTCATCACCAGTTACACCATTCACATATTCAGTAACTTCAACTGTACCATTGTCTCCCTTCTTCTGTCACATATTTGGAAAAAAAAAGAGGGAGAGAAGCCTCTTTAAGTTGATTACCAAAAGAATACACGAGGACAAGAACTTTTTAACTGCAAGATGAAGAAACAGATAAGAAAAACATTCAGAAAATATTTACTTTTGTATAATCAGGGACCAGTTCCAGCACAACCTCCGGCAATACAGATTGACCTGTGTATAACAAAAAGTGAGCAGAGATACAGTTGAAATTTAACAAGAGACAAGAAAAAAGAAAGAAAAAAATGCAACAAAATGCCTATAAAGTAATTTCAACAACACCATTTTTTTGTTCTGTGGTGACTTGCATAGCCACCCTATTGACAGTGTCATTTGCAGCTTCCTTGGCAAAGTTCTCAATAACATCCTGACACATGAATAAATTCAATTTATTTAAGAAAATCAGGAAAACTAGTTCAAACATGAATTAAATATCTTAACTAACAACATGGAAAGAATATGATTAAGAAATCAAAGTCAACCAGAACTGTGTTTGTTTTTTTCTCTCAGCATGAAAAAACGTTATATGTACCTGATTAGTGGCAACGTGACATCACCAGACAAAAAGATCAGTTGAAATCAAGAGCCACCAACATTAACCTTGATGGGGTGTTATGACAAAGAAGAAGAAAATGGAAGGAGGATTTATCCAAAATAGTATAACTGGTGCTTCCACAGCTTGACATCCAATCCAACTTTGTAGTAAACGTGAAACATTCATACACTCTCCAGGAAGTATGAACTAATTATAATGCCAGTGGAAGGTGAAATGTAGACAACTACCTTATGAGTGGTCCTACATGTAGTTACAATGCGAATCTCACTAGATCTACAGACCCCCCAAAAAACAAAAGTTTATTTTCCATTGAGTTCTTCAACAGGTGAATTTCACATCTAATTACATCCAACACGGACCACCCTCTATCGAAACCCCATTCGCCCACATGTTGTGGAATTTGGATGGAGTGGAATGGTAGAGCTTTTTAGGGAAGGAGCGTTCCTTACAAGAGGTTATCTTGGCCATTGTGGGGTTAATTTTGCTATGAAGCAAAAAAACCTTTAATGAATTTAAAGGGGTCTTCTTCGAAAATTTTATGGTTAAATGGAATGTCATACGTTCGGATTGAGTTGAGTGTTTGTCTTTTCTCTCATTAAATTAAAACAATACACAGTTTGGCCTTCTCTTGGTATCCAGTAATCCAAATGATTCAACAACCAAAAAAGGTCTATGGGGTACATCCAAGCAACAACTTGTAATTCCAAGACATCTCTTGTAATGTTTGAGACCATATCAAATGGTTAGTTTATTTAGATCGGTGAGAACAGAACCTTTGATAGAGATGGCTCCAATCTCCTCATTAGATCGTCTATGCCAGCTGATTTGTAGTCCTGCAAAGATCCAAATAAAGAAATTAGAATGGTCTGCTATATATTTAAATAAAATTAAAAAAAAAAAAAAAAAAAAAAGAGATTAAAAGAGACAGATGGAGATTACATCAAAATAATCAAAACAGCAAGCAAACAATTAACAAACATAAATGCCGTCAAAAAGAGATCCATACCTGAGCAGAACTTAGATCTTCAGCCACGTATCCTGCAGATCCAAAGAAGAAAAGATAATTGGATACAGAAGGAGAGTGAGGAAGCTCAGATCTAGAGATCTCACTTAGGGTAATAACATAGTGAGTGTGAGTGTGAGTGAGAGAGAGAGACGTACGTACCATTAGAATGAGAATGAAAGCCAAGCAAGAAGACAAGGGGAAGGAGCATGGAGAGGATGACAAGGCAAAGCACTGCAATGGCAAGACCTCTCCATCCTCTCTTTGGAGTTACGGAATAAGAAGAGAATCCTCCCTTCATCACTCCTCTGTCCTCAGTCCTCACCTCTTTTATATTCCTTGTTTACCATAGGCATTAAGCAGTTAAAGCACAGCATATATCACCAATCGCTGCCTCTACATTCTACATTCTACATTCTTCAATACACGCGCGCTTTTTTTTACTTTTTAATTTAATAAAAAATAATAATAATTTCTTTCCTTCGTTTAAACTCGCTCAAATCAAGTCGGCTCTCGATCGAACTACGTATACACGCACGCACGGACAGACAGACGTGAATGACAGAGGAAAAAGAATGTGTGAGTGAAGAAAGAAAGAAAAAGAAAGATCAGATTTTTTTTTCTTTTCTAAAAGAGGAACTTAAAAAAGGAACAGTGATCGTCTTACAGACGTCTCTTATTAATATTATTCACCCTTCGATTCCCTTTCTCTTTCTTTTTTATTTATAAAGAAATTATATTGGTACCCCAATGTTTACTTATCACACTTTAATTCATTGAACACCAGTCAAGGCTTATCACACTTAAATTCATGGAATAATATTTAATACACTAGCCAGTCAACGCCTGACACATTTTATTTGAGGTTTCAATGGAACGCTTAATAACCTAAGAAATTTATAATAATAAATTACTAACTAACTCAACTTATATGATTAACATTTAGAATGTGATTTGCTTTTACTGATGGTTTTGCAATATTTCTATTTTTTTAGTCTTTGCAGACAACAGCAGAAACGCCCACTACTGCATATACTTGATCGTGTACACAATTGCATACCACACCCAACGTTGCCTGACAAATTGCTTAACTATGTTTCTGAAACTTACTTGATCCAACAGGACAAAATTCCGTGCTTGAAAAGATCCACAAATCTAATGCTTAACACATGGATTCGCCTGCACTAACTTATTAGCTTGCATATTAACTTAGTTTATGCTTAATTTGCACCTCCCCCTCTGAAAGTCCTATGTGCAACTGGTTGAGCCAAGGGTCTACCTGACCTTAGAGGGTGACCCCAAGGAATTCCATATGGATTCGGCCGCACTAACTTATTATCTTGCATATTAACTTATTTATGCTTAATTTGCACCTCCCCCTCTGAAAGTCCTATGTGCAACTGGTTGAGCCAAGGGTCTACCTGACCCTAGAGGGTGACCCCAAGGAATTCATTGCTTCCATATGGATTCAGCCGCACTAACTTATTATCTTGCATATTAACTTAGTTTATGCTTAATTTGCACCTCCCCCTCTGAAAGTCCTATGTGCAACTGGTTGAGCCAAGGGTCTACCTGACCCTAGAGGGTGACCCCAAGGAATTCATTGCTTCATAGGGTTTCCAACTCTTGACCTACCTCCCGAGGAAGAGCTTATCAAGGCTCAGTTTACCACTAGGCCAACCCCTTGGGGTTTATTTCATGCTTAACTTGAGAAGATGCACACGTTTGATGGTTGACCTACAAATTCTCATACAGTTTCTCAACAACAATGTGGGTTTAGTGTATTTTATTTATTTTACATCCCCCTTCTACTTCTTATTTTATTTTTAAGAATAGAATAGAATTCTTGTACATCGACTTACTTCCGGTCAGATGGATTCCACCTTGAACATGATCTGCAAGGAAATCTGACCAAAAGGATGAGAGATGGCAACTCTAAGAATACACCCCAAGATTCATTAGTATCATCATGCAAATGGCAAGAGATCAAGTTGGTGGCATTTTTCTCTACTCGAGATGGCACCAAAAACATCATTTTTCATGCATGAATGAGAGAGTAAGAAAATAGCATGGAACTTCTTTCCAACGAGAGAGTTTTCACATTTTTGTTGTGCAAGCATTCTAACCAATTCTAGGATACATCATTCCAAACCTAAGGGGACATTTCACATATACATTCTCAAAGAAAGAACATGATAAGGGATCTCTCTCTCTCTCTCTCTCTCAATGAGAAGATCCAGTGCATCCTTGCCAAAATCATTTCCAATATAGGGACACATCCTCATCATTTCTACAATGAGAACCAAAATTGCAAAAAGATAACCAACTGATTGCCAAAGATTAGTTACAATCAAGACACAATGGAGAGAAAATTACAAGAATGTACAAGTGAAGGTCATATAGATATACACCCATCCACTTCAGCCTGAAGCGTACAACACAGACAAGGCCCCTGCAAGGGCCGGGTTAGAAACTGTGTCTAGCTTTCGACAGAGTCTTTAGCAAGCCCTTGACGATTTTCCAAAACCAAAACACATTCATCACTGTCAACGTGGGAGCTATCACTAGCAAGCTGTAGAAACCTAAAGGAAAAATTTGTTTGACCTGAAAATTAAAATAGAAAAACAAGATGGGATTACCAATCTTTATGAGAAAGAGAGAGAGACCCACCCTAAATTATAGAAGTAATCTACACAAAAAAGCAGAAAAACCAAAGCTGTCTCAACCGAGACATTTGGAAAAAAACACTAATTGTTTCATATTTTGAGGTCAATGTTTCAGTCCAGTCTTGACCAAAACCTTCTGAGACAGTACAAAACTTCAAACCATGGTTTGGACCACTCACAAGCCCAACCAATGGACCACCTCTTGGACAAATATGTACCACTTGCCAATCCTAACAGCCTAAAGGAAGAATTTTTAATGAAAACTAATTGATGCTATCATGGAGATTGAGGTCTTAAATTTGGATAATGTCTTGTTGGATGCATCGGTAAATCAGGTTTCCTTGGTTACTACATCACCCTGTACATGTGTTTTGCACATATAAATGACAAATAAGATATACGAAGTTGGGCTTAGACTCATAGTTCAGTTGGTTTCACACATTGCAAAGCAACTTTGAGGTCGTGGGTTCAAGTCCAGATTACCCATCAAAGAAAAAGATATACAAAGTTCAGTGGTCATAAAACAGTTGGGTTGCTATTGGAATACCAGGGTATTTTGGTTTTCTCTGGGCTCTGAATTCAGGTTATGAACATGTTCGCATGCGTGCACAGAAGGATAGCTGATCCATTTTTGTGGTATAGCATTCTCTTAAAATATGGACCAACCCAGCAGAAACTTACCTGATCAAAATGGAGGTACAGGTGGGAGAAAAAGAAGATGAATCAATGGGTTCGTAATAGCACTCTCTTAAAATATGGACCAACCCAGCAGAAACTTACCTGATCAAAATGGAGGTACAGGTGGGCGAAAAAGAAGATGAACAGAAGGATCCTCGCAACCTAAAGTCATAGAAAATCCTTGAGTTATGAATCATGTCATCAAAAGGTTAAATACAAACGCAGGTGGGAAAGAACATATAAAAACTCCAAATGGCTGCATTAGTCATAAGATCAAAACAGTGAAGGGTTAAAAATACGACGGCCCTCCAGCTAATTTCAGAAGCTCATTATAATCCCTCAGAACTCAGTGAAGTTGACGTGGACTGGTCAGCTTCCCTGTACCAGGTCCCTGTCTGATAATTTTCTGAAATTGATGAGCTTTTCATCCACTCGAATCACTTCAAAATTATAGCAAAAAGAAACACGATATCCTGACTTCTTAGGTCTTTCCTAGATTCTTGAGTGCTAGACTCATATATCTCAAGATTACAAATAGCCTAGATTAAGTGCAATTTAGCACCTACAATGGGCATTATCCATATAAAAGGGGAATCTATTGTTGCATATAATTTGATTACAAAATACAATTATTACCTGGAATTGAACAGACAATGGACAAAAGTACATTTCTTTCTTTGTTTCATATGAGTTGGGTTTTTCCTAACAACTTTCGCTCTTTGTTAGAGGGTCGGGGCTATAATATCTTCTCTCACAAAAAGAGGCACTAGTGGTCCATTCTTCCTTTGGCCATAGTGTGGGATCTATGGAAGGAGAGAAATAATAGGGTGTTCAAAGGCAAGGAGAACAACGCGCACCTGGTGTTCATGGAGATTCTTGGATTGATGTTTTTTATGGCTAAGCTAAGCAAGGAGTTTTCTGGGTTTTTCTTTGAAGATTTTGTGTTTAGATGGGAAGGCTTGTGTAACTCCTAGATTCGCTTGTGCTGCTTGTGTTTTTTCTTTTGTTTTTGTCTTTGATTAACTTTTGCTTTTCTTTGTTTGGTTTGTGTTTTTCTTCTTGGGGGCCATCTCGGCCTCCTTTGTTCTCCCCTTTGTACTCTATTTTTATTTTATAAAATCTTTATACTCACAAAAAATAAAAATAAATAAAATGTAACATGGAGGATTTTTTTTTTTTATTATTTACTTTTATAGAATTTTTTAATACTATTTATGTTTTTCATTTAGAAGGAAGATATTTATAAATCCTATTATCCCCCATTTGATTCTTGATTCAAATCAAATTCCACTGCTTGCAAAATTATTGTCCAATTCAATTTCAACATCTTCCAAATGCACCAAATTAGCTTGTATGGGGCTAAGGTGGTTTTAGACTATAAACATCCCGTATGGTATGAGCATTGCATATCAAAAGAATGCATACATACAGAAAACCATTCATGCAAGAGAGCTGAGCTTTGCATATGCACATACAAAAGTTTCTATGGCCACTCATTTTGTGCACTCACAGGTTTAGATGTATCTCAGTGTCCACATGCACACTTATGTATTTGACCTCATGTTCACTTGCCATTGATGCAGATACACTTAATAGCAGACTTAAATTATGCAACAACCAAATATATTATTGAAAGGCCTTAAACCATACCAGCCATCCAAAGAACATTGCAATGCCATTGTAGGTATAAAGATTGGAACTCTTTTGTCCAGCAATGTCTAAGTACCTGCACGTGTAATTTTCATAGATGAGCAAATTTTGAACATGGATATGAAAACGGAAGCAATTCTAGGTTGTCAAAATTTACCATCTTAGATTTACTAAGGGAGTTGTGCTCTCGGAAAATAAAACCATCAGTATGTAAATTTGACCTTGGCCACTTGTGAGAGAGAGGAAAATCGAAAACATGGAAAGTCCATGATGTAGAACCTAAAAGAGGATGTACAAGATCACCAAAAATGTTAAAACCAACCACCCAAAACTCATTTAATGCTTTGTATCTCGTCCGAGTCAGTAAAGTTTGATGGGCTCATGGTACCAATCCAGGCAACAAGTTTCAAAAAACAATCAACCAATTAGATGATTGACTAAGAAAATTCTTTATAATAGTAATTTATTTCTCATAAATCGGACAATTCAAACTCAGAAATTGAATGACTTATTTCAGGGTTGGACTTGAGTTTGTGAACACTGGGAAGGTAGAACAATCTCAGTTTTAAAGGAATTTCAACAGAGGTATCTGGATACTTACAAACTCCATACCACCTAAAGCTGGTAAGTGCCAAAGTATTATTCCCAAGTCTGATAGAAAATAACCCATTGAGATCTGTATGAAAGATGACAAAACATCAAACCAAATAAATAAGAACAAAATAATACAAAACTATCTAAATGATCTTATCAAATATTAAGTATGTTCCTACACTGTCATAAATAATTAAAATCACAACTCGTTTACATCATTCCCCATCCTGTTCAAACACCAAAGGTCAATCAGTAGTAAATATACCCCTTTTTGAGAGGATTTATATGCGGTTTTGAGGCTATCTCCATATGAGTGTTTTGTGGAAAAACAAGGTCATCAGGATATGTTTGGTTGATAAGATATGGAGCTATACTGTATTCTGGGGTTGTCTATAAATAAGTATTGTATGTTCCTTTTTCACTTGCATTGCTTTATTAGACAAAATATTAAATATTGACCACTTCGTTTCATGTCATTTTTCCTCTCTTGTAGCTCATCACGACCTCTTAGGTTGTATTGCTCTATCCTACCTTTTCACAATAAGTTGCAATGCTTATCTTCCAAAAAAAACATAGAGTGAGTTACAAAATCCTCATATTGTCCTAGATGTTTACAACATCATTTTGGAAAGTTTGAGCTTTCATAGCGATTGTGGTTTAAACTTTGGACCATCTTGAAATGTTTCAAACGATATGGAATGAAACGAAGAACCCAAACCATTGAGTGTGTCCCGAAATATTTTCAACATGTTCTGAAGTGGTTCTATTTTTGTAAACGAGAGAATCGTTTAAGAATAGATATCAGGGGCGGATTTACAGTGGGGGCACTTGCCCCCACAAGAACTTTCAAAGTCTATGGACTAGTGCTATTGCAACAGATTTCAGTGGCAGATAACAAAATATGCCCCTATTGCCCCCCCCCCCTATAATGTATTTTTTCACTCTTAGCTGCCCCCACAAATATTATGTTTCACTCTTAGTCGCCCCCACAAAAAAAATTCTACTCTTGGTTGCCCCCACATGGGCACAAAATCCTGGCTCCGCCCCTGATAGAAATTGAACTATTTTTTTATAACCAGAATCAGAGCAAGAGGAGGATTTCGGAGCGTGAATGGCATAATGGGTAGAAGATTCCTGCTAATCAAATTTGGCTTAGTACAATAATGAAAAAGTAGAACTCTCTTGTGGTGACAAAAGATAATCATGTTAAGATGTACATATATCTCCTATTTCTTTACTTCCTATTTTGTTAGGGTGTCATTAATGATTAACCAAATGACATTAAGTTGAACCAAATCCATAATTTTATTTTGAAGGACATGAGCCCATCCCAAATGCTTCAATTTGAAGAAGGGGCATATCCACACACCTTTAGCATCTTTTATATCCGTCATGACTCGTGACCAGGGCAAAAGAGATCAAGATCCGGTGAATGGACTTACTCTTCAGTTTCCAATAAAAAGGTAAGAAACTTACATTCGAAGTTGATGTTGCCGGCAAGCATGAGAATAAGATAGAGTTTTTTTACATTATAAACTTATAACACAAGAATCTTCTGGTTGTGGAAAATAATGCAAACAAATGATTAACAAAGGAATCATTTGCAACTCTGGGATATTAAATGTATCGAGCATTTGATTCCATGCTTTCAGTATGGGTTTCAAAATTTACATACCTGAGCATTTTGGTGTGTGAGATGTTGTGATGAGTGCAACAAGTTCACATAGCTTGGATGTACTCGTGGATGTTGAGACAAGTATGTGTTGCAGGTATTGTTTTGTCAGAGCAGCAGTGTATTTTAAAGATGACCTAAATGTTTTTTAACTTATATTTCTATATGACAGCTTCCCTTTTGAATTAACTGCCATAAACTAGTATTCTCCAAAGTGTCCGGCCGAGGCACATGACAGTCTAAAACAGTGGACTGTGGATAGGGAAAGGATCATAGTCTAGGTGGAAAGTCCACAAACCTAACCATCATAATTATTTGAGTATGCTAATATGAATTTTCATCTATATGATGCTATAACGAAGCATTTGAATGCATGTGACATCATTATGATAAATAAAGAGATTCAGATTTAGAATAAAAAAGGCAATAAAAGAATTTCATTATAGTGATAGAAATTCACTACTGAAAAACCTTAAAATTTCCCCTGCAGTCAGTATTAACATACCCCCAATATGGTGTCAGACAGGGTAGACTTCCTTTTTATGATCAAATCATCACGAGAATCTTTGTCAAAAAGATCGGATAACAGCACAAGATAGAAAGCAGCAACAGCAGCGACAAATGCATGGAATGTAGAGAAACCTCTGCAAGCAGAAATTCTCAAATAGTAATCCATAATGGAACTTGACTGTGGAAAGGACTAAATATGTGTGCACCTAGTTCCACATAAAGAGGAAATATTACCGGTTATTCCATTCGATTTTTTCTACTTTGCTTAGCTTGGTATAGCATTTGAAACACGACAAGCTAATCAAACCTGTAACTTCATAGACCTTCAAGAAAAAATGCACAATTTTAAGAAAGTGAATATTTAACTTTAAAAATGAGGGAAGTAACAAAATAGAAGGGTCGTGGGACAACCCACACTCTTTTGGTTTGGCAAGGAATCGTGGGATAACCCACAACCTCTTTTATAAATAAAATATTTAACTTAAAAAACCTCCTTATATGGTCCACTTGTACAATTCGTTTCCATAAAATAGGTTATCTAAATTCAAAAGGGTACAAACCAATTTTTTTTGGTATTGGTAATAAAAGTTCATGGGTGTGATCTTCATGCATAGTGAAGTGGCTCCTATCTCTTCTCCGACAACCATGATGGGAAGAAGTGGAAGAAGCACTATAAATAGGAAACACTTTCAAAAACTCACATTAATTTGTGTGTTACAGGGTTTTTGGGGGTAGTGTTTTCCTTTCATCACTTTGATCTTGCATGGTATTCAAGAAGAAAGGGGTTATTGTTTGTTTGTGCATTGGAATCAAGAAACACAAGGAATTCCTATTTTCTTATTCTATAGCTTATCTTTCAAATTTCTCCTTCTACAGGTATGTTAATAAATAAATAAAAAAGCCTCTTGTAGATGTTAATTGTGTTTTTGATTAATGGAAGAAGGCTCTAGATCCATTTACGATATACAACAATTTCAGATTAACAGTGCTTAAAAAAACCACTTCACTTACGGTCTTGCACATAACAATGCCAGCAAAAACAGACATCATCCAGAGAAATTGGTCGCTTGGTGCAACATTAGCAACTAAGTCATTTGCATCCATGTCCCTTTGTACAGATCAAACTGTTGCAACATAAATCCCAAATTCAGAAGTAAAAAAGGATTACAAAAGCCCTTTTCAATATCTGCTGTTGAATTTATATATGTCAGAGCCAATGAGAAGGAGAATTAATTAAAAGCTCGAAAAGGTGAAGAAGAAGATGATGATTGTTTTGAGGCCAATTAGAGACACTGGATCTCCTAATGAATATACAATACTTATTTCTATATATAAGTCAAATCTATATGAAAGTCCTCATCCCAATCTCATCTTACTACTATGTAAAGTAATCAGAAATTCAGAATTCCCTTCCCTTGTATTATTATAATTTGTAAGAAAATATCTGAAAGACTCGTGAGTTGACAGAAGATAGAGTTATATATAATAGCTCTAGAATGACGAAATCAAAAACAGATTTCTTCAAAGAAACACACACAACTAAATATATAAAAGATGATGATTTTAGTAAAGAAACACCGTTTCTTCTGATCGAAATTAAGCGAAGAAGCTGTCTGTCTGTCTGTCTTTAAATATAAATCTTAAAACAGCATATTTACTCAAATCTTTATCTTAGAAAGCTAAATTTCTTTCGAAGAAAACTAATAATATATATATAAGTATTTAATAGCAATAATAGATGGTGGAAGGAATACCTTTCAGAAGATCCGAGGGTACACGCAGAAAAAGACAGCAACGAATGGACAGAATTTTGGAGTTCTGGCGGAGGGATTGGGTTGTTCATCATGGTCTTAAAACTTGGTTTGACGTCTGGTCTCGTTCATGGAAGAGACCGAGTTGTATCGGACGAGTCAACTCGTCTCGTACGAGATAAATCATTTACGTTGATTTGCAATTACTTATTCAAATATATTTTTTTATGAAAATAATTTTAATTTTTTTTTATATATATAATAAGCTAAGATGTTTGGTCATTTCGATAATATAAATGTAAAATACCAAAAATAATAATAATAATAATTTTAAGTATAATATAGAAATTTCCAATTGACTCTGATTGAGTTTTACCAAATCGGCTAAGTTTTACTAACTTGGATGATATTTTCAAAATCAAGTCCGAGTCATCTCATTTACTTGCGAGATACAGCATAGTTGAGATGCAATGTCTATTTGTCTTGTTCATGGACTAGAACCAACTGACTGGGGCGAGTAATCTCAGTCTCGGACGAGATTTGAAACCATGGTGGTCATCACTGATTGCTTCTTACCTGTCTGTAGTATTGCATATAGGCCATATTGTCTAAGCACACATGTGGAGATCAACATCTTAAGTCTTGGGCCCTATCAGATTAACCCATGCCATGGGATCATGTTCTTGGAGAAAAACTTTGAAAATCAATCGTACAAATTCAACTTAAGATTTTAATGACTAATTTGTTTCGATGTTTTCATGGGAGAAGGTGAGATATTGGGAGATTGTAACCTTGGTTTCTCGTAGAAATTTTGAAAAAGGATCTCATCATCACCCATGGACATAAACAATCTCATTCCATGTAAACTAACCTCACAAAAATCAGTCCATCCAACATTTCATCCTCACCAAAAGATCTCAATTAAAAGTATTTGTTCATTTAAATCATTATATTGTCATTTTTCATAACATTACCACTGTCGGGGAAAGACAACACGTTAAGGATTTGATCAGCTTAGGACCATTGAAGTAGTTAAGTGTGATGTTGCACCACCAAATTAAATCTACAAGCATCAGTGTAATACTTGTCAAAGAAACTCCTATGCCTATGTATACTTATAGAGTTTCCCTTTTATTTTGAATTTCTTTTCATTCAAGCCTCTTTAGCAAGATTTCCATTTCTTTTTTGGACTCTATCAAAAATTTCTTTCTAACTTAATGAGATAGATATTAATCCCTAGAATTTCTATATTATTTTCTTAATTGGCTAGTTCTCAAGATTACCAAGCTTCCCCATGCTCTTTTTAGTGTATTGAGGCTATTTTTTGGGATTGCATTCATCCACCCTTTCTAGGCTAGACTACACAATTCTAGGATAATCGCACGACTTTCCTTTGGCACTAAATTATGTTTATACATGCACCATGTAGATCGAAGTCTAAGCCACAAAGAAAGAGGGCAATTGTGCAGATATCCGAAGGTACCCTCTCTGCCTCCCCAAGCATTTAAACTAGGCCGGAACTATGATCAATGTGATTCTTCAGTCTTTCTACCATGGGAAGAATGGAGATTAAGAGAACGAGCCACATCCTCAATTGTTTATGCCCGTTGAGAAAAAGCATTGATCGAAAATCTTACAAAATGTGGATTTCCTATCAAAACGATACATCAGAGAATAAAATAGCACACAGAACACAAGGATTTACATGGTTCAAGAGTGTGTCTATGGATTAGATCAAAATCCAAATACAATATTCTTTTGACTTTATACAACCTTAAAGATATCTAGCAAAAATGAAAACGGGAAACAATGTGGTTTCCTATGTCAATAAGAAAAAACCTAGGTGACATTCTCCAAAAGAATACATGCTCGGGCAAGGCCCAGAGAGAGAAAGGTCTCCTTTAAGCTCTTGAAGTCCAAGCCCAAACACATCCTACGTTATAATGTATTGACTAACACACTTAACATAGGGAATTTTAATGTTAATACAAATAATAGTAGATTCTAGAAGTGGAGCTACTCTACATTGATCTATAGTACAATGTTCCTCAAGTTGAGAATGAGGCCAAAAGCAGGCCTATTGGGAAATTGTATTACTTGACACAATAAGCCCACACCCTAATGGACAGCTTTGTGATGATTATTGAAGCACCCCCCCTTTACGATGACGCAAACCCTTGGTGGTGGTGTACGTCGAGCCCCACTTTTCTTCAATTATTACAAACCTAGAGCGTCTAATGGACATCCAAGGAAAGCATAATAGTGGATAGAAAAAATTTCAAGTTCAGAGAGATAGAAAGGCCCTCAAACTTTACGGTAGAGTTCTAAATAGCAATCACAATTGGGCCCGCCCAAGACCTTGGCTCAAGCCATTGGTTGGTTGGGGAAGAGAATGATCAAAACAAAATGATTTAATTTCTATACATATCCACAAACAAACATAAAAAATAAAAATGAAATTAAGAGCACAAAGAGCACTGCATGGATGGCAAAGTAATGCGTGTATAAATGGGCCTTAGTGTTGGGATTGGTAAAGAGGCAAGCATTACTTGCCCCTGACCCAGCACTCCCTCCTCACTGTGTTTGGTCCTAAAAGGATGAAAAAGCACAACTTTATCACGGTTTTTAGGGGTACTTGGAAGACTGGGGTGAGGGGGACCAAAATTTAAATCAAAACACAGGCAGATCTCGCTCGCTCGTGACTTTTACCCTCAACTTCCATCTCTCCCCCTCATGTCAGTAGAAAAATAATCTCTTGTATAATCAAAATCTATCACGCTTTTCCCAAGGTGCTTTTGTCGCTATCTCTCTCTTTCTCCAAAATGGCTCAAATCCAAATCTTCCAAAGGACTCACATTGAGAAAGCAAACAGGAATCAAAAGGTTTAAAAGGCATACACCTTTGCAGGCACTCTGATATAATTTATCAGAGAGATGAAATAGATTTGAGCTGAATATTTTTCCTTGGAAGAAATCACATGCCAGGCCAGCAGCTGAACCAGAACCAGACCCACCCACAAACACACACAAAAAAAAAAAAAAAACAAGAACTTCTGAGTAAAGTTAACATTGGACTTTAACTCCTCGAGATGCGTGTCGATTCAAACTTGTGTTTCCAAACATGATGGAGCATTACATATCATAATATTAGCATCATAGTTGCTAATTTGGACCTTAATCAACAGTTAAGAAAAAAACAGAAATTACGCTTGATGAAATGGAAGTAATAAAACAACAAAGTCCGAATACTCTTCAATACCCTAGCTCTAGCTCTAGCTCTACCTCTCCTCCCTCCTTCAACTCAAGGAAGAACAAGTATACATCTTTTTACGTTGGTTGGTTGGTTGGTTGGTTGGCTGGGCTACCTGTAGGTGGTGTGGATGGGTCTCCAAGCAGAAGCCGTGAGCAAACAAAGGTCTTTCCATCCGAGTTTGAGAGTAGCATTGTCCTCAACAAGTGTGTAGCCATCGCAAGGGAACATACCCAACAAAAGATTAGCCTGTGTGGCTGCATTACCCCCTAAAGATATCCCTCTGAACCCTGATTCCTTCAGTTTCTCTCTCCAGTTCCCCAACTTAGCCTCACCACTCCTCCCAGGTCCTCCCACTGCTAACACATTCCTTATCTCCCTTGACAGTAATTGCTGCTCCACCACATGTCTCTCCTCGCTTTCCTCTCCGTAACTCGCTCCCAACGAGTCGAACATTGCTGAGTAGTAATGTATTGCCTCCACGAACCTTCCCAAGAAGGATCCTGCGTGACTCAGCTCCTGCTCCACCATCGTCACTACCTTTGGCCCCAACCTGCACACACAGACACATTATTACTTAAAACAACAACAAGAAAGAAGAAGAAAAAAAAACACGTACTTGTTGTTGCTAAATGAAACATCAATCAATCAATCCATCTATCCAAAACATCTTCGAGACCGGTTACTTGCTTTTCTTCTTGTAACATTAAAGTAAAACAAAAGAGAAGAAGAAGAAAAAAAAAATCAGATTTTATTTGTGTTTTCTTTTGTAAAGAAACGAAGCTACCTTTGCAAGAGCCATATTGTATTGGTATCGGATCCGGTAACGTCATAGAGAGAGTGATGCAACCAGTGCACAGCTACGGCTTCCCTCTTACTCACATTTAATCTCTCTATATCCAAATTTCCTACTTTCTCCGCCACTGGAAAGAATTCAAAGGGAAGCCCTAGTGTGTCTGCGAAATCAGACAATCTCTTCCCCGTTGCCTCTAAGGCTTCCATGGAAGTTCCCAATCCAGTGAGCCTAACGAAAGGTGGTCCACCTGGCCTTGAAGCCAATATGTGGAATAGTCCAGGCCATTGGAGTCCTTGCATTATGTCGAGATCGATGATATGAACTCTCTCTTCCCTCTCAAAGGCTTCCTGTATTGCTTGGTTAGCGGTGAAGTGCGAGAATTTCACAAATGGACTGATGCCATTGAAGACTTGGAAGGCTGAAGCTAACTTTTGACTGTGATGTGGGGCATTTGGTAGAGGCGAGTTTAAGCCCAAGCAAGAACTCACTAGTCGAGCTGACATTGCTTCAGAGAAATAGGAAGCCACACGCTGTGCAGACGTGCCAAAGGGTGTGGACAACTCAGAGATCTCAAGAAGCATATCTTTGGCATCCTCAAAGTTATTGGCTGCGATGGCCTCCGCGCATTGAAGGAGTAAGGTGAGGAGGTGGAGACCTTCTTCGTCTCTCTTCTGTTGTCGAATTTCCTCTTTCTTATCTCTGATCATAGTTGTATGTGCTGTTGGTGTTGTTGCCACTACAGCATTTGATGTTGTTGCAGGTGCCTGTGCCACTACTGCCTGAGGAGAGTTGTGTTGCTGTTGCTGTTGCTGTTGATGCTGAGGAGGTTGTTGCGGATGCTGATGCTGATGTGGAAGGGATAAAACTGGTGCAACAGAAAAGTTTGGATGCTGATGTTGTTGTGGGTGAAGATGGATGTTTTGATTTCCATCGTGAGATTGTGGGTTTGTAACACCCCAGTTCATGTACTGATGGTGATGATGAGAAGAAGAAGAAGGGTTTTGAAGGGAATAAGCGTTTTCAAAGCCTGATAAAGGATCTAGATAGAGCCCAAGACCAGAAGAAGAAGACCCTTGCACCACAACCTCCTGTCTCCTTCTGTCCATCTGATGATGATCAACTACAGCTGGTTCGGTCAAGGAACGTAGTCTGTACTCAAGTAGGGCAGCGAGGTTGGGGTTGCAAGGGTAGATAACCTCCCTTACTTTTTGGATAAGTTGAAGTATGGAGACGTTGGTGTAGCTTGGAATGAGGTCTTTGATGATGCCATCTATCCACGCCGTTGTTGTTGTTGTAGTAGTTGTTGTTGTGGTTGTTGTATTTGTATCATCCATCATGAGAGGAGAAGAGCTAGGTAGAATAGGAAGGAGCCCTTCAGAAATAGATGTATTGGAGGTTGTAGTGGTGCCAACGTTTCGATCTCTTTCTGAAGATGTGAACAAGGGTAGACCAGAGAAACCACATACAGACACAGCTGGTGGATGTGGTGGTAAAGGTGCATGAGAGTCCAGATAAGAAAAGGCCGAAGCAGCACCAGCTGATGATGACGCGAGAGTTGAATTCGTCTGAGAAGGTAGTAAGATAGTGGAGTGGTTGGTGATAGAGAGAGAAGGATTAGAAGAGTTGTTGTTGTTGTTATTAGGGAGAGGGTGAGAATGGTGGTGATGATGGTAAGGACTAGGGTGATTGTTGTCTGTAAAAACAAGATTAGAAACTGGGAAAGCAGCCAAGGAAGAGCGGGTGATGTCAGTGGTGGGGCGCCGAGAAAGCCTGTGATGGTCCTCTTCACTTGAGAGGTGGTCCATCTCAGAACAATTTCTCTTCCTCGCTATCATCTTTCCATCGTTTTGGAGTTCTTGTTGTTGTTGTTGTTGTTGGGCTACTGATGGTATTGGAGGGAAGATTCTGTCTTCGCTGTTGGAGGCGGTGCTACCCAATCGACCGCTGCTACTACTAGTATTGTTGCTACCATTTCCATTGCTACCTATCATAATACAAGCAGCCATGAAAGGAGATAAACTTTTTTCTTCTTCTTGTTGATGTTGTTGGTGGTGGTGGTGGTGATTGTGTAGATGGTGTTCTACATCTACATAAGAGTGAGTTGATGTTGTTATTATGTAATTGTAAGAGGAGAGAAAATGAACATGGGTTATTGAGCCGATGGCATCCAAACAGATAACGGTGAGGGGATTGGAATTTGTAACATGGGGGGTCGGATTCCTCTCTCTCTCTCTCTCTCTCTCTCTCTCTCTGAACCCAACACACACACTTGCGAGTTGGGAGCCCAAAGTGTTTGTTTATTTGGCCTCACTTTCGTAGCCCTTTTCCTAATTGCAAAGTAGAGAGTATTTTTTTATATTTATTATGGGGGGTGGGGGGTGGTATGTGGACTGAAAATAGAGAAGAGATGGGA
Organism: Akebia trifoliata; assembly: GCF_017979445.1. NCBI lineage: Eukaryota > Viridiplantae > Streptophyta > Magnoliopsida > Ranunculales > Lardizabalaceae > Akebia > Akebia trifoliata. The sequence goes on along the minus strand of NC_141389.1, from coordinate 29,596,911 downwards.
GGGAGAAGGATGGGATGGTGTTGATGAGAGGTGAAGAGGGGAGATCTATCTTCTTCTGTTTGCGTTGTTTCTGTGCGTCTTTCTGTGTGTCCGTTCGTCGTTGTGTGTTTGACGTTTTTGGTTGGGGGGGGGCGGAGTTGGAAATACAAATTAGGTATCATCATCAGCCATCAAGCTTCCCTCTCTCACTATCACATTCTTGTTATTAAGTTTCTTAACTAATTATTTAATTTAATAGTATTAATAATTATTACATATTAATCACAACTCTCTAGTTAATTAATTACAGCTGTCTCTTTACATTGAAAGTGAAACGATCCATGCCACACGTTCAAGACAGCACGTCATTCCATCTCCACCGTCCATTGTCTGTCTCACCACTGCTATCATCGTCCTTCCCCCCTTATGCTTCTGTTGCTGCTGCAACTCTGACGTATATTAAATACCCCTCCAACTTTATCTTTGCGTTGTAAATGAAACAAAAGAAAATCCATTTGACATAAATTCCTTGATAGCCTCACCCGGCTTGTTAGCTGTTTTAGCCAAAGCCACTACTCCCACACTTAAAATTAGGGTAATCCTTGATTTTTCCGATTATTTATTGGAAAAGTCTCCTCTCCTCTATGATGACATTATTATTGATCTTCTTGTTGTTATAGAAAAATTCGTACCTCCATCTTGATATTATCAATCCAAGCTTACAAAAATCCTCATCATTATTTAACCCTGGCAAAGTAACTCTCATATCTAAATTAAATTTGTAGAGAAATTATTTATTAGAATTGATCAATTAAAAATAAATAAAATTACCTTTATTTATAAATAAAATTCTTCTTTTTTCTTCTCTTCTCTTGACTTTTGAAATTCTTTTCATGTTTCTCTAATTTGTTTCCTTGTTGAACTCAATAATGATTTATTTCCTTCTTTCCCTTGATTTTCATTAAAATCGTTTTCATTTTTTACACTCATATGACTCTCTAGTATCAATGTAGCTCTCCAAACTAGGAATGGATCCTCTATAGCACAACTTCCTTGTTGTCCTCTGCAACACACTAGAGAGTGATTTGTGTTGGGAAAAAATAACAACTCAATCCTGTAGTGTTTATGGCCAAGATTTGATTTTAAAAAATAAAAATATTTTTTTGGTTAGATCCAGAACTTTTAAAATGACGGTCAATGAACTCCCAATTTCAAACTGTGAGATTTTAGTATCTCATGGATGTGGCACTCTTCCAATTGTTGAATCACGTTCCAAAGGACTACAAGGAAATTGCACTACAGAGGATTCGCTTCCCTCCAAACTTCACTTATTGTCACTCGAGAATTCCTTTGAGCCCCCTTGTCCCCCCGAAGATGATCATCAAGATCTCTTCTGATATGTTGAGGATAATTATCAAGATTGTCCTATTGTATGGTGGATTAGATTATTATCCTTAGGTACTAATCAATTATCCCATCTCAGGATGGCTTGCTTCTCATCGTATCCCAATAATTTTTATGCATGTGTCTTTCTAGCTTTAACCTTTGTGTCTTCCCAATGAGACATTTTTCATCATTCTATTATTACCTAGGAACAGTCTCTTAGTTGTCAATACATCTAATACATAGTACTTTTCATGCTCTTTAATCCCAATATTTCTTCTTTTGTGCATATTTGGCTGCTAAAAAAATAGTGTATTAAATGCCAACACGCATTCTATCAATCTATTCTCAACGGTTCATTTTCCTCTAATGTGGGCATATAAACTTACCCATACTCATGGAAAAAATTTCTCAACTTAACTTTTTCAAATTCCTTCTCGAATGCACGTGTATTTATAAGATACTACATTTGATTTTCAAACTTTACATTTCTTCATTGTTTGCTTGCCCTTTTTTTCTTTTTTAATCTATTGCATGATTTTTTTCAGCAAAACTTCTTTTTCTAGGAATCTTTTCTAGTGATTTTTTCAATTAAGGAACCCTTATTATTTTATTTTTTTTTACCCAAATCTTATTTTCCTCTATTTCCATCATGGTAAGTGAGTCACATTTTTTTTTTTTTTTTTTTTTTGCAGTGTATTAGGCAATATACATTGTCCCCATAACAGCCAAACACTAAACCCAGATGATCGTACAAATGAAGAGACCTTCATTTACCCTTATCTTTTATTATTAGACAATTCCTAACTATCCTTCGCCAAATCCCTTACGATGATGTTCATATTTTACATGACATAATTTCCATGAGAGTGGCACTATTTTTGCAAGTGATATGATCAAGTTAGTATGCATTATAATTGAATATGAATGAGTGATGAGTAAAAGTAAATGAACGCAATAGCAAATTTTTCTGTACAATATTTTTAGGGCAAATCATTTAACTATGTCGGTGATTTATTGCATATCAAGAAAGGTCAAAGCGTCGGAAGCAATGAATTCCAAAGTTTCCATATATGTTTTCTTGAACAATACAAGCCAATTGTCGAATTTAATCTGACATCCATTAATAAGTATTGCGGATGAGGAAGTAAACCAGAAAAAATCAGATGGATCCCAACTCTTCAAGAGTTCAATTTGAGAACAAATTTCGTAACCTTCATCTGTTTGGAAAGATTAGAGTTCTCCTTTCTTCAACCTAAACCTTGGTTTGAGTATAGTCTATTATTTCCATCTATTTTTAAAAACAATGGGTGACAATAAAGATGGTCTTTCAGCCATTTTCAATCACTAATAGTAGTTTTATCCATGGTTCAAATTTTCGTTTCGTTTCAGTGTGTTTCGGTCGAAATATTTCGGCTTTTCAGCATATGGACATGAAACAATTAAGAGCTGTATCGAAACATTAAAACGGGATCTTTGATTTCATCTGTTAGAGATCCAGGAGAGAGAGAGAGAGAGGAACGAACCTGAGACTCTCAGGTTCAATTGTCGAAGTTCCGTCAGATTCAAAGGAAGTTCAAATTAGGTATTTCTTCTTTTCTTTTTTCTTTTTCCTTTTTCTCTCTTCTTCCTTTTCTTCTTCTCTTCTCATTCTTCTTCTATTTTTCTTCTCTAATTTTTTTTTTTTTTTTTTTTTTTTGTCTTTTAAACAAGAACATGCCCGATATGTACCCTTGACATTCATCTTTGCTGAAAGAGAAAGTCCCCTATATTTTTATCATCTTAAATACATTTCAAATTAGCATTCATACACTCCTAGTCAATGATTGTGCTACTTGATAAAATGACAAAAATATAAAATTGTATTTCTCATTTTAAATACATTTTGAAGATAGTGTTCACTCAATGTTAGACTGTTAAATCAAAATTACAAATTGAACTATAAAATCAACAAGAACATATAAAATAATCACACAAGATATACGTGATTCAGTTGGAATTGACCTACATTCACGAGTGAAAATGACAATTTTACCATATTAACCAATCGAAGAACAAAATTACAATCTTCCTCTACCTCCTCTCTCTTATAAAAAACTATCTTATACTTTGGCTCAGGAGTGTTACTCCCTGCACCCTCACAAGCTCATTGAGGAGCTCAACCCAGTGCCTACCCGCAACATAGTCCGAAGTCACCAATAAGGAATAAAAGACATAACTCAATATAGTCAATGATGATTCTTAGCACCTTGAGATCACTAATAATATGTGTTTGATATCATTCATTCTCCATAATGTTTGGTACAATTGTGGTACTTGCAAAAAGCTTAATGATTAATTTGGTCATATTCACCCGGACCTAGAAAATTTCCCCTTATACCATTCATTCGACTTACGATTTCCATTAGTTATTGATATGTTTTTTTATCCTAGATATCCATGGTTCTATTTTTGAGATTTGCGTCATCGATTGCAGGTATGGATGAAAGTCTCCCAACATACTATATTGGATACTTTTTTGTGAAAGATCATATCAAATTCACAGTTAATCTAAGATACCGCTTTTCTCTTGTTCTTAGTTATTTGGCACAAATGGATGAAATTCTCCACCCCCGTGTAGCAATTGTCTCAAAGAGAGATGTAGTTTCCGTATAACTTTACCTGTACAATGCTAATCTTTTAAATTTTATCAAACTTGTTAAGAAACCATACCCCTCCCCATAAACATTATTGACCAAGTGGATTAGTACTCTTCTAACATACAGCCGCCATGTGTTTAAAATGGACTCTTGTTTAAATAATTGCCTAATAAAATTCTTGCAAGGATCGCCAATTGTATTCAAATTTAAGTACTAGATTAAGTAAGTTGTCATGTTCATATAAAATAGAAAATGATGTTTAGATGACATGTTTTGGTTGGAGTTTAAAAGACATCAAACCAAATCATTTTCTACATATATAACATCCCGATGTGTTTAATCTCCAATTAAAACTTGTAATATAGACACTTTGTATTGTTATAGGAATGGAACACCATTCTGGACCATAAATGCTTTTTTTTCACTCATACACATTTCAATTGTAGGAAAGTGTGATATGAGGTACAATCTTAAAATCACTTCAGCATTATTCTATATATATAATCTTCTTGTCTGTATCACTTGGTTATATTTATAAATGAATGTGAAATGTTAACTATCAGTTAGGTCTCCGTTCCTTTACATGCAATTAATAAAAGGGGTGGATGATCTATGCTTGACTATTCTTGTTCTGAACGAGATTATTCTATTTTATGTATATATATATATATATAAACTTCTTGGAGAAAACGACGCATAATTTAAGTAATACTTATACATATATTTGACTGCGAAGCCAAAGTCCATCTTGGGGAATGTTTTTATTTATTTTTAGTTCCTCTATAAATCTATATTGACAATTTAAGTGTTATTCTAATTTGGAGACGCGAGCGACCACGTTGAAGTTTGTGGTGTGACATCCTATAAATAACCTTTTTCATCTTTTATCTTTATATGTATGGAAGCGTTTGCTTTACTAGAGTAGGCCGTAGGGTTCACAAACTCAATTTTCAACCTCTCACGTGGGAAGAGACTGACGTGCCAAAATGCCCTTTTTAATTCAGCTGCTGCCACTCTCATCCTCACAACTCAGATAGGTAAGGAGTGGTTGTGGGGTAATAACTGACCTAACTATTTGGAAAGTAAAAAACCCACACTTAATAAATAAAGAGAAATTCTATTTATGCACCAAATTTTACTTGTTACACACCAATCCTTTTTCAAATTAAATGATTCACGTTAGGGGTGCAACTTAATTTGGTTCAAATCGAGAATCGAATCAATCCGTGAATTTTAGATTGTGTTGGTTAGATTTTAACTAAGTGCGATTCGATTTCAGATTAAAGAAAATAAAAATCGATGAATTCAGTTCGATTCAAGGTTTATAAATAACCAAACCAAATCAAATCAAAATATTATTTATAAAAATAAAATGTAAAATATTTTTCAAACCTAACCCTCGTCTCTCTCTCTCTCGTCTTTGCGGCTGCGACTGCAACCTGCAGTTGCCACCGACTGCCATCGACTACCATCGGCTATATATATCTGCGCCTACGACCTGCAATTTGCGATCTACGACCAACGATTTATGACCTGCGACCAACAATCTGCGGTTGTGACCTGCAAGTATCCAATCACCCACAAATCCATTGTTCTCGCTTCTATATTTCATCTTTAATTTCTCTCTTTTTAGATTAAAATCTCAAATTCTTCGATTTGATTCTTCATTTTTCTAGTTTCTCTTATAGTTTCGAATCAAAAGGGTTTATGACAATTGGACGTTTAAGTTTGGATTTTTTATTTTATTTTTTATTCCTTCTTTAATTGTGTTGTTGATCTTTAGTGATTATAAGATTTGAATAGGAGAACTGGGGATCAATTTCGTGTACAATTGGAATGTTGAGTTAAAAAGGTTAATCCCTCTCTCTATCTCTCTCTTGACAACCCATGGAACCAAATCGAATGAAAGTCGATTTAGGTTGGTGCGGTTCTAGACCAATTCGGTTTGATTCTAGTTCTCATATAATGGAATCGATCTTGGTTGGTTTGGTTCTGATTTTGCTCTAAACTGAATCAACCCGAACCAAGTTGCACCCCTAGTTCACATGTAAATTAGTGTGTTATAAGTAAAATTTGGTGTTTCAATAGAAACTCTCTTACGTAAAGAGTGCATAATAATAATAAATTGAATAAAAATGTTAAACTCACATGGACTGTGCACATAACCATTGATTTGTTTCCTTGCATATCTTGAGAAGAAAAATCTAGGAAAATGATGGAATGCCTGGGTTGGACACTGCCTTCAACACTGAGTTGGACCATCCAATCATTTATTTTTAATTTGTATCTTGAAGAAAACAAATCTATGGTTATATGTGCACTACCATGTTACCTTAGTTTGAACGTAGTGTCCAACACAAGCAGTGTAGCATGACTAAAAAATCTATTGTTCTATACACATGTCATGTGTATGTTTGAGTGGAACAATGATTGTGAATGACTCTTTATTAAGGGTATGTACCAAATAGTCCCTTGGTAAAAAATGAGGGTTATTTAAATCTCACTTAATAAAATATTAACCTATTAAAGATCTTTTGAAGATTTCTTTTAAGAAAAATACCTGAAAGACCCTTTTAACAATTCTACCAAAGTGGTTTGTCTAAAAATATATTAAGTCAAATAAAAATTAAAAAAACTTTACCAACTTATTCGATTGTTAATATTTCTATGAAAAAAAACATATAAATATCTTTGTTTATTAAAAGTTATTCACAAGAATCAGAACCGTTTCGTTCTATCCAATGAGTACCTTGAACCGATTTATTGTGTCACTTTTATTTGTTTGTAATATAGATGATTTAAGGTAGGGGTGCAACTTGATCCAGTTCATACCAAGAACCAAACCAAACCAATAGCTTTGGGGTGGTTTGGAACAAGTTGGGGTTCGGTTCCATGTTACGAAAATGGAGAACCGATCAATTTGGTTCGGTTCTCAGATCAAGTTTGTATAGAACCGAACCCCTATGCAATAAATAAATATATATGTAAATAATGATTATTATAATTATTTTAGGAGTTAGGATATAGATTTGTATTTTTTTGTGGATAAACTAATGACTTTTTATAGATAGATTAGTGATTATTGTATGAAATTTTATGTTTATTATATGTTTGTTTTTTCATTAAAAAATATTACTTAAAATTTATAAAATATTGACAATCCGTAGAACCGAGCTGAACCAAACCAACTTTAGTTCAATTTAGGTTGGTTTGGTTCCAATGGAATTTGGTTCGGTTCTAATTCTTATTTGGTCGAACCGACCTATGTTTGTTCGGTTCCAATTTGACCTCAAACCGAACCAAGTTGGACCCCTATTTTAAGGTATTATTTTTATTTTAAAATTAATGCATGTTATATAAAGCTCTTCAATTTTTCATACAAATTTCGATTGAAGCTTAAAATGAACTATCTCTTCTAAAAAAATTATTACTTTTAAATAAGATAAATTTTTATTTTTGGAAAAAAATCATAAACTTATATCTTTAATATAATTAACAAAGTTAATAATTTTGTAGATAATATGTTAATTTCTTGAAAGAAATAAAATTTTATAATGATTTGAAACACTTCTTCTCTCATTCGATTCTTGAGAATCGGAACCAATGGATACTAGTGTTTTTTTGCAGTTTCGATTCTATTTATTTTGGAATCGACAATAATTAAAATCAAAATAAATATAATGGTTATGATTCTAAGTTCCTTAGGAACCGAACCAGAACTGACCCATTGACACCCCTACTAAAAAGCTCACATTTGTTTTAGAAGGGATTTTTCATTACATATTTTCAAAAAATAAGTTTTTGCAGTTATATTCCCTTTTTTAAAAAAACTAATGATAAATTGACCTGAAATTCACTCGCTAACATATATGAATGTACGAAATCATAGATCTTTTTCCTTGTGTATTATGAAGGAAAAGATTTATAGTTCCATGCACATGTCACGTCAACAAGTGACTTTTTTTCAAGTCAATTTATTGGGACTCTTTATTTTTTTTTTAGAAAATTTTATTGCCACATCAACTTTTCCTAAGGCCACCCCAATTCATAAGTAAATCACAAAAAAATTAATACACATCTTAGGGTGATTGGCAAAAGTTGGTATAGAAATAGAAGCTCTCCTTTTTCTCTTTTTTTTTAAGTCGGTAGTCTGAAAGAATAGCAGCCACCTTTTCCCTTGTATGTATGCATACCCAAAACGATTAGATTGTGAAAACAGAGAAATAACACTCACATCACATGGGAAATTCAAACAAACATCTTTTCCAGCAGTATTGTTGTTGTCATCCTCATCAATCATTCTCTACTCAATTGATCTTAAAATAAAATAAAATAAAATAATATATATATATATATATATATATATATAGGGTCAGGTTCAAGGGCCGTCTGAGAAACCGTCTAAGAAAACTTTCGTTTTTCAAAATAAGGGTTAGAGGTTTTGGATTGAGCTGATTTTTTGCAAGGATGGTCACTATGATGAGAAGATCATCCTCACAAAAAATCAGCTCAATCAGAAACTTGTAAATCCATCAAAAGTGATTTACAAATTAGTGATAAAAAGTGGTAAAAAATCGACGGTCCACATTCTAAATCACTTTTAACGGGGTTAGAAGTTTCAGATTGAGCTGATTTTTTTTTTGGATGATCTTCCCATCATAGAGATCATCCTCACAAAAAATCAGCTCAATCCAAAATTTCTAACCCATATTTTAAAATTTTATTTACCGTCGAAAGTTTTCTTAGACGGTTTCTCAGACGGCCCTTGAACCTGACCCATATATATATATATATATATATATATATATATATATGTCATCATGGGTGAGATCTTATTCCATATAATAATATATATGATTCTTGAGGTAGTATTGTAGGATTGTGGGCCATGTAGACCCGGGCTTTGTACAGCAGTGTCAAGTAGATCACATCTGTGGCCTGTGGGCTGTTTGTGTCTTTGGGATGGGCGGACAATTTCGTGGGACAGTGGGCCTTCAGTTCCCCAAAATGCAACGTAGTGTTTGACATTTTCCTTTCAACTGCATTAAGCTTTTTGTCTAATAATTTACTATTATATATTATTATATTATTAAGCTTTTTGTCTTCTGCTCTTCGCCGTCATCTCTTCTATCCTTTTATTATGTCAGTTTGATTTGATCACAGCTACCAGTTTCTTACAGAACGCGGACAAATTTGGGAATCTTACTATAAAGCAACCCGCTTCAAAATTTTAAAATAAGCAACTCACTTCATCTTTCACCACGTGTATGTATCTTCAAAACCCAAGCGTTTGATGTACACGTGTTGAAAATTTAGAAAGTTTCTTCAATCTTTTAAAATATTAGTTGGGCTTCCAAGTTTTATTTTTGTGGAAAAATAAAATTGGGTAGCAAGTGGTAATGTAATTGTAAACTGATAGATGTTCAGAAACTTTTGGTTGGTGTGTGTAAAGTCCAATGTCTTTTACCCTGTCCTCTCCATCAGCTATCAGCTGCACGTGACATGTTGAAAAACATCTTACCATTTTCCAAGGGGGGCACCTTTTCCCTTGTGGTCCTCCTCATCATCTATACAAATAAATCCCTATTTCCTCTTCTTTCTACATTTTCATCCCTCTCGAAATCCAATTCAATCCAATCCAATCCCATGCCATGTTCTTGTATTTAATGTTTGAATTGAACTTTCAAGTAGTGAAATCCAATCCAATCCCCATGCCATGTTCTTGTATTTAATGTTTGAATTGAACTTTCAAGTAGGGTTATCAATTTGGGATCCGTCCAAATGGATCAATTTCCAAATTTTATTTTATTGTATTTCTATCCTTTTTTTTTTCTTTTATAGAGAGAGATTCTAGTGCCACACCAACTTCTAGTATTGCCACCTCAATTCATATGCTGTGTAGATACACAGACTTTGAAAACTTTTGAGAGATTTTGAGTTCATCTACATGATTTTAGAGTTGTCACCATTCAATTAAAGTATGAATGGACTCTATGAATTTTTTTTTGAAATTCTATATTTTGACTTGTAATGACTCATATATCCAAATGATAAAAAAAATTGTCTATCTAGATTCTTAAGGTAAAAATATTCAGTTGAGGGATAAAGAAGGGGTTAGGCACCTTGTCCCACCCATCCTATGATGGCTATCAATGTATGGCCATAAGTGTGATTTTGAAATATTAACTTGATTTTGAAAACAACAAAGAAAATTAAGAAATTAAATAATTATAGTCTATATTTAGAAAACTAAGAAATTAAACCAATTGGCAAATCAAAATAGAAAAATGTGTTGGTTGAAAATTTTTATAAGCCTAGGATTTTGGTGAGAATCCATGTGGATTTTACCTTTTTGGGATCTAAAAGTTATTTTAAAAGTTATGTGCTTACTTGAGAGCATTTTGTTATTAGATTAGTCTTTAGAGGGTGTCCATGAGTTGGACACCACCATAGAAAGACTAGAAAATTTATGCATGCAATGTGTCCTCTTTGAGATTGTTTTTATTAGCTTAGGGATTTAGGTGTAGATCTAAGTAGATCCTTACTTTTAACCCCTTAGCTATTTTAAAGAAAGTAAAAGTGATGTATGTGCATGTAGTGTATACATGTAATGGATTTGAAAGAAAATATTACCTTTAAGAAGAGATTATTACTATTTAGCTCTTAAGTCATTAAGAAAAAAATATAAAAAAAATCTATTTTAGGATTTAAATTACAAGGAAAGTAAAACAATTACTCTAGGAATTTAAAGATGACTAAAAAGTAAAAAAAATAAGACTATTCTAACGCTCATGGAACTTATTGAGGACTTATAGGAGGAAATTGCCTTTAAGATGTCTTACTTTCTACCTCCAAGACACACAAGAACAATGTTAAGATCTACATTACTACAGATAAAGAAACATGAAATAAACTTGTTTAAATGAAAATAAAGGGATAGGTAAAAGAGCGAGGCTTAGAAGGGGAGAATGGAGGGTTCAACCCTACATTGATTTTTTTTTTCTCTTGATTAAAGCTTCTTAAATGTTAGAGAATGGATTTCGACAGAATTTTAGCTTCTTGTGCTTTTCCATATTGCCTTGGATGGGGGTCATATTTATAGGAATTTAAGAGACTCTTGGGGATAAATTTGTCATAAACTCTAAGGTTCTTACTATCTGCAAATAAACTTCTAGAGAAAATCCAAATGACCTCTACTCTCCCTGGACTTAAAGGTCTTTTACTAATTTAATGTCTCACCAATCATGATGATCAAGTGGGTAGGATTGTAAAAGTCATAGTTTCTAGAGAATTCTTTGAGGAGGGTAGAAGAGTCTTAGGTTTTTGGCTTTGAGTCAAATTTGCATGTAAATATGGGTATTAATGTCATCTAACTCAACTAACTCTCTAACAACCTAGGGTTAGTCTAGTCTTTGTTCACAATTTCTAGTGAATTCTATGGATTGGGTAAAATTGTCAACACTTCTAAAACTTTGTCTAATTATATTGACATTTTTAAGATTCAGGATAAACTTAAGAGGCATAAGTGTAAACTACCTAGATTAGACTCTAACAACTTGCGATTATAGTAATAATTACACTCATGTGGGGACCAAATTGATCAAGAGACTTTAAAAAAAAAAAAAAATTGAATAAAGAACCTTGGTGATAAGTTTATTGGAAAATTAAGTTATGGGTAAAAAGACAAAATATGAGGCTTTCTTGAGGGAAAAACGATTAAGATGAGGAATAGAAGGTAATTGAACCTTAACAACTTTGAATGCACATGGGGCTCAAAACTTTCCAACAGAATTGGCCTTAGATGACTAATGGGCACTGCAAAATTTCCTTCTGCCCGTTGGTCACCTCCATATAGTCTTAGCTTTTTTTTTTTTTGGCCAATGGTAACTTATGGCTAGACAAAAAAAAAAAAATCTGACTGTTAGTTACCTCCATACCATGCCAAAATCATAAAAATGCAATTATCTGCTGGTACAACATGTGGTCCTCGCAACCACTTGAAATTGACTCAAGTCAAATCCTTTATTGAAATGTTTTTGGTGTTCTCAAGCTCGGTCTAAGCAAAAATAGGGTGTTTACATATTAAATATGGTGAAATTTTGAGTTCAATACATTGCTCATTTTAATTCCTAAAATGTGTTTTTACTAGTGACATCGTCACTTTCATCAACGAGATCGTCAGCAAACTTGCTTGAAAAATACGTTTTAGGAATTAAAAAGAACAATGTATTGGAATCAAAAATTTTGCAAAAGTTGCATCCATTTTCAAAAAAATCCCCCAAAGAATTTGCATACATCTTTGAGTGGCATTAGCAAAAGTTGGTGTGGCAATAGAAGCTCTTTTTTTTTTTTTTATATAGGAAAAGGAATGAAGTCACCTCCTAATTTTGGTGTCCAAAAACCCCCCTAATAAGTATTGTCATAACCGAGACATATGATTCAAGAATCTTGACACGTGAGATACATTGTATCATTGTTAATATATCTCATCACAAATGGTAGATTGTGATGCAGGTTAATGATATATTTAATATATTAATTAAGATATTCTATATTAGAAAGTATTGTTAATTAAAATCTTTATATTGGATTATTTTCTATATCTTAATTGATGTAATATTTATAAATATTCTATTAGGGTTCATGTAATAATCATTTAAGAAATTATGAATAAAGTTAGATCTTATTCAATAGTGCCTTGTATTAGTCAAGGTGATAGAGACTCTTGAATTAGATGCGAATGTATACAAGAGATGTGTACATTAACTGGATATGTTGGATAATACACGTTGGAATTTACCATGGTGATGTGTAATATTTATCTTATGCAATTTAGTGTAGTCCTTGGACCTGAGGTATTCATGGATTCCTTAGGATTTATGTTATTGTAGAGGTAAATTGCACTCTAGATATTTTTGGGCGTTGATGTGATTTTTTGGAATATGTGAAATAAGTTATTTAAGGAAGACAACCTAGAGTTCAGATTTTGAATGATAAGTTGGACATTAAAGCAGCCTAACGCGTTTTTCATAGTGTTCATCAAGGAAAAAACTTCGAAGCGGGTGCCCTGCTTCAAAATTTTGAAGGAACCCTCTCCAGTGGATCACACGTGGCATTTTCAAGAAGGTATTATAAATTTTGACGGAAATGTAGGGGCATGAAATAAATTCAAAACACCGCATGTCTTGTAACAAGTAGGGTTCCTTCAAAATTTCAAAGTCAGACTCGTTCTTCAAATTTTCTAAAAGTATCTATATACTGTGCACTATTTAATTTTGAAAAGATTCTTCAAGAATATCCTTTTTCTTTTCTTGTCCAATTAATTCAAGGGACTCCCATAGATAAACTTAAATTGTCATTGGTTAAGGATTATATAGTGGCATGCATATTCCCTCGTGCCCAAAGGCCATTGTGTGATATTGTATGGTGTTTAGGACTAGAATATAGTGCATGAATAGGCATTATGTGATATTGTCCCTCAAACACTACCTTATCCATACATATATGCTTGGGTATTATTTTTCTGCTTGGAGGTATTGGTGGAATCAGAAATATGAAAATAAAATTTTTAGTATTATCTTGTTTATGTACGTAATTAAGATCATCATATATATATATATATATATATATTATCCAATTAAAACAACACGATGAGATATTGATTATCACCTTATTCATCATCAAGACAACATAACTAGCCTTTTGGCCCCTCTTATGTGTGTGTCCTTTTTTTTTCTTTATATGCAACTTTTTCATATACATTTTTACGAGAGAAGCAAACTTACCTTCTTTTTTGGGACAAATTAAGTTTCAAGTGCGATCCATGCTTCACTTTAGGAGGTGTGTGTTGAAACTTGGAACATTTTTATAGAAGTCAATCAAATCTCCTATATATGCACCTTTTTATGTCAAGCTACTCATCATCACCTATTCGGAAATGGGATATTCCATCCTGTGTAACAGAACTAACTAATTAAAGGGTCTCCTGTTCATCCTTAATTAAGATGGTTTATATTTTCTCATCATATAACTTCTCAAATAAAAGATTCTCAAGAGAACAGTATTATACTTTGTCATAGAAGAAAGAAAGGGTAACTTGCTCTCTCTATTCTTTCTTTTCAGTTGTTTAATTAGTGTGAGAAACCTGATTTTTCGTTGTCAAATCCATTTCAATAAATCATATATGTGTAATGATGGATGCATGCATGAGGAATGATGGATGGATGGATGGGTGAGTGAGTGAGTGATTGATTGATTGGTAACGTGGAAACTAACTTGTCGATCAAAACCTATATAATTAACACTGCTATATATTACAACAAGACATGTTAACTAAATACTATTATACTATATTGATTGCAAATACATAATAATTGAAAACTGTGCAATGGCGGTGAGAATGGACATTAGAGACGACGTAGTGTTTGACTTATGCACCCGCCTTCATCCGCTTTATCTGTTCTCTACTGGTTTTATATTGACACCTTTGTAGTTGTTGTGTTGTAGCACCTCGAATTTTCGGTACCTTCTCCTTCCGTCCTTTTCCTATCAATGCCTTTCCTTCCTTCGACATTAATATTTTTAAGTATCTAACCTCCCAGATCTCCGCCATGTGCCTTTGCCCCCCTTCCCCACATTTACTAGGTAACACTCTATTTATTTAACTTAACATCAGTCCCATCTACTCCACTTTTGTCTAAGTATATATATAACCTCTCTTCAACATTATTATTTATATAATACACCATAATATACATAGGATTTTCTTCTCCTAATTTTTGGTTGGTAACTCTATAATACATTTAGAAAATTTATTTTTGCTATCAAACGTCCTTTATGTTTTCCATTCCTCAGTTGCTTTCGAGAATTATGTATGACGTAATTATTCTTGTTAATTCAATAAAAAACAAGAAGTAACATGAGTTTGTTCACCCATGACTATCTCCTTAACTCATCATCGGAGATTTTGATCTCGAACAAAGTTATCTTTTCGATAAGTCCGTTCTCCAAAATTGTCTTTTAAGCATATTCTCATGCTCCAAATGCTTGCACAAAGTGAAACTAGTGGCCATTTCATTGTTTAATTGGTAACCAAAAGCTGTGTATTTGTTATTATCATTGGACATTAATCATCCTTTTGTGATTTGATCAAAATCATTTCTAAGAGAGGTAATTCTGTTACTTAAAAAATAAATGATTTGTAAAATCTTTGTGTTTTTATATATGTGTGCGATTGCATCTTGATTTATTTTATTTCTTTATTGTTCTTCAATCGATTTCTTTACAAATTATAGGGTGTTAGGGATTCCCAAAAAAATGTCTCCCTAGGAAGATGTGTGTGTTAATCTCTAGAAGAGCATTACCAATGTCTAGGAAATTTGCATTTTTCCTCAAATCCCAATGGTCATGTTGATGGAAGGTCTCAATCATGAGTTGAGGTTAGAGAAGTCCTAATGATTTTGGATTTCTCTAGTTTTCATTTAAATCAAATTAATAATTTGTAAATGATTGGGATGAGGTTTCTCTCGTTTTCGTCTAAACAAAGTTAACAGTTTTTTTTAGCTTATTGTGGGTATCCCCACCCTTCAGGTGAGACTAATCACATGCACCATCCCCTCGAAAAGTCAAGTTTACGGTTTTTAAATGATTGGAAACCAAGGTGATACTTTTCTTCTAAATCACATATATGATCCAGCAATTTGATACGTACTCTTCTTCCCTTTGCTTGGAGGAGAGCATTTTAGACTCCAAACCCATAAGGGAAGATGAGAGTTGCACTATACACACATCTAAGCTGGGGATCTTTAGGGGACACTTATCGCTTTTGATCTTTGAATTAGATTGGAATGAGATTTATTTTGCAATCCTTATATTGTCTTTGTTAATGGAATAACTCATAAATATAGCCAATTTTAAGACAAATAGATATTGCACAGCAATTTAGGTAACCAATTACGTGTAGGATGCCCCAGCAAAATATAGTATTTGTCTGACAATTATTGTTAGTACTCCCTTCCTTATTGAGAGAGAGACCTCTCTCACCGCAGTGCAAGTGGCCCCTTTAAATTTGGGATATGTTGCTCCATATGTCCAACACTTAAAATCCTTTCTGTCCCGCTTAATTGTTTGGGTGATTTATGTAGCGATTGGATCCTCGAGACGAAATCGATTGTCATGTGATACTGGGTCAATACTATTCATATAGTTAAATGGCCCTCCAATTTAATTTTAGATTAAAATAATTTTTTCGGGCAAGTTGACTCCATAGGCATAATCTACGAATAAGAGATTTGGGTTCAAAGGTTCGATTGTGACCCACTTTTCTTAAGTGCGTTTGCTGGAGAAGTAAAGATCGAAAATGATTCAAAGGGAAAAGTCAATTTTACCCCTTAACAAATTAATATTTCCACGGTTTTTGTCTCTTTCCCATGTAAACTATCATTTGAACACAACAGCCCTAAACCTCATCTTCGCTACCCTAAATCTCATCTCATCTCTGTGATATGGTTCAAACACCGATTGATCAACGACGATGAAACTATACCGGTCTTCTTCAAAATTCGGTGTAATCTTAAGGTATTTTTAATTTTTTTACATTGATTTGTCATTTGATCAATCTATTGTAAATATGTTTGTAAAGATATATATTTTTTTCTTTTTAATTGATCAATGTTAAAGGTTTAAATAAGGATTTTAGTTGATCGGTCTATTGTAAATGTGGGTTTAATAATCGATCGACTCTTATGGGTTTTAGTTGGGGTTGATTGATTGTTAATTGGTATCAAAGATGCTTTTTTTTCTTTTTCATTGATCAATGTACCAATTGATCGACACACGTTTATAGTTGGGGTCGATCGATCATAAATGGGTATAAAGATGAATATAATTAATGTATTAATTTTAATTAATTAGTTCTAATTTTTAATTATAGAATATTAAATTTAAATATTTTTAGTATTATTATTTAACTATTGAGGTCATTTTATGTATTTCGATGCAATTTGGTACATTGTAGATATTAAGGGCATTCTGATCATTTCACCAAAATACAATAGTTGTATCGAACAACACAACACTTTTTTAGGACTCTATCAAATAAGTTTTTCATAGCTCCAACTTTTTTCAACTGTTTCCAGTCTCAGAATTTGACAATAAAAGCTAACAGCATTATCAAGCAAACCTTAAGTTTACCATGATTAAAGCACCCCTTGACATGTTCAAGTCGAGATTGTTTGGTCAATGTTGACATAAAAAAAAATGGAGTGCTCAAATCTATCGTGATGCTCAAATCATAGAAATAAGTTAAAAGGGTGCCCTTACTAAGATGGGTGTCCTTCCTAATAATTGGGAGTAGATCCTCTGTGGTGCGTTCCCTGGTAACTCTTGTTCTACGGTCCATAAAATATTAGATTGAATAAAAATAACACCATAGATCTCTTGGATTCATGGTTTAGATCATTTTTTTTTTTAAATATTAAAAAAATATTTTTAGGATTCTAACATAGTGTTTGAAATTGGATGGTCACTGACCTCTTAAACTTAACGATTGGATGAAAACTACTTGATGATGTGGCATACACCCAATCATTGGTTGGAGCTACAGAGAGTTGTAGAGGAAACATGCTATAGAGGATCTACTCCCCTAAGAATTGGATTGCGTTTAGCATGGGCTGATGATCAATTATTTCATGTGGAAGTATAGAGGGCGTGCAAAGCGTTGTCAATGGTTTGGAACAAAATCGAAACCCGATCCATTCTATTCTGATATGATACCTTTGTATATGGATCGAAGATTTGAATTCTATAAGTACACGAATCCGATCTTAAAACATAAAGGATCGGTTCTAGATCAACAATTATTAAATTAAGAGACTGAAAGAATCTAATGTTCTCTTCCTTAATGAAAGAAGAGATATGTTCAATGATATTTATAAAGGCTTGTTACAATCTAAACAGAAAAGGGAAAAATCCAGCAATAAGGAATGTACAACTCATTGTAACAATAAAGAGAAAAATAAGGAAAGAGAGATTTTGGGAAATCGTTGACTGATTTGATTGGGAGATCAGTGACTGATTTAGTTGCTGATTTGGTGGGAGATCAGTTGGTAATACTTGACTGATTTGGTTGCTGATTTGGTGGGAGATCAGTTGGTAATAACAATGTCCCAATCTAATAGGGAGTATGTAAAATTGTAAATTATATACCTATATTGTTCTTAAGTAGTTTTGATACCAATCAGATTTGATTCAAACCGAATCAAATCTGTTTTGTTATCGAAGTGGACTTTGAATCAATATTGATATTTGATATAAAAGAAGAAACAAGATAGACAAGAGGCTCATCCGATCTTTTAGGGAAGAAATTAACCATAAAGTCTATTGCCACACAAACTTTTTCTAAGAGCATACCAAGTCATGTTGAGATATTTCCCAAAACGTGCTCAACTTATGACAAAATGTTTGTTCTGGTACCCTATTCATTTTAATTCTCAAAACTTGATTTTCCAATGAAACTCATCACTTTTATAATCAACGAATTGATTGATAAATTATCAGTGAGTATTGATTTCGGAATTTCATCAGGGCACAAAATCACCTATTCATATTAAATGTCAAAGAATGAGGGCGAGTTACCATTTCGTACGATGAATATGAAAAAATTCTTATTTTAATTCTCAAAACATGTTTTTTTAGTGAATTTGTCATTTTTATAATCTATCAATTCATTGATAAAGTCCCTACAAACTCATTGTAACGGTCTTGCTGATAATTTATCAGTGAATTCGTTGATTAAATGTTACGAATTCACCGAAAAAAATATGTTTTGGGAATTAAAATGAATACTCTACACAAACCGGGATTTTTCCATAAGTTGTATACGTTTTCGGAAACATTTCAAGAATTAGCATACATGATATGCGTTCTAACAGAAAGTTGGTGTGGCAATAGAATTTTTATTTAACCAGTATGTAAGTCTGCGAGTACAGCCGAATACCCTATTTCGACATAGAGACAGAAATTGGAGTTAAAAAGGAGACAAATTTCTACAGAGGATTCGAATTCTTTTAGAGATGTAGAAATGGATTTGATCCAGATTGAGCGCAGATAGTGGAAGTCCAGTCATTTGTTGTGATGCTGGTCGTATCGAGCTTCGATCTGTAAGTTTTCTCGTTGAATTGGATTCGCCAAACCTAGAATTTCGTTTCTCCTTGTTGATTGAAAATGGAATAAATGTTTATGCTACCACAATTTCATTAAATTAGGGTTTTAACAGTTTGTTTCATTAAATTTTATGCTTCATGGGTATTTTAGGGTTTATGCAACTTTAATTTTGGTTTTGATGCGATATTCCCTTGTTATTGTTATTCAAAGAGAGTTTGATCGAGTTGAATTTGGGCCAATTAGGTTAAAAGTGTTTAGAGTTCAGCGAAACGCATACTTCATAGGAAATGTAGGGTTTATGCATCTCAGAATTCTAATTTGATGCCAAATTTAGCAATCACTACTATTGAGAGAGGGGCTTGATCGATTACTATGTTTCAGTTTCTAGATTTTTTTTTTTTTTTCTGGATTTATTGATGAGAACGCGGTGTTGACCTCATCTAACATTAGAGATCAAAAGAAGGAATCGGTACTCATCCTTAGTTTCTCTAGCATTCAAATGGAGAGAGAGATTTGTAAATCTGTAAATTTGATTCGTAGTAGTTCTTGCTGGGAAATTTGAAATTGGCAAAAAATTCCCTTTTATTATATACTGAATTGTTTTAATTTGATTTCAACTGGAGATTATGCTAAAGCATTGAGTTTCTACTCATGGGTCCCAATCCTCTTCACTATAGTTTTCCTTTAGTTTGTGTGTCTCCAGTATTTATGATCAGTGTTTGGGTTTCAACGAAGGCCCTGCTTGGGTCGCCATCAACGAATGCGGACTGTGCAAACATGCACAGTAGCTTTAGAACTTAACTCTAGCCAAATGTCCAACCTGTTGAATCAACTCGATGGCTTGCGAGTTGACTCGAGAGAGTATATGTATTTGTCTAGTCCAACTTTTGGTGCATTTTACTTGTTGACTCGAATTGTTCAAACAAGTATTTGGCTCGAGTCAAATCAAAATTCAACTGAATTGCGTTGACTTGACCGAGTTTGAGTCAAGTTGATTTGTTTTAAAACATAGATGTATGGTGCTTGGTTGGTCCAATAAATCTCCTTTTCTTTATTTATCAATCTAAGCATTTTGTTATTATCTCGTGGGTCCCACCAAATTATTAATTTTTTTTTTGATTGGTCCCACCAAATTAAATCACAGGCCCACCTGAGAGTTAATGTAAGAAACTTCTACAATTGAGTGACTGGTTCCATAGGTCGTACATGCCCAATAGAAATATAAATTAGGCTTTGCTTCAAATGCTCCTAATAGTGAATGTTTCATTTTATTCAAATGGTCTTTCTTTGACTCTCTGTTTGTGTGCTCAAACAAAGAATTGTTCATTTGATTAAATATCAAATATTTGATTTCTATTGTAGCATAGGAAGTAAACTTTGTGGTACAACTGAAGGTTAGAGCACAATGACCTGAAGGCATGGTTTTAAATATCGGAATGTATCGGTCGATACGTATCAATATTGGCCAAGACCGATACGAAACATTGACCCTGAAACATTGAATGTTTCGGAAATGCATTGGCTGTACCATATCGATTTTTTCATTAACCGAAACAGTCAATCAATACGATATTTTAGACCATACCTAAAGGCACAAAAAAAAAGTAGATCAGACATGACCAATATTCATCACACCTACATATGACATTGATTCTCCAAATTCAAGAAAGAGGTATACGATCATGATTATCATTGTGCCCCATTATCATCATAACCTTTATCTAATAAATCATTGGGGATCAACACAATGTCTACTAAAAGATTAGGTAAGGCATGCCCTACCCATTTGTAATTACATAATACACTCAAACCCTTTATTCATTTTGAAGAGGTAGCCACAAAACAACTGCTTAAATGAATAGCTGAATCAAAAGGTGGAATTCTAAGCACTCGAGGAGAAGGAAGTTGAGGTTATGGAGATCAAAGCCATTCTCTTTTAATGACAAGCTCCAAGAGGAGTTTAAAGGGGTACTATTATTGGGATTCTTTGATATTGTGAAACTCTGTGTGTTGCTATTTTGTTCATGTTTTAGAATCTTTGGGGTTCTTTATTAGTTGGCGTTGTGCATGGATTACTATGTTATTTGGTAGGTCTCCTTGACCTCCATTCGAGCGTATTACTTGTATGCACTTCTTTTTAAATTGATTTTTTTTGTTGGTAGATTTCTTCTTTAAATGAAATCACTTTTCCCATAAAAAATGTGGACTTCTTGTCTACTATTAAATATTTGGCATAAAAAACTCAATGATCATTGTTATTGTCGTTTTCATCCCAAGGATGTGTGATTGGCTAAATGAATCTTGTTCCTCCATTCCACTTTATCTAGAACCACACCTTTTGTTGTTGAGAGTGTGTACACCCCCACTTTCAATATTTCAATTGACTTTCTTTTATTCTATCCTTATTGGAGTTACTCCTACATTTTATTGAGTGTGTTCATTACTAATTTTATCTTTCCTAGTCTTGTCGCTCGTCCATTTCAATATTTTCATATAACTTTATGCTTCTCGACCACCCTATATTCAGCTCCATGAAGCATGGTTGGTCTTATTGCCTTCTTAGATTTTCTTTTTCTTTTTTTTCTTTTAGTTAGATTTGTATCTGTTAAGCACATAGTGCTCCAGAAGTACCTCCATTTTAATTATCCGGTTCTGATTCTATGGGCAACATCTTCCTCTATCCCTCCATCCTTATATATAATGTACCGAGATAAAAAAAATAGTGGTCAGTTCAACATTGGCAAATAACATACACTCAAGTACACGCTATTGTATGAGCAGTTACTTCATCTATAACTAGAGAAAATAAATTCGAATTTAAAACCAGTCCCTACTATAAACCAGTTGTGATTGGGAACTCATTCGTCTCCTCTCCAATTTGCTCTTTCACTTGTTGCAACCCTCTTATACAAAGCTCAACGAGCAAGCATGATTTCAGTTTGGGGCAGCAAAATGTAGTTCACAATAATCAAACAATAATTGTCGAAGTAATTAAACAATTGTCTACCAACTTAGACCAACTCAGTTGGACCCCTGATTTATACCTGATGGTGGGAGAGGATAGGAGGGAGAGAGTACCTTGAAGGTTGGAGATCTTTGAAATAGGCCAGATGAGGGAAGAGGAGGTTGTTTTGTGCTTTGTTTGAGAATAACCAACGTTTTAAGGCTTTATGTCTAAGATGATCGCCATTTACAAAATAATTTTGGACATTCTGTCCCGCATTTTCTCATGGATTGTCATAACTAATGTCTTGGGGTGACGTGCAAACAAATGGAGGGAAACCAAGTTACAGGCCTAAGTGTTACTCAATTGCTTAATTTGCAAACGCTTTATTGGTGCACATATCTTAGAAATGTATAATCTTTCTTCCCTTTTTTTTTTCTTCTTGCTTTTTTTCCCTTGCTTAATACCATTGATCTACCAAGATGTAGTTATTCTGTCATTTCTGTTATGGAAGTGCTTTGGCTCGCTATGCATTATTATTTGCAATGAACAGGCATTGTGTTTTGCTCCCATCAATGATGACGATGATGCAGACAAGAACTTGGTTGCAGCGCTGTATGTCAACTGAGCTTGTTCATTGCATGTGAGTTTGATTCTTACTGTCTTGTATATCTGACTTTGCTTGGCTAAAATTTAACTTTCATCATCGTCATTTGACTCATTTTTTATGCCTTATCCTAAATTTGTTGGGTTGGCAGCATGAATCACATTTTCCATTCAGCTCTATCTAGAGTAGAGGCACATTTGTCTATAAATCTTTTTTAGTCCTTGTTTATTTTTATTTTGGTCTTCCTTTTTTCCATGTCAGAGCCTTCAACTTTTGCTGTAGAAAACCTGGTTGATGCCATCATTGGTCTCCATAGGTTTGAATATAGGTTAGGAAAAAAGAGAAGCTTACATTTTTGTATGCACTTGTAGAACAAGTTTGATCTAAACATGCAAGCCAATAAATTGTTACTGATTATCATTTTCGTTACTAACATTTGAAATTGTGAACAAATTATTATCCTCTGTCTTCATCTGCTTCTGTCTTTTTCTGTTCTAGAAAATGGGCTTTTTGGTGGAGTGTGTACGAGACTGTGATCGGGCTTGTGTTGTACTTTCCCCTGGCTATGCAAAGGTAACAAGGTTCACTTCACTTACTTTATCGTCATTTATTTTTTAATCACATAAAAATTGTTTGGCTGATCTGACATTCCTTTCAATTATGTGAATCAAGAGCACTAAAGAGAGCAGTTAAATAAATTAATCAAACACAAAAGAACACCAAACCTTACTTTATCAAGTTTGTTAACCAGCAAACCTTTGAGTGTTGAATTTTAGTTCTAAATTTGGAATTCGGTAGCCATCTATTTTCAATACCTTCGATCAAGCTCAAAAATGATTTTTATTTTTATTTTTTGAAAACTTTTCTTTTGATTTGAGTTAGTCATCCGAGCCTGATTCATGAAGTAAGGTTTGTTGGGTAACAAACTTGATAAAGTAAGGGAGTTTTTGTAATAAAGTTGCAACAGATAGGTTTGCCCAACAAATCTCTCGAAAATCTGTGGATGAGACTAAGTAAAAGTTGTAGTGCCATTAGAGCTATGATTTTTTCACATCAGAAGTTTATGCCTTTCATCTGCCAACCATTTGGCATGATTTCAATATATCTATATATATATATATATATATATATATATATATATATATATATATCAATGGCCAACAGTTTGGCAAACATTTTGGCAAACACATTTTTCAAAACATGGGTTAGAGGTCTTGGAATGGGCTGATTTTTGGTGAGGATGATCTCTATGGTGAGGAGATCATCATCACCAAAAATCAGCCCATTCCAAAACTTCTAACCTCATCAAAAATGGTTTACAAAAAATGGACAGTTCACGATTTTTCAACTTGTAAAATGGGGCTAGAAGTTTTGGAATGAGCTGATTTTTGGTGAGGATGATCTCCTCACCGTAGAGATCATCCTCACCAAAAATCAGCCCATTCCAAGACCTCTAACCCATGTTTTGAAAAAGTGTTTGCCAAAATGTTTGCCAAACTGTTGGCCACGGATAGGGACCCTATACATATATATTCCTTTGTTTTGTTTTCTGTAAGTCAACTGTCAACATAACAACGATCTTTACTTTTACATATTCAATTTTTTTTAAATATGTTTCTAATAACACTTACTACTGGGTCTTAGACCCATAGCTCAGTTGGTTTGACACATTGCAAAACAACTTCGAGGTGGTGTGTTCAACTCCAGCTTACCCATGAAAATAACACTTGTTACTGGAATATGTGATGATGAACTTCATCATGTTTCCCTATTTTGCATAAATTATTATCAACAACACTGATAAGAATGGGGAAATTTTATTGAGACATTTACTTGTTTTTGTAGGTTTTTTATTTAAATTTTCGGAACCAAAAATGAACAATGCTTTAAAACAGCCATCAGAGTCATAAGAACAAGAAGAAAATAATTTTATTTTCCATTATGTAAAAAACAATGCTTTAAAA
Source organism: Akebia trifoliata (assembly GCF_017979445.1). NCBI lineage: Eukaryota > Viridiplantae > Streptophyta > Magnoliopsida > Ranunculales > Lardizabalaceae > Akebia > Akebia trifoliata. The sequence goes on along the minus strand of NC_141389.1, from coordinate 29,572,233 downwards.
CAGCCATCAGAGTCATAAGAACAACAAGAAAATAATTTTATTTTCCATTATGTAAAACCAGCGTTCACTCGCCCACCCCAATTGTGCTCATACAGACAAAATAGTTCCCTTTCTACTAAGCTGGGTTCTGTTGTGTGTGTTTTGTTAATGATCCAATGTGAATTATTGGTCAAATGGTTAAGAGTTTTTTAATCATAAAGCTTAGATCATCAAAATCAAAAAACAAGAAAAACTCATAATTCAACGACATAAAATGAAGAAGTTCAAATGAAATTACATCCAAAAATCACAACAAACTTTATAGAACTCCAAAAAATCTGAGAGAGAGTGATTACTTATTTTTCAGAAAGTGCTCCTGTTGATTCAAATGTGGATGGATTTCTTTACACACACACACACACAGCCCAACACTTGAAATCATCCAAACGAAGCCCAAAATTTCAAAAATCAAACGAACACTTAAATGATTCCAGAAGAATGGAGGATTGACTTCTGTTAGCTTTTATTTTCAAAAGATCAAATAAAACAGGGCAACGCAAACCAATTTTTTTGCTAGTTTTTTTTTTCTCAATTTTGGTTTTTTTTTTTTTAATTTTCTTTTTGTTACGGATGCAAGCAACCTAAGAATTCTTGATGAAGGCCTCTCCATCGTCAGAATTTTCAAATTCCATTTCAAAACCTCAAAACAGCATTCCTTTTCAGAATTTTCTCACAATGAAGAAGAAAACAAACTCCAAAACATAAGTCGCCCAAGGTTTTAAACATCAATCTGGTATTTCAACTCAGAACAAAATCAAAAGAAATACATGAATTTGATGGAAATCTCTTTAAAAATAAATGGAAAAAAAAAGGATTTAGGTCAGAAAACAAACCTTTTCTGTCTAGGCGATTGGTGCGAATATGAATTTTGATAAAATCAAGAAATCCTAGATTTTGGTTCAAGAAATCAAATTGCAGAGAATCCCTAAACTTCAGTGGTTGTCATTACCAAAAGAGAAGATGAAGTCTGGAAGCTATTGTGATTGAGAGCCGAGAGATCAGAGAAAATCATGCTCTTATATGAGAGTTGAGGTGTATTCAAGGATAGATTCACATTAGAGAGGAAAGAGACGATAAATCGAAATACTACCCTCACTTTTTTTTCTTTTTTTCTATTTTCTGAAAATTGTTAAGTGTTAAAGGTTATGTTTGGGTTGAGAGAAGTGGAGCGAAGAGAAACTCATTTATTTTCTCTTCTCTCCATTTTTATCAATTTTCTCTTGGTAGTGTAATAGATAATAGATTAGATTTCGATATTTAGAACTTATGGTTCAAGGTTTTGGGGCTCATGTTCCAGCATTGGCTTCAGTTCTAGCCCAATCAATGGATTAACCCATGATTTAACTAAATTCGACTCGATCTAATGGTGTGCTTTTGAAGATTTATGGACATTTTGCGAGGTGAGGCAAGTTGACTCACTTGAACCTTGACCATTCACAATTAATAAATCCAAATTAAGTTGAGTTGGCCCGCCAACCAACCTTTCATTATTTTACAATCACCCAATCATTGAGTCAACTTAAGGGAGTGTTGAGTTTCTACCAACCTCAAACTAGTCAACTCCTTCGAACAAGCCATATTTTTTTATTTTATGAAACCAACCCCAAATTTGAGATCTCTCAATAATTGAAATAGGAAAGCTAAAGTTAAAAAAAACTTTAGCACCCAAATTAACTCTTTATGCAATCAAGAGCAATCCCTCAGTTTTTCACTTCAAAAACAACGTCACCAAATCATTCCCAAAAATCTGGTTCTACGTCTGAAAAAGAATCTCAAAATTTTGGATTTTACACAATCATTCAGTTGACTCGAAGTAGGTTATCCATTAATTATTCATGGTTTGAGCCACGATTGGCACTCCAGTTTTTTAATAAGTAATAGTTGTATGCCACCAATGTCGACTTGACTCCACAACTTTGATATAAATAAAATAAAATAAAACTTTCTTTACTTTAAGGGTTACTTTTATCTGGAATCTTACTCAAGGTCGTTGGGGACACATCACATAGATTATCAAAATTAGTAAGCCAATGTCACATCCTTCTTGATTTCATGATCTAAAAGAAAAAGAGAAAATAAAACAGAATTTTTTATTATTATTTTTACCTTGTTAAAAATCGATGGCTACCGATCTCAACAACTTAAAATAAAAAAAACACTTAACAGTAAAAATTAATTCTTTTCAAAGTTCTTTCTGTCAAAACTCTCCCTTAAAGGACCTATAGCTTCAGATCATGTTTTTAAGATGCTAACAAGGTGAGTTCATGAATGACCCTTAACAAGGCATATAAGTCAGTCTTTACTAAGTTAGTAAGGAAAATAATTCTCCTTCTTATTTATTTATTTAATCATTCTGCTCGTTTTGAGTGTCTAGACAACACCCACCGGATTGTTCTAATTGAGGTACAACCGTGCAAAATAGATAAACCTCAAAATCTTTTGTTTTTGAAGAGTTGTTGGAATTCTGTCGTTCACTACCAATAACACGTAATATTAGGTCATGTTTTTTATTGTAACAGATCAACCCAACGACCCTCAGTAAAGTTTAGTCTAGTCTTGATAGTTAGTAAGATTGACCCACCCAAAATAACATGTTTTAAACAATTAAAACCTCTTCAACTTGTTATGTTTGATTAAATGCCGCAAAACTCTTCACACTTGCGCAATTAGAGAGAGAGAGAGACGTGATGCATTAAAGAGAAGAATCCTAAGAGGGCTAGATTTTTTCGTTATAAAATTGGGTCCCAGTCTCCTTGGAACCCATGCTCTTTTTACAGAAAAAAAAAATTTGAGAGAAAAGAGGGGGTTTGGGTATTGACTAGAGAGAATATGGAGTGGTTATTCACTTACACCTCTTAATGTAAAGACGTTAGAGCTATAGCTCTCGGCAAGCCGTGGAGTGGCACTCTGCCAATAGTGATCTGTATCCTGCTCGTAGCAAGCCGACAGGGGACTTGCTCAAGAGGCATGATGCGGTGTGCCGTCTTGAGGCCCGCTTAGTGCAGAGCCATGTTCCGTATAGACGCCATACGTATGTGGGCAACCATGCTGGGGATCGCTGCCATACGTATGTGGTTTAGTGGGCCTCCGCGAGGATGTGCTCACCTTGGATTCAGATTTGAATTTGAATTCAAATTTCGGTTTTGACTTGGTTTAGGTTTGGGTTTTAGATTCGGACTTGAATTTGAGGTATTGTGGAATTTGGGGGTGTCTATAATGTACACTTGACTTGACTATATGTATCAAAATTGTGAGTGAGCCCTTACAAGTTACATAAATTTTATGAAGTACCTTAAAGATTTAAATGGGTCCACATCCAAATATGATCATTGATTGGGAACAGGTCTCGTTCGACCTGGGTTTGGGTTTTCGTAGATAAAACTCATGATCTAAAAAAATCCAAATGATTCATGTTAGATATTGAGCTTTGCCACAAAATATATGAGTTTAGTCCACTTAAAATTCATAGTCCTTAAAATTGGAATTGGACGATCTTAATCTTTAAATCAACTAGTCAAAGCTTATTATATCCACTGAAAATTGAAAAAGTTAATTTAAGTCTATAAATATCAAAATCTCTAAGGTTATGTTTGGATTGAGAGAAAGGGAAAGAAGAGAAGAGAAGAAAAGAAAAGAAAAAATAAATGAGTTTCTCACCACTTCTCTTGTTTGACTTGTTAAATGGGGAGAGGAGAGAAATGGAAAGAAACCCTTTTAAAATATTTTATAATGCCAAGTTTGCCTCTAAATCTCTCTTAAGATATTTTAAAATTTCAAAGTTGCCTCAAGTTCTCTCCGGTCAATCCAAACATGATGGAGAGAAATTGAGTCTCCTCTCTCCACTTCTCTCAATCCAAACACACCCTTAATCAACCAGTGAGTCTATTGAGTCAGGGGCATAGTTGATAAAGTTAACTTACTCAAAGTCTATAAATATCTAAGTCTCTATTATTTGGAGGGATCTATGGGCCACTATCTCTCATAAAAAAAAAACTCACATCTAAAATAGAAGAAAAAAAAACTCTCAAGCCCTCTTCTAAATAAGAAACCAGGTTTTTCAAAAGAGACAGAGACTGTAATTCTAGAGAAAATCAAGCTTAAAAGTTGTTCTTTGAAAGTCAAGAAATTATTTTCAGCCAATATAACATGAATCCTGAATAAAAGAAATTCATATAAAGTCATTAAATAAGATGAAACATCGCAAGCTACCACTTACAAATCAAGATCCACGTTCTCAATCGATCAAGCACGAAGTCTGGAGAGAAGAAAGTTGCACATTATAAATTTTGTACTTGACCATTAATCAGGGGAAAATATTTTATTGATCCAGTGTATTGAGGGCTATGTCTTCATTTTTCATAAAATCAATAAAATTCATGTCTACTGATTTTATGCATCTCTAGATAACTTGTGAAATTTGTTGTCGGCAATGACCCTCCACATTTTGAAAAATATTAGAGGTAACCCAGCGTTTTTAGAACTGATGACATACCCTTAACCTAAGTCTTCTAAGAGAGGTTAATATGATTGACCTAAATGTCCTCAACCTAAAACTTTAGCCAAAACCGCTTGATTTTCTGCCCAAAATCAATCATCTTCAACCATAGGATTGAATTGTTTACCCTAATCTTTGGCCATAAGATTCCATCTTCAACCTTCAAGCCTCAAGAACAAGATAAGATTTTTAAGAAACACAAGGATTTCTACAAGATATTGAAGACCAGATTGAATAGATTCTAGAGATTAACAACCTGTAGGTATCTTTCTCACTTGCTCAGTTACTTACCTTGTTATACAAATCATCATGTCTTATGTTTGGTGCCACTTATCATTTTTTCTTTTATCCTTTACTTTGTTTATGGCTCTTTAACGTGTTTCTGTAGTACTTGAAACTTGTATTTGCCATGTACAAGGTGTATCGCAGATCTTCTATTACTACAGTTTTCTACTAAAAAAATCTCAAATTGCTACTAGATTTAAACATCGGGCAAGGTTTTCAAAAACTGCCTACCTCAAGAGACGAAGCGAAACAAGACAAGCAAGACCTGCTGGTGTCTTCATCTTTTTTTTTTTAAGTTCAGAAATCTGCATTTTTACTCCTGTCTCAGTTCGAGACATCTTGGTATCATCTGTGATCCCAGACAGACGAGACCAAAAACCATGATAGAAAACCATGAACGCAAGAGTCAGATCCAACACAAACCATCTACGCCTCTCAAACCCGTCTACATCTTATTCCAATCATTTTAGCTCGTCAGCAGCAATACCATTCGACTGTATGTATATTATACCCAACATCCAGACAATAATAAAGAATAAGAAACAACTAAAATTCAGAAATAAGAACCAACAAGATACAGCATTTCCATAGTTGAGTGAACTCCACTGTCATCATCATAGTGTTGAGATAACACACTGAATTTGATTCAATTCATGTATGAACAAATGTTCATGAACAAAATACCAGCTCCCAGCTTGGAAATTACCTGTATAACTTTGATCTCACCCCTCTCCAGAGAAGGGATGCCAGAGAAACTAAAAATAATAAAAAGTAGAAATCATCAATTTGGGAATGGCTGTTTGCTTGCAGTGGAACTGCCGATGGAAGAAGCTCTCTTCTCATCCTTCCGCTTCAGGCACTGATGGCACTGGCTCTGATACTGGAGGTATAGAATCAACTTTGTATCGCAAACTCTGTCACAAAATGAAGGGGTGAATTCAAGAATCTGGTTAGCACTGTTCTTTTTTCTATTGCACACCACTTCTATTCATCTCTCATGTGCTCACTACGCACCAGCTAAAGTGCTATTTATTTCTAATTTTATTTACAGCCAATACCATGAGGGAGTCTTTCAGACCCACCCTTTGGTGGACTGAAAAGCCAAAAATCAGTTTTCAGCTGTTGGATTTGAGCCCATTTCTTATCATGGGCTTGAGATCTAGTTTTATAACTGGGCTTGCTCCTTGGAACCATGTGTAAGAATGCAGACATCTAACAGCCCAAAATCACAAATCAAACAAGGTGATGGGGTCAAATATTCATAGAGTAGTATGTGTGAAGTGATATTTTCGGGATACGGGCAAATTATTCTCAGTGCCAAGTAAAAAGAGGAAAAAAATATACGTAAGACGAATGAAACATCAGGATAACACACTTTCTTCCTGCATAACTTCCCTTTTTAGTTAAACTTATTTATTGCTTCTTAAATTCAAAATTCTAAAATCTCCCTCCATTCTTTCCATATCCCTCCAATATCCCAGCTCTATTTTATCTTCCTGCCCTTATTTCTCTCACCATTCAAATTCAAAATTCTAAAAACCTCCCCCATTTGCATATATTATGTACCTCTAGTTACTTTGACCAACACACGCATGTAACATACTCCAAGAACCTGGCCACATGAGCAGTCGTACAAATATACAGCTGATCCTTGTTGCTAACTCACTATGAATCAAAATAATTTAGAATATACATCCTTAACAAGGTCAATATACTCACCATGCACTCCATTATTATTATTGTTGTTGTTGCTATTCGGCTAAAACTCACCACCTTCATCTATAGGGACTCCACACCATGTGATTTTTCTAAACCAACTAAAGTGATGTGTAAGACCATTAATAATCTAAGAATGGCATGAAACAAATTGGTTTCTCCATGATATGTTTTATCATCAAAAAGTCCATTAGCATCATCATTGTAATCAAGAGTACGAATAAAGCATAACAAACTGATTAGGAAAGTCATAAAATGGAATATTATATACCTTCTTGAAAAAGGTTGAATAGGAGTTGTCCCAGATGAGTTTGTAGTGTCCAGCCATACATGTGCAGAAGTTCCCCTGTATGGAAATGCATGAGGTAGTAGGACCATTATACTCGGGCAAAGGAAAAAAAATATGAACCAAGCAAAAAAAGCATTAACTTACTTGATTAGAATCATAACGACGATAGGGTAAGATCAACTGAAGAATAACCAGCCATTGCCCAATCAAAATAAATCAGAACATTAATAAACCAAGAAGAAATTATAGAAATCACAAGAGTTACTGTATCAAAGATGACAGGAACAATTGAACACATGGGAGTCCTTTTTCCAGGGAAACCGATAGTGGAAGAAAAATATTATAAAATTGTTTGGTAACAATGGTGGAAATGAGTAGACAATACTGCACAACAGGACCACTTACTGTTATTTCCCCCGAAGGACTAGTATACTCCACACTAAAACCAATATCCTGTCCACAAATAATGTAAAGTCAGCATGATATGGAGTACATGTTTATATAAATTATAATGCCGTATACATGGCACATGACAGGGGGTGGACCCAACCATGAAAATTTCCTCATTGGACAATCGTAACAATTGTCAAATCAAGTGAATTTTTATTCCCATCAAATGATGTGAACATCACAATTGGATGAAACTAAAAGATAGACAGCAAGAAATATAAACGAATTTTGAATACAAATCATTTCATTAATATTATCTACCATCATGCATACCATTTGTCATATACTCATGATTCATGATTTCTAAGAACAGCAATATGGATTAAGAACTCTAAAAATTGAAATTGCCCAAATCTCAGTTATCACTCGCAAAGACTTTCTTTATGAGTGCACTTATGTATGAAGGTAGACCAATAGCCAGCTGAGGTATTCATTTTGCTCCATAATTACTGGGCAAATAGATTACTTGGAATTTCCCCAAATTGAATATAACATGACTCCAAAGAATCCAGCTCCTTCCTGAATTAATCTCAGCTATGACGCCTATCTTTGTTAAGTGATACAACACCTAAATAAGTAGTTGCATTCTTGCTATCTCATTTTAAGCATATTGCAACAAATACCATAGTTGTTGGTCTTTTTATAATGAATTGACCTTTTTATGGATAAGTAATGAAGATTTTATATGGAAAAATATAAAGAATCACAAGAATGAAATACTAAACACAGAAAGATGTTGGACGAGCTCATTGTCTTGTGATCAAGTCAGCAGCAGCATATTATGGTTGAAGGAAATGTTTATTACACCATAAATGATGTTCCGAGACCCCCTTATCTCTATGACAGGACTCATGATCAATCCATCTTTGTGAGGGATAAGGAAGCTTATGTTATGCACTTTATCATTTTCTAAGGGTAACAATCAGATATAAAGGAAAATATCAAGGTTACGTAGGCACCAACCTGCATCATTACTACTTGTAAATTAAATAGATCAGGTCATAGTCGGAAAGAAATGAAATGCACAACACAGTGAAACACATCAACAAGGTTTAAGAAAACCTAGTTGTGGGTCTCAGGAGGGTGAACCAACTAATAATGTTCAACTCATTACAGGGCAGAAAGATCAACCAAATGTCATGCATGTGAAAAAGACATAGGGTCCATGACATATTTGATTTTCTGATACAGCTGATGATAAATGTGCTCCAATAAAAGGAGTCATCATACCCATAAGGGTTCTTAGAATGCTTCATCCATCCATCTTTAGCATATCTATCCATATAACTTCAGCTTGGCATATATACTACCAACAGAATCTTCTTCCATATTCATATCAAAGCTTGCACACTGCAAGCTCAACCAATCCAAATACAATAACAAAACCTCTAACCCCTGAAATTTGATTTCTAGAACCTATTAAAGTATTCTACCAATCAATCAAATAGTTAGTGAACCCTTGACTTAGGCAAATGTAATTATAGGAGATACTGAAGCATGTAGACAAAGAACAAAACTAGGAACGCATAAATTTTACATTTTAGGACAAAAAATTGAGATAGTTGGTATACCATGTTCATTTTGCCCGGTGTTAGTGAGAAATCCCAAGCAATATATGAATTCTCAGAATCCACTGTCAATGAGACCTGGAAGGAGACAAGGAAATTGAAAGATGTGATGACTAGAAGACGGCAGTTATCCTCAAGTTAGAACCCATGAAGATGAATTCATAGATTATTTATCACTTAATGAACTGGAGATACGAGAAATTAATTACAAAATGTTTGAATTCTGTCTATTATGAAAGATCAGTGCTTGATGGACTTACTAAATCAAATATGAGATACAAGCATGTTTTGCATTCATAAAGATGGTGACCAAAAAATAACATCAAATATGAGATACAAGCATGTTTTGCATTAAAGATCATGTAGATATCACATTGCAGGAATCCTTCAACAATCTAGGGGAAATGAAACCAAGGCAACACACATGCATAATAATTTTCTCCTGCGTGCTAAGAGTCCAGAAATCTTTTTCGACACATTTAATGTTTATCCCCACAAAACATGCTAAACACAAATAGTTCCAACGAGATACGAGATCTAAAAGAGAAAACCATTACTATAAACAAGTTGAAAATCTTGTTTGCTAGCTACCTAGCAATTAAAGCAAGGGCTTGGCTGTGCTCAGGCATATACTGATCAATTAGTGAATGCTTCTGCTAAATTGAGAAGATACCTTGCCCATATGAACATCTCAATTATTGATGTAAAATTTCCTTACTGAGAAAAACATGCACAGTAATATTCATTGGTGAAGAGTCAATCTTGGTAACAAACCTCGTAAGTTTTCCCTGCTGGAATGATGGTTTCTTTGTAATCATCAGTTCTGTTTTAAAAAAAAAAACACATTTAAAAAAAAAAAAAGACATCTTACACTTGGAAACTTTGGGACAGATTTTAGTTTCAAATGAATCTGTACATTATACATTTTCAAACAGAGTACAAGAAAATAGAATGACAGAACTTGCCTTGCTTCTGAAGCACCACTATCTTCAGCTGAAATAAAGAAGGGGGAATTTGCAAAGACCTCACTGTGAAGAAGATGCATACTATTAGTAAAGGAATAAATGACAAGTCCCACAGCACAAGGAAAAGCATATAGTTCCACCACCGAACAACCACTAAAGCCAAAGAGATACCCACGTATAAAAAAGCTAGCTTCTCCAGGCTTGCAAGGCAAACAACAATTAAAGTTTCGTTTGATTGTGCCAATCCCCAATTTCGCCAATAAGGACTGAGCGAAACCCTTCAAACACTAGGACACCATTCCCAGTGGTCGCTCCTTTTTTTTTCCTTTCAAGAACACTAAAACATCCCTGAAGGTAATCTAATAACTAACTTCATTTGAAACATAGAAGTTTTTTTTGATAAGTGTAATATATTAAATGAAGGAAAATTAAGTACAAAGAGGCCGAGGAAGACTCTAAGAGAGCAACAAACCAAAAAGAGAACAAAGCATCAAAGACTACATAAAGAATTCCATCTAAAAACGAAATCATCAAAAGTGATCCCCTTGAAATCGATGTTCTGCTTCGCCCAAAGATATAATAAGCCCAAGATCTCCAAGAATATGTCGTGAGAGCTTCTCATTCTATTGTTAAACACCCTGTTATTTCTCTCGTTCGACACCCCCCAAGCAATAGCCGAGGGAAGAATAGCCCACAGAAATCTTTTCCTGGAAGAGAAGACATTACTGGCCCACCCTTCTAATAACAGGGAATACTTACAAGGAAGGACCCAATGAATACGGAAAAGACCAAGGAATATTGATCAAATTTGGTAAGAGAATGTGCAATGAATTAAAAGATGGTCGACAGACTCCCCATCTTTCATGCAAAAAAGGCAACAATTTGGAGTGATCCACCCTCGAGCAATCAAATTGTCCAATGTAAGAATCTTCCCAAGGGAAGCCAACCAAACAAAAAAGGATATTTTAGCTGGAACGAATTTTAACCAAATGATAGATCTCAAGGGGGATTGCTCGGCAAAAGGGTTGAGGCACTTAAAAAACGAGCTGACAGAAAATCTCAAGTCTTTAGCCTTCGTCCATTCCCATCTGCTTGTTCACTGTCATTGAGAGGACACAAGTGCAAAAGATCAAGGAAAGATATCACATATGTTAGCTCCCAATCATTAAAGCTTCTCCTAAACCCCAAATCCCAAGTGGAATTGCTATCGTTGCGAATCAAACACTGCTGAATCGAGCAGTTCTTTTTTGTAGAACAGGCGTACAAGGACAGAAATTGAACTGCTAGAGGCGATGTGCCGCACCAACTGTCCTCTCAAAATTTGATCTTATTACCCGTACCCGCTTTGAATCTAATCCCTTTCTCGAATTCCTCGCTCAATTTCAAAATACCCTTCCAAACACTACACCCGTACGAGTCTTTAGCCTCACTGCTATACCAACCCAACCTCTTTTCCTCGTACTTCGCTACAATGGCCCTCCTCCACAATCTACCCCTTTCCTCCCCAAACCTCCAAAGCCATTTCCCTAAAAGTGCTCTATTAGCAAGTCTAAGACCCCTAAAATCCCTAACCCCCCATCCTTCTTGGGCTTACATATAACCTTCCATCTAACTAAGTGATACTTCCTCTTACCACTCTTGTCATTCCATAAAAAGTTCCTCATAAGCCTTTTCAATCTGATTTCAACCGACTTAGGGAACGTGAACAGGGACAGAAAGTAAACCGGGATACTCGTCAATGTGCTTTTAATCAAGGTAACTTTCCCTCCTTTGGATAGGTACTTGGCCTTCCATGTACTCAATCTTTTCTCCATTCTCTCCAACACCCCTTTCCAAATTTTGATGCTATTGTAGGGTGCTCCCAGCGGTAATCCCAAATAAGACGTAGGTAAAACATCATGCCCACAGCCCAAGGTTGCAGCCATCAAATGTATATCATTCACGTTTCCTACTCCAAAGAGCTTGCTCTTATGCAAATTGATATGTAAACCAGAAATGACCTCGAAGCAGCACAAGAGGACCCGTAACACCCTCACCTGATCCCTTGAATGATCCAGGAAAACCAAGGTATCGTCCGCAAATTGTAAGTGAGAAATCAACGGCCTATCGTTCACCCTAAACCCCGAAAGCCTTCCTAGTTCCACTGCTCTCCTAAACAATCTACCCAAAGCTTCTGTTACAATAAGGAACAAGAACGGAGACAGCGGATCCCCTTGCCTCAAACCTCTCGATCCCCTAAAAAAATCAGCCGGGCTCCCATTGACAAGAATCGAGTAGGAAACCGTAGTAACACATTTCATAATCCAACTAATCCATTTTGCCCCAAACCCCATTCACCCCATCATATATTCCAAAAAGTCCCAACTCACATGATCGTATGCCTTTTATAAGTCTATTTTTCCAATCATCCCCTCTTTCTTTTCCTTAATCCTTGAGTCAAGACATTCATTAGCCATCAAAACTCCATCCAGGATTTGTCTTCCCCTTATGAAGGCCCCTTGTTCATCCTCGATAATTTTGGGGAGGACTATTTTCAACCTCAAGGCTAACACTTTAGATATAATATAATCTTTATACACTGAGCCCACCAAACTAATAGGTCTGAAATCACTCAACTTATCCGAACCGACTTTCTTGGGGATCAAGGCCACGAAAGTACTATTGAGATTGTAATCCATGCAATTCTTGTCTTGCAACTCTTTGATCACTTTCATGAAATCTTTAACGACGACATCCCAGCAATGTTTGAAAAACTCCATAGTGAAACCATTTGGCCCCGGGGCCTTGTCCCCACTCATAGAGAAAAGAACTGATTTAACCTCTTCCTCTTCAATTTGTCTTTCCAACCAATCCCTATCCTCTTGACTTATCGCATTAAACTCTAGGTTATCCGGTCGGAGTCTCCGTGGTTCTTTTTCTTTGTACAGATCTTTGTAGTAATTCACCACATCTTCCCGAATCTCATCTTCTCCCACCACCTCGATATCCTTAATGGAAAGCTTATCAATCTAATTACTTCTTCTATGGAGGTTGGCAATCTTGTGAAAGAATTTTGTATTATTATCCCCCTCTTTCAACCATTTGACCCTCGATTTTTGTTTCCAACTTATCTCCTCCATAAGCGCCGTTCTTTGAAATTCGAACTTCATTTCCATTCTTTTACCTCTTTCTTCGGCATTCAAATTTCCTTCTTCCTCCTTTTTGTCCAATATATCAATTTCTAACATGATCTCCTTCTTTTTTTACTTCTATTCTCCCCAGAACCTCCTTCTTCCATTCCTTCAGTTTTTCTTTCATGAGCTTCAACTTATTCTTAAACACATATCCCGGACTACCTCTAAAGGAACACTCATTCCACCATTTCCTGACGAGATCTAAGAAGTTTGGTTGAACTAGCCACATGTTTTCAAATCTGAAAGACATTGGGTGCTTCCTAGGATATCCCGCTTCCAAGAAGATAGGGGTGTTGTCAGAAACTGGGCTAGGACTGGCCGAATGGATGACATTATGGAACTTCTCCTCCCACACATTATCGACCAAGAACCTATCTAATCTAGACATCCTAATGTTACCTTGGTAATTGGACCAAGTGAATCTTCTACCCAAAAGAGGGAAGTCCATTAAGCAATGATTGCTAATAAACTCGTTGAAATCTCTCATGCCTTTGGAAATATTCGAACCCCTATTCTTCTCATGGGTAAACATTGAAACATAGAAGTTAACCAATAATGACTAGAATATTTCCCACTAAAGCCCCCTTTCCTGACTTCCAAGGGCTACTGGCTTAAGCTAATTGCCTGAATGAACATAGATCTCAGTTCATCAGCTCCACAATAAGTCACTAAATACAAACTAGTTTAACTCTTTCTCACAAGTAGTTGATATGCAGTAAGCTTACCAATGAGACAGATGAATTTGTTGCAATAAATCTTCTTTGGTATAAGATTCAGCCACTTACCAACATAATTTTTCATGGTTCCTTAAAAAAGCATATGATTGCAAGTGCTATATCAAGCTTGAAAAAATTCCCTTTCTATGGAATAACCATAAAAGAGAACAATCTACAAAAGATTGAGATTGATCTGTCTTGGTATCACCACCAGCACATTATCAATTAAACATCTATTTCTCTAGCACTTCTTATGGACATGAAGAATGTTCATAAACTCCAAGAGCCCATGAGAGTGAAAACACATCATTCACTGCCAAAAACTTGGATGGGTGAAGCATCAATATTGATCAAGATAAAACCACATTACCTATTTATCATATCATTACTAGAAATTTTTAAACAGATATAATCAAATGTCGGTAGCAGATAAAACTTTTTGCACTTCAGGTCGTATCATACAAGCAGCCAAGAACTGCATCAATCCAGAGGGTGCAATTGATGGACGACATGGCACAAAATAATAGAGACTACCTGACCCTAACCAATCCGCATGCGGACTTCTTTCACAAGATGTGAATTTCTTTAACCGCTTGAGTTTAGCTCTAGATCAGATGGTTAAAACCATTCAACAGGTGCAACTTTTGTAGATGGGCACAACAAAAAGTGCCCCACTGATTAAATGGACAAATCAATGCACAGGATGGACACGATATTGTGTTCCCATCACGAATAGAAGTCCACTATGCATTCATTTGTCATCACCAGCAATGAGAAATGGGGGGAAAAAAAAAACTCCCAACAGTAATTGAGTAGAAGCCGGGAAGATTATGAGATTGAATCAAGTATCCTTCATTCACTGTAGATTCACTAGAGCCATTTAGTGTAATTATACTTCTCTCATGATCATCCATTGGATCTTGCTCAAATTAGTTCTCTCTCTTTCAAAATTGAAATATGACTGCCTTCCGATCATGCAAGAAAACTGTGGAGCTTCCTTCCATTTAGAATTTGCCAAGGAATTTGAAAGAAGAGGAACTAGCAGGTGTTTGAAGCGAAGAAGCTTGATGTTAACGAAGTCATTATCAGTGTTTTGGGCCTTTTTTTGGAGTAAACTATTTAAAGAATTCAGGGGTTTCTTTTTTAAGGACTTCATGTTCGGTTTTGTGTCTAGTGAGGAGGGAGGTTCAGAGGGTCAGGTGCTTATTCATTTAGTAGATCCTGTTTGGTTGTCATTCTTGTTGGTGTAGGATGGCCTACTCGACCTCCTTCTCTGTACATTTTTTTCTTTCTTTCCTTCTTCAATGAAACCTCTGACCAATCCAAAAAAATCTACTGTGTTTGAGCAGTTCACCAGGCTATATTAGAACAACACATGCTTAATATGTGCAAGGACATGAACACCAAGCATTAAATGATGAAAGGACTCATTATCTTTATAACAAAGAAGAAGATTCCTAGAAAAGAGAGAGTTAAATAGAATACCCAATAAATTTAATAAATCTTTCCATCTCGGAGGTGTAAACATGCACTGCTTGCTCTAAGATAGCAACTTGATCCTTTTCCCTGCTCAAAGGAAATAAAAAGAAGAAGAATTACGGAAACCAAGCAAGCAAAAGAAGTGAATAAACAACAAGAAGTAACATTATCCAATAGTTTACTATCATTAGATTTAGAACATTACAAAATGGTAGTGCAAACAATGCAAGAATTCTTACAATTTTTTAGCCTCAAATCGCCCCCAAGAGAGAAGAAGAAACATTCGAATAGAAAGTACCATTGTTGTAAGGCTGTACAAAGATGGTCCGTAACGCTGCCGTTGCTCTTCCATAGGCCTAAGAATAAATTGTTTTCAATCGTCATTTCTTTTGTATAAATACCAAGAAATCTATGAAAGGTGAGGGAGGTATGGTATGCTAATTCCAAGATAGAAAATGTACCCATGATCATCATTTAGTTGCTGTATGAAATCTAGCAAAACCTGCATGAAATAAAGGTATTAGAAGGTATATGTAACATCATTTAATCCACCAGCTAAAGTCTATTGGAAATGCATCAAGAGCTAAAAAGCCCAAGATAAAAAAGAATTGTACTAGAATTTTCTAGGTTATCAACACAAATGTATCATCGTTCATCCCTTTACAACTTGATGCAGGGCAACCCAGGTTTTATCGGTTCTAGGTCTATTCTACTTTAGGAAGAGGGGAAAGACAAATTAGGTGGTGATGAAGAAAAAAAAAAAAGAATTATAGAAAGGACAATTACAAAATTTTGCAATATAGTTAGAAGTAAATCGGTTTAGGTGTATGAAATAGGATTCACTAAAAGGATCCAGAGTAAATGTAACGCCCCAGACCCTCAATAGTACGATAGTGTTCGCTTAGGGTCGAAGCATACACGACTTTAAAACGCGCCATTCCTTATAAGGCCTAGTTTGTCCTTATAGATCAAGCTCTGAACGTTCTCTAGTCTGATGTGGGACTAATCTCATTTTTCCCTATCATTCCACCCCACAACGTGACGGCTCCACTTCCAGCCAGTGGCACATCAACGAGGCCGTGACAACCTCCCTACCAAACAAGAAGAGCCATCTTTGACTCTGATACTATTTGTAAACCCCAAGCCGACAACAATACGATATTGTTAGCTTTGGGCCGAAGCTCGCACGAGTTTAAAACGTGTCATTCCATGTAGGGTTTAGTTTTTCCTTATAACCCAGACTTTAAACATTCTCATGTCTGATGTGGGACTAATCATACTCCTCCATGCAATTCCACCCCGCAACGTGAGGGATCCATGTCGACCCCTCGATCTCCACAGCCTTTTTCCATGTCTACTTAGTGGCACACCAGTGAGGCAGTGACAACAAAGTTCTATTTGGGAACTTACAAAATTAAATTCAAAATGACAACCTTAGAACTTCTCTCTAATTTGAATCATGAAATTTTGAATTGACAACCACTTTTTTGATAACAAAGAATACAAACATGGAAATGGTGACCAATAAAAAAAACATGGAAATTGTGCCTTAATAGGCAATACACCGCACTAGCTCCTAGAAGTGAACATTACTCCCTATTCCAACCCTTGAAGCTATCCTACTGCAAAATTTCAGAAGAATTTTAGCAAGGCCTTTCAACATGCTGCAGAGAATAAAGATCTCTATATTTTCCCACCCACAGACTCTCACGCCAAATTTTGCCTTAATAAGGCTATTAATCACCATCAAACCCCCACAGCCACTTCCCCGTAAGCATTGAATTCATATGTTTAATTTCCCTAACCTAGGCCTCCTTCCTTTTTTGGAGAACATATGAGTTTTCACTTCACTAAGTGAAATTATGATTTCCATCCATATCATTCCATAAGGAATCCCAAATCAATTTATCTAATAGCAATTCCACACTCCTATAAAAGTGATAATAACACGAACTTTTTCTATCAAATGGCTAATAGCACATCTCCATGCTCACAGTCAATGGGGGTTCTTAAAGATGGACAAAAATAAGGGAAGGGTAATAGAATTTTACAAAAAAATCGTATGAGGAAAATGTGCATCAACTTTCTTTTCATAATCTAGCTTTTCGAAGCATTTCCTTGGATCAGCAAGCATGTTTTGAGAGGACCCTTTGAAGAAGAATAACTGTACCAAACAGTTGTGGGTAGGAGTGGTGGAAAATCAGTGGAGTTGGACGGCCTCTCTATCAATTTTTCAAGTCTTGTTGGGATGTATACAGAACCATTTAATATTCTATTTTATGGTTTTAACAGTCCAAAAATATAGCATACCCACTTCTTTATCCCTTTCATCTTCCAAACCCCTTTTTAGGGTTTTGTTACCACCTCTATAGACTTGTAAGGACTAAAGTTTTGGCCCCACCAAACCACTCTCATCAAGATGTAGCTCTTCAAAAGAAACTGATTCTGCTATATATTTTTTCCATATTGCAGTTGTATCAAAAGAACAACCATGCTCCAACATAAATGTACCTCCCATACTGCATAAGAGTTTCCCTCCTAACTTCTCCTCACGTAATAAAGTTCTTAAGAAAAAGGATGAGAACATTGCTTTTGCTTCCAGTAATCAGTGTAAAACAGAATATTTTGGCTTGAGAAGTTCACTTCCATAACATTCCGTAGATTTACATCACAGCCATTGCTTACAAGTTTATGCTTCTTAAAACCTTGCCCCTCATATTCACAGCTGTCAAATTTCTCCAACAAAATGCCACTATATGCTCAAACAGCCAAGATTGCAATCAGAAACACAATGTATGGGAGCTAAATGACAATATTCAGATTCTCCAATTAAAACAAAGGTGGATGCAAAATGGAAGGGGTTATCCATTACTGATAAATAATCATCCAGAATTTTGAGGCAAGGACCAAAGGAAATGTATAAACTAAGAGGCCAAAAAAACTCAATGGACATACCTGTGGAACTCCTACCAAGTACTTCACAAGTGTCTTGTAGACACCTGTTGCAGAACCAAGCTGGGCTAATTGTCTCCTTCTGGAAAGGAAACATTTGTTAGCACTTAAAAGTTTAATATTTGTGAAACTGTTCAACAGCAGTTCCACGACTGCTAAGTGAAAATATAGATACCACACCTTTCCATTTGCTGTTTCCATAGTAAAGCATATCGATCACGTATATTTCCACCAGAATTAACCAAAGCATCAACCTCAGCTTGCTTATTCCTCTCCGAACGCTCTCTTTGCTGTCTAATTAGTGTACCTCGAAAATCCTGAGGCATGTAGGTCATAACTGCAAATATATTCACAGATCACCTGATCAATTGTCAAGAAACTATCTTAGAAATGGGCAGAAGCAGGTGGACTGCTATTCTAAAGAACCTATAATAAATAAATAGTTTCTTGCAAGACATAACAAGGAATGATGCTCTAAATCTAATGCAACAGAACATTATCCAACAGATAAATAGTAGGGAGACCCCAAGGAAATCTCTAACAATGAAAATATGTGAAGGGATCATTACAAAAAAATGAAAAATTTACCACAATGGAAGCATTAAAAACATTTACGGTCGTAAATGCTTAATAAACCCAGTAAAAGCTGCACAGTCATCTACCAAAACTGTTACGGGGAGCACGTGAGATATGTCATAAACATTGAACCAGATATTATCATCAGCACTGTTCAACAAATTCTAAACCCACATGATCAATGAGACCCATTGTTGCAGAAAACCATTGGAATTGGATTACTGGTTCATAGGATTTGTTAGCTAGTTACAATCCACAGTAAGAATCATATGATTCAGTTTCAATAGAATCAGATACTATTTGTCGTGTCCTAGTATCAGTTAATAAATTTTACAATCCACATTAGAAGCCATACAATTCAAGTTAAATAGAATAATCGACAAAGCTCATCATCATGAAGCCTTATCCTAGAAAAATGGTTTCGACTGATTCTTAAAGAAAGGGGAAGAGGTCAATTTGCAGATATACAATTTTAGAGGTATGAAGGGTTTCTCCTGCCTCCAACATGTAATTGCCACTGCAAGCTCCTGGTATGTTAACATTCAGCTTTTGGGAATTATCTTTTATGTTCGATTTTTTTATTTATTATTACACTTATATATAGGAAGTTAAATTTTTTCATAACTAATCGGTGGCTTGTAAATGGATACATCACAACTATGTTTTCCTCCCACTTCTACAACTTCCTTTTGTAGACTCCCCTCAAAAGTTTATGGGGTTATTTCTAAGATTTAGATAATGCACTTAAGATAGGAACAAGAAAGCAAAGAAAAATGAACAAGTCATAAAACTATTACCCAGTCCCAATTCCAACACCAAAACAGAAAAATTCAAGAAAAACAGTAAAACACCCTCTGAGTGTGAAGCCCATGGCAAAGGAATTCACATCAATACGAATACAAACTTCCATAGCAATATTGTATGATCCATTGTATTTAAAACTTCTACTAGAAAGTGGTAGTTGCGCATTTAGAAAAGTAAGAACTAACCTGTGTTTAATATATTCTCAGAATTCTTCTGTTGGAATGATTCCAATATTTTCAAAGTGTTTTGCAATTTAACTTTGAGCTCTCCAAGAACTGTAGCAATTTCAATGTCTTCAGGTGTGGACAGTTGCTGAAGCTGCACCAATGTCAAAGATGTTGTTCACATTTACATATTGTTCACCAACTAACTTTTAGATGGTTTGTTCATTATAAGAGCTACATTTTAAAGCCATCAACCCAATACAACTCATGAAGAAAAAAGAAAGGACAAAGCAAGTACAAATTGGAGATTATAATAGACACGCAAAATGAGAGTCTTATATTTTACCAGTATTGGCCAATGAGGTTTTTCTAATAGAAATAGAGTTTCTTCAATGTGCTCTCTATTCTTCCACATGTTCTCGTCGATTTTATGTGGAGGAGGACAGTCTGCTTCATGCGCCAAGAGACTTTCAGCTAGAAAACAAAAAACATTTCCAAAGTAAATTAGCTACAAAAAAAATTGCTCAAAACTGAAAAAAAATGAACAGCCGACATTTTTCCCTCTGAATGCTTAATTATTTTTATTTTAATGCATGTCAATTGTCAATACTGAGCATGAGTTGGTTATGGAGGTACTAGCTTTGTTATTCTTTTGGTGTAAAAGGTTTAAGGAGTTTAGGGGTTTTTTCTTTGAAGATTTCCTTGATAATTGGGATAGGGTGTGTAATGTAGATATGGCGTAATGTTTGTTCTATCTTGGGCAGCTTGTTCGCCTTTTGATAGGTTTGTTGTTCTTTCTTTCGGTTGGTCTCCTTGGCCTCCACTTTTTTTAATGAAATTCTCTTTACCGATCATAAAAAAAAAAAAAAAAAAAAATACTGAGTAGGTGTTTATGGAATGGAGTGGGTAGTAATTTGGCCACACCTACAGGGTTACGAGTGTTTGGATTGGTGGAAATTGGTTACAGGGTTTTAAAAAGTGTTTTGAGGCATATGCCTCAAGACTTACCTTTGGTTTGGGATACTCCAAAATGAGCTATGCCCCTTAAAGGTTCGCCCTTTACGTGCATATGATGACTGTGGTAGAATTTAGTAACTTAAAACAGCTCAATTTCAAGTAAGCAATAACAGAATGGAAGGGCTCTGTTCCTCAGTGATGCAAAAGCATCATATATCTTTATCCCAATAGAAGGAGAGGCTCAAGGTCCTAGCAAAACTCTTCATAGGGACTAACATCCAACCCTCTCTCTTCACTTGTTCAATAAATACCCCAACACCCCACCCCCAAAAAACAAAAAACATCTGTAAAATTCCAGACCTCCACCTCTCATCCTAGCTCTCAAACTCTTAAAATTAAAAAATAAAAATCACCAGAACTACCCGGAGATGAGCATTAAAACTATTTAAAACATAAAAGGGTGACAAAATTAATTTTTTAAAAAAAAAAAAAACGGAATAAATGTCGAAAAAAAAAAAGTCACCTTGATTGAGTGGAAGCTCCTTCTTCAAATCGTTGGACATGGAAATAAGCACAGATGAAAGGCGGGACACATCTTCGGAGAGAGAGGTGAAAGGGTACTTGTCGTAAAAACGGGCTAAAAAATTCCTAGTTATGGGCACCAATCCCTCTGTGGATGCCATTGTTGGTGCAACAAGAGTGGATCTAACCTCACCTTCCTTAATGGAGATCTAACACAACACAAGCTTCGAAATTGAAATTACTTCACGGAGAAGGAAAATATTCTATATCTTTGAGGGCAGAGAGGGAGGAATCTATTACTTGGACAAGTCCACGCCTTTTAATGGCTCGTTTCAAGAAGGGTACCAACGTGCGTAAATGAAAAACACGACTGTTGCCTTTCTATCTAAGTCGTGATGCGGTGAGATTGTGTTTACTGCTATTCTCACATTTCTAACGTGGGGTGAGTACATTTTTCCTCGCGATACAGTTAAAAGAATCTACGGTTATATGTGCACTTTCACGTCTGAAACGTAAGAATGGCAGTAAATCTAGTGTCACCCCAGCATTTTTTTCATCTCTCCGATTCGAGGGAACACAGGCAAAACGCGTTTAGATGAAGTACGACCCCACTGTCCAGAATATAAACTAGAAAGACCAATTTGCCCTCATTTATTTATAATTTGTTTTGAAGTGTGATCTACCCTTACTTTGGCTAAATCCCAAGTTTTCATAAATAAGTATAAAACATCTGGTGTGTGGGTACCATAATTATATTTATATGGCAAGGTAACCTCCAATTGAGTGAAAACCCATTCATGAATAAAAATACCCACTAAAAATACAAAAGGAAAGCTATCCAAGCTTTGAAAGAGAATCAAATCTTCCATTCGGAAAGTATAAGCATAGTATCAACACTTTTTGAGCCATCAACACGCATTTAATAGTTACACCCTCAAAATGTAAAATTTATCTGATAATATACCAACATGGTAAGTGCACCAACCAAATACATTGTAGTATTACCCTTAATTAAACTTCATAACTCGTCCTCGTCGTTGTCACACAGAGAACTTCATAATGAAACATCTTCATTTTCACCTATGAGTTGCTTTGAATCTTACAAGGCATCAAGCTTAATTTTTTTTCTTTTGTTTATCTTCTCTACTTTACAATGCGTTTGTAATGGAGAAATACAATAGAAAAATTAGTGAAAATGATAGGGATTGACTTAGATTAAAGTTAAAACTATAATATAAAACATTTGAATGCTTAGAAACGTTAACAATTTTTTTTAGAAATTATTGATGATAAGAATTGTTGATAATGCATTAAATCTTCAACAACAATGACAACAACAACAACAAATATATATTTATTTTATTTTTTTTTGTTTGCTTATGTCAATCTTGAAAGGTCAACATGTGCTAAGGCATGTCAACAAGACATGTTTGACATGGATTAAGCCATGTCAAATGTGTTATTTCGATATTTTTTTTTGTACTTAAAAGCTTTGTGTTGATAGGATACGGGAGACATGGTTTAAGCTGTGTCAAACGTGTCTTGTGGACACATAATTTTTTTGAACAACGTAGAACATGAAAATGAAAATCGATAAATTCATGGAAAAATATAAGTTTTATGTACAACTTTTGAACTATCTTATTCATTGTAATTATGACTATTTGATTGAGTTATTTCCTTTTTAGATTGAGTTCTTAGGAATCATTCATTTGAGTTTAAACAAATAAAACAAATCTATGAGAAAACCTAAAAATATAATGAGATTTCAATAGAAACTAACTTTTATTGTGGAATTCCTTTAAAATAATGGTTTTTAAAACCTTTTAAACCCAATAATCAATATAAATGTACTAAGAGGAGTTTTATTCGCCTTCCCTAGTGGCACGAGCAGAAATTTAAGATTTTAGATTTCAAATGATTAGTTGTAATGATGAATCCAACTACTAGTGCTAATAGGACCCATTCATCTTCTTTTTTTTTGGTAAGTGGGTGTAGATGCCCAAAAAGTTGGTACAATTATGCTCACCCTCCTATTTAACCAACTTTCATGGTAAATGCTTGAGAGGGAATAATTCATCATACTAAGAGCACCATCCTCGTATTGCCCGAGCTATCATGGAATTTTCGACTCTAAACCATACTTGTAAATAGATATAACCTTAATAAGGTTGGCAAAATTTTCTCCCCACCAAGTAGCTAGCTTGGTCTTAGAGACCAACTAGCATGCTTGTTTGATCACTATAGCATGCTCAACAATGGTCTTCCTATTACTAAGTGTCACAACTCGACAAGTATCAGTTTATGTGCACCTATGAATATTAAGGTAGTGAGAGAACATCAATAATAAAAAATTGAACCACAGAGAAAATGGATATTGTGACACAAAAAAGGCAATGGGCTACCTCACCTAAGAAATATCATAAAGTATCTTACCTAAAATGGTTAGAACAATATCCACACCTTGTCCAATTGCACAGTCTAATCGACCATAGTAACTTAAGAGTTTTACTACTTTTGTCATTAGACTAAGACTATGTTTGGTAACACTTCAAAAGTTTGGAAACTAGAAATCAAACTTCAAAAGTTTCATCCTACGTCCACCATCGTTGGTTCAAAATTTTTGAATTTTGGTTATGAAGTCTAAAATCTGAAATGAAACAAACGAAAATAAAGCTTCTGAACTCTAAATTTTAAAGTCGACCACCTTAGTTAGGACTTCGGAAGTATTACCAAACACACACTAACATGAAGTTGGTCACCCAGAGGGATTTATCCTGACTTACCTAACATGTGTGGTTTGTGGGATATTACACATTCCTAAGGGATTGAATATGTGGTGCTCTAAGAGGTTGGTTGCCTCGCCTATAATAGTTAGGCCAAGAAGTCTGGACACTCACGTAACAAAAAATAAATAATCAAATATGCTAGTTCCCCAAGACAAACTATATTTCTATGTGTCTCATACCTGGTGTGATTGTTATTATCACTCGAAGTAGAACATCAATTGTTCAATACGTAAAGGTCAATCTTCAATCGGCATGAAGGGTTATGCTTCAATTTGGGAAACTCTTAGTGATTTGTAAAAGAATATCCACAAATAAAGAATATAGAGAATACACGACCATCATCTATAAGGGATGGATATCAACAATTCCACCAAATTTTTGTGGACAAATTACTTGATGACCAAATCAAAAAATTCAAAACTAAGCAATGGTCAGAGAAAATGTCACTGTTCCTTCATTGCGTAGTATCCAAAGCCAAGTCATCCATATTGAGAGTGAGTTCATAAATGTTCGCACAATTGCAATCCACATTATCCAATGTCTTCCTCTATCTTTGTCTGGACCTTCGATGTGAATGCATTTTTAATTGGGTTATGAGCACGTCGAAGCCATCTCTATTTACTTGATATTAGTTCATCGCCCATTGAAGCTACAACTACATTTGTTTGTAATTTTATCTTTGTACTCATCCATCACAACATTCTCATATCTACTACATTCAATTTATCAATATATTTCTTTTATCGATTCATTTTATTAACATGTTATTGATTTCATTCTTCAACTATTGTCTTATAACGTTTCTACTTTAATTTGAGTGATATGCATGATTTTATCACGTAGTATGCCATAAAAGCGCATTTCTTACATTCCAAAACAACAAAAAAACACATTTCTACTTTAAACCTCCAACTATGATTCCATGTGCAATCTTCCTCAATCTCTACATCTTCACCTCAATTCGTCTTAGGAGAAAATTGATTTGAAGTTTGAATTAAAGCTTTGAAATTCATTTGTTCAAGCTTGACCATCGAATAAATTGGATGGTTGAGAGCATGTTGATTTTTGTGCTATAAAATGAAATCGATTATTTGGCTTAGAACCACTCCCTATAAAAGAAAAGTCGATTCCAGCGTTAATTATAAAAGGAATCTATTCAATAAATATGGAGAAAAGAAGAAAAAAAACAGCTAAGGTAGTGTGGAAGGTAAAAGCCATTGGGAATTAGATGGTGACACTTGCCACAAAGGGATTCATTCGCAATGAGCTGTTTTGCCATTCCAAGACAATGCTTCAAGGAGATACGTCCGGGAAATCAGATTTTGAGACATCATTTAAGGATGCATTGCTTAGATGGTTGGGAATCCATCCCACAAACGTATTTATTTTCAAGATAAGATCAAATCACGAAAAAACTAGGGTATTACAATACGTGGGTGACTAGGAGACCGATTGCAGAAGGAATCCAAGGAACCAAGTCATAAAAGGTTTTCTTGTAAATAATGTAACAATCAAAGCGAAAAAATACATGTTTTCTAATCTAGAAACTCTCTTGCGGATAACATTGAGCATGTTGATCGAGTACTTCATAGTCATATATATATATATATATATGTTTTGGTTGGTGAGTCTATTTTTAATGAGTTTAATAACTCGATGCTGTCGGGAATTGAACCCAAGCTCTGGTATCATCACCCGAAGACTATCAACTAAGCTAGCTGGCACTTGCAACTTCATAGTCAAATTATAATCTCGAGGTGGATCCGAAAATTCGTATCCATCAATAATTTTGCCAATTATGATTATAGTGCCAATCCGAGGCCAAGAGCAACTCCAATGCAATACCTTCTACTCATACCCATAAATGAGTCTTTTAGGTACTGTGGATAGCAATTATGGGTATCCATGTGATATGCACTGCAACCAAATTACCTATAAATTGTTTAATTTAATCCATATTTAAAATTTTCTGAAATTAACTTATTTTCAACATAATTATGTGAATTTTTTTCCTCCAAAAAGGATGAGTAATCTATTAGGAGTAAATTTTTTTCGTATTGAAAACATCAAGACCCAAAAAATGGTGAGGGATGGGTCTTGCGTTGAAACACTATTTTTGGATTTCACTATCCAAAATACAGTTAGCAGGGAATGAGTAAAATGATGGGTATTGCGTTGGAGTTGCTTTAGAGGTCCTAAGAATTGAGGTTATTCTCATTATAAAATTTAGAGTCGTGATAATTCTACTTAGGCATGTGGCATACTCAATTGACACCCTTGACATGATAGGCTCGAATATTGTAGATCCGCTCTCCTTGGGATATAAAATTACACCTTTTTATGACAAATCGTAGTTTTATATCTCGAGGAGAGTATATTTCTTGAGCCTATCATGTTAGGGGGTGTCACTTGAGTATGTTACGTGGGTAGGTCAGTTTATCACAATTGTACACTTTAACACTGTACCGACTGGACAATGTACAAAGATTTGGTTCTCTGCACATTGCCACGTCACTGCAGTGTTGAGCGCAGTGTAGAAGGAAGTCTGCTCAACATTTTCCTTCCTTTACCATCATCATTTGGGCTTAGAGAGAGAAAAATACGAAAAAAGAAGAAAATTTATACAGTCAAGATTAAGTCGACACGTCCCGAGTTTAGACGACCAAGTCGATTGCACTCAAACTCGCACGAACGCCGATTTCCGTTGGAATTCCGAACCGTTGAACGATTCCGAGTCGATTCGGTCAGGTTTAGACTTTAGAGGCCCAAGTTGGAGCCAAATCGAACTCACTTCAGCAGTATCAATTATCAATAATAAAGGAGGTGAAGAAGAAGGAACAAGTGAGGAAAAAAAATGGAGAAACTGAAATCTGTGGTTCCAAGCTCCCTTAAGCGAATGATATTCGAAAGTACTCCAGAAGATCTTCCTTCAACATGTTCTCTGCTTCTCGATTTCTTCCTCCCTCTGCAGCTGTTTCACGACGTAATCATCCTTCTCTCACTCTCTTAGCCCTGTTTTGTTTTACTTCTCTTACTCTAGAATTCCCCAAAAGTTGTGTTTTTTTTCCCCCTCATCAGGTCGTTCGAGAACTAACGGACCCAGAAATGTCTCTTTGTCGTAAGAACACGGACGTTGCTTTGGATTTAAAGCGAAAGGGCAATAACCGTTTTTCAACTGGAGATTATGATAAAGCATTGAGTTTCTACTCACAGGTCCCAATCTTCTTCACTATAGTTTTCCTTTTGGTTGTGTGTCTCCAGTATTTATGCTCAGTGTTTGGGTTTCAACGAAGGCCTTGCTTGGTTCGCCATCAACGAACAGTAGCTTTAGAACTCAACTCTACCCAAATGTCCAACGTGTCGATTCAACTCGATGGTTTACGAGTTGACTCGAGAGAGTATATATGTCTAGTAGTCCGACTTTTGGTGCATTTTCCTGGTTGACCCGAATTGTTCAAACAAGTATTTGGCTCGAGTCAAATTAAAATTCAACTGAGTTGCGTTGACTGGAACGAGTTTGAGTCGAGTCGATCTGTTTGAAAACGTAGATGCATGGTGCTTGGTTGGTCTAGTATCAATCTAAAAATGAAGGTGTTTGTTTGAGAATAACCAACGTTTTAAGGCTTTATGTCTTAAGATGATAGCCATCTACAAACAAATTTTGGACTTTATGTCCTGTATTTTCTCATGGATGGTTATAACTAAGAGTCATGATGAATGCACACGGTTTTGGTATGTGGCTGATGTGGCAAGGGCACAGAACCGTGGATCTTTTTCATCGGGATACACAGGAAAAAGATGTGCGATTCTGTGCCCTTGCCACATCAGCCACATACCAAAAGCGCATGCATTCGTCATTATTCTATAACTAATGTCTTGGGGTGATGTGCAAACAAATGGAGGGAAACCAAGTTACAGGCCTAAGTGTTGCTCAATTGCTTAATTTGCAAAAGCTTTATTGGTGCACATATCTAAGAAATGTATAAGCTTTCTTCTTTTTTTTTTTTTTTCTTGTTTTTTTCCCCCTTGCTTAATACCATTGATATACCAAGATGCAGTTATTCTGAAATTTCTGTTATGGAAGTGCTTTGGCTTCACTATGGATTATTATTTGCAATGAACAGGCATTGCGTTTTGCTCCCATCAATGATGATGATGACGCAGACAAGAACTTGGTTGCAACGCTGTATGTCAACCGAGCTTCTTCATTGCATGTGAGTTTGATTCTTCTTGTCTTGTATATCTGAATTTTCTTGGCTAAAATTTAACTTTCATCATCATCATTTTTTATGCCTTATCCTAAACTTTTGGGTTGGCAGCATGAATCACATTTTCCATTCAGCTCTATCTAAAGTCGAGGCTCATGTGTCTATAAATCTTTTTTGGTCCTTCTTTATTTTTATTTTCGTCTTCCTTTTTTCGATGTTATAGCCTTCAGTTTTTGCTGTAGGAAACCTGGTTGATGCCATCATTGGTCTCCATAGGTTTGAATATGGGTTAGGAAAAAAGAGAAGCCTACATTTTTCTATACACTTGTAGAACAAGTTTGATCTAAACATGCAAGCCAATAAATTGTTACTAATTATCATTTCGTTACTAACATTTGAAATTGTGAACAAATTATTATCCTCCGTCTTCATCTGCTACTGTGTTTTCTGTTCTAGAAAATGGGCTTTTTGGTGGAGTGCGTACGAGACTGTGATCGGGCTGTTGTACTTTCCCCTGGCTATGCAAAGGTAACAAGGTTCACTTCACACTTTCTTTATCATCATTTATTTTTTTCTCTCATAAAAAAGTGTTTGGCTGATCTGACAGTCCTTTCAATTGTGTGAATCAAGAGCACTAATGAAAGCAATTAAATGAAGTAATCAAACACAAAAGAACTCCAAGGTTCAACATATAGGAAAAACTACAGGGAAAATATGAATTCAGTATGATACAAGACACATAAAACAATGCCTCCTCAATCTAGAGGGATTACGTGAAGTAAATGAAGCATTTTGAAATGACCAAACAAAGCAGCACGACAAGACATCTCTCACCTACCTGGTTTTGTTGTTGAAGTTGTAGGAGAATATCCTTTATCACCACATAAACAAAATTCATAACTTGAGCTGCAGCCTTCCTCCTCCCAAAATAAGAACAATATAGTTTCAAGTAGACCAAGAGAAGGAAAAAAGAAGATAGAATGAAGAGGGAAGATGGATGAAGAAAATGTGAGGAGAGAGAACACTAGGTGACGAGTCCTCTCTCCCTTTTCCCTACTTGTTTTATATTATAATTAATGAATGGGTCACTTTGGATAGGAATGCTCTTAGTGACTTAATTTACATCATGTACAAAGTAAAAAAGGAAAAGTGTACTGCATGACAGGAGCTTATATTATAATCCTATACACCCAAATCTAGAAAGACAATAAATAAATCAAACCAAATTACTTTTGTCTAAATCCTTTATTCTTCTACAGTTTTGAGGTAAGGGAAGACCCAATTGTAGTCAAAACTTACCAGACACACCTTTTTGGATAAACTGAGGTGTTCATTCTTAAAATTCTTTTTCTTTCAAAAGAGATATCTCGTCACTAACCACCAGAGTGAAGATACTCAAGTGCATGGAAAAGGAGAGAGAGTCTCCAATGTGCCACACACAAACACACACTACTCACTTAGTGACGATGATCAAATAGACTCTATACTGACCAAGTCTTGAACCCACGACCTTTAAGTTGTTTTGCAATATGTCAACCAATTGAGCTATGAGTCAGCCCACAACTTTTGTTGTCTTATTTGATGCGTTATTGATAGTATGGATGTTTGCCAAATGTCTCAACTGTTTTTCACACATCTGAACCAAATGGTATTGAATTTTTATATGTTATATTCTGGAATTGAATTTAGCATTCTTTCTCAAATTATTGGCACTTTTGACTATTACACTTGACCACATGTCTTGCTCAAAATCCAACTCCTATAGAAACCTTTTAAACCACTTCTGTTATAGAAGAACAGAAAGGGGCACATTTGGGTGCACTTTTTGAGGTGACAGACTAATTTTATTGGTGCTTTGTTTGGGCATAAAAAAGCAAAAATTGTTGTCTTTCCCCCCCTGCTTGTGCATGAAGCTGGAGGAAACATCATTTGTTGTGTTCTAATTCATGGGTTCTGATTTGCTCTGGGGTTTTCACCTTCATGTTCAAGGCTTTCTTGTAAAACTTAGTTTTCTATATAGGTTGTTTGAGTTGATACATTGCCTTTATTTTGCTTTATCATTTCACACAAAGATAGGAAAGTTCAGCTGCCGCCTCGACAGAGGTAACTGAATCTTCTTTATTGACTATCTAGTGGTTGCGATTCATTGCTGATGTCTAGTAGAAGACATTGCGATATTGCAACAGGGCTCTGGGCTGTATGTTCACATGTAAACCCTTTATCGAAAACTCATCATTTGGAAACTTAAAATACATGGGATAATTATCCTATACTTCTAATTTAATTAAGATCCAATTTCCCTTCAGGGGAATTTCGGTAACTGAGCTAGTACTTCTCAAATTCATTTACATTAAATCAACAATGGTGTTAGCTAAATGCATATTTACAAACTCGTATTGTTAAGGCAATATTTTTGTTTCTCTGTCTTTTTTTCCCCTAATGATTTTTTTGTTGTCACACATGCTGGCTTCCCTAGGGTTGTCAATTAGCCATCTATGGTAGCTATCAAATATCAATTAAGTATTTCATCTATGCTGGCTTGCCTGGGATTTCCTTTGGAACATCCATCATGATTTTGATTAGTTCCAACTTCCAAGCAATTAACCATGAAATGTGCTTGCTGGTTGTCCATTTTTCTTGAACCTCTGATATTTTGCAGGTACCTTCTATCATGGTCTTCTTTGAAACTATGATCAGCTAGATCTGATTGGGCATTAAAGTTTATTAGGATCAGGAACCTTCTGCAATACCATATTAAAAAATCTATGAAGTTACCAAATTAATATTTTATCTGATTTATCATTTTTTTTTCTTAAATTTATTTTCCAATTTAGCCTTGGTATTCTTTAAATTGTAAATATTTCTATTGTAGGCATGGTACAGGAGAGGGAAGGCAAATGCTGCTTTGGAAAACTATGAAGATGCAATTCGTGATTTGAATGTTGCTGTGAGCATGGAATTATCTTTGGGGGGAAAGAGCCAGATAAGAGATGAGCTTGAGATAATTTCAAAACGATGTCTGAGGACAGGCAGTTCACTTTATAAATGCATTGAAAACAATTTGGGTTCCTTTGGTAGGTCCATCTCTTCTATTCTAACTGTTTGAACTCATTGTTTATGCATCCTTTCATTTTGCTTGGTCATATTAACAAATTGTCTCATAACTGTGGTCATATCGGCAAATTGACATCTCTTCTATTACTTTAATCTTTTGATATCATACTCACTGTGATTTACATTAGGTCCAACTTAGTCATATGACTGTTCAAGAAGAGAGGGAGGAGTTCGAGAGAGTGTACCCCATTTTATTATCTGTGCATTCCTTCAAATGACAATTTTACTAACTAGATCCCTAACTCTTTGATTTTGAAAAGCATCCATTCACTGATAGTAACTAGCAATTAGAAATATACCAAACTCTTGCCTAAACTCAAATAATAAAATGAAAACTAGAACTTCACTGATAGTGATGGGGGTTATGTATGTATTTCCAATTGGTGCCACTATTTTTTTATTTTTTTAATGTACAACACTTCAGGTTATGGTACTTGGAATTGTCAATTTGTTTCAGTTAGTTTTGTTCATTCATTGATGAAAGG
Source organism: Akebia trifoliata (assembly GCF_017979445.1). NCBI lineage: Eukaryota > Viridiplantae > Streptophyta > Magnoliopsida > Ranunculales > Lardizabalaceae > Akebia > Akebia trifoliata. Next base: position 29,540,487 of record NC_141389.1, on the reverse strand, counting down.
TGCTCAATGACAGGTGGTTCGCAACTGAGAGGCAGCTGCATGGTGCTCCCTTTAATATGTCGTATTTTAGTTCGATGTTATGGCCTTTTGATACCCTAATGACTTAAGGAAGAGAAACAAAAGCAATTAGTTCTCTTTTTTTCTCTTAGTAACTCTGCCTTGCTCTTGTTCTGGGTTGTTTCGATCTTCCCCCATCCATTTTCTTCCTAGGAAAATATATGATTCCACCATGAGAAGTTTCTCAAGTCAAGCTTGTTAGAACAGCATGCTGCTTTTGTCATTCATTCCCTCCACTCCTAAAATAACCTGCTTGAGGTGAAGCATTGAAAAAGAAGCAAGAGCCCTCTCCATTCTGTTAGAATATAATTATATCAAAGTGGGCATTTGAAGCAATCACAGACACACATCTGATACAACTACTTTCTAAGCCTCACTCGCATTATCAAATCTACAATTTGGATAGTCTTAGGGTTTCCGTCATTTGGACTTGAGTTTGCTTGCTCATACCTTTTCAGGTTGAAGTTTCCTTACAGCCATAGATCGCATTTGTTTAGAAATCACAATGGGATTTATTTATTTATTTTTGCAAAGGAAACCCATGTTATTTCCTTAGTTTTGAAATAACATAGGCTATGTATGGCAGTTGAACCACACCAGTTAAAACTACAATGTGTCTCAACACCAGATAAAGGGAGAGGTATGACTTCAATAAGTGACGTTCCCCAAGCTTCCATGATTCATTCGGAACAACCTTACGCTGCGGTATGGATGAAAATCTATCTCAATAATTGTAAAATGTATTATGGTTTTCTACTTATCTGCTTGTTTTTTTCTCATTTCATTCACTTGTTGATATTGCTTGACTTTAATGAGAAGACATGGTTTAGACAGAACTCAATGGAAGGACATGATTCGTTCAGCTAACCCCAAAATTTTGGGGTAAGGCTTTGGTGTGATCATTCAATAGGATGAGATCTCGATACCTATGTCATTCATGATGCTTTTTTTTTCTTTGGTCTTTTCTTTCCATTTTAAGTGGAAGATATCATTGTACTGATGACCCCAAATAGTTTCTTCTTTTGATAGGTAAAGATGTTTATATTAATGAATGGGTGGATCCCAAAATATGTATAAACCATGAAGACAAAAGTGATCTAACAAAAGAAAACAGAAGAAGAAACTATACTCCCAATATACAATATTTCAAAATCATTAACGGAAAGCCCCTTACAATATTTGTGGAATAAAGACCCACTTTTTTATGAAAAAGCTTTGATTCTTAAGATTAGAATGCAACGATCTGTGTTTCCCATCAAATATCCTTTTATTCCTTTCCTCATAACTCCCAACAATTGCAAAGTGTAGAAGCTTACACATAACCCAGCCTCTAGGTTAGAAAGTTCAAGCGTGAAATCTGTGACACAAGTCCCTAATGGTTTAAGGCATGATATAACTTATGTCAAACATGGAGAAAACAATAACTCTACTTCCCTAGCCAAGTCACTGTGAAGGAGGAGAGATGATAAAATGACTTTGCATTTAAGGTACATATTACACAGTAGTTAACAATGATCCTTTTTGTGACTGATTAGATGATCACCTTACAAAACAATTGCAGTAAGGCTTATGAGGATGATGATAACAGTCTGATGGATTAAGAAGGATAAAGCCCTTTGAGGAAACTTTGATGCATCCACAGTCTGTCAATGAGGTGTTAACCAAGATTTCCCTTCAAATATTAGAAGGGTATATAATTCAGTGGGTTAAATTTAGTGGTTAGATTCATCAGAGTTCGGAATAGGACTCATTTTGTTTTTATTGCAAAAGATTGTGTCAATAACTGCATCTGTTTTGAGGATGAAATACGCCTCCAACTCTTCACAGAGTTGGATAAAAGAAGTAAACATCTGTAATTCTCTACCATAGCTTGACGTGCAGTTGAAAACAATCTTTTCTCATTGACTAACTTGTTGATATCGAAAAGGTGTATAGGACATGGTTTTATGCAGTCAAAGTTAATGGTTGTTCAGAATTGGGGTATGACTCTTACATGGTGCAGTTTTCTGCAGATTGTGTTGAAGCATTGCCGGGAAACTCATTGTCATTTTTGCTTGAATGAGCTTCCAGCAGATACTATACCCTGTTCGTCATGTTCAATACCATTATACTGTTCCCAGCGTTGCAAAGTACAAGCAGGAGGACAAAGATCTGGAAAAAGTACAAACAATAATCCAATCCTTGAAAACACATCAACAGACATTGAAAGACATATTAGAAGCATTACTTTGACCAGTAATTCTGGATTTTCTGTTATTGATTCAAACCTTGAGTGGGTCCCTGAGCACGGACATGAATGTGGAGGTGTACATTGGCCTGCGGTATTACCATCTGAAATCATTTTAGCAGGTCGAGTTCTAGTGAAATCAATAGAGCAAAGGGAGCACTCCAGGGGGACCTGGAAGCCCATTGAAGTTTTGGTATTTATCTCACATTTTGTATATTGAGTTGTAGTTCTGTTAATTATCCTTTTCTTCTGAATGGTTTGAATTTATCGATCACAGTCTTTATTTTCTTGCAGGAACTCTCTCACAATTATACACAGTTGCCTTTGGAAAGCAAACTGGAGTTAATTATTTATTCAATTGTACTGACTAATTGTCTTCAACAGTCTTATGGTGCCAAATTTCCATTGACTGGGCCTTCTGCTTCGCAGGTATGGTTGAAGCTCTTTTTACGAACACTTACGACTGTTATTAAAAGATGAACTTTGTTTTTTTGATAAATGAAAGTCATAATGCATTTCTTGCAAATTCATCTCTTCAAACTTATCATGCCCCCACTTACAATCATCTTTGGATTCCCTCAAGTCCCATCCACCAGGTGTGCGCCTGTGGCGACTGCCATTATTGGGTCTAAATCGATAGATAAACTTTGTTCTCTTTTATGGTTTTGTTAATACTACTACAGAAAAAATGCATAGCAATAGAAGAGGGAACCAAGGAACACTTGCACAGACAGTGAAATCAGCCAAGAACACAATACCTCTACTGATATCTTGGTTTTATTCTCTTTCTAATGTGATTTTTATTGTCTGAATGATTTCGAAGCAGATCAGTTTGGTAAATCTCCTAGTCCGAGTAATTTTGTTGTAACCTTTTTCCTGATTAAGGTTTATATTTATTGGGCAGATAATTTGTTCTATCAGTACAATCAATGAGAAAATTGTGTAGTTCCAATACTCAATTTTGTTTGTCTAGTACTTAAAAATAATTTTTGTCTAGTTTTACCTTGTTAATTCATGTTACTAACAAGTGTTATTACCATTGGTACTCAAAAACCTTTTCTCTTTGTGTATGCAGTTAGTTATAGTCATATCTCAAGTCAAGGTAAATTCCATGGCAGTTGTCCATATGAAGTCACAAGATGCCTATGGGCCACTGGAGCAGTCAGGAACATTTTTGCCTTCAGAAGATGCTTTAACCAATAGCATAGAGCAGGTTTGTCCACTTTTAATTGTTTTGCATTCTTTCCTTGATACCGTTCTTAGTTCTTACCTATAGAGCTGTTGGGAATACTGATTCTATGTGAAACAATAGTTTACAAATAAATGTGTTCTCAGTTTAGTGTTTCCTAGGTCTATCAATAACATAATATGTATTATGCGGTGACAGCAATTTGTTACTGTTGTACATTGGACTATTCTAGCCGGACATCACTCTATTTTTTTTGAACTTTCACAAAATATTTTACTATAGGTGGATGAATCTCTGACATCATGTTAACAGTGAGTTGTTCTCAACGTGTTGATCATCATCACCAAAAATCAGTCGATTCCTACATTACTGACAATATAAAAATTTACCTGAAGTGGCAACATCATTGGATGCTCTAGATTTTTTATTTGAAGTCAAAATTTTCAGCAGTGATCTTTCTTTGTTTTCATATCCTCTTGTTTGCTGGTATTTTATATGCTACTAATGTTGTAGGAAATCATAGACACAAAAAAAAGAGAAGTTGAACTCTAGTTGTGTTAATTAATTAACCTTCATGGTTCAGAATTTACAATCTGCGGCCATGCTTTTAATCTGTAACTCAATCTACATGATTACTGTACTTGTCAACTTTGACAGGTAGCATTGTTTCCACTAATCATTTTCATTCTGATGGTTTCCTTCTCTCTAATAGGTCAGAGTAGGTCAAGCTATTTACTCTACTGGTAGTTTGTTTAACCATTCGTGTCAGCCAAATGTTCATGCATATTTCCTTTCACGTACACTCTTTATACAATCAACTGAATTTGTTGCGGCAAGGGATCCACTGGAGTTATCTTACGGCCCGCAGGTAATTTATCTGTACTGGCCCACTAATATCCCACTTTTCTCTTTAGATTTATTGGAAAGATCTGTGTGGTTGTGAGTTTTGAGCTAAATGGCCCGAAGCTGTTATGGTCTTGGTGCATGCATTGACCAGTGCACAAGCACGCATATGCTTCACTCGTGAAAGTTATATTTTTCTATATCGCAGGTTGGGCAGTGGGATCTTAAAGAACGCCAACAGTTGCTAGAAGATCAGTACTCATTCAAATGCCAGTGCAGTGGTTGCTCAGAATTGAACCTCTCTGACCTTGTTCTAAATGCTTTTTCTTGTCTGAAACCAAATTGTTCTGGCGTAGTCTTAGATAGCTGTATTGTAAAGCATAAAAAACAGGAAGGTTGTTGCTTAGTAGACGTTCTCACAATGTGCAGCTTGGAGCGCCCTCTTCCAGTATGCTAACCCATTTTAAACTCTCTTTAAATTTTTTTCTCACAGCAGTGCATGCTAGATAATCAACTTAAAAGTAAATATGGGATAGATCATAGGGGTGGTCTTACTGTTGCTGTGGTGGATAAGCAGGTGGACATGGGACATCGGGACCCACCATTGATGATAGGGTTAGTTTTGGATTTTTTTTTTCTTACACGAGACCTCATGCATGGTGGGTCTCACCTAAGGTTTAAAATCTTTTTTTTGGCAATGCTTCGGTCAGGAGAAAATCTGAGACTACCTCAACCAATGTTGTTAAATAGCATATGCGACCAGCACATGCTGTTGCATATACTGTAAGAAGTGCTGGTCGCATTTGCTGTAAGAAAAAAAAATCTGACTGTTGGACAGTATGCCATCACATGTACAATAAGCGATCGCGTATTGCAGTATGCCATCGTACACAATAATATGCCATCGCATATTGGCAGATAGCATATTTTTGGGGTGTGCGACTGTAGCATATGCGACCACATTTGACAACACTGGTCTCAACCGAAACATTCCGAGACAATCCGAAACCTTCCTGAAGCAATCAATATTTTGGGTCAATGTTCTGTTCCACTCTCGGTCCAATAAATTCCAATCGGTACGAAACTTTAAACCATGGTCTCATACCCTGATTGTGCATTACCTTACTGGTTGTCATTTGTAAACCAGCCTTGTGATATATCCGGGGGTATTCTAGGCCTGTTCCCATGTGTCCATATTGATACTATTTTCTAAGTGCACTGACATGTATGGATGTTCAAGGTTGATAAGCAGAAAAGAGAAGACATAAAAAAAGTGGCTCACCTCTTGTTTGAACAAAAGGATGGAACTCATCTAGTTGATCCTGGTTATTGTTTGAATTGTGGTTTTTACCGTGATCTGAAGTCTTCTAGGGAATCATCCAAGAAAGCTGGCAATTGCATCAGAAGGTATAGTGTTTGAATATTGCATTGGTGGTTTTGTGATTCTGAGGTTTCTTGTACTAGATCTTGTTACCTTCACAGGATTGCTTAACAAGATCTGGTATCTCACTAGCATTTGAAGGGTTCTTTTTTCCCCCCCTCTCGTTGCATTTATTCTTCTGCCTTTTCTACATATTTCATTATTTTATTCATGCTAATTAAACAAAAATGCATAAGTAAAGCTGTCTTTAGGATTGAACGCAACACATTAGATCCATTAAGGCTATAACTCATTTCACTGTAGCTCAGTCTTTAGGATTGAACATTTATCAAGCTTATATCTCAATATTACCAAGATAGTTAAAATTTATGGTTCTAGCCACGCGGACAATTTGGGATAAACGCAACACTTCACATGTGCTGACAATTTGCCAAATTGATGCCGTCAAGATGTTTTGGTGCTCCTGGACAAGGTGCCACTAGAATGTATATATGCGATGGTCTTTGGTTTGACTTGGAGGAAGTATATAATAGAAGAATATAAAGTTAATTCGGTAGATGTTGGGAAAATTGACTTTCAAGTGGATATGACATCATTAAGGACATATATCGGGGAGCAATACTTTGTAGATAATTCAGTTGCAATATATATTTCAACATTGCACTCTCTCAAGCTTACTTCTGGATCATTGTTCATTGCAGGATTACTTCCATTGTTGAAATAATTTATAATATACTTGGACTGTTGTTTTTTATATCATTATATTGAGATACGTAAGATTTTGAATTGTCATTGATATTAAGAAAGCCCAAATTTCACTCCATATATTCCAATAATCTTATGGTGTATTCTAGGTTTGTTCCCATGTGAAAGGAGGTGGAAGAAAACCTATCTGGAGGAAACTATTTTCTTCAGGGCAGGCCAAAATAAAAGGGAAAATCAAATAAGTAAGGTTGATATGTCAGATTTATGAAATATTCCCCAAAGGGCAACAATAATGTCCTTTGCTTGCAGGGTCCAGTTGGATGTAGATGGCAAGATCTTTCGAGTCTGTAATAAGAGGTCGGATGGAGGCTGGGTGCAACAGGATTTAAAAGCATGTCGTCTCAAGTAGAGATGAATAACATATAGTTATTAGTGACTTTAATTCATATAATGTAAATAGTAAGAGTACCTGTAATTACATTTAATTATGCATGGATAAGTTATAACATATACCGCAATTACAAAAGAGAGTGAATGTTATTATTATTATTTACTAGCAATAAAGAACAGATGGCTTTTCATGGCAAATACATATTTACGTAGCAATTTCACCTTCTTTCGGGGGCTATGACTTAGACTTGGACTGGAATTAACTGTATAACAGGTTGCAGGATGCAATTGTTTCAAGGGAAGTTTCGACTGATATACTCTATGATGCTTTGGAAGCTCTTGATCTTATGAGATCAACAAGTTATGCATATAACAAGGATATTGCGCAGGTGAGTTTTCCTCGTCTCATGACTCCCAAATTATGCATTAATTGTTGCCTTGTCTTTTCTAGTTGAAAAATGTCAGTTTTGTTGATGTTTCTAACAAGAATGAGAAACAACATGAGAGAACTAGATCACGGAGCTTTGAGCATCTGTTACCAGATTTATTCCTTGTTCCTACTGGACCGAACTGTGCACCGGTATGAAGCAAATCAGTTCCTGTTATAGTCCGTACTGGGTTACTAACCAATTTGTGAAAGCAACCATTCCAAATCAGTGAATTTTATCATTGGGTTTGGTGAACCCAATTGCGAAGACACAATTTTTTAATTTTTAATTTTTTTTTGTTGAGAAATACACCTCTTCATGTGTATATATAAAAAGAAGTAAATCTAGATTCTTTTAACTCTTAGCATTTTTTAACATTATAATTGTAACTTGCATGGTTGAATTATGTATATGCATTAGTGAACCGAACCAGCGATCCTAAGCTAACGAAATGAATTATCTTTGCCTACTACTACTACTACGAACCGGTTTCATTCTAGGGCTATGAACCGTGAACCCAAATTCGAACTGAGTGAACCCACAAAGCAGGTAACATAGTTTGGACTGTCTCCCTGTACTTGTAGTAGGTATAATTATAATTACACAGGCAATGCTACAAATACTGATTATAATTGTGACTACATCAAAACAACCATTATGATAACTTTTTTCACAAGAAACAACTGTCACAATATTTGCACCTTACTATGACATTTATATGATGCTATCTACTAACACAGGCAGAGGACAGTCTTGCCAAGGCATTTTGTTTGGTTGGAGATTTTCAGCTTGCTGTGCGCCATTGCAGATCATCAATTGAGGTACCTTTTTGTTTAGAATAAAACCCTGTGACCATGCAATAATTTTTATTCTTTAATGCTCTCTTATCCCTTAAATTATAGGTATGATGCATGAATTGCTCATCCCTTCATACCATTCGTTTGCATAGCAAAAAATAAAAAATAAAAAATAAAAATAAAAATAAAAATAAAAATAAATAAATACTATACTGGATATAATCTTCTCCCGAATAAAATGAATTCAACCACTATATGTACATAAGCAAAGAAACCTGTAATCCTATTGTTTATGTGGAATTTTAACTCTGCTGATTCCATGAATACGGTAAAATGTCCCCTTTTCCTGTGAAACCTTTGCATTGCACCTAAAGTTCAAATCTTTCAATATGTCATACAACTCACTTGATTCAACATCATTTTTCACCCTTCAGGCAGATAAAAGGATTGTTTATTGTATGCTAAATCATGTTCCAACCCCTGTAACACCTATTTCATTCTGGGCAATATTGAGTCCTTTTGGTAGTTTTTGGTGAACTCAATCAACAGCCGTGGTATAATTTCCTTGTAATTAGCTCTGAAGGATTTTTTCATGGATTTATTGAGTTGCAGATCCTGGAGAAGCTTTACCATCCCAAGCACATTGTAATTGGACATGAGTTGGTGAAGCTTGCTTCCATTCAGTTATCCTTGGGTGATTGTACCTCTGCTGCAGACAGTGTAAATCGTTTCGGTGCAATATTTTCACTTTATTATGGATCTCATGAGGTCAGAATATTTCCGTACTTGGACAGGCTTAAGAGAGAAGCTTGTAAGGTTTCTCTGCAAGAGGGTTGAACTCTGTTATTGGCCTTCTAGTGAAGGGTAGTAAGCTCAGGTGTGTAGCTTCAACTATTAGTTTCTCGCCATTATGCAGTTCCGAGTTCTGACAGTATTTCAGCTTTGCCACCTATTTTTCTCATTTTTGTTTTTGCTGTTTTCTCAACTAATCTATTTTTCTTTAATAGGAAATTCGGGTATGCAGACCCCAAACCACAATTTGTTACTTTGTACAAAACTACAAACAAAAATATTTGCTAGTGTTGGAAACCTCGATTTGTTGAGGTCGAGTGCTGGACAAAAATGAAGGGTACCAACCAAGATATAGTCGAAAGCAAAATATCCATCTCACAATGGTTCTCCTCACTCTACATAGGATTTACATCCCAAATCATCTTGCCTGCCCCGTTGACCTGTTCAGTGGAATTGCCTATTCAGAGAGATGGCTGAGGGATTTATACGGCCATTGTTGAGACTGAATGCTCAGCTCACAGAAGCTTGCAAATGTTGTAAACCGAAGCTCCATGAAAATTGTTAACATGTAATGTAATATTCATTATTGGTTTTTAACTGATAATAGAAAATCAGGGTATGTTTATGTATTGGCATCGCTCCTCTGTCCGAAAACAGTTGAAGTACATGCAATGTTTAAGCTCTAATCACAGCTTGTTGGACGAAAGTGCCATCATATTTTCACTTGCCACTCTTTCTTGCTTCAATTTAGTCATCCTTGTTTTAAGAAAATTCTTAATTTCCAAAGAAAAACGGATCCCAAGGAAAACTTTACTGTTCCCTAGGAAATTGTGTTTTTTCCTCACATCTCAGCTATTTGTTCCTTGAGGTTAAAAAGGGTCCCTGGTTTTATGATGATGGTGGTAACATTGGGGTGTATTTGATTGTGCATGGAAAATGGATGGGGAAGCTATTTTTCATAGAAAATCACATTTTTCATATTTTTAATTGATTTTTCAATGGAAAATGGATTTTCACGCTCATCCAAAAATTGAGCAAAGGTTGGAATTCATTTTCCCATTATCCTCATTGGAAAATGGAATCCACCCCTAAATTTCACCCTAAAATCGAAACTCCAATCTCTTCTTCTTCTTCCTTCTCACCACCATCATTTTTGTTGTCGCCATTGTTGCTCACTCTCTCTCCTCTCTCCTTTATTCTTCTTTTTCTTTTGCTGTATTTTTCAGATGCAATCAATATAATGAACCTTGTTTATTCCACTTTATTCATTTTCTAAAATCATTTTTTCCTGGATTTCAAATTCCATGAAAATAAATATCCATGCAATCAAATAGGTCCTAACATAATTTTAAAATTCAACGTGAATTTCATCATCTCAATAGGAATTCTAATCATTTGAGCCTCCTTGATGACTTAACTAGGAAACTTAGTCAAGTCACTTGGAAATGCTTTTAGATGGATTATAAACATGATCGAGTACCATGGTTATATTTCATGTTTATTTAGATTAGAAAGCAAAATATGTATTATTTTTTATTTATTATAAACATTAAATTGTTTAATGTAAATTTATTTATACAAATTTTGAGGGTAAAAAAACATTGAAATATTTGAAAGCTATTACACACTTTTCCTGAAATCAAGGGTATTGTTGTCACCATCAGATAATGCCTTCTCAAATAATTTTTTTCTTTTGAAAATTTAATAATAAATAACAAAAACAAAACTATTTTAATAATTTTCTGTATATTTAATATATGACATTGGAGTTAAATCTCTGCCATGGGTGATGGGCCATGGCAGTGAAAGTTTTATATTTGGGGAGTTTTTGGTAAATGAAAGTAGATGTTTCGAGGTCTGCAAATGTCTCTTTATTCATTATTTAATAATTTTTCGTACTGTGCTTCTGCCCTTCGTAGTCGTCTTCTTCTTCACTATCTGTAGTGAGAGTCGTTGGATAGAGTCGATGTGCAACTATTTAGTTTTATAAGAAATAGAGAGAGAGACAGAGAGACCAGTCAGGGTTTAGGGTTAGGGTTTCAGAATTCCCCCAAAATAATATAAAAAAATTCGGAAGTAGCCGAAGAATGATAATCTGTGCTAGGGCACAAAAACAACAACAACTACAAGAACATGGGCAACTGCGGCACCAAAGAGGAATCTGCGATTGTTGCAAACGTTCAAGGTAATTATCCTGACTACTAAGCACATTTCACATTTAGTATTATTTTTTAATCACATTTTGGAAATTATCTACTTTGGGGAATCTTGATCATTGTGTTTTTTCGTAAATCAATTTCAACCGGGAGATTGAATTAGGGTTTCTTTCTTTCATTCTTGTTTATGATTTCAGTTCAGCAATTGCCCATTAAGAACACTCCTTCAGATAAGAAGTACACTCGTTCTTTCTCGGATTTGAGTGATCCTTCAACCCCATCCAACATCACTGATGACTCGCGAAAAAATTCTCTTTTAGATACCGTCATTGCCTTCACATTGTTCGAACTTGAAACTATCACGAAGAGCTTCCGTTCCGACTACATCCTCGGCGAGGGCGGGTTCGGGATTGTGTACAAGGGTTACATTGATGAGAATGTTAGGGTTGGCCTCAAATCTCTTCCCGTTGCCGTTAAGGTCCTCAACAAACAGGGTCTTCAGGGCCATAGAGAATGGCTTGTAAGTTTGGATTTATGGATCTATAGCACATTTTTTTCTTTTGATTTATCTTAACTTGTTCTTGTGTTTGTCATGCTTCAGACCGAGGTTAATTTTCTAGGTCAGCTTAGACATCCAAATCTGGTGAAGTTGATTGGGTACTGCTGTGAGGATGATCATAGGTTACTTGTATATGAGTTCATGTTTCGAGGAAGCCTCGAGAACCACTTGTTTCGAAGTATGTATTTGTTTTGCACTCTTTGTGTTTTTGATGATTAATTTAATTCTAATGCTTGAATTATGTCTTTGAGGTGTTAATGTTCCATGTCAATGAGAATAATTTACAATGCCCTGATCTTTTTCATATACATAACCTATTGGCTAAGTCTAGAAAGAGTTTAGAGCACGCTATATTTGCTAATGTAGCACCTAGGAAGACTTCTGATATTATAAAATATAAGGGAAATAAGGTCCAAGATCTTGAGGATGACTGCAAACGTAGTAGGACAGGAAAACAGTAGATAAAGATTTTTGATAAATAGTGTTGTAAGTGCTGGAGAGTAAGTGAGGATTTTTGGAGAGAAATTATCTATGCTTATGCACTCCAAGTAGGATTAGATGTGTCTAAATAGATAATTTTGGGAAAAGATGGATAGATCATTACAGGAAATTTTTGATGGATAGAAGACATTTACAGGAGGAGACCTAAATGGGTTTGAAGTGAAAGGTGATAAAGGATATGGGAGATGCATGTAGGATTAGGGTTTGGAGAAAGAAATGAGATTGGGGTTACAATCCTTGAGTTTCCTTGGCATTGGCTTTGGCAGGCACATGACCTTAAGATGAAAGATGGAATCTAGTGATTCTTAAAAGTGGTCTGAGTATGTGCAGAAAATATTTTCTTCTTTGAATAAAATAGCTTAAGGTTATGCCTAGAGAGGGTTAGACTATGTAGCACTGGCTAGTGGTTAACTGGTCATGGACGTTTGCATTTGGAGTTGGAAAATGACTGTAACTCATAGGTGTCCCAAAAATAAGGAATAGGAGAATAAACAATGTTTGTGACTCTAAAAGATAAAAGAAGGAAATTAAAATTTAGATATGAGAACTAAGGAGTTGTGGAAGAAATTACCGTATTAAAATTTTGAGGAGCTGCTAAAAATAATTTAAATGAAAAAAAAACTAGTTACAAAAGGAAAATTGGTGTGTTAATGATGAGGTCTAGAATGCTATGTTTTTCTACTATACTTGACTATAAACTGAATGCATATAAATCTAATTGATTAGGGGTGCTCATTGGCTAAGTGGATGTGGTGGTATGGGGAAGAACCAAATGGTTTGTGGATAAAGATTGTAGATGGAAATTTTGTCTTAGATAATAATGGCTAATTTATCAAGGACCCTAACATTTCTTATGTTATGGGTACGTGGAAAGCCGTCCTGAGCATCTGTGCAACTTTCAATGTTGGGATATTTGTTGGATTGGTTTTGATATGACAAGAAGGTTTTGGGAGTATGTATGATGGAGTGTCTCTACTTGCCTGGTCTTTCCTTCTCTATATCTTTTGTGTAACTGTAGCGAATGTTATAACATAGATGGAAATGGTGTCCCTTGGAACCTTGGCTCGAGAAGACACCTTAACAGTGGAAAATTGATGCTATGGATACCATGTTGGACAGGATCGGCAGCATGGTAATTTGTCCTCAGTGATGCAAGGGTGTGGAAATGGAGCTCAAATGTGAGTTTATTGGTAAGGTATTTTTACAGTCACTTTACCTCTTCAGAGGGTGAGATATTCCCAAGTAGAGTGGTTTGGTGTCCTTCCATTCTCTCCGGGACCCAGGGAATAGTTTGATTTTTGTTAACCACAGCTTGTCTTCAGTTCTCCTTTCTTACTATGCATGGGAATATGTACTTTATTAAAAAAAAAATTTCAATTTCTCCATGATTACTGGGTCCAATGTCTGGAGGGGAACTCCTCCCAAACAGTTATCTTCACCTAGTCGGTTTATTGTTCCTATAATTTTCGGTTCTGATTGTATTCACAAAATGGATGAAACAATATGTTGCATCTGTTGGCATGTGCCTGTAAGATGATTTATAGACCGCAAAGCTGAGAAATTAGATTTTATATTTTAGTTTCATGTCACCTGCACCAGATATAAAGGGAAGACATCTCCTAAGGAACTTAGCAAAAAAAAAAAAAAAACAAAAACAAAAACAAAGACCGAAGACATCTCCTAAGGATTATTTCATAGGTAATCGTGGGTCTACCATTTCTTCCAAAGATTCCTTGCTTTTTGAAAGGATCGCTTACATAATTGTGTTAATTATAAATAATAAAAAAACTAATGCTAATAAAAGAGAGAACTTGCGTGGATATTCTTCCTTTCCTCTCATTCTTCGCCAGTCAGGAATAATGGAGATATGACTTGAAAACTGAGTTTTGGAGAATACCAAATTGGGAAACACTTATAAGCGGCAAGGGTTTTTTTTTTCCCTGGGGTACCCCTTAATTCGGAGAGTCAGTTTTTCCTCTTTCTGTTGTTGAAAAGTCAGGAGCCAGTGCTTCTCATTATTATAAAATAGTTGATATGCATTTCATCCTCTGGCTATTTTCATATTTGCTCAATCTTGAGGTGCTCAGGTGGGCTAGTACCCAGCTGGATCTTTCCCTTCTGGAACCAGTTTAACTAGTGTTTGTTCTGAGCCAGGACCAAACTCTTCTTTGGAGTATGATTGAGCCCTGTACTGGTAGAACCTCGTGAACCAGGTGTACTCTTGGACATTTCTTCACTGCTTTTTTTTTTGCTACTTTGTTTTGTTTAGTGATTGATAACGAAGAGAGTCCAAGACTAGGACTGATCAGAGAGATGGTGAGGAAGGATATTTACCTACACCATAGATAGAACGAGACAAACAAGACCAAGACCTTTTGAGTGCCAGCACAATAGAGAAAGCTCCTTCCATCCCTTAAGCTGTACAAGAAGCAGTTGAGTGCATTCCCCCACCTGGATAGAGTCCGAACCCCTGCTAGGCGAGGCTTCATCTGAATCTGTGACTGAATTTGATGCCAATCCCCCAGCAGGGAACAAGGTAGCTGAAATCATGATAGGATCCATTCTTGTTCCTACACGATGTGAAGAAACCTGACTATCTGAGGCCCAACAAAGAAGTCCTCCAAGGATATTTTAACTTTTAAAAATCTGAAGTTCATGTTTATCTTAGATTTTTCGAGAGCTCATAACTTCCATTATCTGAGTTGGTTTGCATTGAAATTGGAATCACTATTTAGAAGCTCTCACTGATATCTTTCTAATGACATCCATTATTATTACGAACTTTTTATATCTAACAATAAGTTTTATACTTATGTTGAAATAAAATTCCTATAATGCCCTTGACTTATTCATTATGTTAACCACTGAAGTACAAGAAAGTTGCAGATTGCCCATTCTTTTTTTTTTTTTTTGGGGGGGGGGGGGGGTGGTGGTGGTGGTATAATTTATTTGTGCATTTATCCATAAAAATAACTTAAGCAATGCTGTTATTTGAGCATCTTGTGTGTACCCCTCCCTCTAATAATAGAAGAAAGGTATAAGTGTCGAGTATTTTTTGTTTTCTTTATACTGTTGTAGCATGTATTGGTTGTAATTCAAGATGACATGGCTTCTATTGCTTGAGGTATTCAGAGGCAGCTGCTCCATTATCTTGGGCGACAAGAATGATGATTGCACTTGGAGCTGCCAAAGGGCTTGCTTTCCTTCACAATGCCGAACGGCCCGTTATCTACCGTGACTTCAAGACCTCAAATATATTGTTGGACTCTGTAAGTGGTATTCCCAAAAATTTAGAAATCCAAGAACCCTTTTTTATAGCACTTCTATTTATTTCTGGTATGTCTTGTCCACCTTCAGGATTATACAGCCAAACTTTCGGATTTTGGTCTTGCAAAAGCTGGACCGCAAGGTGATGAGACGCATGTATCTACTCGTGTGATGGGTACCTATGGCTATGCTGCACCTGAATACGTAATGACTGGTATGGTCTCCTCACTATTGGAATGACTTGTTCTCTTGGCATCTCTTCCTGCCCAATAAAAATTCCATAAAATGGGATCTTAACTAAACTTTGGGATTTGTTCCAGAGAAATGTTCAAGTATATTAGGTATTAAAACTGTTCAGATTGTTGACTATATGGAGTGTCCAACCATATTTGATCCCATGCTCTTGGCATCTTCCTTGAATATCTTTTTCCAACAGTTCTTAGGGGATTTTGCAAATTGTGTTGCTTTCATAATGTAGCTTGTAGTGTACGTTGACCTATTGAGCCAACCACTTATCCATCAGTCAATCTATCGATATGTCCTATCCTACCTCTTTTAGACCATTGTTATTTTTGTACTTGTTTCAACAAGGAAGCGTGCTTTCATTGTTATTTGAGAAACCCCTTCCTTACTAAGATAGTGAGGAAAAAAGGCCGTACTAAGCCCCATCCACCGTCAAAAAGACCTCGAGATGTGTAAAACAAGACATTGAGATTTGTTATGAATCTTGAGGACTTGCTTTACGAATCTCAAGGTCTTTTTAACGGTGGATGAGGCTTAGTAAGGCCTTTTTCCTCACTACCCTAGTAGGCTAGTCGGACTCTTGTTATTTTGCAAATCATGATGTTAGTTGTTTTTACCCATTCTAGATTTCTGCTCGCCTAACTAATATTAATTCATCTGATACTGGAATTTCTTGGGTCAATGGAACTGTATTTATCAAATAACCAGGTCACCTGACTGCAAGGAGTGACGTCTACAGTTTTGGTGTCGTCCTTCTTGAGCTTTTAACGGGTAGACGTTCAGTGGACAAGACGCGACCCAGCAAGGAGCAGAGCTTGGTTGATTGGGCCCGTCCCAAACTTAACGACAAGAGAAAATTGCTGCAGATAATTGACCCTAGATTGGAAAATCAGTATCCTGTGAAGGCCGCACAGAAAGCCTGCAGTTTGGCGTACTATTGCTTGAGCCAGAACCCAAAGGCAAGGCCCCTCACGAGTGATGTGGTTGAGACACTGGAACCCTTGCAAAGCAGCGGTGCAAATGAAATCCTGACCCAGGGTCCAACCATCATTGGGTTCCCTGACCATCGGATGCACCGGAGGTTTACAAGCAATGGTGCTGGTTGCCGGTCACCCAACCCCAACTGTTCCCCGGGTGGCCCTGCAGCATGCAGGGTGAGATGAGATCCTAAAAAATGATGTATTTGTAACCTGATTGATTTGTGTGCTTCTGCTGTTCTTAATGACAAGATATTGGGGATGTGTATGTAGACAAGCTTGTTAAAACATGTATGAATTTGGCTGTGTTACTGCATTTGCTCCGTGCTTGATGTAAATGTTTATTGTATTGATTTAGTACCTTTGTGTGCTCATTATCGTCTCCTTGGACATGTGTTACATCTTGAATCTGATGGAATAGAATGCAATGAGACCCTTTTTGTCTGTAATTGTAGGAATACCCACATTGTTTTGTGGTTTTTCACTTTCCTACTATTCCTCTTCCTTTGTTTAATTGAATCTTTCTACTTTATAAAATGAAGACAGAATTAGTACATCATTGTCCTTAGTATCATAGGTATGGTATACATGCGTTCCCAAACAAAAAGTGGTTGAGAGAGTGAAGACAAAAGAAAAGAGGCCAAAGAGAATGGAGAATAATAAGAGAACAGTAGATATAGAGAAAGAGGAAAGGAAGTTCAAGTACTTTTGGAGTGTTGCATATATAGAGCTTATAATTCAAAAGGAGGGTTGAACCAGACATTAAAAAAGATTTCACTTATCTTCTTGTATGTTGTTCCTCTCCTTTCTGCAATATATTTTATACCAAAAAAAAAAAAAAAAGGGTTTACTTAGCTTTTTTATGTGCACATCTTGATCTTGTAGTCTACACCTAGTTTTTCTATTATTGTCTAGAGATCATTTATAACTAGAGTCGTTTTGAATGCATGCGATTTTGGGTACATGGCTGATGTGGCAAGGGCACAGAACCATTGATATTTATCTTCGGGATACACAGGAAAAAGATCTGCGGTTCTGTGTCCTTACCATATCAACCATGTACCCAAAACCGCGTGCATTCATCATTATTATTATAACTATTATCCCAGAGAATATTTGAGAGAGAAATTTGGCTCAAGACAAGATCATGATGTAGATATTTGCCATGTTCTCTCTGATGATGTCTGGATGTAGCCTTGGTGTTAGTTGCGTGCACACATACTCATAGAGATGGTAAAATTTTGGGTAATTTATCACAACCAATTTGCTGATGAATATTCAACTTGTCCAGAAAAGACTATATATTGGGTTGGGTTCCAATGATTCATAAAAAATGACTCCTGAGAGAACATATGATCCTGACAACGGTGTAAACGATAAGTTCAATGGTTGGGATTTATTTGTATCCCGATAACATGCATCTTTGAGATGCTTATCCAAGGATATATCCAAAAATCTCAATAGTTGCACTTTGTATATAAAAGTATTTTTTGATTTCCAACTACAACCATTTTATAAACATAAGTTGGTCCTCGAGTATCTAATCCAGATTGGTAATTTCCGAGTCAACTTGGTAAGTAGGTTCAAAGGAGTTTTAACTTTAAAGCGTTGAGTTGAGCGCCTCGACGAGTTTTAAAAAATAGCTACCATATGAACTCATTTTAGGGTTCTATATTCTATCAATGTAATTCAATTCAAATTGTCAATCAATTCGTTTTCACAGTGGTCCCCTAAGAAGAAACAATTATGAAAAAAGCCAATGGTCATTAAGTTGGCAAGCCAAACCACTTTCCGCCAACCAAAACTCCACCTTTTACCCTTAAAGAATAAAAACATTGCACCATGACTCATAATGTATGATTGCTCTAAAGTTTGATCATCTACTACCTTCCAATATATATGCCATGAGATTCTTTTTTTTTGGGCCCACTAACCCTTTGTTTTTCTCATCGACCCATTAATTAATTAAAGTATTTCTCAATCCTACCTAATGTTTTTCTTGTAATTGGGAGATAAAAATTCTAGTCGACTTTTGCTTCTAATGGACTCTTTTCATAATCTTGTTTGGCTAACTATACATTTCATTTCAGCATGCCTTAGTTGAACACTGTGTTCAACACTGCGCTGATGTGGCAGTGCATAGAAAACCGTTGATTTTTTAACTTGTATCTTGAGAAAAAAATCTATGATTATCTATGCACTGCCAAGTCAGCGTAGTGCTGAACGCAGTGTCCAACGAAGGCAGTGTAGCACGACTCTTTTTGAAGAAAAAGCAAGAAACATATTGTGCCATGTTTATGATTTTAGTTGATTTCTATTTCTAATTATGGAAGAAGCCCATCTACAATCCAATTCCAAACCAAATAACACACGCATACACTTATGGATGAACACTACTTTAAACATTTTCTCATGTGGTATGTGGAAACAAACATTGGCCTACATTCATTGAGAAAAAAAAAACATTTTTTCTAGACAAGTGGTTTTATTTGTACTATATAAGCCATACTAATGCCTAAATGTACAAAAAACTAAAATATATTATTTTACAACTACTAGCTAGTAACATATAATATAAATTAAAATAGAGTAGAACACATGGTGTGGTAGTGGTAGTAGTACTTGAAAGGTCAACGCATCTTGGATGAGTAGGCAAAGAAGTTTTGTTCTAATTGGAAGGAGAAAGAGAAGGAGGAGGATCAACAGCACAAGAGGTGCAGTTACAGGTTTTGGGTACGAAGGCACATACACCATAAGGCTTGTTTGGGAGCTGACAATCGATGCCGAAGCAGCAAGACATGGATGCACAAGTGCTTGGATCAACAGTAGTACCAGATGGGCAACACTTACACATGAGGCATATCTGGAACGGTTCACTTCCCTCGTTGTCCTCCATCATCCTATACTCTGTCGGGCCCACTGGTTTTAGTACTAAATCGCTCGAATTCGAAGAACCTGCATGCATGGTTTTAATTTTTTTCTCTCCATTAATTCTTATTTGCATCCCTTTATATGTATTGGAGTACTTAATAGAACTATATACATATGTATATATGTCATGTCAAATAGAAATACCAATAAGAAGAAGAAAATTAAAGAAGATTTGGGGGTGTGGGAACCAATTCACTTACCTGAAGTACAGCTTAGTTTTGCCACCAAGACCACTGCTACTAGTAGTGTTAGGGTGTATCTGATGAAGTCACCCATGGAGAGAGAGAGAGAGAGAGAGAGAGTTGTGTGGTGGAGAAGACTGGAGAAGGGTATAAGAGGAAGAGATATTTTTCTCTCTGCCCTTTGTAAACTAAATTATGGAAAGTTGCTTGCTCTAGGCAGAAATAGGAAATAAGAAAATCCAAAGGCACTAGAAATTTGACATGACAAGTGTCAAGTTTGATTAAATATTCAATGACTGTATGTAATGTGGTACCACCATGATTATTTCTGTAACAAAACTTTAAAACTTTGTTTTGTCCCTCTTTTTTAACTTTTGGAAAATAATGATATTCTATTGTTGGGTTGTTTTACTGTTAGTAAGGATTGTAAATTAAGCAAATATTATTTAAGACTGCTGATTTTGTAACTCAACCTGACAGAATAACTAAAAAACTCACCGACGTGGCATGTGCAAAGAACCTTAATTTTTTTTGCCTCGGGAGTTATCCTGATAAGTTGAGTTAGAAAATCGTTACACATTATTTAAAGTTGTTTCATTTTGTGTAAAAAAAATGATTTCTAAACTTAGATAAAAGCAGTTATTTAATTGAAAATCTAAATACCATTAATAAATATTTCTGTATGGCATTGTTAGTATTATCTATTATGTTTTATTACTATATATATTTCAAAACAATGATAGGGACACTACCTATTGCCCAATCCAATAAGCTTATTCAAAACCAATCAAATTAGATTTTGCTTGCCAAAGGGCTGGCCAAACACACGAGTTGTCATTGGGCTGTAAAAGAATTGTGCTGTTTATAGCAGTTTTAATCATGGATTAATTAGTCGATCGTCAAGGACCAATCATGACAGCCAAGCTAGTCCAATGCAATATGCCACCTCTTTATGTGAAGATATTTATCTCAATAAATGATAAAGTTGAAACTAAAGAAGACTTAAATGATTAATTTTCTTCTTCTTGTTATTATTATTTCATCTTGAAATAATGGGATAAACCCGCGAAAAAAATAAAATAAATGCCATTTAAAAAATTCAAATATTTAATTTCTTTTGGGCACATCCCAAGATCTCTTGCTGTGATGTTTGCAAGCACCAAGGATCAGCTTTTACTAAAAATACATTTTATCATTATTATTTTTGATGGGTAAGCTGGACTTGAACCCATGACCTCAAAGTTAAGGTTGCAACATAGCCGACTCAGCTATGTGGAGAAGCCCATTTGTTCTTATTTGTAGTTGAAAAACCTGATTTAATCCCAAACCTATCAGATCTTCTAACTAAAATGGCAAAGAGGCTCTAATGAAATATTTATGTATTTTATTTATTGAGATTTTACTTGAGAAATTGTGAGAATGTGCCAACCAACAATTTGAGGTAAGTTATCCTAAAATCCTTCAACAAGGATGTAGGACCTTGCGGCCCACAAGCACATGTAAATTATATGTGGACACAAGCCTCATAGATTATTATTTTTGTATCTGTTTATATATATTTTTATAAAGACTAGAGAAAGACCAACAGAGTCAGAATTGCAGGCATACAGCCAACATGACCTTCATATCTTTCTCTCTTCTTCTTCTTTTTTTTTTTTTTAGGCGTGTAAAGCTGTCTCTCTGTCTTATTTGAATTAAATAAATAGAAAAATGTACAAAATGTATGGATAAGCATCTGTATGACTTTCCATGCAACATAGATCTGACGACACATGGTGGGCCATGGGTTATCTGCATATTTGAGATCTGATCTAACCAACAAGGTATGTAATTTCTTCATATTTGCTAATTCATTGGGTAATGGCAGATTTTTTTCAATTAATTGAAATAAATAAGTCCACTACATTAGTTTTATTTTACAAATTGGATGTAGAGCATGTGTTCCATGACTCAGACAGTATTAAAACCGAATCTCTCCCAAATTTTAGTGCCATATCAATTGTAAAATGCAGATATTATTCCTGGAATCAAGTTAGAGAATCTCAAGTTTTGTCCTATTTTTTTGCAAATTAAATTATGTTTCATCTCATATACATGAGAGAAAGAAAATTTTATTGTGAAATAGAAGAGAAGCTGATGTACTACTTTGCAAACCATTGCAACTATCTATTGGGTCCATGGTCTGGCATTTTGGCCCGTCCCATTGCTAATCTAATTATTAAAATCAGCCTGTTTACTGATTTTTTGACATTGAATTGGAGCATTTTATTTTCTATTGGGCTTGGAATCATAGTTTACAATTCCCTTTCTTTTATTTTTTTCCTTATTAGTTGTAAAGAGAACGGGAGGTTGGCATATTAGTTCCAAAGAGATGAGGTACCTAGAACTTTTGACCTGATCTCTCAGCCCATCACTATGTCTCTTACCAAGATTTTGGTTTGTCACACACTATGTGAAACATGCATCACATCAGATTGGATCCAATCCTTCAGTATCTTTTGGTTAGTTATAACCAACAGGATTTGTGTGTAAGATTGAAGTCGAAACCTTATTTTAATGTTTTAGAACCAAAAATGATTCCAGATATCAGACAAAGGTATTATGATAAATTTGGTTCAACTCAAAACCAATTGGCAATGAGTGGAGTGGCCCAGGAGCTTATAAGGAGAGAGACAAGGCAATGAGTGTCTGGTGTGGGACTAAATTCAACATTATTGTTCTGGGGACCAGATTGTAAGATAAGAAGGAATTAGACCAACGTTGGCCTATACTATTGCCCACATAATCCACTAGAGAATTTCATCAACGACATGAATAGAACAATGAACCAAGGGTCAAAATCATGTGCACATGAAATTGAGATGCACCTTTGGGGATATGCCAATTTCAGAGGTGCCAAAGAGGGTTTACTTTCAAGTTATGGAAACAGAAGGTATTGGGCACTGACTTTATCCAACCAATTTGGTCTCTATGCGGGGGGATGGGGTGTCGTTAATCCATGTTGATTCAGTTTTCTTGATTATTTACTTTGACACTATTGCAACTAATATTTTGAAGCATGAAATGAATTATATCAGACAAAATATGTATAAAAATTTGGGTTTCCAAGCGATAAAGATCAGTGACAAAATAACAAGTGCTAAAGATAAAGATTAAGGACTTATCCAAAAAAACAAGATAAAGATTAGGGCCAAATATAATTGTAACCGATCAGTTCTGATAATAAGAGTTTCCATATACAAGCCTTGGAGCTTAGAAATGAGCCATATCCTCATGTTCTTTACTAACGTCTGTAACAGAACAAGAATATGGTCATCTTAGATGACAACAAACTAAGTTCTGTTAGATGACAGCAGCAATATTAATCCCACATCCATCAGCATCAAAGGACTTCTCACCACACCCAAACCTTCCAACCAATAACTAGTACTTGACTCCTGTTCTCTTAACAAGATTTAGAAGCTCATCAATGCATACTATGTATGTCTTATGCAAGTTAAGTACACATGACAAAATGCTATTGTTACCAACATCTGTGGAAAGCTTATAAATGATAACTATGTAGCAACACATGTCTAAGTAGACATCTCTATGAGAAAAGCTTTTGATACTCATCTGCTTCTTGAGCCATTTCATCCATGCTCCTGTCCTTCCTTTCTATATCCAAATCGAACTTCTGCTTTAACTCTTTCTCATTCATACCTAACTATTCAACAAGATCAATATCCCCAAGATACTAGAATCAATCCACCTCAACCGGAGTTAAATTACATGCAAGTGAAAGAATGCATCATAGAAAGCTTTCGACTTACAGCATCATGAATCTCATCATTTTTCCCATAGTCACCACCTTCTAGGCTAGGTGCCACCACCACTTTTTGCAATTAAAGGTAAGAGAGAGAATTCATGTCTCCCAATTTGGGTTATCTTCGTGCAAAATCATTTTCCCCAAGTTACCATTTATGAAGGCATTATTTGATGAAGCAATCTTTCAAAGTAGCCATCAAAATGCTTTAATCAAGAACGTGCACTTTATGTACCATAACTATTGTACATAAATCTGTATCATATATCTAGTATAATTTTAGGAATTATGCAGAATTGACATTCAATCATAAATACTTTGCATGATCTCAAAATTGAGCATATTACATTCTTCTCTTCCATACCTTCAGTGTTTCTTTGAGGCGGAATTTCAAAGAGAGTTTGATTGAATTCGGAAGAACTAAAGACAGCAAGTTAGTGTGAGTCTCAAGTGCAAGGTGAAGAATTTGTTAACCCTATAACACTAGGTACCAAAGGTATGGTTTTAAGTGACTCATGTTACCAAAGGTTGACAGCCACAAGTCCCATAGAGAGAAGAGACAAATCCATAGAACCCACAAGGGATTTGGAAGCACAGACCGATGCAAAGGAGATTCATATTAGTAAGTTAGACGGTACATTGGTTGATAGGGAAGTGAAACTGGTGGGTTTATGGCAGACTGATACAGGCGTATTGAAACCATCAACAAACTCAAGGTCGAAATGTTTAATGTGGACATGCTTAAGGTTAAGATGTGAGAGTTTGCCGAGTCTCTCAAAGCCGAGATCATTGCTGCTGTCAAAATTTCTATGGTTTTCAAAGGGGTCCATAAACCTTTGAGATTCATTTCAAAATCTTGATTTCAAAGGGACAAATGTAACATCGAGATTTCTTGTAATTTCTGGATTTCAAAAGGCTCAAAGAAAGGTACCTCCATATTATCTGATGAAAAACTTAGAATGTTAAGTGGTAGAGACAATAAATCAATGAAACAAACCTCCAACACAAGTGAGAACTGAAGTCATAAAACAGTCAAGTTAAAGGTCCAAAACTGCGTGCTGTTCATTCTCAATCAGTCAATATTTCATTCATGTCTAGTACTTTGGAAAACATGCAAAGCTGTTAGGTACTGCAAAGCTGTATGCTCTTGTAGGAAGTACTCAATGTACATGCTATTTAACAAGCAAGGGGATAGAAGAATAACATGTCTATGACTATGTTGTCATCCATATTTATCTGAAAATGAAAGACAAAAAATTAGACTTGTTGTCTGTCTTGAATTGCAAATGTAAGTGAGGACGCTTTATAATAATGCTCAAGCTGATGGCCAATCTTCTGTGCTGTGAGCCACAAATCACTAGTCATGTTGGTTGTGAGAACAACAAAGTGCTTACTTCACACCTCGAATAGATGAGCACATGTAAATAAAGTCAAGTGATCAACCGAAACGTCCAAGAAAAGCACAGTTACGACAACAATCCAATTAAAAATTCATAGCAAATTAAATCCCATTAACAGGCATGCAAACACTCACCCAATGCTCAACCGGGAGAATCTTGAATGTGCTGACATATATATATATATATAGATCACAAGAACCTTTAAAAGGCATATCTATATAATAAAATAAAAAACTGTAGGGTCAATTTTTGTGAGGGACAAACTTCCATCCACCTAGGATAAACATTCCATCCAACTATAATTTTTGTGGGATCCACTTTATTGTCTTTCTTTTTCACCCTTCTAATTTCACTATATTTTCTCTTTACTCCTTTAACCCACTTCATTATTTTTTATCTTTTACCCCGTAATCTCCAAAACATAAAACGACTAAATTTTATCCAATAAAAAATTAACTAGATATTATGCATAAGTTGCAGGCTATGGCCATGCAAAAATGACCCAAATAGTTATCATGTATGTATACTCATGTATATACTTATAGAAGAGTATATTTGTTTAGGTGCATCCTTAACATAATTTAACTAGAGCGCATGTAGGCAAATTTATAAGTGCATGCATGTTTGGTATAACATGGCTCATTTTTCTCTCATTTCTCTCCATTATTTTTCTTTTCTCTCCTCACTTAACAATCCAAACAATAGAAATGGAGAGAAATTCTTTTTTTTATTCTTTTTTTTTTCTCTCCATTTCTCTTAATCCAGACACACCGTTAAACGGGTTAGTTTTTCCTCTCTCTCTCTAAATGGGAGAGAAAAGAAATACTCATGACTAATAAAAACACTAAAAATTACAACTCTACATTTTTTTTTACCAAATTTAAATTTTCTATTGTTAAACTAAACAAGATGGAAATAAACTAGATTCCTTCTCTCTTTCTTTTCTGTTAATTAGTTTCTTTTCTCTTCATTTCTCTCAATCCGATAGGAGTGAGAGACAAAAGTAAGTGAGAAGGTACAAAATGTAAATGTAGATGACTTACTTTACCTTTATTAGGCTTATTTTGCAACAAAGTTTGTCATCTATCTGAAATATATATATATATATGGGAGGCGTTCAATGGCCAACTTTTTGGCAAAACATTTTTCAAAACATGAGTTAGAAATTTGGAATGGGCTGATTTTTGGTGAGGATGATCTCTACGGTGAGGAGATCATCCTCACCAAAAACCAGCCCATTCCAAAACTTCTAACCCATGTTTATAAGCTGAAAAAATGGGACCGTCCATTTTTTGTAAACTGTTTTTGATGGGATTAGAAGTTTTGGAATGGGCTGATTTTTGGTGAGGATGATCTCCTCACCGTAGAGATCATCCTCACCAAAAATCAGCCCATTCCAAAACTTCTAACCCATGTTTTGAAAAATGTTTTGCCAAAATGTTTGGTGCTGAACATTTCCCATATATATATAATATATATGGGAAATGTTCAAACACCCTAAGTTTTACCACACACTTTAACAACGTTTTTGTCCTACATGGGTTAGAAGTTTTGGAATGAGCTGATTTTTGGTGAGGATGATCTCTATGATTAGAAGATCCTCCCAAAAATCAGCCAATTCCGAAATGTTTAGCCCCATGTTTACACGTTGAAAAATCGTGGACCGTCCATTTTTTGTAAATCATTTTGATGGGGTTAGAAGTTTTGGAATGAGCTGATTTTTGGTGAGGATGATCTCCTCACCATAGAGATCATCCTCACCAAAAATCAGCTCATTCCGAAACTTCTAACCCATGTAAGACAAAACGCGTTTTTAAAGTGTGTGGTTAAAACTAAGGGTGGCGAACGGGACCCTATATATATATATATATTAATCTAAGAGTAATAACTCCTATTTAAATAATTTGAATATATCTATATTTAAAGATGAATCCTGCTAGAATTCCCTCAAGATTGGACCTCATATGGCACATTTTGACTTGAAAAAACATCTATGATTCCTATAGACTTTCACATCAAGTCGTGCGTTATGAGGTCCAATCATCGGCATTATTCTTAAATCATTTTAAATAGAGTTGTTATAAGATTACTTACTAGGTGGCATGCACAATCGACTCCGTGACATGACAAGTTCAAAAATGACAAGTTTGGGAATCAGTACGCCTTGGGATACACGATTGTACTACATCATAAAAAGCGTATCCCAAGGGAGCCGTGTATTCCAAGGCGTAAGATCGCGGTTCCTGAACTTGTCCACGTCAGGGAGTCGATTGAGTATGGCACCTGCTGAGTCATTTTATCAGGACTCTTTTAAATAAGTTTTGGGAGGCTTTGACTCGTCCGATTCATCTCGTCTCGCTGAAAATCGTTAATACGTGGCTTTCTCAAAACGTGAATGAAAGAGGGAGACAAGATTTGTGGATAAATCCTCTGTAGCGTTTGTAGATTGTAGAGAGAGAGAGAGAGAGAGGCCTCTCAAGCAAAGAAAGGGAAGCTGATAGAGAGTTTCATCAATGGCCATGGCAATGGCGTGTGGTTCATCAACTTGGTGTATGGCCTCTCTTAGGTCTGCCCTTCCTTCAACTTCAACCCCACCTTCTCTTCGCTTTCCCTCCTCTTCTCAACTCAAATTCTCTACCCAAACATCACCCAAACCGCTCCTCCGCTCTTTCACAGGTCTCTCTCCACTAAATCCCCTTCTTTCACTCGGTAATTTCCCTCTCTCTCTCTCTAGTCTCTACTTGTTGTTCAAATTATGTTTCTCAACAGTTCAGTAACCCTAACTACTGAGTACAAACTAACAAATCTCTTCCATTCCATCCGATGTTTCTCTTGCAGATCAATCTAACTTGGAGTACAACTTCGTTGTCATCGAAAGTGGAGGCCGATTCTACGCAATGAGACATGGGAGGCGAGTTCCAAAGCTCAACCGTCCTCCTGACCAGCGTAAAGCCCTACTACGAGGCCTCACTACTCAACTCCTCAAACATGGTAGAATCAAGACCACTAGAGCTAGGGCTAGTGCCATGAGGAAGTACGTAGATAAAATGATCACCTTAGCCAAAGACGGCTCTCTTCATAAGCGGCGACAAGCTTTGGGTTTCATTTACGAAAAGCAGATCGTCCACGCCTTGTTTGCTGAGGTCCCAGATCGTTATGGGGAGAGAAATGGAGGCTACACAAGAATCATAAGAACGCTGCCCCGCCGTGGGGACAATGCCCCCATGGCCTACATTGAGCTTGTCTAGTCTAGTCTAGTCTAGTCTAGGTAATAATTTCTTTGTGCTGAGGTTTTGTTTTATTTATTTATTATGAACAATTGCAGTTGCATTCCATCGATTACTTGTCTTGAAATGTTGTTATTATTTTAATGCTAATGTAATTGTATGTGACCATGTTACCAAATGAATGCTTATCGAATTTTGGATGTAAAACATGTCAATGAAGGCAGTGTTGATTGTATTATACATTTTCTTGGAATCAACTTATAATTCAGATATTCAGAGTAAATTGTTAACAAGTAGGATTATCCTGTTCATGAATAATACAAGATCATTCTGTATCCTTGCACTTTTGTATAATTATACTGTACTCTGTTAATTTTAAACTAAAATGTGCAACATCGAATGCACATCACAAGATATTATACATTTAATCCCCTGAGTTTGTAATGTTCTGTAATGAAATCAGATCAAAACAACCATCAACGTCGGTCATGGGGAATGAACACTGCCTCATCGATCTCGTTGTTGTAATCTGCAAGATTACGAGGGCTCCTGTTAAGAACTCATAGGAGTAATTTACCAACATCCACTTTCAGTGGGATCTCGACACCTTTTTTTTCCCCCATTGTATGAGCTTGTTACTACTTCGATTGCCACCCCACTTCCTGCTGCTTCTAGTAATTAACCTCCCACTTCATTGCAAATCAGTGTGCTTAGTTAATAACTATGTCTATTATTGGATTTGGAGCAATACATTATCAGTTGCGATTCGATTTCTGGTTCAAGTCTTCTTACCAAATTCTGTTTTTAGGTCCAGATTTGTTTGTACGATTTAAACCAATTATTGCTGAAACATTTTAATGCCAAGCAATTTATGTTGAAACTGGCAATGTTTAAAAATGGGTCGAGGGTATACGAGTCTTTTCTTTCCAGTGAGGTGTGAGTATGCCATACTTTTTTTCCCTTAAACAAAGCTTTCATTTTTTTTTTTGTTGATAAATTTATAGAACTCAAAAACTGCAAAATAAAAAGAAATACATAAGTTAGACGATTTACCATAGATATACTCATACCGAGGTAAGATTATTAAAATACTGGCTAGTTATTATGCCACGTCTGTGTTGTCGTTCAGTTGACTCTCAAGCGATGATGTACTGAGTATCCATTGACTATATTCTCTAGAATCTACTTCTAATGTAAAGCTCAAGTTTTTAGGAGGTTAACTGTTTTGTCAGTTTTGATTTTTTCTACCACCATATAATTTTGGTTGTTTACTTGGAAACATTTATAACCAAATCTACCCAGACCATGTATGCCAGCTTGACTAGTTTAAAATATAGGATTATGATTCTTTTCTTTTATTTTTTTATTTGGTAACCTAAGAAAATTATGAGTTTGTTCTAATATTGGAGATGGTTATCTATTTATTACAATCTATCTATCTATCTATCTATATATATATATATATATATATATATGGGTCAGGTTCAAGGGCCATATGAGAAAACATATGTAAAAACTTTCGTTTTTAATAAAATTTTAAAATATGGGTTAGAAATTTTGGATTGAGTTGATTTTTTGTGAGGATGATCTCTATGATGGGAAGATCATCCAAAAAAAAATCAGCCCAATCTGAAACTTCTAACCCCATTAAAAGTGATTTAGAATGTGGACCGTCGATTTTTTACCAATTTTTATCACTAATTTGTAAATCACTTTTGATGGATTTAGAAGTTTCTGATTGAGCTGATTTTTTGTGAGGATGATCTTTTCATCATAGTGACCATCCTTGCAAAAAATCAGCTCAATCCAAAACCTCTAACTCTTATTTTGAAAAACGAAAGTTTTTTCATATGTTTTCTCATATGGCCCTTGAACTGCCCCCTATATATATATATATATTTATCTCATCATCAAGAAATAATAGTTTCTCTATGCATGACGAAGTACAATGACATACACACTCATGTTTTGTTGAACTTTTTCATAGAGGCTCAAATCATATGCTTGGTGTACCATTAGATATTAGCAGTTTGATGATTATCTGAACTGCACTTAAGCTGTCAAAGTCCTGTTTGGATTGGCATAAAATTGTACTATTGCAAAACCAAATGAGCTTAAAATTGTTGATTGAAGTAAATCAATGTTTGTCTATTTGGTGCCACATCTTTTTTCCAATCCTTTTATTGATTACAAAATCAGTGAACATGCGAGCTCCTGTGATAAGACCTATGCTATTCTACTCCAAGCCTTTTCAAATTTTTATGTTTTGAATGCAACCCTTAATGTGTCACCTTAGAAACTCTATCCCATCCCTTCTCTTTTCCCATCTGTAGCTGTACTATTATATATTTGTGACATCGGAATCTCTGGATTCCTGGTCATTTTGGTTCAGAAGATGGCTTATTTTTTCGGCAACACTTGCTTCTTGCTGCTTCTGAGTAATCAAGTCCTTTTTGTTTCAAACCCCACCATGCGAACGCAACTCACTGCATTGATATTGTAAATAATCCCTAAATTACGTATTAAAAAAAATCCTCGAACTCCTTCAAATTTTATATAATAAAAAAAACAGTTGATTATTTATGTCCAATTTTATATTTCATTCCTAGAGTTGAAGCAAATTCTTTCGCTGATTAAAAACAGAAAGCACCCAAGAATATTTGTCTTGGTAACCTGTTCAATTCTTTGTCTTTTGTTCAACCATCATCCTTTCCAGGTTTTGCAATTTGGGGCTCCAAGGTTCCCTCTAAAATTTCCTTCTTTATTTGGTCTGCGGTCTTGGGAAACATTATTACTTTGGACCATTTGATGTCTAGAGGGGATATTTTTGTGAACTTGCTTCCTTTGCAAATCCAACAAGGAATATTTTTGTTAATCATGTTCTTATCCATTGTCCCTTTGCTAGCGAAGTCTAGGCACATTTTGTGTCTTTGTTTGGTTTCCAGTGGTGTCTTCCTCCTTCTGTTCATGCTTTGTTTGAGAGTTAGGCTGTTAAAAATCTTCCTTTGAAAAGTAGAATCCTGTGGACATTAACCCTTTTTTATATTTGTTGGGGCATCTGGCTGGAACAGAATGACAAGAGTGTTTGATGGAAAGGAGAATTCCTTGCAAGATGTGTTGTTTTCGATTTTGGGTTTTGGGCTAAGCGGTTCAGAGGGAGTTTTTTTTTTGTTTTTAGTTGAAGACTTTCGGTTTAGATAGGTGCTCTTTTGTACTAGTTGATCAGCCACGTCTTTGATGGAACATAGCCTAGATAGCGTACCAATTAGACAAACAATTGTAGCTGCCTGAGGTGTCAAAACTTTTATTCTGATCACAAACTTGACGATAAACTTTCTTCATACTCTTCTTGGATGACAGAATTTCGTTTTCTAGGCCTGCTTACTCCTTTTCCATGCACCTGCTGCAATAAATGTGCCTTGTGATTCTGTAATAATAAAGCTTACACCTACATATGGCATGATCCTTGGAGCGCTGTAGGGATCCTGATGCACAATAGGCAACAAGAGACCGACATAGAGTTAAGGCTTCACGGGGAAACAAAAGTGAGTTCTTTGATTCGCCAAGACTTATGGATTCTCCCTATGCATTTGACTGCCACCTTGGGGCTCATATGGGACAACATTCGAACCTTGGAGTTGGATGGCACTGAAGAAGACAAAGTGATATGGAAATCAGATCCGAAAGGTGTATTCACGTTGAAATCTGCTTACAAAGCCTTGCAACAACCCAACCCACAAGTCACCTGGCACAAGTTAGTTTGGTTCTCTAACAACATCAAGAGACATAGTGCTACCTCATGGCTTGGATTGAACAAGGTCTTAAAACCCATGACAAACTAATGGCCATGGGAATTACCCAACACTCGAAATGTTGCTTCTGCAGGAATGCCCCTGAAAATGAAAGTCACTTATTCCTTGAGTGTGACTATGCCTTTGGGTTGTGGCAGAGATTGTTAAAGAGAAGTAACATCAACCATTTAAACAAACACTAGGATTCTGAGGTAGAATGGTTGAGTAACCACATCAAGGGGAATTCCTTACGCTCACTCGTTAAAAAGCTTGATTTTAATGCATTCATACACCACATATGACTAGAAAGATGCAGAAGAATCTTCAAGAATAGCTTTCTTCCTTCAAATCTGTTGGAAAATTTCATCATTAGAGATGTCATCCTTAGAACTAAAAGCATAGACACAACCACTGAGGACAACGCTGCAAACAGAGAGTTTATGAACTCATGAAACATCAACTCTAAATTCGAGGTAAAAAACACCATGAGATGCAAATGGATCAAGCCTATTCAAGGTGAATGTGCGCTCAACACTGATGGCTCCCTCAGAGGCAATGTGGGGGGAGAAAGAGCTATAATCAGAGATGACCAAGGAAGAACAATAGGAGCATTGGCGGAAACCACCCATGGGGAATCAATTCTGTACTATGAGCTTCAAGCGATTCTTAAAGGTTTGGACATGGCAAATACCTTTCACATTAGAGCCCTGAATGTTAGAGTGGACTAAAAAATAGTTATCGACTGCATAAATGACCTAAACAAGACCCCTTGGAAAGAAGAGAAGCTGGTCAAAGTCATCAAAGCTAAAGCCTTATTGTTCCACAAGATTGACTTCTCCTTCTGCTTTAGAGAGACAAATCAAGCTGCGGATTTCTTAGCTAGTTACCTTACTGACCCTGGTAGCATTAGGTTGGATCCTTTAAGCCTCCCTACTAATCTCAAGACCATCATATGTAAGGATGTCTACGGGCACGTCTATGAAAGAATGTAAGGGCCTTCTGTTTTCTGGTTGGGGGTCTGCCTAACCCCCCCTTAATTTTCAAAAAAATAAAAATAAATAAAGCTTACACCTTTTTTGGTTTGATTAACCACCCCATCAAAGTTAATTTTAAGTCAACCTTCATCTGCCTTTTTCTAGAAGAATGTCCTGATCATGTCCAACTGAACATTGTCTCCTTAATGTTTGTGCATCAAGCATTCGTCATGCATATCTTAAGGCCGGATATTGTCCACAAATCCATATATTCAAGACAAGTATAACACTAAAAAAGAGATTTTATTTTTATGATTTGTTAAATTTAAATTCCTCCTCGTCAATATCCAAGCCAAATTTCTTTATTA
This sequence comes from Akebia trifoliata, assembly GCF_017979445.1. Lineage (NCBI taxonomy): Eukaryota > Viridiplantae > Streptophyta > Magnoliopsida > Ranunculales > Lardizabalaceae > Akebia > Akebia trifoliata. Next base: position 29,507,297 of record NC_141389.1, on the reverse strand, counting down.
CCCATTCGGAGTGAGTTTCTTGCAACTGAAATGATCATATGGAGAACCTAGAGGTGAACCAAATCCTCATTGAAGTTTGAAGTTAGGCAATCAAAATTTGTGATCATCATGTCATCTTCTTTTTTTTTTTTTTTGATAAGTATCACATGTCTTCTTCAAAGCCTTGTCCCAAAATATTTGGCATTGGCTGAATGAGTCTTGTTCCGTTACTTAATTATTTCTAAAGCCATGTCTTCTATTATTAAAAGTATGTTCATGTCCCCTCTTAACTCGGTCCACATTCTTTTGAGTCTTCCTCTCACTTTGTTAAAACCTTTGACTTATAAGTTACTTGTAACTGGTGCTGTGATGGGCCACAGCCTAAACCATCTCAATCGACTTTATCTTAGTTTATCACATATTGGGCAATTACATTTTCATGAATATGTTCATTTCACTTCAATAATCTTCTCACTTATCCATCTTAGCAGTCATTTTTTCTACATTCAATCAATGATCATGTTACTTTTTAATCATCCAAGATACAGTTTCGTAAAATGTATCAGTCAGTCATTTTATAAAAAAAAATTCTTTTAATTTGGGATGTGTTGGCCACATAGCACACAGATATACCTTTAAGAATTTGGTTACAAGTATCCTGGCTCAGATAGGCACTGGATGTTCCTAATCATCATGTAGCATCGTTCTACAGTCTATTGATTTTGATTTGAAGATTTAGTTCCCATTTGTACAGCAATGAGTTTACATGCGAACTTGGTAAATTTAAGATTTGTTCATCAATGCCTCACCCCGGACCTCATCTTCCACAACTTGACAACTTTGGTGAATCCTTTGGACTCTCTCTGCTATATGACATGAAAAATCATATCACCATTGCATCAATTAGCAATTACAGAATTTAAGAACCCTCACATACTTTGAAAAATCATATCATGTAATTTATAAATTTGAACTAAGTTGTGTAAATTTTTCATACTTTGTCACATAAGAAAATAAAAAAAGTTTGATAAATAACATTTTATTTTTCCCTTCAAGGAAATTCCCATAGAATGTAAGAGCACTTTAGTCATTTGAAGTGATTAATGTCGCCAATAGCCATTTAAATTTTTTAAATACTTTTAAATGTGATCTGTCAAAGTCAAAGAAAGACTCAAAAGCAACCCCACACGGCCTCACAAGACTTGATGACCCTTGGGGTTTAAGTCTTTGGGGCTCTTAACTTTGGCCAATTCAAAGGATTTGGACCTGAAGTTCCAACTTGTGGAAGTTAGGACACCCGTTACACTTTCAGAAGAAATGTTTGAAAACAACTTTCCACCCACTCATTGCGCGTCCTTTACCCTATTACCTAAATTAAAGAGGAACAAAGTCAAAAAAACTTTAATCTGTGGGTTTTTTTTATTTATCATAAATAATTTTTACAGAATTATAGAAAGCTTGGTTCTACAAAACACACTATTGTGGGTCATAGCAACTCCATATATCAATCCCAATAATTAATTTAATGTACACTTCTTGGATCATATCGATAAGCTGGATTTACATAGGGTGAATAGATACTATCACAGACCTCATATGATCATCTTCTTGAATGTCGATTGTAAGCTTGATTTCATTTCAAGAGCTCGATCACGCGGAGATTTTAGGTGGTCTACTTGAGAGATTACACATATAGACAGTTGTTTTGAACTCCAAGAAGCTTTACATTCATCACGCTTGTGTGACACCAAAATGGAGAGAAGACTTGTCCCTGAATATAGATTTGGAAGGAGTCTCTAGAAAAATACACTATTAATTATTTTATTTTAAAAAAAAATTATAATTTAGCACACATTTTGAATTATCCTAAATATATTTTAGATTATTCTTATGGTATATTGCTATATAAGAGTATTTTAAAAATTCAATGATTTTATAAAAAATTTCTGAAATTTTCTATGACCTTTCAAACTCTCTATTTCTTATGAAATATGGACTGATTATAAATAAAAAGACATAGCCCTTCAATTGACAAGTTAACATCATAGAGAGAATAATCACTTGGATCATACATAAACCATATAAATGCAATTATAGTAGGCTTAAAGAAGATCTCATAATAGAGTCCTTGCTTCTTAGAGGTCCCTTGTTTAACAGAGGGATGGATATGAGTACACCCTCACATAATCTCAAAAAAGAAAAAATGATACCTAATTATCATAATTGTCTTGTTTATGGCCTACTTGGTCATTTGTGGTGATGATATGGTTCCTACTATAAATCTTTCTTGCATGTGATGCAAGTGATGACCTTCCCAAGGACAAATAAGTTGTAGGTAGAAAATAAGCAATTAACCCTCATAACTCAAGATCTGTGACTTGTAATATGATATTAATGTTGGATCCAAAAATCTTTCAATTAACATAAATGAGTGTTTTTATACACAAAATGATTTCTTGAGATACTTGAACGTGTTCTAGTTAGCCTCCATGCGCTTATTCTTTGCCATTTTTTTTATTGTTTATTCGACATATCCTCAATTTAGAATCTATTTTAGATGCAATAATTTTGATGGTGAAGTTTCGTTAGGGAATTAAATAAATATCATCGTCTCCCTTGCCCGAGTATTAAATATTATTGTTTGTCATCAATTATTCATGGCCCTATTGAAATAGTATTCTTCTATCTTTACATTAATGATTATTATTTCCACTCTAAGAAGCTTTGGTTACTAGTAAACGTTAACTGTGTTTTGGACTCTTTTAAATTAGCCTTCGACTTATGATCAGAAACCTTCTCCTTATATAAGCTTGTTATTCCTGAAAGTTGAAGCATTAGGTCTTCTTAAGGACTGCTCCTTCCCCTTTAAAAAATATCAAAACCTTCTTTTTCTTCGGCAATTTATAGGACTAAATATCTTCACAAAGAAGAGTGAACACGAGAGAAAACCATCTTGTTTTTTCCTTCGATCGGAATGATTTAAAGCAAGAATAACATATCACATAAAGTAAGAACAGCCACAACCTAAGCACCAAGTACCAACAACAACAAAGAAAATATGTAAGTATGACGTAGAAATTCACAATATACTCACCTTGATTGTGAATTGGTACTTGTCAACATGGTGGAGTGCCTTTTGGCCTGAGAAGTAGTTCAAATGTTACTCCGTACCTTCAACCCATTACCAGAAGAAGACTCAAAGAAGACTCCATTATACTGAAGATTCTCCACAAGAGTTTGGAGATCCAAGAGAATGTTTTCTGGTTTCACATGGCAATGTATGATGCAATCTCTGCATTTCTCATGGAGATAAACCAATCCACTTGCGATCCCAAGCGCAATTTGGTATCTAGTTTTCCAATCGAGAGTCTTGGAGTCTCTTTGGAATAAATGATTGTCTAAGGAACCATTTGGCATGTATTCATAGACTATCAACCTTTTGGTACCTTCGGAGCAAAACCCACGAAGACGAACCAAATTTACATGCTGAATTGTTCCGATTGTGCTAACTTCTGCTCGGAATTGTTTCTCTCCTTGTCTGAGCCCTTCAAGTATCTTGACGGATATGGCAGTCGAATCAGATAATGTTCCTTTAAAAACAGAACCGAAGCCTCCTCCCCCCAACCTTTCGGCAAAGTTCTTTGTTGCAGAATGTAAATCTTTGTACCTAAAGGGCACGAGAGAGCCTTCAACACCCTTCAATGGTCCCATCAATTGATTCCATTGGCTTCTCCATATCAGCACAAAAGTGATGCCAAGGAGAGCTAAAACCCCAATAACGACTACAACTACAATGACTATAGTAGATGTTTCTTCTTTCTATGCTTAGAACTTGGTAGCTCTGAAGCCGCTAGTCGAAGATACATGCCTCTTTCATTTATGTCTCAGATACATGCCTCTTTCATTTATGTCTCCTTCGGAAAGTTGTTTCATGTCCTACAACCCTCCATTCCATATCGAACACCCGCCGTTGTACGAATAAGCAGAACAAGAACAATTGTTCAAGCAAGCCAATTCACATTCTTGAAAACTCCCTACTGTTACATTCTGTGGATTTTTCGGCAATTGCATCTCGGGCATCAAAAGGAACCTATATTTTATATTGCCGTCCTTGCATTTTAAAGGCATCTTTCTCACACACTCACTCGACCAATCGCTCAAATTCCAGTTTTTGAGAGACTTTGGTTCAAAAAACCTTGCAAGCATTCACAGTTTGGCAAGCTTTTTTTATTACAAATACCAAAGGTCCACAAAGCGAGTAAGGTTCACAATGATCGTTCGGCCGAGTCCAAAGCAATAACCACTCTTTGCTAGTGTTCAACCAAGTAAATTGCTGAATTTGTCCAGATAAATCAATGACAAACCTTGAAAGAATAGAACTATCTTCAACTGTATAAGTGAAATAGTTCTCTTTTTCGTTTGAAACATAGTTAAAATCATAGAAACAATTCGACATCATTTCGGGTACCAACGTAAAAATCTTTCCAATAAAAATCTTTAGACACAAAATCCAATGGTTGAGATTTATGAATATCTCGATAACACAAATCTCGGAGAGATTTATCATGAGGATAAATCTCAATCATTGGATTTTGAATTTAAAGGATTGTTTTCCATGAGTCATTCTTAGGAGTCAAGAGATCCTGACCAGTATTAGTATTCATGTAGAGATCGTTGTTAGCAATCAATCATTTAATTCGTCAAAAAATTGTGAATTTTTTGTATGCTCCCTTCACAAAACCGTAGATCCTTTTCTTGGGGATACACAAGGATAGAGATTTATGATTATGTGAACTACACGATTCTACTTTCATATTAAAGATTTATCCCTTTTCAAAATAACATTGACCGCTGACATTGTTTCACACATCGGTGTACATGATGGAACCATACCATAGAATATCTCAAACAATTTTGGTTCTGTGCACTTAATTTCAACGTTACTTGAGCATTTTCCTTACCTTTAAGACCTTCATTAACTGGTCAAAAGTCAAGAATTCTAAGTTAGTTCTGAGTCACGACTAAATGGGTCGTCCAACGATAGGAATTCCAATTATTAGTAACGGTCCAGATGGATCACTGCATTTATTTCAGATTGCATACGCCGCTGACCATCTTTTTTATTTTTTGTTGCGTCAACACATGGTTGTGTCTCTCCATCAAACAGAACGGAGGGTTAAGATTACAGGAAAAATAAAAACAGATTTCATAGAGATCAGTAGTAAACATTTTTCTAGTGAAATGGAACAGATCCTCTACGACTAGAATAAAATGGACGGATCCACCACCAATTCCAACTAGAGATATATATATACATGTAGGTCCATCGAGAAAAAAAACTCTCCTATTACGCCTACCTTTGTTGATTATTTTGCTGGGATGACGCAAAGGGTGACAATTACCCTAGATGCGTTGTGTCACCCTCGTGTTCTCATTTGTGTCACTCCAACATTAGTGTTATTTATTATTTGAATCATGATCTAACTTAACTCATTCTATAAATACCTCACTCTTAACTAATCAGATTACACCAAAAGAAGAAACAAGAAAGAAGAAAGAAGAGAGAAAATAATAAGAAGAAGAAGAAGCCATGGAACTACAACTAGTTGCCAAGGTCTTCTTTTCACTTGCTTTGCTTTGTATATTAACTTCGTTTCTTCGTATCTATAACGCACTCTGCTTAAAGCCTCAAAGGCTACGTTCAAAGCTCAAAAAACAAGGTATCGATGGTCCTCAACCTTCCTTCCTCTATGGAAATATTCCTGAGATGAAGAAGATCCAATCAATGGTTCCAAAGGGCCCACAGCAACAACCCATCACGAATCACGATTGTACTTTCATTCTCTTCCCATATTTCGAGCAGTGGAGAAAAGAATACGGCAAAGTATTCATGTTTTCACTGGGGAACGTGCAACTGTTGTACGTGACCCACCCGGATGTTGTGAAGGAAATGAGCCTCTACACATCTTTGGATTTGGGGAAGCCAGCATACCAACAGAAGGAAAGAGGGACTTTGCTTGGACAAGGCATCCTCACCTCCAATGGTGCAATGTGGGCTCACCAAAGGAAAGTCATTGCTCCTGAGTTATACATGGACAGAGTTAAGGTAATTAAATAATAATAATAATAATAATAGACAGATTCTATTGCCACACCTACTTTTGCTAACGCCACCCCAATATGCTTGCTCATTCTCAAGTCATGATTTACATATGAATTGGGGTGTTGTTAGCAAAAGTTGGTGTGACAATAGAACCTCTATAATAATAGGCTTTGTGCTTGTACTTTTATTTTTTCTTCTATAATTATGTTTACTAATGATATAGTTAATATAATTGAATATCTATATATACTATTATTGTAGGGCATGGTGAACCTAATGGTGGAGGCAACCAACATACTAACAAAATCATGGGAGAATAAAATTGAAAGTGAGGGTGGAGTTGCTGACATAAGAGCTGATACAGACTTGAGAACCTTCTCTTCCTTTGTGATCTCTAAAACTTTGTTTGGGAACAGTTATGCCAAAGGGACAGAGATATTTCTAAGGCTTAGGGGTATTCAAAAGGCCCTATCAAACCCTAGTCTACTTAGTGGGCTCCCAGGCTTGAGGTGTGTATAAATTTCATCAACTATTACTCTTGATTCTAAATATTTGATTACAAATTTAAAATATCGGAAAATAATTTCTATGATCTAGATATCTTCCAACCAAGAACAACAGAGAGATATGGAGATTAGAAAAAGAAGTGTACTCGATGATTTTGAGGATAGTGAAGGATCGAACCAATGAAACATTTGAGAAAGATCTCTTACAATCGATCATCGAAGGTGCTGAAAATGGTGACCTAAGGCAGGATGAAGTTGAGAAATTCATTGTCGATAATTGCAAGAACATCTATCTTGCTGGGTATGAGACAACTGCGATTTCCGCATCATGGGCCTTGATGCTATTGGCTTCACATCCATCATGGCAAAATCTTGTCCGTGCTGAGATAGTTGAAGTATGCGGTGGGAATGTTCCAGATGCTGATATGCTTCGAAAGATGAAAATGGTACCCCATGAATTAGATTCTACTCTTCTTTATTCTTTGGGTATTATATATGATGCATCATAATAAGATTTAGAATAATGATGAATGCACACGGTTTGGTACACGGCTGATATGGCAAGGGCACAGAACCGCATATCTTTTTCCTGTGTTTCCCGATGAAAAAGATCTATGGTTCTGTGCCTTTGCCACATCAGCCATGTACCAAAACCGCATGCATCCATCACCACTCTTAAGATTTATTACTATAGCCTAGGGTCTTCATACTTTAGTAATCATCATTCAAGAAACCATTTATTTCAATTCCCATGGCAGATGACAATGGTGATTCAAGAGTCGTTGCGTCTTTACCCTCCTGCAACATTTATGTCAAGGGAGGCCTTCAAAGACATGAAATTTGGAGGCATCCACATTCCGAAAGGCATCAATCTTTGGATATCAGTGCTACCCTTACACCATGATCCCGAAATTTGGGGGCCTGATGTCCACAAGTTTAATCCTGAGAGGTTCACAAATGGACTTAATAGTGCCTGCAAGTTCCCACAGGCGTACATGCCATTTGGTGTGGGACCACGCATATGTGCTGGACAAAACTTTGCCATTGTAGAATTGAAGATAGTATTGGCTCTAATTCTATCAAAATTCTCTTTCACACTTTCTCCTAAGTATCGTCACTCGCCTTCATTCAGATTGGTAGTAGAGCCTGAATATGGAGTCGATCTTATTGTAAAGAAGGTGTAAAAACCTTTAAAGTTTAGCAAATAAGAAAGCAAATTATACTTTTTGCTTTTATGTATTTGGTGCAAGTCTATGTTTCGTGTTGGTTTTTTCTATCTTATAACTTCATGTTTTTTTTCTTCTACACAACTTGGTAATTTTGTCAACAATAATATTGAAGTATTATTTTCTTCTATCTTCAGATCAATCTATTATAAAGGGACTCCTCAAGTAGTGCAAAATTAATAAATTTAATGATTTAATTCTGCTATCTTGAATAAGATTTGAAGTTTAAGTGAGGAAAAAAATTCAACATATGTGCTTTTGAGAACCGATACCCTCGTGGCATTACATGAAAACTGGAAAATTTGACAAAAAAAATTGACGGGCCAAGGCCCACAAATTTTAGAAATTGAATTTTGACGGTTAAGATTGTAGAAATTCTTGATATTCCCATATTTGACGGCTTTGAGCTGTCAAATTTCTCGCATCCTTCATTAATTTGATAATTTTGACCCATCGAAAAAAAAATTTGACAATGAAAAATTCAACGCCAATTCAACCCCTTAGTCTATCGAATTTTATGAAATTTGACGACACCATCAAATTTGGGCTTTTTCACATTGTGCAGATCAGTTAGGACAATGTTTACTAACATCAATTTCCCTGAGCCGGGAGGCAATGGCAATTCAAGGAGCCATCACTCATAAATGGGAAGTTTGGTACCCAAATATAGGTTTTTTTTTTTTTTTCAAATATTCCCAATGACACTACTTTGATGCATATAGGTGGCGGATCAGGTTTTGACCTACAACTTAAATTTTCTATGGTGCACCAATTTTATTTGAGTCATGATAATATGACTCATCAGGTGGCATACTCAATCGACTCCCTGATGTGGACAAGTTCAAGAATTGTATATGTGTACGCCTAGGGATACATGATTGCACTGCCCCATAAAAAAGTGTCTCCTGAGGAAATTGTGTATCCTAAGGCGTATAGATCTATGGTTGCCAAACTTGTCCATGTTAGGGAGTCCATTGAGTATGCCACCTAACGAGTGAAGACTCGATCGGGACTCATTTTATTTTCTTCGATGGTTACCTCTAATAGGAAAGAATTGCATCATGAATAGGGCTAGTAATGGGCCAAATAATATCCATTTACCCGACTCACCCTACCTGAGTTATTCAGGTACAAGTACAATTTTTTTTTTTATCTTTTTTAAGAAATCAGGTAAATTTATCCACAATTATTTTTATCTGACTATTTTTAGGGTCGAGTATGGATATGCATCCAATCCAATCAAAATATCTATTTATTCGAGCTTAAGACAGTTAATTCATAATAAAATATATGTATAACTCAAAATTAAAGTTTTTTTCCATCTTCACCATGAGGTGTATAAATCCAACTTGAATATCCACTTGAAAGTTGGGTACAAGTCAGATACGGGTATCCTTGAAAAAAGTGGATAAATGGTCGGATGTAACTAAGGACATCCTTAGCATAAGTGGGTAAAAAATCGGATATGGATAACCGGGTAAAATATTAGATAAGGATATGAAAATAGCTTCATCCCATACCTGACCCATTGCCAGTCCTAGTTATGAGTGGGTGAAGTTTACGCCACTATGAATAAATTCTTAAATAATTGTGTATATTTTTCCATAAAAAATCAACTATTACTTTTGTTATTCAGAAAAAATTTCATATGCATCATGCCTTTTAAAACCCTGCTGGCAACATCTATGTTGTTTTTTTTAATTCGATGTTGAAATCCCACCTGATACATTTTCTAGCATCAAATATTGTTGGATAAAAAGCGTCCAATGCCCACCGGTTAACCAGTGCCACATGAATCAGAGAAAATTGAGGACTTTGGTCACTGCGTTCTAGGGGCGGAGCCATGATTTTGTCCTCCTAGGGGCAATAAGAGGAAAAAAAAAAAAAAGGTGTGTGTGTAGCTCTTAAATTCTAATAGAATTTGTAAATTCTTGTGACTCGTTGCCCTCACTATAAATCCGCCCTGACCCTCTTCCTCCATTTAATTTTCCTACTTTTATTTAAATTAACGACTAAAAGTTTAGGACTTTGACACTCTCCATCAAGACTTTGACACTCTCCATCAAGAAGGTTAAGATAAGTGAAAAAAATTCTTTTATATTTATCCTTTATTCTTAATTCTTTAGGCATATATATTCCTTTTTCTTAAAAAATACTTTCATTACCAAGTTAATTAGTAAGATTTCAAATCTTATTAAAGCTATGTTTGGATTGAGAGACGTAGAGAGAAGAGAAACTTGATTTTTTTTTCCATCATGTTTGGATTGATAGGAGAGAATTTGGGATAATTTTGAAATTTTAAAATATCTGAAAAGAAATTTAGGGACAGAATTGAAATTATAAAATATTTTAAAAAGATTCTCTCCACTTTTAAATAAAAAGAAAATTCATCTTTTTTTTTTCTTTCCAATTCTTTTCTCTTCTCTCCTCACTTAACAATCAAAACAAGAGAAATGGGAAGAAACTCATTTATTTTCTCTTCTCTTGATTTCTCTCAATCCAAACACGACATTAGCGTGGTTGAACTCAAATAGATTATCAAATGGGCAATCTAAATTTAAAATTAAAATTCAACGGTGAAAAATAAGTTTTTTTTTCAAGATTTATAGAATTTTGTCCTCTACATCCCTGTAGCATCGGATTATGTATTTGGATTTCACAAGATGAACTCTATGACCTTAAGTAAGATTTCAAATCTTACTAAGTTAGTAAGACTAGTCTTACTCTTTTTCTTATGATGGAGAGCCTCAACCTCATCCTAGGATGAGGCCATTGTTTTCCAAGGTATTACTTTTCTCCAATATAAAAAGCAGAAACAGTACTCAAGACGCTAAGCGGGCTTTATCTTTTGTTTTTTGTTTTTTTTTGTTTTTTTTAAATCACAACATGTGGTAAGCATGATTTAACAGTAGTGATTTGCTATTAAAAAACGAAGGTCTTAAGCTGTTAATTAAAACATGAGAGCTATTATTACCACACCAACTTTTACTAATGCTACAATAATTCCTATATAAATCATTAAAGAATTGCACATGGTTGGTGTGGCGTTAGAAAAGAAACAGATCCTCAGGTAGGTATAGCGAGTGGCCTTCATTACGTCTTTAAACCATTCTATTGAGAATGATAGACTACACTAACGTGTGTCCGACTAAATATTTCATTCTCAATCTATCTAGAAGGAGGAAAAAAAAAAAAACCATTCATCATGTCAAGCTCACCTTTGTTTACAATCTATGATAAATCTTTTTATTCCCCCGTTAACACATCTATATATAAATAATCCACTCTTAAATCCTCAAGACTTACACCCAAGAAGGAGACAAGAGAGAAGAAGAAGACATGGAACTACAACTAGTTGCTAAGATCTTATTTTCACTTGCTTTGATTTATATATGTAACTTGTTTCTTTGTCTCTTTAACGCACTCTGCTTAAAGCCTCAAAGGCTACGTTCAAAGCTCAAAAAACAAGGTATCGATGGTCCTCAACCTTCCTTCCTCTATGGAAACATTCCTGAGATGAAGAAGATCCAATCAATGGTTCCAAAGGGCCCACAACAACAACCCATCACGAATCACGATTGTACTTCCATTCTCTTCCCATATTTCGAGCAGTGGAGGAAGGAATATGGAAAAGTATTCACGTTTTCCTTGGGGAGAGTGCAACTGTTGTATGTGACCCACCCGGATATGGTGAAGGAAATGAGCCTCTACACATCTTTGGACTTGGGAAAGCCAGCATACCAACAGAAAGAACGAGGGGCATTACTTGGACAAGGCATCCTCACCTCCAATGGTGCAATGTGGGCTCACCAGAGGAGAGTCATTGCTCCTGAGTTATACATGGACAGAGTTAAGGTAAGTAAATAATAATAATAATAATAATAATAGAGAGCTACCAACTTTTACTAACACCACACCATCTGTGTGCAATTACATAGGAATTGGTGTGGCAATAGTTACTCTCTAATAATAATAAGCTTTAATTTGATCTTCTTGTTCTTTTTTTTTTCTTTATGATTACTGATGATATACTTAATAAAATTAAATATCTAATATTGTAGGGCATGGTGAACCTAATGGTGGAGGCAACCAACATACTAACAAAATCATGGGAGACTAAAATTGGAACTGAGGGGGGAGTTGCTGACATAAGAGCTGATACAGACTTGAGAACTTTCTCTTCCTTTGTGATCTCAAAAACTTTGTTTGGGAACAGCTATGCCAAAGGGACAGAGATATTTCTAAGGTTTAGGGGTATTCAAAAGGCCTTGTCCACACCTAGTCTACTTAGTGGGCTCCCTGGTTTGAGGTGTGTATCAATTTCACCAAACTCACTCTTGAATGATACTAAATATTTGATTACAAATTTAAAAATATATTGGAAAATAATTTCTATGATCTAGATATCTTCCGAACAAGAACAATAGAAAGATATGGAGATTAGAAAAAGAGGTGCACTCAATGATTTTAAGGATAGTGAAGGAGCGTACGGATGAAACATCTGAGAAGGATCTCTTAAAATCGATCATCGAGGGTGCTAAAAATGGTGACCTAAGTGGAAGTGCAGCTAAGCAATTCATCGTTGATAATTGCAAGAACATTTACTTGGCTGGGTACGAGACAACTGCAATTTCTGCATCATGGGCATTGATGCTATTGGCTTCATATCCAGAATGGCAAGATCGCGTTCGTGCTGAACTGGTTGAAGTGTGTGGTGGGAATGTTCCAGATTCTGATATGCTTCGAAAGATGAAAACGGTACCCGTGGATTAAATTTTATATTATATATATAACTTCTTAAAACTTTTAATAAACCATTTATTTCAATTCCAATGGCAGATGACAATGGTGATTCAAGAATCATTGCGTCTTTACCCTCCCGCAACATTTATATCAAGGGAGGCCTACAAGGACATGAAATTTGGAGGCATCCACATTCCGAAAGGTGTAAACCTTTGGATATCGGTGTTACCCTTGCACCATGACCCCGAAATTTGGGGACCTGATGTCCACAAGTTTAATCCTGAGAGGTTTGCTAATGGACTTAGTAGTGCATGCAAGTTCCCACACGCATACATGCCATTTGGTGTAGGACCACGCATATGTGCTGGACAGAATTTTGCGTTAGTAGAATTGAAGATAGTATTGGCTCTAATTCTATCAAAATTCTCTTTCACACTTTCTCCTAAGTATCGCCACTCGCCTTCATTCAGATTGGTAGTAGAGCCAGAATATGGAGTCGATCTTATCGTAAAGAAGGTGTAAAAACCTTTAAAGTTTAGCAAAGAAAGCAAATTATACTAATTGCTTTAATATATTTGGTGTAAGTCTATGGATCAAGTTCATTTTGTTTTTTTTTCTCTTATAACTTCACATTCTTTATCTTCTAAGCAACTTTGTACTTTTTTCAACAATAAACTTGAAATAACATTTTTCTTGTTATAATGGGACTCCTCAAGTAGTGCAAAATTAATAAATTTGATGATTTAATTCTACCATCGCTAATTAGATTTGAAGTTTAATTGTAAGGAAAAAAAAAATTCTTCCTCTATGATTTTGAGAACGGACACCTTTGCAAATCAATTGGAACAATGTTTATAAATATCAATTTACGTGAGCGAGCTGGCCATGGCAAGTCAAGGAGCCATCACTCATAAAGGGGAAGTTAGGTACCACACAGTTGTCCAACTATTCCCCAGTGCCTGTCATCACTAATAGGTGGTGGGTCAGTTTTTTTAATACAATTTAAATTTCCTATGGTACACTAATTTTATTCTGATTTTGTTAAGTGCACACGTTCAAAGTGCATCAAGTGCACTTTGCAACGTGGATTTTGTACCAGAAATGCCTTTAAAATTTTATTTTTTCAAAATCCCCTCCATTTTCAATTTCCAAAAATGTATTTATTGCACTTTAACGTGTGCCCCAGCCCCTAAGGCAACAACGTTAACAAAACCCATTTTATTCTCGTCATTAGTTACCACTAAATGGAAAGAATTACTTTATGGGTGGGTGAAGTTTACACCACAGTGAATAAATTCTCAAATAATTGTGAATATTTTTGCATCAAATGAAAAAATAATTAAGAAAATATTCAATTTGATCAGGTAATTCGAAAATTAACAATATTCACAAACTAATGAACCTGGCCTAATGAATATTTCATGAAGAATCCACATATTGACCCACGGTATTGTCACCAGTCATATTGGTATTGTCACCAGTCATATTTTAGATACTTCAAATTGTACTTATCTAATTTATCGACTTATCAAGAATTTTTTTTTTTTTTTTTTTTGTTAAGCAAGTATATGTATAGATTTTAAAATTTTGAATTATGTACAATCGATCAGGCTGAGGCATAACTTATTTCATAGTTTTTTATTTTCAAGTTGCGAAGATTCATGTAATCACTAATCATCCATCTACATGAAGGGAAATCCTCCCATTTCTGAAGATTTTGTTATAATCATTGGTTGGGTGTTGACTTTATTTAAATGATAATTGGTTGCAACAACGTTGAGATAAATTATCCTGACTGGGCTTAGACCCATGTCTTACTTGGTTTGACAAATTGCAAATTAAGCAACTTTGAGGTTGTGGGTTCAAGTCCAGCTTACTCATCCAAAAAGAAAAAAAAAAGATATTATTCTGAACTGGTGCCGGTTATCTCACTCATGATTGGTCAAAATTCATTCATTTTCTTCTCAAAAACAATCATCTTCAACCTCGTGATTCTATCCACTAAACCTTCAAACCTTAAGGCAAGATAAGATTTTGGTGGAAGTATAAAATAATTGGTTATTGGGTAAAAAATCAAAGATTTACTTTAAAGGATCGGAAAATACGAGATTGAAATTATGAATTGAAGATAAGATTGAGTAGATTAAAAAAGATATACCGTAAAGTTTAAAGATGACTGGTTTTGAGAAGAAAAAAAAAATGATGGTTTCTAGCTGAAGATTGAAGATGAGGGCATTTGAGTCTTTTTTATTTTATTTTAATTTTCCATTAGTCTATGAAGAAGACTATGGTCAAGGGAAGCATGTTATCAGTTTTCAAAACATAAGGCATGTCTCTAATATACACCAAAACGTGGGGTGTATGTCTAAATTATCCTTATATAATTTTACAAATTTATCGTAATAATTGACCTAAGTAGGTTGAATTCAATGTTCTTTAATTAATTAATAAATTACTAGTTTGGTATGCAAATTATACTCAGCTTAACATGGTTTTTTAAATGGAAAATAAAGCACATATATGGGAATCTATTTGGTGGCATACACGAATAATTAAATAAAATTATGTTTGTCTTGTATCATAGGTACAATTGATTGGTCAGCCACAAAAGCCTTTGATGTGTTGTTGTAATCGTGGGTCATGATGTGTTCTTGTTTTGGAGCTGTTGATAGGATCTTTGGAATGTTTCCATAAAGAAATGAAGGTGGAGGACCTTTGATCCCTTGTTTTCGAAGCTTTGATCATAGCCATCGATCAGGTTTAAGCAGAGATTATTATAGAGACGTGAAAATGAGTTAAATATATAAAGCAAAGTAAGTGAAGTGAAGATCTTCATAACTAGTTTCAGTTCACGCTCTCCCTTCTTCAATTATCCTTTTTTAGGTTTTAGTGTCTCATGAGGTGTTCAAAGTGGGTTATTTATTGATGGAAAACTCCAGCCTCAAATAATATTTTCAAGTTTCTCTATCAAACAAACCGCTGATATGGAAATTAATGGATGCTCACCAAATTATCTATCCTATTATATTGGTCCTTATAAAATATATTATTTTCGTCACATCTCAAACGAATTCAAATTTATTGTTAAAGAAAAAATATGTTAAGTTGATAAACCAATGGCATGATGCCACATGTACAATGAAAATTATAAAAATAAAATGAATAATGATTGTCTGATGCCCTGTTACACACTCTCCTTAAATGTGGAATGAGCTAGAATCATAGATTTTTTTCCAAGATACATAACTACACATATTTATGGGGATGTACAATTGTGTATCACGAGAAAATATATATATATGATTCTAACCCATGCCACATCAGGAAGCATTTCCAAAGGAGTACGTCAACAAAATCACGATTCGAGGAAAATCCTAAATTGGTTCTTAGGACGATGCTTTTAACAATGGGTTGACATGGTAATGGATACAGAACTATCAATGCTTATTCCCGAGATACGAGAGAAATGATATATGACTCTGTGTACACCACCAGGTCAGCACAGTGTCCTAGGAAGTCATTACAGAACAATTCATCATATGCTTTAAGAACTTAATTGGTTAATCATTTTCTTCTAATAAATCGGCTGATTTTTTTATTTGACTAATGATAATTTATACTCATTTTTTAAAATACCCCCCCCCCTACATTTTTTTAACCTGACAATTATAGAGTCATAAATCTTTTTCATGTGTATCTTGAGGCAAATGATCTATGATTTTGTGATGAAGGCGTATGGGGTGTCTAAAAAAAAGTGTGAGATTATCCCAATTCTTTTTGTTTTTATTTTTACTTTTTTCAATATACATGATGGTGTCATGCCATTAATTCAACAGTTAGGCACCATTTTTTTTTTCTTTTCTAACAGCACATCTCAAACACTGTTTGATGGAGAGCCTAAAATTCGTTTGAGATTTAGAATATTATATTCTTCTGGAGTTTGGAGTTTGGAATTTGGATGAGTTTAAGAAACAATCTTGGAATGAAAAAAATTCCAAAACATATTTTTCTACAAGTGGGACCCAAACCCTACATCAGGTTTGAATACCGTCTGTCAATTGTAGTACAGTCAAGGAATGACATCTGGCAGTAATTTACCTTTCAAAGTCATCAGGTTTTCTTTTTATAATACTAGTGGTGTTGACTGTCGACCGCTATTTTCTCACTAACAACATGTAAAGAAAAATAAAAATTCCTGACTGAATATGCCATCTTGACCGTTGACGAGATAGTAATAATTGATTTTTGACCACTTCAAATGGAATCCCTAGGAAATATCACCCCAATCTAGCCGGCAGATTCGTAAAAAAAATCCTTGTTTTTTATTTTTAAAACAAATCTTCTAGGTTGATTATTGGACTAAATCATTAATTATATCTTGTTGATTATAATATGATTCTTTTTATCTTTGAACCCAAATAATATACCAATAAAATTAACCTTTAAACTATATATATAAATAAATAAGTCTTTTTTTAATATATTTTATTATTTAATATTTGTTTAGTCGACTTGACCGACTCTACTTCCAAGTTTTCGAGTCAAGTTGGATTTTAGAGTTTTAAAGTCACATATAGATAGGGGTAATGGCATGATCTTTTTCTACATAAAAAGATTCTCGGAGAGATATCTTCCTTTTTTTATCGAGGGATGTCTTGGCCACTACACCTAACGGTAGTAGATTATCATATTTATTTATTATATATGAGAAAACTTAAAGAGTTGGTCAAAAATACCAGTCTGTCAAATATTGCATTTGGTAACACTCTTTCCCCTACTAATTTTCATAATTTTTTTGCACCCGACTTGTAGGACCTTCAAACCAAACTAAGTTGATTGATAAATATTTGCGGCCAATTCCTTTCCCTAAGCATCTTAGTTATTTCACATTCCTTTCCCTAACCATTCTATTGTTCTTTTAAAATGATAAGTAGTTAACCCCAAAGGTTTGGTGAGCTTAGATGGTCAAGACCACACCTGAGGAAGCTGAGCCCGACCCATTAATTGGCATCCCAAATGACATGCCTACTTCACACCTTGGGGAGGAAATGTGTTGCTCACCCCATGACTAGCCTTGAACATTTGGCTGGGATTTCAGGATCCTTGAATCAATAGGGATCATAGCTTTTCAAAAGTAGTTAATTTGTTATCTTATTTGTTTGGAAGCATAAATTTCATTATTTTTGAAAAACAAAGAGTTCGTTAACGACAACTCATGATCAGAGTGTTCGTTTGGCTATTATTATAATAAACTTACCCTATGGGGTAAAAAGACAAATATGAGATAATATTACAACCACCAAAAAGAAATCCTCTTATTCCATATATATGCTTCCATTAATTACAATAAAACAAAGTATAATTTGCTTATTCATAAATCATAAAACATAAAACATACAACAAGGTTTCTACACCTTCTTCATGATCAGATTGACTCCATATTCAGGCTCTACATTCATTCGGAATAAAGGCGAGTGACGATACTTAGAAGAGAGGGTGAAAGAGAATTTTGATAGAACTTGAGCCAATACTATCTTCAATTCTATCATAGCAAAGTTCTGTCCAGCACAAATACGTGGTCCCACACCAAATGGCATGTATGCGTGTGGAAACTTGCATGCACGATTGAGTCCATTAGCGAACCTCTCAGGATTAAACTCATGGGCATCGGGTCCCCAATTTTTGGGATCATGGTGAAAGGGTAGTACTGATATCCAAATATTGACACCTTTGGGAATGAGAATATCTCTGAATTTCATGTCCTTCAAGGCCTCCCTTGTCATTAATGTTGCAGGAGGATAAAGACGCAACGACTCTTGAATCACCATTGTCAACTGCCAAGGTAAATAATTGATTTATTAAAAAGTTCAAGAAAAAATATGTCATAAGTATGATGATAAGTGCTGAGCCTAGGATTATGATGACAATACACTTTATTTCTGCATAACTAACACCTAGGTATTTTGGTGTATTAGTTGGATTTGTAATATTTGGTATTAGAGCCAGCACCACGTCTCGAGTTCAAATCTTGGAAGGAAGAACATGAGGAAAAAGATACCTGGGGCATTGAAAGGAAGAATATGGTAGAGTGAAAGTTGGCACAAAGTGGCTTTTGGGGTGGGGGGGGCGGGCATTAGTAGAAAGACGACATGGAAAAAAAGCTATCTAGGCTCAAAAATGAAGAAGGCTAGTAGACTGAAAACCACCACCACCAAGTGGGCCACTGTGGAATTCAGTTGTGGAGCATGGTGATATATATTTTACGACCCCAAAGAGATATGGGTTTTATTCTCTGTTCTATTTACAATTTTATTTGAATAATCTTGTCTCCAGGGGAGGAATTACATTGGGAGCAATTGTGGCACTTGCCCCCTGCCCCACACCTCCCACCCCTGAACACTTTCTTAAAATCTAAGGGTTTATATGTTATTGTGACCAATAGGAATAGTAGAAAACAAAAATACGCCGCTATTGCACCCCATTTTTTTTAAAATGCCCCAATAAATGAATAAAATCTCATTCATAGTACCGTTTTCATCTTTCGAAGCATATCAGCATTCAGTACATTCCCACCACATACTTCAACCACCTCATCACGAACCCGATCTTGCCATTCTGGATGAGAAGCCAATAGCATCAATACCCATGATAAGGATATTGCAGTTGTCTCATACCCTGCAAGATAAATGTTCTTACAATTATCAACAATGAATTGTTGAGCTGCATCTGCCCTTAGGTTTCCATCTTTAGCACCCTCAATGATAGATTGTAATAGATCCTTCTCAAATGTATCACAATTGCGTTCCTTCACTATCCTTAAAATCATCGAGTACACCTCATTGTCTAATCTCCATATCTCTCTGTTTCTCTTGGTCGGAAGATACCTAACGTAAAAACAATTTCCCAATAAATTAATATCATTTCATGATACTTTATATTTATATTCAAATATTTAATATACCATCAAGGCTAGCTGAGATGGGAAGGTGACTCGGTGTGCTATCCAGGTCACACCTTCAAATCCTATATGCCACTCCCCTTGAAAGTGACTATATGTAATGACTATATATATATATATATGTATATCAAGAGTTGTACACACCTCAAGACGCCAAACCCACTAAGTAAACTTGGCTTGGATAAGGCCTTCTGAATATTTCTAAGCCTTAGAAATATCTCTGTCCCTTTGGCATAACTGGTCCCGAATAAAACTTTTGAAATTACGAGGGAAGAGAAGGCTTTCAAGTCTGCATCAACGCCTATCTCTGCAACTCCCCCCTCACTTTCAATCTTGCTCTCCCATGACTCTGAAACTTTATTAAATGCCTCCCCTATAAGGTTCACCATGCCCTGTTATAATGGTATATAAATTTGATTAGATAGAAAATCAAAGTTAAGTAGCAAAAAAATTTAAAAAAAAATTAAAAAAAAAAAAAAAGATAAAAAGTTGGTGTGGCAAAGAAGTTCTATATAATAATTATTATTATTATTAGAGAGCTTCTATTGCCACATCAATAAAATGTTTCTATTATTATTTAATTACCTTAACTTTCTCCATGTATAACTCAGGAGCAATAACTTTTCTCTGATGAGCCCAGACTGCACCATTGGAGGAGAGTATGCCTTGTCCAAGCAAAGCCCCTCGCTCCTTCTGTTGGTATGTTGGCTTCCCCAAGTCCAAAGATGTACAAAGGATCATTTCCTTCACCACATCTGGATGGGTCAGATACAACAATTGCAAGTTTCCCAAAGAAAACGTGAATACTTCACCATATTGCTTACTCCACTGATGGAAATATGGAAATACTTTTGAAATGAAATCATGGGATATGATCTGTTCTTCTTGTTTTGGAACTGTTGATATGATCTTGTTCATCTCTGGAATGTTTCCATAGAGAAAAGAAGGTGGAGGACCTTTGATCCCTTGTTTTCGAAGCTTTGATCTTAGCCTTTCAGGTTTCAAGCACAGATCATTAAAAAGACGTAAAAACAAGCTAAATATATAAACCAAACCAAGTGAAAAGAAGATCTTCACAACTAGACTTAGTTGAAGTTCCATGGCTTTCTTACTTTTGTTTTTGTGTCTCATTCTCAAGAACTAGTGTTATTTATAGATGGAAATTAAACACTTGTCTCAAACAATATTTGAATTTTCTCTATTAAACCAAACCAAACCGTTGATATGGAAGAATAATTCCCATTCACATATCTCTAAAAATATAATAATATTATATAGATCTCTAGAAAATATATTCTTTATACACATCTCAGTCAGCAGCCCCTTATTTAATGAAGTTTGTTGAGTGCCTTCTATCGTTAGCTTGAAGAGTTGTGCTGGAGTGACATTGACTCATTGGTGTGCACAGAACCATAGATGCTTCTCACTCGTATCTCGATTAAAACCACCCATGTACACACATCCACGTCGACAATGTGTGATACAATATCAATTTCAATGCTACTTCAGTATTTTCCTTTAGAGGAAAAATGACCACGTGATACGTTTATATTAAAATATTTGCAAAACAAAGTTTCATGTTAGTCAAATTTGGACTTTTTAAGATCTAATATTCTACCATTTTCCAACTAAGGACTTTGCGTAACTTCGGTCCATATTATTATGTAAAATACCTAAACTATCCTTTTTCATATCAAATTATTAATTTATTCATAAATGCATCAAGAAATACTAAAAATACCATTGATTAACAAATACCACATAGGTACTCAATATAACCATTCAAACTTCACGATTGAACACGTCTTCACACATCTGTGAAGAACAATTCGCATAAATTATAAAAAAATTAGATAACTGTTATTGGCACTCCAGCTTTTTTTTTATTACACTTCAATTAAAAATTTAAAAAAATAAGTGAATGGTTAAAAATAAGTAAAAGTTAGGATGCCCATAGAAACTCTCTCATACGGAATAGATTGAGTTAGATACAATTTACATGTTTATTAAGGGTATTTTTGATATTTTATCATACATTCTTAAGGGAAGTCCAAATAAAATTCTTACAAAAAAATCGTTTGAGTTAGGACCAAAGTTTCTGTTTTAGTCTATATTTTCTAAAATGGGAAATTTGCGGTCATTTTCTCTACTATTCTCTTACAAATGGGCGTGCTGCATTTGTTTTGACTGGGCACTCAGGTCAAAATTGCGCTGCAGAAAATCACAGATTTCAAGAGAGAAAAAAACAGAAAAAAGGACAGAAAATTCTTCAATTAGTTTTAGTTGTCACGTTGGCATGAAAAGATTTCGATATGTTTTTCTAAAAGACGAAAAAACAATTTAACACATTTTTCGATATGTTTGGGCCCAAACCCACAACTGACACTTTAGAGTTTGGAGTCTGTTGTAGAACAGTAGTCAACAAATCAAGGAATCAGAGCCACCGCTATGTACGTTCAAAGTCTTTAGGTTTATTATATTAACGTTGCGTAACTTACAAAGTGGTGTCTAACACTATTTACACTATTTAGTAAGTATTTGATCCTTTTAGCTTCCCGAAAACATGATCCAATGCTTCTTGGTTGTTGAGGAAATTTTTTTATTAATTTTAAAAAAATATTTCAAATTTTTTTTTCATCATTGAAATTCAATTTTAAATTTGGGAGTTATGTGAAAGTTCCCTAGTTGTCCATTTTTAAAATCTTCCATAAAACTAGAAGGTGTCAATGGGTCTATTCTCAATAATTCATTTAATTTTTTTATATTTCAATTGGGATGTAATAAGTAAAAGTTGGGAGTGCCAATAACAGATTTCTATCAACAACATTAAATAAAGCCACGATATGATCTTCGTGTAGACTATTGATCTTTGACCATTCGATGATGTCTGCAAAGCTTAAAAAAAATTGCCTGGTTCAATAAGCCTATTTTGACCGTTGTCCCATGAGGATGAGGAAGTAATAATTGAATTTTGACCATTTCCAATGGAATCCCATATCAGCCGTTAGTTTGGTCAAAATATAATTTTCCTTGTTTTAATTTTAAAATAATCTTCTAGATTGATGACCAAGTGACCAACCCTCGGGGGCTGCTAAAATCCATTATTTATCTTGGACTTAATCATCTATTCTATCTTGTATATTTTTTTAATCTTTGAATCCAAATAATATACCAATAAAACCTCTACATGAAGTCATATTTTTTATATCCACATCTATTATGTAACGAGAGAGAGACGGCAGAGTAGAAGTGATTCGATATCAAAATTTGAGTAGTCATAAATATCCTCACTTTTATATTTAAATTTAACATAGATAGAATCATTTTTATAAATATAAAAAAAAAAAAAAAAATTTAAAGAGTCATAATAATCATAACTCGCCCACATGACATACTCAAAATGCTCACCTAACATGGCATGTGCTAAAACCATAGATCTTTGCTCCTTGGGATACACAACTACACATATTTATGGGGATGTGCAGTTTTGTATCCAGAGGAACAAATATTTATGATTCTAGCACATGCCACGTCAGGTGAGTATTTTGATAATGCCGCATGGGAGAGTTAGAAAATCATTCCTCAGAAGCCCTATTGATAAACATCGTTTGATCGATATTTTAAATTACAAATATTAAGCACTTTTGATACATGGTTGGCACATTCCACGTTCTAGTATAATATAAATAAATTAGCCTTTTCTTTGGGCATTACCACAACCATGGTTATCATCTTCATTCTTTTGGTGTCACTCACAACTCGAATTTAATATTATATATGTAGGTAAAAAAAATTATTTACCTCACCTCTAAACCTATATCTCAAGGTTATCTCGCTTTCTGTTCCTGCAAAAAGTCTCAAATCTAAGAGGGTTTTTCAAATTTAGATCCGTTGCCAACCAAGTAAATAGATAAAATAGAAGGACCGAATCAGAAGATATAAAATAAAATAAAAAAGGTCATTTACCTGTGTGTAGATACATTTATTTATAGATTTTTGTAATATTTCTTGTAATTTCGTATTTATAGATAATTCTACATATACCATTGTCTCCTACCTGAATTAAGATCTTTTTATATTTGTATTCTTAATTTTGTGTAGAATCATAATCTCCTTCTAACTTGGTATATTTGTGCCCTAATTAGGATATTGTAGGCCTAGGAAATATTCCATCTAGGGTTCAATTTCATTCTCTTACTAATTTTGTGATCTTTCCTTAATGAATTAACACCTCGCCCATATTAAGTTCAATGCTTAGGATTTTTACACACATCTCTCAGACTAACCCCTATCTAGGAGTCGAGTTAAGATATATGCTTGACTGAAGCATTCACCCACGTGATCTTCTTGATTTCGAAGGGGAAACACCAGTTACTTTTGATTTAATAATTGCTTTATCCCAATGGCCACGTAGGTTTTATTATTTTATTTATTTTGATAACCGAGTATCCTTGTAGATAGCAAACCAACCTCGTATCTGGACCTTGCCAATCCATAGACCATGGTCTTGTGTTTGTCCAAGAACTAGTCCCAGGGCACGTGCAACGCTCACACATTACATGCACCAGGTAGTGTAGATGCACCCTTTCCAATGGACGTTGAGGAATTAATGATCATATTAGGTATCGAGCTCACGACCTATGGACATTAGCCGCTTATTGGTGCAAAATTGCCATTGACCCAACCCCTTGAGGTTGGGGGGTGTCTTATTGATCCACGTCGTTGTACACAATTATACCCCCACAATATAATATCTATAATTAATGCTAATCTTAGACTTTGCAAATCATGATAAATTCTATCTTTTTGGATTTGTCATTTAGGCATGGTTTTGCAACTTCATAAATGAGCATACAAGTAAATTATAAAAATTGTGAAAAAAAATTCAGTCATTTTTTAAATATTTAATTATTAAATTAGATATAAATAATTTAAGTAAAAAAAATTGATTATAAATTCATACAAATGGTACATAAAAAAAAAAATTTATAATAAATCCTTTTTTATTATGATAGGAGTGTCCGGACTCATGGGCCTAACTAGTGCGGGCAAGGAAACGGCCTCTCTAAGCATCATATCTCATGCAAATCTCCTGGGTACATGCAATACCCCCTCTCCCGATATCTCATGATGAATGTTACAAGGGTCTTGTAAACGTGTGCCCTTAAAGTGCAATAAATACACCTTGGGAATAAGCATATAGGGGTATTTTGATAAAAACATAATTTTTTTAGGGAATTTTTCGATTCAAATTTCAAGTTCCCATGTGTAATTAGTGCACTTTAATGTGTGTCCTTACTGCACATGTTAACAATACCTATCATCAATTGTGTTGAACTCGTCTTTGAATGAGACTTTTAGAAAAAACTAAATATGGCATTTCCTCATCATTACTTATGTGTGTCACACCAATAAATATGAAAGAATGAATTGATTTTGTCAAGCTAAGTTAGGATTGAGCATGTTAAATCGAGACACAATTAAATGCACCACCTTGTCATAGAACAACAATTGATCGTATTAGATCTTTGCATTGAACTCCGTTCAAAATAAGTTTCATCTAAAGTCGCCCATGTGGGACCCACATAGTATGATAGTTTTTTACGTTATACGGTGTTTTTAATTATACTATCGATTGCTTTAACAAATGTTTACGAATTTTTGTGGTTGAAAACTCATAGACATATTTCCAACCATGTATGGGATAATTGCATTTAGTTACTTAAAAAGAATTTAGTAAAAAAATTATTTAGGCTTCTTTGCGTATTGTTAATCAAGAATATGCAAAATAATTGAGTAAAAAATCACACTAATCTGACAATTTTTTTGTCCCCCACTTGGTGGACCTTTGAACCAAACTAAGTTGGTTGATGATTTCTAGACATAATATTTGTAGCCAATTCCTTATGAAAAATGAAATTGCAGAAAAGAGAACAAAAAATCACACACAAACATAAAGATTTATGTGGTTTGTCGGTGTGCCCTACGTCTACAGATCGATCAGATAAAAAATAATCACTATTGTCAAACATTCATGGGTAAGAGCGCAAGCCCAGACCAAGGACTAGTCATCTAATTTAACCAGGGTTCCCCAATTTAGCCCAATTAGTCATCAAGCTTGGCCTGGCCCGGCCCATTGGCATTCCTACTGCACACCTTGGGAGCAAAGTTTTGCTTAACCCATGACTGGCCTCGAACATTTGCCTTGGATTTTAGGAGTCTTGAGTCCATATGGATCATTGCTTATTAAAAGCGCTTAATTCGTTATTTTATTTGTTTCAAAGCATTAGGACTTAAAATGGGTCGGATTTTATTCGAGTGATCCAAATTTAGTGGGTTTGATTCCTTCAAATATATCCAAATTAAAAAATGGATCAGATATGAATTGATATTAGTTGGCACGAGTCAGATCCAGGTCGGACATGAAGAGATCTTTAGTTCAAGTCATACCTTTTGTGATTTTCTTAACATAACCTTGAACTATTTTAAATTATCTAACCTGAACCAATTAATTTGGTCTAGTTGGAATCAGATATGGGTTTGGTAAAAACAAAATGGTTCATATATGATTTTAGCTAGTAGGATCTGAGTTGGCTCCAGATCTAGAATCCGAATAAATTTTTTGAATATATATCTACTCACATCCGGTTAAGCCCTAGAAAGCATCGATTTCACCATTTTTCAATACAATGAACCATTTTTCAGTAATATCCCTTCAAAATTGATTACATCCAATGGTTTTTGGGAAGAATCAATTCAAAAAATATTACCAATTAAAAAAAAAAAAAAATTGATCACCAAATAAACCTTATAATCAATTATGAGACATAATCATTGTTTACTACGTTGGATAATCATCTTGTAGTGGATTATGAGATCAATAATAATTATTGGCCCCATAAGTGTTCATGAAGGATGTATTGGGTTATTTCTTGTGTAATCAATTATTTTATTTTCTCTCTCTAAAATGTTAATCAATTTTGGATAATAGAATCAATTTCCATAATTTTCACCAAACAGTCCCTGAAGTTTGAGCTAGTTTGGACTCGTTCTTTTTTAAATTCCGAATTCGTTTTTGTATTTGGCGCCTTAAGAGTCGCTGTTAATTAACAACCTAACCTGACGCCCGAGTTTTCAGCGAAGTAACCTTCCTTCCGTTTCTACACTTTGAATATTTCAGTTTTGAGAGGAAAAAGATAACCAAAAAGAGAGAGAGATCGACGAAACCCTAAACTATTCCCCTCTCTCCCACATTGATAGAGTAAGAAATTTGATCTTCATGTAATAAATTTTTTTTTTTTTCAATTCTTCAGAAATGATTTTATGGAAATTCAATCGATAAATCACCTAATTAAGTTGCATCTTGTTGTTATTTATCCTATTTTGAATCAATATTCTGCCATTTTACTTTCTCATGAAGCAACCATTGAAGATTCAATGATTGCTTCATGAGACAAATTTTGATATTTTTTTTTTCTTCTTTTCTTACATCTTTGTTTGAGTTTGGAATGTGTTCTCTTTCTGGAAATATTTATGATGAAATAGATCTGAAAACCACAGGTTCTCTTTTTGTTCCATCTTTTCTCTATTATAATTTTAAGAAATCATATTAGTTCATTTGGTTTCGATTGTGATTATTATATTGGGAAAAAAATGATTTTACCATGGTCGAAGATCTCTGTTGAGTTCTGCATTTTTGAAGATTTATTTTGGATTTTTAATTTTCTTTCTTGTGTCCTTAATTTTACAGGGAAAAAAATGTTGGATCCCGTAGAAGACATTGCTTCTGAATCAGTAATGGAGAAGATTCATAACCACGATGTATCTTCCTCTTCGGATTCTGAAAGTGAGACACATTTGCTTTCGAGGAAGAATCGCTTGTTTGGGAGGCAGAAACCTGTGCACGCAGTCCTTGGCGGTGGAAAATGTAAATTATCTAGAGCTCTCCCTCCACTGTTTGTAATGCATCTGTGTCTTCTAACATTATGTTCTCTCTTCTTTTTTTTCCCATTAGTTATGTGCTTTACTAATTGAAAAAAGTTTAGAATTTTAAACATGTAGCTCTAGAATCTAAGTAGAGATGATGGGAGAAATATGATTCAAGTTGCCAAATCCAAATAGTTGAGAAAGAGACAGACAATGATAGCGATGATGATTCTCGTCAAAAGAAGAACAAAAATGATGCATGGTTGAGTACAACTGAATCAATTGGAAGTTAGTATGGATCCCATTGCACAATTTTATTTCTACATTTGATGGGCAATAAATTTAGAATAATGCTCAAGTGACCTTAAGATTGGACCTCACATCAAGATGTGGGTCCAATCTTAAGGTCACTCCAGCATGACTCATAAATTTATTGAAAGAAAAAAAAAGCACAATAATGAGGAGAAATGGTACATATAACTAAGAATAAGATATTACAATGGACAAACTGCATTAGAGTACAAGTTCCAAATCTAATACCATATGTTTGTTGTTCTTGGGTAAAACACTGGTTTAGAGACATTTTAGCTAATCAATCACAATAATGGAAATACATTTGAGTGTTGCACACAAATAAAAATCAAAATTTTGGACTATTAAACGAAAAAAATCTAAATTTTTATTTTGTGCATACTGTATTGCTTAAGAAGCACTTGAACTTTTTGATTAACCTTCTATGCTTGAAACTATCAAATTCGGGTGATTTCCTCTACAGTTTTTTTTCTTAGTGAATTGTTTCTTTCGCACTTTTTTTATTAAATCCCCTGTCTAGTAATTGGTGGTCTGTTCTTATGTTCAGCGGCTGACATTATACTGTGGAGAGATAAAGGGATATCAGCTTGCATACTTGCTGGTGTCAGTGTTATATGGCTTCTCTTCGAGTGCATGGGCTATCACTTGCTTACTTTTGTTTGCCATTCTCTTATACTTACATTGGCAGTACTGTTCCTCTGGACCAATTTATCTTCTTTCGTCAACAGGTGAGTTTCTTCCCCGTAGCTCTTTTACCATTTAATATCTGATAAGAGTTGTGCTGGAGTGACATCAAGATTGTACCTCATATCGCACATCCTGACGTGAAAGAGTGTATAAACCATAGATGCTTTTTATCAAGATACAAACCATAGATGCTTTTTATCCTGTCGTCTCCTATATTTCTTTGGCATAATTCTCTCTTTTTAGTTAATTCAATTCATTGAAGTAACACCTGAGGCAATTCCTTGAAAATTTACTGCTCACATCTGGTATTTGGGTATTATATAATATTATTCCCTTAACTCGTTTTTAATTGAAAACTTATCTTTTTATATTCTGAATTTAACTTTTTTTATTCTTGTATTTCAGTTATTTATAAATTCCTACTTGTCTCCATTTTTCGAATTTCTCATTAATATTGTTTGTTGCTAAGTTTTCTAAGACAAATCATGCAATACCCCTATAGGAGACCAATTTCCATTTGTAGTTCAAGATTTCAGTTTTGGTTGGGATTTCGGTAGTTTAGTGTGGCCGTTAAGATACAAACACTACTTCTATCACTCCACAGTCCACACAATACACCCCAATTTTTCAGAAGGTTATTTGATGATGATATTCATGGAAAATAAAATTGTAGACATTTTTGGATTATTTGATGTTAATCTATATATTTTGGATTCAGGTCTCCTCCAAGGTTTCCTGAGGTTGTGTT
Organism: Akebia trifoliata; assembly: GCF_017979445.1. Taxonomy (NCBI): domain Eukaryota; kingdom Viridiplantae; phylum Streptophyta; class Magnoliopsida; order Ranunculales; family Lardizabalaceae; genus Akebia; species Akebia trifoliata. The sequence goes on along the minus strand of NC_141389.1, from coordinate 29,478,109 downwards.
ACCAGAAGACTTGTGTGTTAGCATTGCCTTATCAATAAGCTACGAAATTAACCGTGCATTTGCAACCTTCAGAGAAGTAGCTTCCGGAAAGAACTTGAAGAAATTCCTTGCAGTAATGGTTCTTAAACTAATCTAATCTAATCTTGCATCATAAGCCTTAATGTCAGACCTCTTAGATCTTTAACCATCAAAAATAAAAATTTATTTGCAGGTGATTGCGGTATTGTGGGTGATCTCTGTTATTGGTAGTTGGTTCAATTTCCTCACCCTTTTCTACATCGGTCAGTTTTGTTCCCATCCCTTTTCTTGCACTATCGGATTGTAGGGAAAGAATTCTTCTTTGCTTTCTTTTAGTTTTGTAGTTAGTGTTAATTGTACACTAACACGCCACGTGATTTAGGTCTACACCATTATGTGAATTTCCATTGGTTTTCTTTCTTCTTTTTAGTTTGTATGGTTTGCATAATTTGATCGAAGTCCCTATAGTATGGTTCTTGATCAAATTACGAATTTCCATCAAGGAAATCTGCACCCCACCTCCGTATTTTTTAGCATTTGTGTAGAAAGAGCGTTTGCATCTCACTTGTTTTCTTACTGTAATTTTATATTTCTCCGTGGGGTGCAGTGTTTGTTATACTGCACACGGTACCAATGCTTTACGAGAAACATGAGGATCAGGTGGATACTTCGGCAGAGAAGGTGATGTTTGAAATCAACAAGCAATATGCAGTGTTGGACGAGAAGGTTCTCCAAAAGCTTCCAAAATGCTCCTTTACTAAGGATAAGAAGAAACACTGAGAAGTAAAATTCAGTAATCACCATGAGAGTAAATCCTTTCTCCTTCTCTACAATGAGGTGAGGTTGTACTACCCTCCATTTTTAGCTTCATTATTTAGAGTACCATTAGCATTCTGTATTAGCTCCACTTTTGTAATCGACCATTGAATTTTATTACCTCCCGTTTCAGTTTTTGTTATTTTATTCGTTATTGAAGGTTTTGTGATAAACTACCATATGAAACACTTTTATTGGGGTTTCTTAGCTTAAAACTTACTCTCCTTTGTCATAGAAGAGTCACTAAGTCACCGATGAACTCTGACAAATTTGACTACAATAGTTGTAACAAAATGCAGGTAATTAAACATAACAAGAACAAATTTCATGCCTTTGGCTTGTTGGAGCCTGACAGCAAGAAAGGCTTCCACCATCCAGACTCATATTTTGGATAAGGTGCAACCCAGCTTTCCGGCTTCTTGAACTCCAAATCAGTGGGATTTGAGGCTAATGCTTCTTCTAGGCTGTTAGCTTCATAGCTCTCCGATAAAACCCGGTCCAATCTCAGCTTCATGAACCTGCCAAACCCCATTAAGGAACAATGTACTTTAGAAACTTAACATGAAGTGGGTACAAGATAGTCTAAAATATAAACAGTTGTGGGACTGAAACCTACGTAATCCACGGGCCATTTGTTGAAACTAGAGCAACTGCAGGTCTCGCTAATCTCTTGGAGATATTTGGGAATTTATCCAAGAATTTTGGTTCGATAACAAGCCAGAAATCCTGCTCCCTGTTACGTTCTCCATAGTAACGAAGCCTCTCTGACAAGAGCTCTTGAAAGTGTTCCTCTTCATCCAGCATGAATTTTGCGTTAGCCACGACAAAATAATATTTCTTGGCTACTTCCTGATAAATTAAGAGAAAAAAGACATGTTATCTCCCTAAAGGTTTTTGGTTTCAACAAGAGAGAACCAGTAGAGGAATCAAAAAAATAGCTAGAAACATTCTTTTGATACAACATTTAAAACCTTGTTGGTACCCATCAAATCCAGTTTCAACAGGCTGATCGGATCAGACTTTTTTTTTTTTTTTTTTTCCTAAGAAACCGAGATTTGTAGTCAGTAATTAGTAGAAGGCAATTTTGATTCCAAAGACTTGGCCAAGTATAAACGATTAAAACAACAAAAAACTCAGCTTTTTCAAAGAAATGTGTTTTTACGTTTTAAACATGTGTTTTTTCCTTAAATAATAAAATTATAAAACCCCACTTTTTGTAGGCCTATGGTTAATTTCTATAGTCTTATGGTTGTTTATGACTTGATTCATAAATATTGTTTAATATGAGATTTAATGATAATGTCTATGATGTTATGGATTTTTTTTTTTTTTTCAATAGTGTCTCATTCTCCTCAAAAGATTCATTAATTGATGGTTAAACTTTTATTAGATAAAAAAAAAATATGTATAATTATGCGTGGAAACATGTTATCATGCATATATTTATTCGATAGTGTCATTTTTCTCAAAACATATTGGAAACTTAGAATGAACGTCTAATATCATAATAAATTATTTATATTACATTTTTTTCGAGTTTTGTTCCGTTTCTTTCCCGATTTTTTCGAAGCTTTTCCATAGCCATTTTAAACCCATGTTCCAACTTGGTGACTATGCTTACAACCCTTCACACTGATATACATTCATTGATAAATTAATATTTAGTTTGAAATAATGGGTATGCCAATGTCCAATTCCAAGGCTTCAATGGGACATTTTTAAATGGAGTCAGTGATAATCGGACTCGAAAAAACATACTTGGTCTATACGCGATTGACGTGGCATGTGAACAGCATCATAGATGTTCCATCAGACACAATAAAAATATCCTACTTTACCTTACGAACAAGTCTATCAGATAAACAGAATCCATATCCCATCTATCCTAATTTGACACATGGCCCTTTACAAAGACAGATAAGATCACCATCTTCATGTAAAGAAGTTTTGGTCAATTTGTTTACAGATAAGGGTGATTAGCGTAAATTCAAAATTTTTTTTTTTTTTAAATTATTAAATCCAGATTATTAGCCAAGCTTCAAAATAATTCAAGAAAAACTTATATTATAGAACGAAAAAAAGAGAGTAAATTTTAATCTTCTAATTCCCTCTGAAAGTGAGAGAGAGAGGCACTAACCTTGTCGGTGGTATCGGAGGAATCAAGCAGGTTGGGGTCGACGGCAACGGAAGTCTTGACGGAGAGACTGTTAGTCTTAAGGAAAAGGGGCATCTTGTTCCCCAATCCTTTGAAGTTGCAGGTATTAGTATTAGTAGAATTAGATCTGGTGGGGAGTAGAAAGCATTTCTCGGGTTGATGGGTCAGGGCAGAAAACCCGACACAGGATCCGAATGATAGTGTCGCGGGAGGTAACATTTCAGCGGAGAAAGAGCAATCCCTTCTTCTCTGCTTCTCTCTGGAACCAAAATTAAGAAAGAAAATTCAAAAAGTGACACCTTATCTACAACTCTCTCTATCTCTCTGTGGAATTTACTTTATCCAAACCCTTACAGAATACAGATCCTCTGATTCTATCTATATATGATCATAGATCTAGATTTGAACGGCTACAAAAGTTCTATGTAATTTTCAGAAATGGGGTCCATCATTTGTTGTTTACTTGTCCTATCATGGGCTTCCCTCGAAGATATTCCCATCAAATAATCTTTATTTTTAGGGAGCTTCTATTGTCACACCAACTTTTGTTAACTGCATCCCCACAAAAGATGTGTATTAATCCTCTGGTGACTCACGTAGAGATATTTCTCAAACCGTGTGCAACTTATGACAAAATTTGGGTTTCGATACATTCATCATTTTAATTCCCAGAACATGTTTTTTCAATGAATTCATCACTTTTATAATCAATAAATTTGTTGATAAATTACCAATGAGATCGTAATTAATGGTGAGTCTATTGGTATTTTATTAGTAAATTCATTGATTATATAAAGTGATGAATTCACTAGAAAAACATATATAGAAAATTAAAATAAATAGTGTATTGGAATCAGAATTTTGCCATTTTCAGGATTTTAGATTTTGATACATTCGTCATTTTAATTCCCAAAACATGTTTTTTTAGTGAATTCATCACTTTTATAATCAATAAATTCGTTGACAAATTACCAATGAGATCGTAGGTAATGGTGAGTCCATTGGTATTTTATTAGTAAATTCATTGATTATATAAAGTGATGAATTCACTAGAAAAATATGTATAGAAAAATAAAATAAATAGTGTATTGGAATCAGAATTTTGCCATTTTCAGTGCATGAAATGATAAAGAAGGGGGGCATTCGCAAAAGTTGGTGTGGCAATATAGTCTCTCTATTTTTATTTGCACATATTAATATCTTATATACATATTTTACTTTGATATAACAGATAATTGATATTAGAGTTCCCATGGTATCCTCTTCCCTATCCTGAAATATTAGATAATTTATATATATATATATATATAAACAAGGTGAAGAAAAAGAAATTAGAATATGACCAGTTCATATCACACATCTTGAGAAATGTAGATTTATAAGAATTTTCCTTGCATCATTAGATTGTGCAGTTGTGATCAAACAGTAACACGTTGATCGCTTTCAAAAGGTGACTTGGGAGAATACTTTGGCTCTATAAGGGGCAAGAAAATGAGGGCAGGGATTTCATCCTCAAAGAACTGGAAAAAGCTTTGAAACAGGCAGCCTGCTTCAAATTTTGAAGGAACCATCTCCAATGGATTATTCCAAGGAGGTGTTTCAAGTTTTGGTGGAAATGTAGGGGTGTGAAATAAATTCAAAACACCACGTGTCTTGTTTCCTTCAAAATTTGGAGTTGGCTACCCGCTTCAAAGTCAGACTTCAAGGAAGGAACTGCTCGTACAACATGAAGTTGAAGGATATCCCAAGATGAAATCATACATATCGAAAGCAGAGAGCATAATATAGTTCAGTATGTCGTGGTGTTGCGTTAAAGATGTGGGGGGTTTTCCAATAATATCTTCCTCATGTGTACCGCAAGCCCAATTTTGTTATTTGTTGCCAAATATTGACATGGATTCTATTAAAGAAGATCAGGTTCTTGTGCCAAATTCATACCACTTGTTTGGTTTCATGATCTGAATTGGATATAGCAAGCATTGCTCTCTCGGAGGCCCATTTTGATTGTTGAGTGATCAATGGAGTTTTGCACTTAAAGAGAGATGGTTTCGTCTTTCTCATTTTAAATTTAAAGAAAAAGATATTTTGGTTATATATCTTGATTTTGTTTCTTTGTTATAGATTGCAAGGTGACACATGTACGTCTCAAATTATTTCCTATGTTTCTTTGTTATAGATATTTTTGTTTATATATCTCGATTAGTTGCCCCCACAAATAAAATTTATACTCCTTGTTGCACCCACATGGGCAACAAACTTTCACCACTTATCAGTTATAAATTGCTATTGAGCCAACCCGTCGGGGTTATGAAGATGCTTTCTTAAACAGATTTTCCATAGAATTTGTATATGTAAATACCCTGAGATCTGTTGTGTATATAAACATGAACATGAAATCATCCTTTGTCCTTTGCAATTAGCATTAAGTTTCTTTCTCTGCTATGGAAACAGCTAAATAAAACCAATGAAATTTTCAGTCATAGGGCACTTTCTTCCATGGATTGTGTCTTCTTCGGTAACTGAAACCCCTTTTGGCACACAAATTTGAATCATATATATATATAAATAAGATTTGAAGGAATACATCGTAGTTTATTTAAACCAATCTATCTTCATATTTAGCAAACATCATTCATATACATCCTACTAACACATCTCTCTCTCTCATCTTATCCCTGTTTTAAAATAGTATTATTTATAAATAATAAAAAAAATGAAGAAAAAGAATAAACGGCCTAATAAAATAGAATTCCAAGTAATTTACAAACATATGGACGGACGTGTATCCGTAAATACCGTACAAAAAGCTTCACAAATCCCACATGTGTATCTCACGAACGAGCGTAAATCTCCGGGAAAAATAAAATATCTGACGTCAGTTACAACTTGGTCTTGTGATTGCAGTCTTGGCGACGGATCTTCAGATCTGGAAATCCGAACGCTATGTGACACACAGACAACGCTACAGCGTGTCTCTTGATCCCAAAAAAGGACACCTTTCCAGGGATCCTTGACCTCGTGTCGATCACCATTTCTCCACCCAACACGTCGCGAATCAAATGCTTCAGATCCGATGCAAACTCATCAGCCTCCAAAGTAAGTCTGCATTTCAACGTTTCAGATCCTCTCGCAGGAATCTTTCCAGGAGACAACTCCACCTCTCCCACCTGCTTTTCTCTGTACAGAACCAGACTCTTTCCAGGATAGTGCTTGAAGCTTGCGTGGTTTGGGTTGTGGACGAGTATCTCCAGGTTTACGGAAATATTAATATCTATTTTCACTACTGGTAATGAGACACGTGGAGAGATTCCATCTACTGTGGCTGAGACGATTTTTGTTTGGGGGTCTTTGGGCTTGAAGACGGTGAACGCCAGGATGATACAGATGATAAACAAGATCAGGACGAGGAACAGCACCACCGTTGTCACGATGCACCATCGCCGTTTCCGTACGTATCGCTGCTGTTTTCGACGTTCTTCTTCTTCTTCAGTTTCCGTCATCTTTTTGTACATGGTTTCGCAGAGATAAACAGAGAGAGCAAAAAATAAGGATTTGTGCTTCGGTTGAAGAGATTGGTTAGATTTATAAAGAGAGAGAGGGTGGGCTTAAATGCTTTGAACTGCCCAACCTACTATATTTATTATTCGAGTTTAGCAGGACTGACTTTAATAATTTCATCCGATTCACATTTTGCTAACGTGGAGTATACATTGAATCAGATTCTTCCACTCGTATCTGGATGAAAAGATCTATGTTTCGTACACATCTCCACGTCAGCTAAGTGTGAATATATGTCACTGTTAAAGTCACTCTAGCAATAATCTTATTGTTTATTACTTATATCATATATAAATTAAAAGGAAAGATTTGAAATACCGAAGTCGGTCAGCGCGTTTTATGCCGTGTGAGCCCAAAATTTTTAATGTCATTATTCCTAATACCAGAAAGAAAGAAAGAAAGAAAAACTTTTTAGGTTCAATATCATTTCATGGGTCTTGTTAATATGTGACCTAAGGGCCCAATGTTAAAGTTACAATAAATCCAAAAATAGACATAATAGACATTTGAGGGTATTTTGGTAAGAGTCGTTATCCAAAACGGTTTCTATGTGGTCCCATTGGACTGTTCTATATTGAAGAACGCCTTACTTAGGAATCAAATTTATCTTAAAACTCCTTCCAAAACACACTATCTAGACTCAAAAAAAATAAAAATAAAAATTATATATTTATTATTAAACGAGAAAAATCAATTTTTAAGATATATTTAATGCACTTTAACCATGTTAATAAAATCCATCGTTAATTTGAGTCCGACTTTGAACTGGGCAACACGCTTCTGTTTTAAAATTTCGATAGAACCCTTTTCACACATGTATTTATTTCTCATCTATATTTTTTTCATCAATATTTAGGATACCCAATTGGAAATACCACGTGTAGTTCAATCAATCTATTTGTATTGAATGGTACGCCTAATTTACAAAACTATCCTTATTAGTTACAAATCTAACTTTATTAGATGTGGCATGCACGGGTGAGTTTTTGAGCAAAAAAATCACACGAAATACTTGTTTGACACGTCACTTCCATGTAAAAAATTAGTTAAATCTACTAATTTACTATTCTTATTCTTACTTGATTAAATTAGAATGGCGGCAGCAACTTGTCCCAATCCAAAAAAAAAGATGATTTCAGACTTCCCCAACAATCAAGAGTATTAAACAATTACATCCAGAAACCTGATTCCTGACTCATCAAAGGGATGGTTGTTGCGTGTGTACTCAATAAGTCGAGTTCATGAGGGAACAAGCCACTCTTCCTACCCCTATCACACGCATCAGTTAGTTTCTTAGTTATTACATAGAGAACCATAGGATGCTTCCTATCCACTTTCATGTCAAGATTTGCGATAGTAGGTCCAATCTTGAAGTCGCCCCAGCGTTTTTCTATCACATATAATTCTCCTCCTTTCAACTTCAAAAAGAAAAAATTGTCTCTCCACACCAATGACACAACTCTTACGTTCTACAACTTTTATTTCTTTGGAAAAAGTCACAATGCCCCTCATTTATGACTAAAAAATGACAGTTAAAAATAACCCACACCGTCAAAATCCAACCTCCACCCACTACCAAATAACCAAAAAATACCAAGACTAAATCAATGGCACTTACGACCTTTACAAACCAAACCAGGAAAGGGAACTGCATCTTTAAGGTATAACTTGTGAGAGCTGTTTTTCCTTTTTCTTCTTCTTCTTTTGAGAGGAAAAGGTGGGGGGGGGGTGGTTCTATTCATGTAGGACTTTCTAAAGAGTGAATTTTCAGAAAAGCCGAAAGGGAGGAAAGCTAAACATGGTGAAGAGCTTTGACAAGTGTACAAAAAAAATGATTAATTTCTAATATGTGTAATTGTGTTTCTTTTCAAAATAGATTCAAAGGTTAAGTCAAAACCTAGGTGGGATTTCAAGTTTTGTTGTGTTAAACTGCAAATGTTTCCCGTCCACGCCTGTTTTTAAGGAGAGCAACCAAACAGAACTCTAATCAACGGTTCATAACCTCCTAAATGAACCCAAATAAGGGCGTGTTTTAAAAAAAAATAAAAAAGGACCCAAAGCTCAGCCCCAACAAGCCCAACCCAAACTCCACAGTATGGCCAAGTTCAGGTTTGGAAAAATAATATTGAGCCGGCCCAATAGAGCTAATATCATGATAGTTTGCATAAGACGTTAATTTGAATTCAAGATTCAAATCCTTAAATCATACAATGAAGAATTCAAACTCAGGGTGTCATATTTTGATTCTAAAAAGGTACCTTCCAGTTCATTAGGAAAAAAAAAAAGTAAACCATCCCTAAAACAATCCTTGCTTTATCCTCCCAAAAGTGCCAAGCACGAATTACATTTTCTCAAATTTCAACTAGATTGGAAAGATCTCTCCACTTTGCATGGCCTTCGACTGTTTTTGCTTAAACTAAAAAGTCATTTCCTTTGAGAGCTTCCTCAACTAAATTGGATGCTTGTTTGCCCTTGGCCAACCTCATGCCCTTGCAAACCTTCTTAAGAAAAATCCCAACGGCACGAGAAAATTTTTGTCACCCTAAAACTCAATGTCCATGACTGCAAAATTTTGTGAATTTGCACGAGCAAAGAATGGTGTTCTAATACAAAATCACATAAAGGAAGCAGAGCACATTTCGCCCAACCATTTCATCCACTGATTATTTAAAGTGCTTTAGAACTCCTTCGATCACATTAACCTAAATATTAACCTAATAAATTGAGATCTTCTAGGTGTTAGGTTTATAAACTCCGCCCATGTAGTGTTCCTTTTACACTACATTGCCAGTCCCGAGCACAGATAAAGGAGGAGGGTTGTGTCAAGTCGGCAGCCAGTGTAAAAGTCTCCCACCCCCTAATATGATTACATGAATCCGGATCGAAAATTTCATTCCATTCATGATTGACTTCGAAAAACAGACAACCATGTTGATGAGATCATAACCTGCAAATTCTCCTTCTCAAAAGCTAACTAATATAACCCTCCATATAAGTAAAGAAAAGAACATCTATCAGGTATACATGATGGGCATAAGTTGACACAAATTATGGAATCACAAATAACCTTAACTGGCTTCCAAGCTAACGAGATGCCCAAGAATATTCTGCTTCATAACAACTGGAAAACCCTATACTATGCTTGCATCAAGGCAACACTCTTGTTTTAGTGCCCCAAGAATTGGGTTGGTCCAGTCCAAAAACTAACTCTACCCAAACTGCCACTCATGCTATCCTTCAGCCAATTATAGAAATCGAACTCCAAACTTGACTTTTAGTATCTGGGTCTAAAGAAAAATTTTAAAAAGACAATTCCAAGTTTTGATTGAATTAATGAAATGTCACCAAAAGATCATCAATTATAGAAATCAAGCTCCAAACTTGACTTTTAGTATCTGGGTCTAAAGAAAAATTTTAAAAAGACAATTCCAAGTTTTGATTGAATTAATGAAATGTCACCAAAAGATTATCTAGCTCTTTAGTAGATTAATGTTGAGTAGAACTTCCAGTGAAATTTTCAAAGACACTTCCCTCTTATTCGTGTTCAAATGGGACTCTCTATATGGCTCTTAGTGTTGTTTGTTTGTTTTGTTGTTTTGTTGCTTTTTTGGTCTTTTTGTTTTTCTCGGGGGCCATTTCAGTCTCCTCCTTTTGTATTTCCTTTCTCTAATAAATTTTTTGCATTTATCAAAAAAAAAAATTTATTCCAAATATCAGCCAAAGAAATACATATGTAAATCCTCATGTATCTATTCATTAAATGGAACAAACACACCCAACATTGGAATTTATTAAAATAGTGTTAGTTGAATGTAAACTAGCAACATTGGCATAAAAATGGACAAATTCAAATGGAAATAATATATATTATATATTTTTTTTTTGATATATTATATTTCAATTATCTACATATATCTTCCAGGCGTCTAAGAGAACATCAAAATTTTTTTCGATGTAAGCCCAAGTCATAGTTCATAACATGCATAGCCAATCACAAATCCTCAAGAACAAACCCAATGATAATATAGCATTGTTTGCGTGAGACAATTCACAAACAATATGAGACAATAGATTTAAAAGGCACAAATTGCAATCAACTTTAAATTACAAAGTTATAAATACTGATTACCAAATTGAAAATATGCAACAATGAACACCGTTCTAGAACCTAACAATTCACACACTGAATGAAACACCGTGAATAATCTAAAAATCATAATTTACAACTTGGTCTCATATCTACAGTAGGAATTCCCAACCATTCAATCCAAAATATTGATAGAAAAACCACACAAAGTATAAAACACTAAATGATGATCAAAGATTTGTAGATTCAAAAAACAAGTGCAAACATGCCAGAAATCACATCGGAACAAACATCCGAATTCACCAAACAAGACCGCACTAAATGGATTGAAAAAACAACATTAAAATATTATTTTACAAATAACAATATCAAATTGATAGAAGTTACAAACATCTATGTCTAATTCTAGAACCTAATTATTCACAAACCAAACCAAACCTCACGAAAACTCTTCAAACCCTACAAATTCAAACTCTCATTTACAACTTTGTCTTATATTTACACCCCAAATTCTCAACAGTTTGATTCAAAGCATTTATTGACAGATCACATGAAGTATATGAGACCACATGATGCTTAAATATTTTTAGAAAAATAACTCTTCCAGACATCTTAGTATAAGTATTGAGTGGCAAATTACCAGAAATCACATCTGAATAAGCATCCGAATTAGAAAGCAATCGATCAGCCAATACCGTAACCGTCGTGTTCAAATGGATTTTCTCTCCAGCAGAGATCTTCCCAGCTGGAATTGCTGCTTCACCAACAACATCTCCTCTGTAATACAATATAGAGGAACCATTACCGTACTTGAATCCAGCTTTGTTAGGGTTTTTAACAGAGAGATTGATGTTAACTGTGACATTGAGATCGACTCTCACCCTTGGAACATCGAGTGATAGTTGGAATGACTTTAGGTCTACGGAATTAACCGTGGTAACGGCGTGTTTGGGTTTGAAGACAGTAAACCCTAGAATCACTAGGACTATAACAAAACAGAGTAATCCAATTACCACAGCCAAACAGATGTTTCTTCTCTTACGAAAAGGAGAAGATTTGGTAGAAGTTTTTCTATCCTTTGGAGAGACTAGATCCATCGAAATATAGATAAAATTAGGGTTTTAAAAACGCTAATAAAAGACCATTTTTTTTGTTGCAGAAGAAGAGTTGGAGGTTGTTGAATCTTAAATTGAGAAGAAGAAGAAGCTCTCAACCACCGATTTTGGTAATAAGAGAGGGTTTCGGATATATACATGACTTGCGATTTACGATTAGTGATAGATTGAGACTTGTGTGTGATTTCGTGTGGAGTTTCATCTTTTTGATCTTTCCCGCTCTCTACACTTTGCAACTCGTTACAGTTTTCGTTTCAAACGGCCGAGTCAAGTAAATTGAGTGACCGACGGCTTAGATGGGAAGATTTCCCATTAGATTACAATGATCACCTCGAGATACGTATTCACAATCTCACCCAATTGGAAGATGGTAGAGAATGTTAGGAGAGGCAAAACGTGAACCCATAGGGTTGAACCCGACCCTGACCTTGGGTCGTGTCTGGGCATAAGTTTAACTTGGGTCTGGCCTCAAGTTAAAGAAATAAAATAAAAAAAATTGCCCAACTCAAATCGGGTTGGATGCGGGCATAAGTATCGACCAACCCGATTTGTCCGAATCCAAACTTAATATGATTATAATTTAAAAATATTTCTTAACTTTTTTCTTTCACACTCATAATTCATATTTCAATATGTATGCTTTTGTTTATCAATCTCAAAAACTAACATGTAATTATTTTCATTAGATAAATAATTAATCTTTGTTATTAATATTTTGTTTTAAGGGACAAACAACCCTAAAGTTTGCCAAGTTTGGTGCCAAACATTTTTCAAAATATGGGTTAGAAGATTTGGAATGAGCTGATTTTTAGTGAGGATGATCTCTATGATGAGGAGATCATCCTCACCAAAAATCAGCCTATTCCAAAACTTCTAACCCCATCAAAAGTGATTTACAAAAATTGGGCGGTCCACAATTCTTCAACTTGTAAACTAGGGTTAAAATTTTCAAAATGAGCTGATTTTTTGTGAGGATGATCTTTTTACCGTAGAGATCATCCTCACAAAAAATCAGCCTATTCCAAAACTTCTAACCCCATCAAAAGTGATTTACAAAAAATGTTTGACACCAAACTTTAGGGCTACTGAACCGCTCCCTTTGTTTTAAGTGTAATTCTATATTGTTATACAATGATTATATTATAATTGTAAATATTTTTCTTTTCTTGAAAATTATGATTATTAGTATATAAAAAAAAAAAAGTGATTATTCGAGTCAATCTTATTATTTTCCTTCTTTCTTTAAATTTGCTTATAATTTTATATATATAAATTTTTGAAATATAATTGTAAATTTTAAGTTTTTTTTAACACGCTACTTATCTGTGCATAAATCCTTATTAATACTAAATTGACTAGTATTAATGAGGAATATATTAACTCAAACAACCTAACTTGGGTAGGGTTTGGGTTGAGCCTTTTATGCCCGAGGTTGGGTTGGGCAAAGGCGTGAGTTGTTGTTTGTCATATTTGGGTTGAGCACGGGTTGATCCCCAACCCATCCATGTTGCAATCTTAGAGAATGTTATCAAAGTTGAAGAAACCCTCTCCATTGGATTACACATGGCATTCTAAGGAGGTATTCCAAATTTTGATAGAAATGCAAGGGTGTGAAACAAATTCAAAACTCCACATGTCTTGTAACAAGGAGGGTTTTCAAAATTCAAATTTGTGCTCAAAGTTGAGATATAATCCACTTCAATGCAAAGTTTTCCAAGACAAACATTGTAAAAGATATAGATTATACTATAAGATGCATATTAAATTGTACACCTAACACAATGATCCTTTGAAGAAAGAAGGGTACACTTTACCTAATATACACAATAAAATGCTGACCAAACATCATGTTGCTTACACTTGCCAAACTACCAACGTAAACTTTCTCTTAGACACATTAAATATACACCTAATTATTAAATTCAATATGTTACTTCGGACTAATACGTGTAACAACCTATATGCATTTAAATGCAAAACTATTCAGGAGATTGCGTCCAAAGGTGAACAATCAAACATATCATAATCCAAATGAAAGAGATAGCATCCAAACAAAAAAGATAAATTTAGGAACCCTTACTTAATAAAAGGCAACTCATTTGAAAGTAAAAGTAGATAATTTTTAAGGCTAATGATTTTCTGACTCGATTTTTTTTATTTGATCTACACTCGGCTAACGTGGCAAGGGCACAAAACCATAGGTCTTTTTTCCTTGTGTATCCCAAAGAAAACGATCTATAATTCTATGCCCTTACTACATTAGCAAGTGAAAAAAAATCAAGCTAGAAAATCACGACTCAATTTTTAATGAGAAGACATACATTTTGTCAATATATATATATTGATTTGATCATGGTCGAACTTAAGGATTATAGTCCAAATTGAGTAGAGGTCAGATTAAAAGGAAGGTCACCCATAAATACTAATACTTAGAAAACTAATAATTATTTCAGTGATTGAGGACTTGGAAGGGAAGATATTGCCTTAAGATTACCTTGGGATGAAATAAAATTGATCTCATCTAAATCGTCCAAGTAACACCTTGAGATACATTTTATCAATATGATCTAATCGAAAAATAGTCGAGAATGTTCTCTAAACTAGAGATTAAATAGGATATAGAGTAAAGACCAAAATTGATGCACCCTTCTCTAATCCAAAATCAATGTACAGTCAAGGTGCAATCAATTTTTGTGCAAGGTTTCAAAAATAAATAAAAATTAACGATAGAAAGGTATGGATTGTAGTAGAAGATGCATGTTAAGTGCAACCTAACAACAAGATCTTTTGAAGAAAGATCAATGCACGTTGCGGAGGATATTTTTTACAGACACTAACACACGACAATTATGAGATGATTCTATCGAATTACATGTATAAGAGGCAAAGAAGATGTAACCAATCGGTAAGATCGAAATAAGGGAGACCAGGTGTTATGAGAAGAGAATCTTAAACCAAGATTCTGAAGATCGAGGATATAGCTTGATCACATCGTATCCTTGGAAATCAAGAATTTAACCATATTTGCGAGAATCAAAAGACGTCCCTAAAAGGGTGGGAACGGTTAAAATGGAAAGAATGGAAACTAAAGAGAAAATCAAGGATGAAGCCCTATAAATATATGGGCACAGGACACTATAAGGTATGTAATTTTCTTTGGAAAAAAATTATATTCTATTTTCTTGTACTAATATTCTGTCTTGGACGTTGGAGAGGTGTTGTTGCAGACACACCTAAGAGTACAAGAATGAAGGAATCTTAACTCAGTGGGAATCTCAATATAGTGGAAGTTTTTGTATCTACGGACGTTATATAATAGTATACACTTTAAAATGCCCATCAAATATCATGCAACTTAAAATTCAACTACTAACAAAGATTTCTCGCACAAGCATTAAATGTGCATCAACCTATTCAATTTCATTCTCATTACTACTAAAACATGCAACAACCTATGTGCATTAAAATGCAAACAATCAAACATATTATGGCCCAATGGAAAAGATGACAACATAACTAAATGTGATAAATCTAAAGATCATTGTCCTTATCTTATAAAAGACAAATCATTTAGATGTAAGAGATACATAATTTTTAATGAAAAAGCATAAATTTTGTTAAAATATATATTGACTTGATTAACATGGAATCTTCATAGGTACCACTTGAACGGTCAAACTTGAGGATTCTCATTCAATGTTAAAATTATTAAAGAATAAGGTGCATTGTATTAAGGTACATGAGACACTGTATCATTGCTGGTGTATCTCATCATAAATGGAAGATGATATATTTAGAATATATCAATGAGATATTCTAGTCAAATATAAATATTCTAAAATATTCAAATTGATATATTTTAAACATAAATAAATACTCTATAATATCTTAATTAATATATTCTAAATATATCATTTTCCATCACAACCTTTTGTTTGTGATGAAATGTGGTCGCAATGATCCAATGTATCTCATATGTAGACACTCGAATTTGGACGGACCCCCCATGCAAAATGCGGAATTCAAAAAAATTAGAATGGACCCTAATGCCCAAACCCTCAAAAAATTACTTATCTTTCTAATAAGTGGTCTAGAGGTTTTGTTTGCTTGGCTCATGGGCTAGAAACCCGAGTTTATTAAATTTAAAACTCAATCTTATACACACACAACCCACCACCAAGCCTATTAGATTCAAAGTCCAACCATTATTTCAAGTTCAAGTCTTAACCTAATAATCACAACTAATCACCAAGATCATAAAAATGGGACACATGTCACCACCACAACCTCCCTCCCTAATTCATCTACCAACCCCATCACCTTTCTCTAAAAAATTAATATACTCACATCTCACGCATACCTATGTCATAACTTACCCCTTTCAATCTCTTCAAATCCCTCATTACTAGCCACCCTCACACCATTTATTCCTAATCAACTCACTTAACATACACCCCAACACTTTTTGGACACGTCACCATATCCTCCACCTTCCCAAAAAAATCAACACCCACTTTCTTACAAATTCCTTCTTCTAATCAAATCAACTCCATTCAACTCACCTAACACTCAACTTAAATGAGTTGAAAGATACAATCTATTTGAATTATAAACAACCCATTTACATCCCCTTCCACCACCCTCTATTTACGCACACACTCTCTCACAAATCTCATATCATTCCACCTCTTTTCACCATTTCATCCCATTTTACCCCTAAAAGTTACTTCCAAAATCCAATAAAACTCATCTATTTCTCAACACAATCTCTTAAGACCTGAACTCCCTAACTAAGTTCAATTCCCTCAACTCTCAACTATTTTCCCTCTCACACAATCATCATACTCACATCTACCAACCATTAAAAAATTTACACCTCTAACACATCAAAACTAAAATCAAGACTCATCAAGTGGAAATTAAGAAAAAAAGTTAAATAATAAGAAGAATAAAGTAGGATGTGGACAAAGAGAAAGAAAAATTATTTTCCCTTTTTCTCTCCTTCAACATCCCTTCTTCTAATTCTACCATTTCTTTCTTTTACTTTTATTTTATCTTTTTTTACTATAACTACCTTAAGATGTAATGGATACTCTCCCCTACCTCTAGTAGATTGGGCTCCGACTCAATCAAAAGGGTAGGGGTTGAAAAACCATTTTCAAAATATTTATATAAAAAAATCCCTACATTAGTACATACTGAAAAAGATTTTGAAACTAAAACTTTGGGGCCTTTCCCTATGGAAATGGGCTCTTAACCAAAAAATCTATATTTTTCAAGATTTGTCAAAGATATGGACCATAGAAGGACCCATTCCTCAATAAGAAAGCCTTTAATGGTTCAAATCGAAATCAAAGTCCCTCGCACTGGAGGATACAAATCAGATTTTTTCTACTTATTATTTATTTCTAAAATTAACTAAATATGAGATTTTCACTAATGGTGGAGGGAGTAGAGTGCCTAACACATTCCCTATTCTTTAATATAGAACCTCTTACCTAGATCTAGAGTAAACCAATAGACTTTATCTGTACGAGAGTCACTACTAAATGATTTTTTATAAAATCACTTTCTGGATCCCCATTCACACCCTTTAAAAAAAAAATAGTGGCAACTTCAAATCCAAATATCAGAGATCTTCAGACTCGAAAATCTCATGTCTACATCATACACCCTAATATAATGCATTTTATCATTTTCTAATTATACTTTAAAAAGATAGAAAGAAAATTTTGAGTGCATAGAACAAAATAGAGAGCAAAGAAGACAAAAAAAGAAAAAAAAAAGGATTTAGATACATAGTAAAAGAGATTAAAATGAAAGGGTGTTAGATGGATGTTATGATACAAAGGGAGTGGTAGAGAGAGTGAAAGAAAATAATCTCTTGTGCGAACCCTCACTAAATTAACGGTAAGTTAAAACTCGAATATGAAAAGTGTCGAAGAGTGCTATGGGAGGAAAAAAAATAAAGATATATTGAAATTAAATCAATGTGGCATCAAATGCAATATTTTAATACGTAACTCAAACATACTTGATTAAGTACTTGTGAGTTTGACCTAAATGTTTAAATTTATTTGGCAAGCACCACACCAATGTTTTAGAAACCTGAGGTATCAGATTTCCCCTCACATCAAGGGGGCCTTTTTGGTCATTATATGTTAATCTCTCATGGAAAAGGAAGACGATAATTAAGGGGGACATGTGATCAGTTTGAAATCACAAGGACGTCTTAAGTACTTCAAAACATAGAGAGACTTGCCCCGTTGACCTCGGTTTTTTCTTATAAACTAACCAAAAATGATCTAAATGCTTTCATCTTCAGTCTCTAGCCCACTCCCCCTCCCTCTCACCCCACAAAAAAAAAAAAGTTTAATTTTTCCTTCCTAAATCAATCATCTTTAAGCTTTTCAATCTTTGTGGTAAATTTATTTTAATCAATTAAAATTCCATCATTTTCTACTTTCTCAAAAAACTTATTTTGCATTGGTTTAAAGGTTGAAGTCGATAAAATCTTAAGATTGAAGATGAAAAGCAAAGAGTTTAAAATGAATGTACTTGATAAGAAAAATCAAAGTTTTATGGCTAAAGATTGAAAACAACTGGTTTCAAAGGGGGTATCATTAGTTTGAAAACATACGAGGGTTTCTCAAATATTATCGAAAACGTGGAGGTCTAAGTTTAAAGAAATCACCCAATTTAAAACCATTCACTCAAACAACAGACAAACTAGTTTTAAATAATCTGCCCTTTCTGTTTTAGATTTTTTGATCGTAACTCTCCGACACCATTTCAGTGCGCGCGAGAGAGACTCCCTCTCTCACACAAACACTCTTCGCCTTCTGTTTTTTTTAGGGTTTCTTCGATTTCGTTCTTGGGTTGCTTTAAAATCGTTCTCGCCAAAAGAAAGCCCTAGACTTTTTATTTCCCCCCTTTTCTTCTTAGGGTTCTAGGGTTTATCTTTCAAACATCTGTTGTTGGTCTCGATTTTAAGGTTTATAAGCGGGATCTGAGCTTCAGATTGTGATTCTCTGGAGAAACACAGGATGGTTCATATCTCTTGTTTTGGTTTATGAGGTGCAATTTTACTGTTTTCGGGTATAAATTTTGGGATTTCTGAGATGGATGGAAAGAGAATTTGCGTCAGCCCTCGCCCCTGTTGCGGTCGTCGAATTTTGGCGAAGAAACGACCACGCATCGATGGATTTGTTAACAGTGTCAAGAAGCTTCAGAGACGAGAGATATGTTCAAGACGTGATCGTGCTTTTAGTATGAGCAATGCCCAGGAACGCTTCAGGAATATAGGGTTGCAGGTTAGTTTTTCTAATTTTTTGGATTCTTGATGTTCTGTTACGATAGAGTTTCAGTTTAGATTTTAGAATGATAACAGTAGCACTCGTTATATTTGATTGAAGACTACTTGTTTCACAATTGGCGATTCAAATTAAAAATAAAACAGAATCTTTTCTATATAAAGTTATTGTAGTTTGTCTATGAAAGATTGAATCTTTATCATAAAATTCACAATATTCATGAAACTGAAATAGTTTGTTTGTTTGTTGGCATGCAAGTACTTGATTTTTCTAAGAATAATAATTTTCTGACCCCTCCTTCACAGAACCGTAGATCATTTCCTTGAGATACCCACAACCAAAAATCATTTTCTTGTGTATCCCGAGCCAAATGATCTGTGGTTATGTGACAGGGGCATCAGATTATCACGACTTTTTTTCTAATTAGCCTAATTTCCAAGAATTCAATTACTTATCTGATTTTTTTTTTCTCATCAGGAGGAATATGATACCCATGATCCGAAGGGTCATTGTCCTCTGGTACTGCCATTTCTGAAGAAGAGATCAAAAATTATTGAGATAGTGGCAGCACGTGACATTGTATTTGCTCTTGCACAATCTGGTGTTTGTGCCGCATTTAGCAGAGGTGAGCACACATGATTTTAAGTCACCCACATTTGGAATACTATTTTGCGAAAGAATCTTATGTCATTGAGATGAACCACTAATTCCAAAGTTGATGTCAATGACATGCCTTCTATATTTGAATTTTTTTAAATTCAGAGACAAACCAGAGAATATGCTTTTTGAATGTGAGTCCTGATGAAGTCATTCGGAGTTTGTTCTATAATAAGAACAACGATTCACTTATCACAGTTTCAGTTTATGCTTCGGACAATTTCAGCTCTTTGAAATGCAGAACCACAAGAATCGAGTGTGTGAACCCTTTCTCGCCTTTTTTTCTTCTTTTAATATTATCTATATTCTATTTTATGTGTTTGCAACTTCTTAGTGGAAAAAATTCTATAACTGTGATAGGTACATACGAAGAGGAAAGCCAGATGCTGGTTTTGCCCTTTTTGAATCTGAGTCACTGAAGTGGCCCGGTTTTGTTGAGTTTGATGATGTAAATGGGAAGGTTCTCACTTATTCTGCACAAGATAGGTATCATGTTTACTTATATCAGTATGTTCTAGTTCATCCAATGCATGTTTTGGTTTTTGAATCTAAACTTCCTTTTGTTTTTCTTTTAATAGTATATACAAGGTGTTCGATCTCAAAAACTATGCGATGCTGTACTCTATATCTGATAAAAATGTACAAGAGATTAAGATTAGGTAAGTCATTATCTCTTACTCTCTCTCACCTTTGATTGTCGGGATCGGTATTATTTTTGTCCTTTTAATTCTTCTCTCTCTGTCCCCATTTAAGCATTTTCTGTATGTTTGACAACTTTCAGTGGTATATTTTCTTCTCATGAAATCGAGAACTACTTTCGTGATGCTTTAATTTTTTAATACATTCCAATTTGTTGATATGATGGACCAGGCCCTATTTAGTTCGTCATACTCTTCCATCTTTTATGATACTATTTTGTGGCATGTTCTCATTCATTGACATAATGGGCACTCTCGGCTTAATAAACTTTGATGCTATGCATTACAAATGTCTGGTTCCTGGCATAAAGCTAGTTTGCAATTAGTGTTAAATTTTACTAATGCCCCTCAGAAATACCAAGAGAGATGAGAGTTCCCTGTATGTCTCTTTTGGTCTTTTCTTTTGTTCTACTGTAACAACTCTAATAAAATCACCTTGAATTGGGAGTGCCGGGGGGATGGGGGGGATTCGTTTTCTTATTGAGTTATTTGTAAAGAGAATAATATATTCATATTAAAGGATAAGTCTTATTTCAAAGCGGTCTCTTTGAGTTAGAAGTAGCATCATTTGGACCACTTTTGTCATATAAGAGTTATGAGTTTGAAGATTTGGTGGTCTTTCAAGTTGTTGGAAGAAGGTAGTTCATGGTGGGCATTGGGAATATTTCGGTAGGGGAAAACTTTGGAAAGATTTGGCGAAGTGTTGAAAACATAGGAAAAAATTTAAAGTAAATATCACTATAGAAACATATAACAAGATTTATTTCATATATTTGATATAATAAATATAACATAATGAATTTTTTTTGTCAAAGTTCACGATTAGCTTATTTATCCATGATTTTAACAAAAAAGGTCCATTAAGAAAACCATGAATCTTTTTTTTTTTTTTTCCCTTAAAAAATTTGCTGATATTGTCACTTGGATGGTGGGGATAGCTATAAGTGCTTCATATTAAGGTTCCTTAAATGTTAACTTCAGTGTTAGGGTGGGGGACATGGGAGGTTATGCCATTTTGGTGGTCAGACTCTTACAAGTGAAGGTCTCGCAATTTGTTGAAGCAGACACTTCTAGCTCTACTATTGAGCCTAAAAGGAACTCAGCTATATATACTTCGGTGGTTGTAATGTTTTCCTGGATTCATCTTGGACTTGGAGATCTCCATGATCCTTACCACTGCAAGCGTGAAATGATGCAAATGGCTCGTTGGCTAATGGCAGTGTTAGGTATGCAATTGTGTATCAGGGATGTCATGATCTAGCTGCGTTTTGCCTTTTCTGCATAGCTATTTTTTGTAATATATGGTACAAAAGAAAAAAAAGGGGGAAATAAATGAAGACAGAAAAAAAAAAAGTGAAGGGATTTGCACAATGGATTCATTACAAAAGATATCATGGGTGTAGTCACTGAAAATATTGAGTTATTTTGTCTTCCTTTTCATACTTCTTCATTTAAGGAGTAATCAAAGTCGACTCTTCTTTGTTGGAAACCAGTTTTTTTGCTTGAGTTTCTTCAATATTCTTCATGGATATCTATTACTTTGTGGACATCAAAAGCAGATCAAACATCAAGACTGGCTAGATTTGATATCATTTCTTATTAAATTGTTATTTATTCTTCTTTATGTTTATAAATCAATACTCACAGAAAGTGATTATAGGAAAATGAAAATTAATTTATAAGGTTGGTTTTCTTAACTGCCTGATATTGTGGATTGATTAATTCCATGTAGCACCTTTGCATGAGTTTCGATTACTGCCTTTGTACATGTTTCATATGGTAGTTTGTTTGATGTTGTGCGATTCATCTACTTTTACTTGAGTTATTATTTTTGCATGCAGTGCTTTTTATTTTCAAGTATGTGCCATCTGTCTTAATGAGGGAATTCAAATGATTTTCTCTTTGATGTTATGCGATCCCTCTACTTTTGCTTGAGTTATTATTTTGTTATTGTTGTTGTTATTATTATGATCATTTTTTTTTTTTCATAAAGTAAATGCCATCTATTTTAATGAGGTGATTTGAATGATTTTCCTGTCTTGAGTTTGATCCAGGTTGATATTCTGTAAGTGGTGTTTGCGTATTATAGCATGCATGTTTATCCTCCCACATCTAATTTTCTTTTTTTACAACAGTCCAGGCATTATGTTGTTGATATTTACGAGAATGGGTAGCCATGTTCCGCTTAAGATTCTATCTATAGAGGATGGCACTGTTCTCAAAGCTTTCAATCATCTCCTTCATCGAAATAAGAAGGTGGATTTCATAGAACAGTTCAATGAGAAGCTACTGGTAAAGCAAGAAAATGAGAATCTTCAGATTCTTGATGTAAGGTTTTGCTATTTCCACATTAAAATAACACTTCAATTACTGGGTTTTTGTGTTTTTGCACCTATGGAGTTTGACTGACATTTCTTGTAGGTCCGAAATTCTGAGCTAACAGAAGTTAGTAGAACTGAATTCATGACTCCATCAGCATTTATATTTCTATATGAGAATCAGTTGTTCTTGACTTTTCGAGATCGAACAGTTGCTGTTTGGAATTTCCGGGGAGAGCTTGTAACTTCATTCGAGGATCACCTGTTATGGCATCCAGACTGCAACACAAACAACATTTATATTACGAGTGATCAAGATCTTATAATTTCTTACTGCAAGGCTGATTCAGAAGATCCATTAGAAGGAACTGGTATTTTTTTTAAATCTTAGTTTTAGGGCTGAAAATGTAAGCCAGGACTAGGACCCTAATCATTGAACTACTTCATGCACTCAACCATTTTATTGGTTTCTTCATGTACATGTTCGCACTTCCATGTATTGTCATAGAGGGTTTCCGTAGTTGGTTGTGTACGGTTCATAGCAGTCTATATTTTGGGCAATTAGTGCTGGAAACACCTTGGATTGGGAAGACCAATGTCTCTGCATGTTCTTGTTATTCAATTAATCTATGTAATGTGCATGGACACCGATGCTCTTGCATACTATTTGGGGCCCAATGGCTTCTTCATGTGTAAGCTGAGTATATATATCAAGCTTCTAATTGTATTTATGCATCTCATGCACAGCTGGGTCTATCAATATCAGCAATATCTTGACTGGAAAATGCCTGGCCAAAATACGTGCAAGCAACGGCAACCCAAGGGATGACGAGTGCAGCAGCAGTGGTGGCAAATGGAAGAAGCGGTCTTACGCTTCTCGGATCAGAAACTCAGTTGTGGAAGCCTTGGAAGACATCACGGCACTCTTCTATGACGAAGACCGCAATGAGATCTACACCGGTAATAGGCAGGGATTGGTACATGTATGGTCCAACTGAAGGTTATCTTGCCTTTCTGTTAAAGACCCCGATACCATTGCACCCAAAAATGGTTGAATCCATTGCAGACTGAGGTTTGCAGCTGTGTATCATCCTCAAGTGCTCTTGTGGTGCCATTTCTCTGTTGTTGCCTTTTTTTTTTTTTCCATCCATTGTTGGGAACTCCAAACTGGGCGCAATACAGTCAATGAGCTGGTACGTGCCTCTCGGATGGAGGAGATGAGGGGGGACAAGAAGATAATTAGAATGAACTGATGGCTGGTTGAGCTGCGTGTCACTTTGTGCTATATAAGCCCACCATGTTTCTGTTTACCTGTATACTGCATTGAACTTTTGCAATTACTTATAGATACAAGTATTGAGTGTGAATCTTATTAACTTGAGTTGGCTATATTGGTTGGTTTTCCTTTTCAATGCTACGAGTTGTTACCAAATTGTTGCCTTTCTTAGTTAAATTCTTTTAAAAGAGAGGAATACAAGACTGCTAGGAAGGAAAGAGATGGTTGATATAAAAGCTTTGTTATTTTGATAGTTAAACTAACAAAATTGCACTTTTATTTAAAATATCAGAAGGCTTGGATTTGGTGACTCATGAAAAACGACTGGTTGAAAAACATGTGATCTCAACAGTTAAAACATGAAATCCAAGAGTGGGGGTTTATTTGATTGTATTGGCTAGTGGAAACTTGGTCCTCTGAGTTGATTCCAATGCACCCGTGTTATGAAACATGTGTCCGATCCCATTTGAATGGATTAATGAATATGTGAATTGAATCTAATTCGTTTCATTTAATCCTAAATCTATCCGAACATGTCTATTTTTTTTTAATATATAAATAAAAAAATCATATAAAATATATTTTTCAACTACAAATATAGAGGGAAATCAAAAAAGAAAAAAATTAAAATGTTTTATCTATATGTATTTAAATGAAATTAAGAATGCTAAAAGAAAATATTAAAATATGTTCGGATTAAATTTTTTTAGAGTGAATTGGGGTAAATCCAAATGCAATTCGAAATTATTTCGAATCTAAGAATCTGATCTGAAAATCCAATTTTTCATATTTTCTTGGATCTGTCCGGTTCGTACATTGGGTATATTACGGATCATTGCCATACCTAAATGAAACCTTGAAGCATGGAAGCAACGAGATCCATGTAGTTGATGTGTCCCACTCGCACATGAGGAATATTTAGACAAAGTTGCAATGCAAGACAACATATGTGTTTATAGCTCTCTTGCGTGAGCGTGTAATGTGGATTGATAGATAGATAGATAATTAATGAAACCGTACCCACGGAAAGATAGGAGGTGATGTGGTTGGCTGTTATTAATATTTCGTAACATCACCATCGAATTTGAGGATCTACCCACAGCTTTACTTTACATAAGAATTTTAATTATTTATTACATAATACATAAGCACATGGGGTTGGCCAAAATGTACGAAGCCGAAAGTTGACACGTGTTACTTGAATGCTTATGTTACTATCAGTCATGCGACCCAACCCATAGTTTTTTTTCAATAGCCTTCTTTTAAAATGCTATATTGTGCGTTAACTCCGTTGTATAATGCCAACTTTAAGGTCTTCTCCCTCATTAAACATCTTCAAATAAAACAAAAAAATCGCCCATTTCCTTTTCATTCCACCTTAACTCTACCACCGAATTACAAAGCTAACTTAGATAACAATACTAACTTAACCCAAGTGGTGCCTTAATATTGGTACAACAAACCCTAGTCCACGTTGGCACCGTCAATTGATAGGTCCAAGTGGTGCCTTAATATTAGTACAACTCTTGTTTCGTTAGTCGTCACCTCAATCTTTCCACGTGCCGCTTGTTAATATGTTCTCTCTTAACCGTTGTTCATTGTGCTCGCATGTGTTAGTCATTCCTTTTGTTGTATCATCAATGACCTGAGAGTACTCTTGTAATGGTTTCACATGATTTGGGATGTAATCTTGGCGCTCAAGCCTTTGCCACCTCATTGTGCCACATTATGGTCCCTTGTATGCACTGCGTCGTGATCCCTTGTGTATTCCTTTCATCGACTAGCCACTTTGCGACGCTTCATATTGACTAGTCAACCAAGATTCCTCCACTAACAAGGTGTCATGTGGCTCTTGGTTAATTAGAAGTGGGTCAACTCTTTTTGGGTCTCCCACATTTTCAATGTCAAACATGGATTAATTTCTAATAGAGAACATTTTAGGAGAGGTGATGATGCTTGTTTATGTAGTTGTACTCTCCATTAGGGTATAAAATGGGTCATATTTATGTCAGATCTAATTATATTTATATTCATATTTGGATGTATTTTATTCGACCCGGTCCAAATCTTGCTAACTAAGACCATATTTTAACCATTTTGTATTCACCAATAAATCAAACAAGTCAATCCAAATTAGGATCGGACCAACTCATATTTTAGTGAGTCGTTTGAACTCTCTCTCTCTCTCTCTATTTTACCATGATAACCATTTCATTTTATAGGGATTTGTGATCTAGAAAACATATTTTGAAAAACTTAAAAATATAATTTTTTAAAAAATAATATATCATTCATATCGAGGCAGATCAAGGATGGATCATATTCGACCTGACTTTAAGTCAAGGGACATTAAATTGTGTTCAACTTTTTTTTATTCAGATCTATTCACCCAATGATCGAAACCAACTAAATTTGGTTTTTGGATCACTCCGTGTTGAGTTTAGTCCCACATCGAACACTCATTGCCTTGTCTCTCTCTTTGTAAGTTCCTGGGCTTCTCCACTCATTGTCAATTGATTTTGAGTTATCATGGTATCAGAACGGGCCTTTCTCTCCTCCACGTCACCTAGTTCATATCTCCACATGCTTTGTCCCAATCCGGCCTACTCGTACAAGGGTGTGTTGAGTTTAGTCCCACATTAGACACTCATTGCCTTGTCTCTCTCCTTATAAGCTCCTGACCTCTTCACTCATTGCCAATTGGTTTCAAGACTAACCCATTTTCTACCTTACCCTCAGTTACAAGAACAATTTTTATTGGATATCGATACCCATTGAGTTCAATTTAACTTGATTGATCCAATCAGACTCAAACTTCCCAAAACTAGTTTGCACTAATTTCTATAGTTATGAAAAAAATAGATGTATAAATTTAAAATATATATATTTTTTCTTTTTTCATAAGATGTATTAATCACAAAATCTAATATATTTATCACACTAATATTTCAAATTTAATCATGTAAAACTCAAGAAGAAGAAAAAAAAAAAAACATGATTCTTACCATGTAAACACAAAACGTAATAGTTGGCAGGATTAACATAAATAAAGTATATATTATTGGGATATCTATAAATCTTTGCGTGTAATATGTCTTGCATTCTTATTGGGTTTGGACTCCAAGAGGAAAGACAGTATCAAAAGGGACATTTCCCTCATGCTCTAGACCATGCTACTTGACTGGATCCATATAGGGTTTCAATAGTAGTGCTCCCAAGCCGAATTTTTTTTAAAGATATATATTGTATTTTCGAGTAGGGTTTTTTTATGTTTTTGCTCTATGAGGTTCTTTGCAGCTATGGATATAGATTGTAATATTTATTTGACGATAATGGATTTTCTCTCTCTCTCTCTCTCTCTCTCCTATGGATGTAGGCAATTTATCGAACTATATAAATCTTGTGTGTTTGTTTTATTTTTATCTTTACTCTTGTTACACTTCCATACAACAATCTCAATTGTTGAATTTTATGTTTATATAATTGGGATCACATACTTTCTTATGAGTCACCCATCACGACCCTTCGATTATTTCTATACACAAGCAAAAAAAAAAAATACTTAGCAAAAAACTATTTAATAAATCAAACTAATCGATCTTAATTTAAGACTAGTCAATGAGTGACTGATAAATAATGGATCGAAAACTTGTTTGATATCATCTGAATCCGTTTCGAGAAGAACTCTTCCAAACTTTTTAAATCATATGCTGTGGATAATTCCTTATAATTTCAATTCTTGATGGGAAGTCTCTGATGTTGATTACATGGTGGGCTCTATTTACACATACCATTAATAAATGAGTTTAGATCCCCAAAAATACTAATCGAATATAAATCCTCCAATGATGGTGGTGATGATTTTTTGATAAAGAGATGTTCTAAGTTCTAAAGTTCAAACAAACAAAATAAGAGTCACATAATAGGGAATGAGATTTGTTGACTTTTTTATGTGGACCCTTTTTTTTAGCTTAAGTGATGGATGAAATGATGGGTTTTTAAGTGATTTGGAAGACAAAGAAGTGGTATTTTTGGAATTAAACTTTAGTAACAGAAGAAGAAGGTTTCCTTGAAAGAAAAGCATGTTACAGTACAAACTTGTTGTAAGGGTAGGAAGAAAAGGAGTAACAGCCTTAGCTTTGACAACACTACTCCGTTTGCCAAACCATAAAGCTCGCACTCACATACTATTGTTATTATTATGCCGTTTCTAACGACCGTTAAAAATGTTGTTGAAGGACAAAATATAAAATAGAAAAGCAATATAGTGTTTTTGGGTCCATTTCTTTCTTCTTCCGTATGAGAATTGCTATCGAGGTCGGTCCCATAATATTAGTTAAGAGTGGTCCTCAATCCCAATTTCACCCCTCTTAGTGCGCATTGACACCTGTTGTTGTAAGTAAAGCTGCCATTCACCATGTGACCTTTACTCCTCACATTTGAGAAAATTGCAACAACTTGGGGTGGGTGTGTATCTAACACAACCTGGCCTGTCTGGATCAAATGTTGTATTGGACTTAAATCACTTTATTTTTATATATATGTTATGAGATTTTTGAATTAAACTTAAAATTTGAATTGGGTTTGGGCTATCTAATCAAATCCTGACTTCACCTTTATATTTTTAAGAAAATGCTTGATTGTTTGCGTTGGACAATGGATTCGTCACTAGACAGTGCATAGAGAATCGTTGATTTTCTAATTTTGATCTAATAAAAATAAATTTATGATTATCTGTGCATTATTATTAGGTCAACTCGGTGTCCAACGCAGATTGCGTAGCACGATTTTTATTTTTATTGATTAGTCAAATTGATTAATTATTATCTTTTCGTTATTATATAGATTTGAACTACTAACTAGAATACATCTTTATTTATAGAGGAAAAAAAAAAAAACAAGATGGAATGTCTTCTTAGCTACATGAAATCTTTAATTATGAGTTCAAATCTTATAGGTTATAAAGTTTTTGTTTAAATTTAATACTTAATTTAGACAAGTCTATCAAATTTGACTAAATTCTTTTAATTATAAACAAATTCAGTAAATTATATTTTACAACTGAACTCCTAGGATTAGAATATTATAGATAATTTAATCCTTAAAGGCCTTTATAAAATTAATTGTATTACTATCCATATGCCATGCCATGAGAGCCATCCACAGACAAGACAAACTCGTTATTCGTGGCCGAATTTCAACGAATCAACCAACTGATCCGACTCAACTGGGAGATCCATCTGTACATCAATTACTGATGCACCCGTGATAGACCTGCGTCTTCTGACACGTGTCTGAATCATCAGGCACATAAGTTGTATCGCTTCAAAATTTATTGCACCGAGTTTGTGCCCTCTAAAACACTGGCTCCAATTTCCATTGACCCATTTATTTCACCTCAAAAATTAACACATTTCTTCCCTATTATGTCCTCAAGTTTTATCAAAAATTACTAAAACAGTAATTATATTAAAAATGGCTCGTGTTAACGTGTACCCTAAGAGTACTCCTTAAAGTGCAATAAATACACTTTGAAAATTTGAAGACACGATAACAAAACCCATAAAAAGTTACTAAGCAAGCTCATTTAAATTAATTTTGATCTCTCTTGAGGAAACTCTCTAAGGAACAAGAATCATTGGAAAACTTGTTAACTCAGCTTGGTAAATGTCAGGAGATGCTGGTCCCCGCAAATAGACTCTACAATACTAAAGTCAAAAAGCAATTCTTATGAGAGACCTTAATAATGAAAAATCAAATGTACCTCTTGAATTCAATGCCGGGTAATTTATATTTTGTGTAGATGGTGATCGTGGGTTCTTTTCATGATTGTTGAAAATCAAATGTATCTTTAAAAATGGGATGGATTTTATTCGAAATTCAAGTAATTCGAATCTAAATTTAGTGGATTTGATTCTTTCAAGTATATCTAAATTAAAATATGGGTCGGATTTGGTTTGATGTCCTTTGACCTGAGTTAGATTCGGATAGGATATGAGTCCATTCTTATATTCATCAAGATCTAAATGATATTTTATTTTTTAAGTTATCTTTCATCAATTAACAACGATTGGATATAGTGATTATGACCTCTCTTCATGACAGTTTGTCATGTATTGAATTAGTCTTTGTCAATTTAATCCTCGTGATTCGATTTTTGATCAATGAGACTTGATTTTATGGATTGATATTTTTACCTAATGTGAACAGTAAGGCCCATGAGGCTTGACTATATCCCACAAATGGATCATAACGAGGTTTGGTCTAAAATTTTGGTGGAGTTAACTTAAATATTTGCACAAAGTGACAAACCATACTTCCATAGACATCCCAGGGGCATGTAAATAATTACTTTTGAAATCAAGGGTATTTTCGTACTCCAGTTATTCTAAATGCTACAGCCTACAGATCACTAGGAGGAGCAATTGCCCTGTGTGTCTCTCTCAGACTCTGTCTCTGTTGCGCTCTCAGCTTTCACTTGCTTTTATTTGTTTCTTTTTCTTTCACAGACAATAAATCTAAGTCTCTCTCTCTCTCTCTCTAGAGGACGCTTGTGAGACAGAGAGCTCTGATCTGGTAAATCTAGCTCAAACTTGTATTCGGGTGGAAGATTTGGTCTCATTTTCTGTATTTCGATTTGCATTGGTGAGTTCTGTTTGAAATCAAGCAATGCATGTTGGATTTCTGGTTCTTTCATCTTAGGGTTTTCCGTTTCAGTCCGTTTTTCCAAGCTGATTTGATAAAGATTTGAGCTCTGAGCTGTAGCTTTTGTGTCGGTGACCTCACTTTAATGGTTGATTTGTATAAAGTCTGACTTTTTTTGCTAGATTTAAATCTGATTTGATGTATTTAAGCTAGAATTTCGTTCTTATACTACATTTTTAGTTAAGATCCTTTTAAATGAAGTAAAATCAAGGTTTTATGTTTGATTTGATTTCTCATGTCGTTAGGGGCACTGGTTTCTGTAAGTTAGAGTTCGTAATTGTAGAAAACTGACCATAAAATCGTCAGAATCGAAATGCTATGCAACGAGGAAGACTTGAGATCTTTTGGGTCTTCATCTAAGCTGTTAAAAATGGTGATCTTGGTCTCGTGGAATATATTTTTTTTTTAATTCCTATTTTTGTGGCTAGATTTTCTCTTGAATCTTTGAATATAATTGAGAAAGTTCCCATCTTTTGGAGTTTTTTTAGGGTCTGTCTGGATTACAAGTTCGTTCCAAAAATTTAAAACTAAGAACTTTTTTAAGGGGAAAAAAGCTGAAACTGTAATGCAAAGTGCAAACAACCCTGTAATTTCTTACGGTCATTATGGTCAACATTCTTTCGAGTGAGACGGGTCTTGTGCTCTTGATTTTATTTATTTATTTATTATTTTTTTAAGGAAGTTTGAATCTCTAGAATTTTTTAGGTAGCTTGATAGACAGTTCTGGGTTTCGTTGTTTTCAAAAGTAATTCTATATTTTTATGCTTCAACCCAACTCCATTTATTATTTTATTTATGGAAGTACATGAGGATGTTGGTTGGTTTTGGATGATATATATTTACTGAACTTAATTCTCCTCAATGGTTGATTTAGTTTAATTTGAGGTCTTGAAAAGCTGATTTAGTTTTAAGAGACAACAATGCAGATTTGGCTTTGTTTGTTTAATGCCTGCTATTCATGACAGACTTGGAAAATTGAAAGCTTTGGAGTCATCTGTTTTGTCTTTCGAATTCACGCTTGCATTTACATGTGAGTTAATATCTCGAGTGTTGAAGGAAGTCGGAGCTTTTGCATAATCTGAGGCAAACCAATATGGAAGGAGGAATAAATGCTGATGCACCATTAGATTATACTGCATTTCAGATTTTGCCGTCTCAAAACAGGTTACAATTTTTTCCCTTAGTTTTGTTTTTTTTTTTTTAAATCTATCAATACTATTTTAATACCGTTCAAAGCAGATTGTATCAAAGCCTATAATATATGTA
The DNA here is from genome assembly GCF_017979445.1 of Akebia trifoliata. Classification (NCBI taxonomy): domain Eukaryota; kingdom Viridiplantae; phylum Streptophyta; class Magnoliopsida; order Ranunculales; family Lardizabalaceae; genus Akebia; species Akebia trifoliata. The sequence goes on along the minus strand of NC_141389.1, from coordinate 29,446,127 downwards.
CTCTGAAATCTGATGAAAATCTTGTCCACCATGTTCATTGCCACATACGAAAACAATAACCTCGAAAATTCCGTAATTGTTTTCAAAATATCGATAAACCCCTATTGTCTTTTCAAAGGGAGATGATGGATTGTAAGGGAGTTTGGAGATGTTTGAAGAACGAAAGGAGAGGAGAAAAAAAAATGCCAAAATGTCCCTAACCATTTAAATCAATCGCCACTTGAAGCCAATATACTCGTCCACCAATACTGTTTGAGAGATGTTCCTGTATTTTATATTTTAGATAACTTACCGAATAAAGTTAGTGATTCAGAGTTCCATTAAAATGATAAAACAGTTGCACCCCCTATTTTAGTTCTGGTGTACAATCACAACCATCAAATCTTGTGGCACTAAAAGAATAAAATCCAAAAACTATAAAATGATGATTCATATTATTATCCTATCCCTGCTTATGTTACTCAAACGAAATAATTTGTTTCATTACAACAATGCCCTTTCTCTACTTCTATAAGCATCCTTTACAGATTTTTTTATATCCTCTTGTATTTGTCTGGCCATTGTGAATAATTTCTCTCTGTTGTTATCACTAATCGGTTTTTTTATGTTTATTTTGATGCAGATACGAGGCATTTGTATGCTGTGATGGAAACATGGAGAAACTAGCTTCTGGTTTTCTGGAAAACCTCGTGTTACATTTACCAGAAGTGAAGGAATCGCATGATAACTTCAAACTCCAATTACCAGAAAATCTGAGAAGCTCAGAATGGTTCACCAAATCCACTCTTGCCAGGTTGGTGTTTTGAAATATTCGTTTTAGATGTTTTTGTTTGGCTTGGATTGGTGCTCTCTCCAAACACACATTCCATCTTTCTTCACAGATTCTTGCATATTATTGGTGCATCTGAATTGTTAAATATGGCAAATTCTATTGGAGATGAGATGTCTCAGCTGGAGGAAGCCAGAAGGTTTCATCTTTCTTTGTATACCCAGGTAAGAAATGATGCTTTTATTTGATAACCCAATCTTTGGATCTATCTATCAGAAATAAGATGTATTTTCCTTTCTCAGGGTCATCAGGATCATCCTGGAAGTGTGGAAACAGGTATGTTTATGTGAATTCTAACCTTTTTAAAAAATTTAGAATTCTAACCTTTTTACATTATCAACATCTTTGGAATGGTTATGCATTGAGTCACTGGGTGCTTTGCTGAAAATGTTTAAAAATTATATTTCAATCACAAAATATTTGACTGTAGAATTTTACTTTCTCACAAGTCAAAATCATATTCGTACAGTATCCACATCTTTGGAATGGTTATGTGATGAGTCACTGGGTGCTTTGCTGAAAATGTTTAAAAATTGTATTTCAAACACTAAATTTTCTTTTCTTTAATTTTCTTCTGAATGTTTTAATTCTAGAAATGCACAGAAATTACACACATGAATCTTACATGAGATGATCTAAGGAACAAGAAAAAATAGTCAAAGAATCCTTCAGGGCTTGTGTTCCTTCTCCATTTCAAATCTTGGGACCAATTCATTTGAAATACATTTTGGAGAAAAACTTTTAATTTTTTTGAAATCACACCAGCAATAAGTTCTTTGGTGGGGAAGGTGCCAACTTAGCTAAGTTGGTATGGTGTGTGGAGTGTTGATCCCATAATCTGTTGCTTGCATAGCCACAAAAAAAAAAAAAAAAAATCTCAGGTGGGTAATCAAAATTGATACACTGGAAGGTGCTTTGTTTGCATGTCCTATTGCTCTTGAGGTTAAAATATATTTTCAAGCCTGTTCCTGTGCATTATATTTTTTATCAGATGAGCAATGCAAGAGTCAGATTTGCTTTTGTCAACGTGTTCTCAAAGTGTGTTTCATTCTAGTAGTGTAAGATTACTTCTGAGCAGAAACTTACAATTCTATTTTCCCGTTTTTTAACAGAGAGCTGCAACTTGAAAGATACAGAACCAACACGGAATGTAAATGCTTTCCCCCTGCCATTCTAATGTGTTGTGTCCTTTGTACCATAGTTCATCAGTGTAACTTAGCATACATTAATGACCAAACATGATTTCATGTGTATTGACAGGCTGATCTCCAGACTGTGTCATCAGATGCTACAAAGTATGACCCATTGGCTGTTGTTTTTTTATACTAGTAAATTTTTCTTGGTACCGTCTTTCTGAATTACAAAATGAATACTGCCAGAAATGAATTGCTGCGAGCATTGGACTTGAGACTCACGGCATTGGAAGAGGAGTTTGCTGCTGCTTTCAAACGTGCTGCAGATGCCACGTGGTCCACTAAACAGATTTCTGATTTGGTAGCATTTTCTCAGCATTTCGGGGCAATAGATTTAAGGTATCTTATCTATCTAAAAGAGTTGGCGGGTTAGATTGAAATTTGAGTGTTAACTTTCTAGTTCCTTCATAAAAAATGCAAATGCAACTGTGGATATTTATGTTTTTGTTTTTCCACGATTAAAATCTTTGGTGAACTTCTGTTCTGGGGACTAGAAATACTAAGATGACTTTCTGTAATTGCTATTTCCAGCAATTCTTTGGTCAAGTATCTAACACTGTGCCGAAAGAATCAAGCTGCTGATCACCAAAATGAACTGACAAACTATTCACATGAGTCGAGAAATGACAATGGAAAAATGACATTGCCAGAAAGTAAAGTTTTGCCCATAAAGTATGGTGCCTCCCCTGCTAAGGCTGCACAAGTTGAGCGTCAGAGCTCGACGGAAAGTGAGGAATCTTCAAACTCAAGTGATGAAGATCAATCATTTAATGAAAGAAGCCGGCCTATGATAAGATCTGCGTCACCTAGAAGATCAGCATCTCCAATGCGAAGGGTCCAAATAGGAAGATCTGGATCACGCAGGGCTACTGCGCTAACCATTAAGAGCCTTAGTTTTATTCCTGCTAGAGAAAAGGTATCTTCCAACAGAGATTTTGTCGGTAGTGGGAGTGAGAATGAAGAATCTGATAAGCCACCAAAGAAAAGTGAGAGTAATATAAGAAGGATGAGTGTTCAAGATGCGATCAATCTCTTTGAGAGCAAACAGAGAGATCAAAATTTGGATATTAAGAAAAAGACATCTTCAGTGGATAGCTCTGTTGCCACTAATAAAACTGTCTTGAGAAGATGGAGTGCAGGTATGGGGGATTCTTCCATCCAGTCTCCATCGGAAAATGATTTTGAAGGTGCTGTTCAGATTGCTCCAAACAATCTAGACATCGGAGAACTTCAGAAGAATTCTGAGGAAGTGAAGCAAGAGTCTGATTTCATTGCTGGTAGTCCAAATCCTGTTAAAACTACTGAAGTAAGCATGTCATTCGTAGGAGAGGAGAAAAGAACATATTCTTCAATAAATAATCCCACAGATATTGTTGTAGCACAAGCAGAAGAAACTCAAGATAGAGTAACAACTTCTGTTGAATGGACCCGGCAAAAGGAAGCTGAGTTGAATCAAATGATGATGAAAATGATGGAGAGTAAGCCTGTCAGGTACCGGAACATGGCAACTGGAAATAACAAAATCCAAGAGTTTCCCAGTGAACAGAGAGGTGGTTTCTATGATCACTACAAGCAGAAAAGAGATGAGGAACTTCGAGGAGAGAAATCTGGGAAGCGAGCAGAGAAGGGAGAGCAGTTTAAAGCATTGCAGGAAATCCTTGATCAGAGGAAGGTTGAGATGGCTTCTAAAATTGCTGGTATTGCAGGAAAACAGGATTCTCTTGTTAAGACTCGAAAATCTCAAAAGAAATCATCTCCTGTTCAACCCAAAAAAGAATCCTCAAAACCTGTTGTTTCAAGGAAGGCTTCGCCTAAGGCATCTTCCCTACCTGCAACACGTAAGTCATGGCCAACCGCACCATCCCTGAAGACCACAAGTCCTTCACCAATTAGAACTCCTAATGTGATCTCTTCTGCTGGTACTACTCCGACTCGTCGGAAATCCCAGCCTACACCATTACCAACTCGATCTAGCCCAAAAACAGAAAGATCCCAACAGCAACAGAAAGGTGCGAAGGTTACCCAGGTTGAAACTAAACGGAACTTGAAAGGTCAGGAAGAGAAGAAACAACAAGCCGTGAAGAAAAGTGGTAATGTTACAAAAAGAAATGCACTGCCTGCTACTGGGGACAGTTCTGGTGTAGTTCCAGCCAAGCCCAGTTTTTACAACAAAGTTACCAAAAAGGGCAGTGTGGTGCCATTGGAGTCAAAGCCCTTTCTACGGAAGGGTTCCGGAATTGGGCCGGGTGTTGGCCCTGTAGTTGTCAAGATGAAGGCTTCTCAGTCGGATGAATCTTCAAAAAACTGTGGGAATCTGATCCAAGCTCAAGAAGAAGAGGTGGTTACTGAAACTTCCGAGGCAGTGATTATTCAGCAGCAAGAAGGGGATTTAGTGCCACTGGTAACTGATGTTACTGATTTAGAAGCGGAATCTTCATTAAATAACCAACAGGAAAAATGTGAAAATACGGAGAATTATGGTCAAGTTGTTTCTGAAGGTGATGATAGCTTTGAAAAGACGGAAGAATTTCCCGTAGAAATTCAGTCAGATGAGGTATCAGCCATCTCACCAAGCGCCTGGGTGGAAATAGAAGAGCATCAGGAACTGCCTGAGTCTTATGAGATTGACCCACCTCAGACTGCAAATCCAGCCAATATTGCACCAGTAATGTTATCATCAAGTCCACGTGTTCGCCATTCTTTGTCACAAATGCTACAAGAAGACAGTTGTGAACCTGAGATTATTGAGTGGGGAAATGCTGAAAATCCTCCGTCTATGGTCTATCAAAAGGATGCGCCCAAGGGATTGAAGAGGCTCTTGAAGTTTGCTCGGAAGAGTAAGGGGGAGGCTAACGTAACTGGTTGGTCTAGCCCTTCGGTCTTCTCTGAAGGAGAGGAGGATTCTGAGGAACCTAAGGCTGCTAGTAAGAGGAATGCAGATGTTCTACTGAGGAAGGCTGCCCTTCAAGCCAAGGGCTTTGGACAGCAGAAGACTTCATTTGGTGAAAGCTTCGATGGTGGAAATTCAAGCAAGAAGGCCTTAGACTACTCAGCGGCTCATGCTCTATCAGAAGGTATATTTGTTGATATTGCATGCTCATTCCTTTTTTCGCTGGTCAGCTATTTTATGTTGAACAGTATCTTTTATCCATTTCCTGGTATATTCTTTTAGAAAAACATGTGCACATGAATTGGGTTACCAGTAAATTGTCACATTATACCATTCTATTATGTAGTTGTAATATTACCATCAGAGAACATATTCAGTTTTCGAGCCTCGTTCTATTAATTATCCATGATATGTCTGCAGCTCAATCAAATACAAGCAAATTTGCTGGACAGAGTTCTCATAAGTTGCAGGAGGGACGTATCTCTGCTGCATCCACCTCAACTAAAGGTTAGTTTCTCTCTTTTGCATTTCAAGTTCGATTTTTCAGATTGTAGGTTTAATAGTAATATGACTTGCTTTATTTTCAAGATTTTCTTAGAATCCATCTTTACTTTATATTCCCCATATGTGGATTCCAATTTTTCTGTACAATGTGTTTCAGCAACGCGATCATTCTTCTCTCTTTCAACATTTAGGAGCAGCAAATCAACCGAGGCGAAGCTTCGATAATGCAGGAAAGCTTAGTACAGAGATGTATGCATTTGCCTCGTCTCCCTCTCACCACATGCAGTTGTGTTTCGGCTCAAGGCAAATGGTTTCCTTTTTCCCTTTTCTATTGTTTCATTGTTATGTTTGTCTTCTTCTAGTATGATTCTGCATATTGTGTCAGTGAGTAATTCTGTAAATGCAATGTGATTACAACAATAGAAATTACCTCCTGCCAAACATTTGGACTTTTCTCTGTTGCTGAGATGCTAGAAACAGATAAATGTGTGTAGAATGTAAAATGTTCTAAAAATGCTGAGCTTCTCTAGTCTATTAATTTTTAATTCAATTGGCCCTTCTTTATTTAATTTGGGTACATGGCATCTGCACAAAATTTCTTCCAATTTCAATTATTTTAGCTTCCCTTACCGTTAAGGATTTATGTACACTGCTTGGTGATACTTACATTACTACATGGATGATCTGCAGCAAAGAAAACAAAAAGGGCTCTTAATGCTTGTAGGTGACATACATTTTTGCCTCCAAATACATCAAGCTGCCTCTAAACGCAGCAATTAACATAAACTTTGATCATGGCAGAGAAGAAGAATGTGTTCTACCATGTTGGTTTTTGTTTTTCAATTGGTTTTCATTTCTTTTTTCTTTTCCTTTCTTTTTCCCGTTTGGTTGGAATTTACTCAAGCTGAACCATTTTTCCCCTCCATGGCTTGAGGATCTGAAATGAGCAGAGCAGACTCGCATCTACACTCATAAGTGCACCTGCATTGTTGAATTCTCCACAATAGTTGGGAGCCGAAAATATGGTAACCAGCTGCCTCTCTGCAAAGAACTCGTATCCATCTTCAACAACCTGATCACCATTTTTGTTAGAAATAGAGATTACAATATGATGTTCTACTACTCTTTAGACACAAAATAAGTTGCAGGTTTCGTTAATCGAGATCACAGGGACTAGGGTCAATTCTTTGTTTTCTTATCACCAGGAAGTTTTTTCTTATTGTAGTACTGTTGTCATCACATAGTGGTATGTTTGCCTTATTGTAGTAACGTCCCTAAACCCCAAAGTTAGAAAACAACATTTCAAAAAGAAATACCTGGTGAGCACGACATATGAGATCGAGGTCATGTTTTTTCAAGAACTCGCCCACCTTGTCAGGACCAAAAGTATAGGAGACACCCCTATCATTCTCCCCCCATCCTTTAATGTCCTTGTCAGGATCTGCCCAAAGGAGATCACACAAGAGACCTTGATCTGGCACGTCAACTGGCCTCTCAATAGCTCTTATTTGATCCAAGCTCTCCATCTCTGGTGAAAGCCCACCGTGCATGCATAATATCTTATCATCAATGATTGCTGCCACTGGCAAGCAGTTGAAGCAGTCAGTGAAGATCTTCCATAGACGGACAGTGAACCGACGCTTACACTCATCATAGAAACCATAGATTCTGTTTATAGAGGCACATTCATGGTTTCCTCGGAGGAGAAAGAAGTTATCTGGGAACTTAATCTTGTAGGCTAGTAGAAGGCATATGGTCTCTATGCTTTGCTTTCCTCTGTCCACATAGTCTCCGAGGAACAAGTAGTTGGAGTCTGGTGGGAAACCACCATACTCGAAGAGTCGCAGGAGGTCAGAGAATTGACCATGGATATCACCTGCTCACCAAGAAGTCCAGATGACCACACACAATGAAATATGATAGAGATAAGTAGGAAAGAAAACAATAGGAGGGAAAGCTGCGCTACTTTCAGATTTGTTTTTAATAGGTAAACCAACGAAGCCCAGGTTTGTGGTATTATTACGTAGAGACTATCAATTTATAGGTTGGCACCTTCACTATCATAATTTTGTGCACAACCACCATCTTAAATTGCACGGCTCATTGATCAGAAAACTTTGCATTTTAAGAGTTTTATTTAGATCTGGATAGGTTCACTGTTATATGTATTGTTCTGTATCATTTGGATAGGTTTATATTTTTGTTTATTTTTCTGATCATCTATCTATAAATGAATCAAATATCTCCACCGTTAATGGGTTAGATTTAGGTAATTCACACGTTTTTCCAGTTCCAGGAAAATTTATTCGTTACGATTTCTCTAGGAAATACAGATTTTTTTTGGGACCTTTTTTTTCCCCCATATTATTCTTTACCATTTGAATGGCTCTAAATTTCTAAGATATTCCTGAGATGTATTGATCTCATCGCTGTTCTTATAAACATTTGCGTTCAGGATCAATTTCTCTACCGTAAGTTGATACTTTTATGAAATTATGTTGAAATTAGTGCCCAAACATTCGATAATTAACAGACCCATTTCATTTCTCAAACAGATGCATTCGACAATCTTAAATAGAGCTTATTAGAGAGGGATACATAATAGATCTAATGTAGAATAAATCACAATTGACTGAAGAGAGGTTAAGAAACATACCACAAACATTGATGGGTGCTTCTAATTCCAAGAGATTAGGTTGTCGAAGGAAAATTTCCTTGGAAACGATGCAAACTTGACGAATCTCGGCCTCTGTCAGCTGTATTCTTTTGCCTTTGTTCTTCCTCCCTTCCAAGAGCCTCTCAATCAGATTATCCAACACGCTTCCTTCCATCACCTCCTGACAATTCTAGAGATGTTTTGTGTGTCAGATGGGCATAAACAAAACAAAAATACAGGTCGATCAGATCTCCAAAGTGAAGAAAAAACAGAAACTCCTTCCTGGTGTAGAAGATGAATTGATGGATGTTTTGGATTATTTGTTTTTTTTTTCTCTAACTAATGGAGGGGAATAATGGGAGAATCCCAAACCTTTCGTTTCATCCGCATTATTCGGGTTTACCATGTTTTTTGAACGCACGTCCTCCCTATAGTTGAGGACAAGCAACCCCATCTTGTTCTTCTTCTTGTTTTTGTATTTGATGAATAATTAAAAGAAGAGAAAAATATAAATGAAAAATTGAATGATACTGTCAGCCACGGTGGACTAAAGTCCTGGAGCCCATATCATTTACTGATCCTCAAATTGGTTGTTGTGGATCTAAATGACTGGCTGACTGCAACGATACCCTAATATAAGAAGAAAACTTTGGTTTGACTTTTGATTTTCACACCAAATATGTGATTTGTATGGATGATACTTAATTCCTAACCATAATTTGAGTAATTTTGAACTACCCCTCTGGATTTTGGTGAAAATTAGATATAACCCCTGGTTCTCAAAATGATAACATACCCATTGACCATATGGTCTTCTATGAGAGACTTAACGAAAAATGATCATCTATATCCACAAAGAACCCAAGCTTGACGCCTTGACCTGACTGATCCTAATATCTAACTGATCGACCAAGTCACTAAGTTGACCTAGTCAACCAAACACATTGAAATTCGTCCAATTCCCCTAAAACATGCTGCAAGGTTTTCCACTTTCTATTGACATTAATGATCCCCCTTGTGATCCTCCAGAGAAATTCGTCAATTTCTATTAACAAATGTATCCATGTTAAGTCCATTAAATACTATTTACTTCCAACTTTCCTGATTTGAGTAGTCCGTGCTTTGGGTGCAACTTTTTTGCACCAATAAATAATTGTTAGGTAATTATTTTCATAATTTGTGTTGGCAGAGTTTTGTTACCAAAAACTTAGTTAAATCTAGTCATCTATTGGTTCAAGAATCTTGCGTAAGCTCAAAGTTCAAGTCGAGGGAAGATTGAAGACCATTTGATTCCCATTAGGATGATAACTAATTTAGATATTATTGTCTGATTAGATTCCAAGGAGATTAGAAGGTTTTCAATAGATCGTGATAATCTAACTACCCCACATGGCACACTGAATTGACTCTCCCAACATGACAAGTTTGAAAACTGTAGATCTATATGCCTCAGGATACAAGGTTCCCTTGGGATACACATTTTTATGGGGAAGTGCAGTTTTTGTATTCACAGGTGTACAGATCTACAATTCCCGAATTTGTCGTGTCAGTTGAGTATGCAACATGGGGTAGTCAGATTATCACGATTCTTTTGAATAACAAAAGTTCATTGGTTTTATTTTTGCATGAAAAAAACAAAATTTCAGCTTTACTTACTACATACGGATTGATCAGTTGATCAACAAAACCAATCGATTGACTAAAATTTTCAATCAATCTGTTTGAGCAAAAAAAATCAATAGATCAGCCTGAATTTCTGATTAATTGGATGTAATGTTTTTGAGTAGTGCTGCATGATTGGACCTCATATCCCACATCTTGGCATGAAAGTAGATAGGAACCATAGATCATTATTCACTCATTTCTCAAGGAAAAGCATGTATATGATTCCCATAAACTTTCACGTCAAGGTGTGCAATGTGAGGTTTAATCTTGAAGTCATTTCGGCATTTTTCAATTTTCTATTTTTAAGGAACCCAATCGTGTCACAAATTCATGCTCCCTCCAATATGTGGGATGTACAAAACAAGCCTATATATACCCCACTCACAAGAGGATCCTAATAATATGTGAAGAAAATCAGAGAAATCTTAACACAGATTATGTGAATGAGTTTGAGAGGGTTGTTTAGTAAAGGCTTCTTCATACAATTGGTTCTGATATGATGGAAGAAGATTCAAATTTCTGGTTCCAACTCCCTTCGAATCAATATTCTAAAACCTTACAATAAGATCCAAAAACATAAAAGATAAAGAAAAAAAAAAAAGAGGATACCAAGTTCAAATCAACAAGATGATGAATTAACATCGAAACGGACGGTAACCAGAGTTACCAACAGCAAGCAAACTGAAACATTCAAGAAAATGGTTAGAATTGAGACTTGTCAAGGCTGTTGAAGTAAGGGTGATCAAGAGCCGCCTTTGCTGAGATCCTGTTTGCTGGGTCGTATTGGAGCATTTTCTGTTTGATTTACATATAGAAAATCAAATGTTAGCTCTGTCGAATTTCAGTGATTTGAAGGGCACATTCCCCAACTTGAGTTCCGATTGTTTGAACATTGTGTATAAATACAAATGTGTGGAAGTGAAATTTGAAATAACGTGTAGTTACCGATAAGAGATCGACACCCTCGGGTTCCAATGATGGAACCGCTCGTCCCAAGTTCTGAGGCTTCCACTGTGGATATTCATGCCAGTCCCTCAGAGAACTGACTCCTGGCCATTGCTCCTCAGATGGTGTTCCCAGCAACCTTTCATTGAAGAAAAACAAAATAGAATTACATGTTAAAAAAAAAAAATTGTCTAAATATGACATGTATACTTCACATCTTAAACATTTTGTTTTTTTGGAACCAAGGTATCCAGGCCATCTCACAAACCTCAGGGGTTAAACCTCTTAAACATTATTACAGTTTCAGTCATCTTTCAATGAGTTGCAGATTCAAATGTTCCTCTCTGATTCTTAAAAGCATGTACCATTCAACTTAAGTTGGGAAATTTTCATCCTTTTTTTTTCCTTTCTTTCTTTCTTTCAGACAATGTACACAGTTTAGCATAATCAAACACTTGGGATTAAATAATCACTACTTGACCTTTCCAAAACAAGGCCAGAACGATTGTAGTTGTGGCCTTGTCTCGGAGCTCCCGCTTGTCTCTTGCAAGGGAAAACTTAAGTTTATACCAAGTTCCAAAAAAAAAAAAAATTTGAATAATTATGTCAAGTCATTGAACATATGTTTCTTCTATTTAAAGAGTAACCATCATCAAGTGTAAAACAAAAGGAAAAAACCTGAAAATATGAAGCAGTTGCTGCAACTCCGAGTCACCAGGAAATAAAGCTTGCTTCCTTACCATTTCAGCTGAAAAAAGAAAAAAAAAAAAAATTTGAAAGTAAATCATATAGAAAAATGAAGAATACCTCTATTCCTCTAAACACTAAACTGGATGTGCCATTCTTAGCATAGAGAATCCACAAATCATCATCATCAAACACTTATCCAAAACTTTAGGGTTGGCTAACCAAATCTTGTCCCTCATCCCATTATGTTATATATAAACCAATACCTTCTGTTAATTTAAGTGCGTTCACATTTACCCTCAATACCACAATCCACATTCTTTTTGGTCTTTTTCTCACCCTTTTAGAACCTTCAACTTGCACATTCCTTTTAATTGAGCATGCAATTGGCCTTCATTGCACATCCCCAAACCAACTCAATTGACTTCAACTTGGTTTATCACACATTGGAGCTATTCTTACATTTTCACAAAATCCTTCACCCATGTCAGCATCTTTCTCTCTCCAACATTCAACTTCATAAAGCATTGTTGGTCTTACTTTCATCTCTTATAAAATTTTCCTTTTAGTTTGATTGGGATGTACGAGTCACATAGCACTCCAAAAGCATACCTCCACTTTAACCATCCAGCTCTAATTATATGGACTACATCCTATCACTCAACCTCTCCATCTTTATGGTTCTACTAACTTTAAATTCCTAGGAATCCATACAACTCTCAAGAATTCTAGTTTTGCACCGACTCCTTCCCTAGGGACTCTAAAGGAAACTAAAAACTATACCATCTACAAATAATATACACCAAGGAACTTGCTCTTATATTTGATGAGTAGTAGCAATTATTTAATCTATAACTAGAACAAACAAACATGGACACACCACAAAAATAAAAATTATCCAACATCGTCCACAAAATCACACTTGAAAAATGTCTTAGACACCATAATACAGAGGAAGTAATCATGACTAACGGGAAATTGCTAAGGACCCATTTGAGAGAATGCCCATAAAAAAGGGGGAAAACACATACTAGAAATCACTTACCATCCCACATCAACTAAAATTGAAAATTTCCAAACATGCAGGCTGATCTAGTTTTAAACCAGTTTTAGGAGGTAAAATGAGAAACTTTAAAATGGCAAAAAAAGCTTAAAATTGAAGAATAGGTAGACCAAAAAAAAAAAAAGATTCAACAGATATACCAAATATACATCCGACAGACCACATATCAACTCCAATTGAGTAATGTGTCGATCCTAGCAATACCTCGGGAGCTCTGTACCAGAGTGTAACAATCTGCAATCAAAGATTCAATAAATTGGATCATCCAAGTTGATCAAAATGATCTGCTATTGCAATTTCTCTAAATAAATATATATTTCTCATTAGTAAGACAAACCTCATGGGTGTAGCTCTTCAGAGGAACAGTGAACGCCCTTCCAAGCCCAAGATCTGCGATTTTCAATATACCCTTATCTTTGTCCACCAAAAGATTTTGTGGTTTCAGATCTCTGTCAAACAGAAGAACAATTCAGAGAACAAAACATCAGAATCAATAAGAAATGGGAGAGGGGAAGAAGAAATAATATACCTGTGGAGCACTCCATGGCTATGACAATGAGCAACCCCTTTGCACAACTGATACAGAAAGCTCTGCAATGTTGAAATTTAAAGAAATAAAATTAGGGCTTTTATCTCAGTTGTTCTTTAAAAATCAAGATTAGGTTTATTTTAGGAGAGGGGCGGAGGACCTGAATAACAGAGGAAGGAAGGGGCCTGGGATTGGGTCCTCTGCGATGAGAATCTATGAATTTCTTAAGATCTGTATCGAGATACTCGAAGACTAAGTATAGAAGAGGTTTGCCATTCTTGTCGACGTGCTCGACACATAGCAAGCGAACGATGTAGAGGGACTGAGAGAGCATTTGAAGGAGAGAGACCTCACGAAGGGCTGTGGGAGGAACACCTTCTTCGTCCATCTCAAGACGGGTCTTCTTCAGTGCCACCAATTGTCCAGTCGTCTTATCCCGAGCTTTGTAAACCTTCCCATACGTCCCTTCCCCTACTTTCTCTAGTTTCTCGTACTTTCCATCGATCAATCGATGATCTCTCAAACCCTAATTCCAACTAATTGGTTTTTCTTCTTCTTCTTCACTCTCTCTCTCTCTCTCTCTGGTTTTTGATTTCTTCTTTCTTTGTTTTAGTCAATTATGATTTAAAAATACAGAAAGAGAGGGAAAAGAGGCCAACGATCATCTCGTCCGTTTGAAATTTGAAACTCTCACTTGGATTACGTGGCACGCTCTCTATGGCCCATTGTACACCTAACTTTGATGCAATATCCACATTATAAAAGGAAAATAGATCTCAAACGAGGTTTGAGACTCCTTCAAACCAGTATTTACGATCTAGAAAAGTTATATATAGATCACTAGAAAATCTTTATTTATTTTTTGAAAAAATTATTAAAAGAGGGTTAAATATTTTAACATATTTATAAAAAAGAATCTATATTTTTTTAAATTACCAAAAAAGAATAAATCCTTGGACAATGAAGGCTAAATTGGTAGGGTGTTAAAACATTGGACGGTCTAAGGTTTTAAGCATTCAGATGGCATTTTTAAACACATTAAAATGCCAGAGATAGTCCAACGAGTTACTAAAATGTTAGATAGCCAATTACTTAATTCGTTATTGATATTTTTTGAAAAATTCGATTTTATTTTTTAAATATTAAAATATTGAACTCTTTTTTTTTTTTTTTTCTAGAAAAGTCTCGCTCACACAGGTTCAAAGCTCAAATCTAAAGATTTAAAAAGCATTTTACTGTGTAAATAAATTCCACTTAATTGGTCGGTGGAGCCACCAAATTTGTGCCATGTGCCGCCTTTTAAAAGTGGGTCCAACGATTTCATTTTAAATTTTACTTCGTCTCTCTTTTCCAATTAGGGCCGGACTTCACTTTTTTTAAATTCTTAATGGGCTTCGCCTGCTCCATACAGGACCCATTTACTATGACAAGGACGAACTCCTTCGTTAGGGCTTGAATAGTTAACCTTTTCAAAATATTACGTTAGGTATGGGTCCATTAGCCATCTTTAAACAGAATTTCTACTTAAAAGTATATTAATTAAGGGTTGGGATCCATCCTCTAATGAAGAATGAATCGTGGAAAAAAAAAGAACACGACCTCAACCGTTTAAATACAAAAATCCAACGATTGAGATAAATATCTACAAGATGTGTGCCATGGAGACATGCATAAATCTTGACCGTTGGATTTTGTGCTTATACAGTCAGGATCACGTCTTCTCTCACAAGTCGACGGATCCCAAACCATTAATTAATAGAAAAAGTTGAGAGCTAAATACCTACCATACTTACAAAAAAAAAAAAAACATAAACCATTCTTTTCTAATAAAATCTTATGATCACACCTATAACCTTATATATTTTCTCTGTACAATGGATACTCTCTCTTCATTCATCCAAACAGCATGATTAGATTAACTAGACCTAGAATCGATCCTAGTTCTCCACAACCTCGATGAGAGTTGGCTCATAGTCACTAGGAGCCTCAAATCCATGCAGATTCATCACGGTTGCAGCAACATTGGCAAGCCCACCATTTGGGACATCTATCCGAAACCTTACACCTGGAACCAGCCCAGGACCTCCGATTGCAATAGGAACCTGAACGAGAAAGACAATATATATATATGAAAGCGGATTCAGGAAACATTTCATGTTTCATGGCAACCCACACAAATGTATACTTAATCTCCTCAACTTTCAATCTAATTAGTGACCTCTCACCCCTCTCTGAGCCTATCTAATAAATTGATAGGCTCATTCCACGACACAACTCAAGAATCACAATCTATACAATATGTTTTACCTTAATAAATTGGTAGGCTCATTGATGGTCAAAAACTCTAAAACTCTTTCCTAAGAAACTTTTCTTTTAGAATAATTATTTTTGGACGCCCCGTCTAACACCGCTCCCTGACATGGCATGTTTCAGAAGCATAGATTCTTTTCTTCGGGATACAAAACTGCACATATTTATGGGGATGTACAATTGTGTATCCCGAGGGTAAAAGTGTTAACAAATCACAACTCTTTCTTTTAACCAACCAAAAGAAGTTGATTAGGGAAATATTAGGGCTGTTGCTGATCCAAGATAATTGAGCCATATATAATAATAGTGTCTGGATCCCCCTTATTAGAACTATAATACTTGGGGTTCACTTACCGGTTGAAGAGTGTGAGACGTGAGGACTTGAATGTTTCCATCCTTATCTAAAAGAGGTTCTCCTTTCTTGTTCCTCTTCACCATGTCCTCGGCATTGCCGTGATCTGCAGTAATGACATAAATTCCACCCACTTGTTCTACAGCATCAAGGATCATCTGCAGCATTGCAAGCAATGAAAAATTTGTATTTCTTGAAAACTAAATATTGATAAAATAAAATAAAGAATTTAAATTTAAATCTTGAAATATTACCTTGACAGCTTTGTCAGCCGCATTGCAAGCCACAATGGTAGCATCAATGTCACCCGTATGTCCTACCATGTCACCATTAGCCAAGTTGACACGTACCTACAAAACATAGAATAGAAAAAGAGAATTGAATTCCCATTCAAACTGTTTGAAGCTTATTCAAGATGATAGCATGTATTGAATTCATATACTACCTGATCAAACTTGCAACTGAGAATAGCGTCCCTTGCTTTCTCACCTATCTCCAAAGCCTTCATCTTTGGTTGGACATTGAATGGAATTCCATTATCACTTGGGATCTCCACATATTCTTCCAATTCTGGGTTAAAATATCCGGAACGATTTCCGTTCCAGAAAAAAGTGACGTGTCCAAACTTGACGGTCTCACTGTTGAACAAACCAGAAATGTGCATTAGATGCTGAATACCGAAAGTGACAGCTCTATTGAACAAATCCTAACCAAGTAATTGCACACATTTTTACAGCTCAATTTGACTAGAAATTGGGCCTCGTCAAGTCGAAGTTCAGATATATATCTTCAAACCACGGTTTCACACCTGAGAAAATAGAAGTTGGATCCTGGGAACCAAGAGACAATTTGCCTCAAGCAATACGATTCAATATACATGGGTTGCCACCTCACCTGCAGGCAAAAGTACGGATGCCATTGTGCACTAAATATTCACCAGACGTTCTATCCATCTCTGGAGGAGAAACGAGGTAATACTTTGGAAGTTTCAACTCGCCATCATATTGGAGCATTCCTGCATAGTGGATCTTTGGGAATCGAACACGATCAAATTTATCAAAGTCTTCATATTCAAGTGCCTTTGCAAGCATAACCATACGATCTGCTCGAAAGTTGAATGTTACAACAGCATCACCGTCCTCTATGGGACCGACTGGCTTCTCATTCTCGTCAACTGTAACAAATGGAGGCAAATACTGGTCATTGACGTTGAGTTCCTCCCTTAGCTTCTTTACAGCTTCCAAAGCACTCCTAAACTTGTATGGTGCTTCACCACGAACGTGAGCCTCCCATCCTCGTTTCACGACACTCCAGTCGTTCTACAAAAGAGAATTGGTCAAAATTGATTAAATCTATAACCAGATTAATTATGAGGGAGCCATTCAAGGGGCATATATAAAATCAAGTTCATGGAATGGAAACATAACTTCACAACAATTTCACGAGAAAAGGGAATTAAATAATGAAGAAACAGCTACGTAGTGAAAACAAATTAATAAATAAATAATCATGTACCTCGTAACGATCCATGGTGACATACATTCGACCCCCTCCAGATGCAATTTGTGCATCAACACCTTTCTCCCGTAACTTTGCAAGTTCATTCTCAAGCATCTCTACAAATTTTATGCTTGTACCATCCAAGACATCACGCCCATCAGTAAGGATATGAACACGAATTCTTTTGGCACCACGCTCACTAGCACCCTTTAGCAACAACTGCACATTAAATAAAGAAGAATTAGATGTTAATGCCCTTAGAAACAATGGACAAGCCAAGAAATAATGACATATTGATATTTTAATTACAAGGCCCGCCTATCTCTAAAGGGGAGTAAGCAGCCCACTCGTTGGTTTGCATTTGATCATAACTCATGACATAGTCTGTATTTTCAGGACCACCATCCACAGCGTGGAGTCTTTTTGCCTCCTACGTTGTGATTGAGTTCTAACATTCTATAAGAAAGCATACCAGTAATTGATCAATCCGGGCATGGACACCCCCATCACTCAGTAACCCAATTAGGTGCAAGGTGCCGGTATCAAAACATTCTTTAATGTACTTAAAACCTTCTCCTTCATATATGTTTCCGGAGGTAAGCGCAAGGTCCACAAGCTTGGCACTGTATTAAGAAACAAATAGAGATCATGACAACATGAACAGACTTGACATATGACATAGCAATCTAAAATTTGGAAGGAAAAGAGGATCAAAGATAAACAGCAATAGAAACTTATGGGCAAATAACAACAAAAGACTATGTCATCCTTAATCAATTTTCTCTCTTACAAGACTCTTAGGCGCTCAGGATAGCATTAAAATGATGAAACTGAAAAAAGGAAAACTTCATTGAAAGGGTGAGAACAATCGCAAATCCTAACTACTGAAGTGGGGTTTGAAGTATGAAGATGTGCACAGAGACCTGGGTAAGTTGCATTAGACATCTACGTTAGATCACCCTTGGAACAAGGGTGATTGAGCAAAGCAAAGGCTCTTGAGAGAGAGTCTGGATGTTAGAAGATTAATAAGTGGTAAGTCTATGGCATAAAATTATATTGAAAGAGAGAAAGAAAAAAACAATGGAACGAATGGGAGGCCAAGGTAGCAACCCAACAAGAAACTGTAAAAGGCAAAAAAGAAAAGTGGAGAAAAACAATGCTCCTCTCTGTCAAAACAAATTAAAGATTTTCCTCCATCAAAGAGACTACAGGGATCTTAGAAATACACTCGATCAAACTAGCAACCTCTTGAATCTCCCAATCATTAACTAATTTAGTTAATATTTGTTCTCGTGAACAAAAATAGGTACTTTTGAAAAGTTCAATTTTCTTAAACAAGGGGTATAATCATAAAACCTCTATATTGGAGATTTGAATAAAATTTATGTATACAAAAACTATGGAGCACTCTTTTCATCAATTAAAGTACAATAAATACAATTTGGAACTTGAATTTTGTATCAAAAATGCCCTTCAAAACTTCTTTTTACCGAGATACCCTCATATTCCAATTTCCAAAGTGTTAAAAAAATCCATAATTTATAATTAAATGTCAGTGACCAAAAACAGAAAGCGATGAGTACTCATCGAGTAATAGATTACATTTTCCCAATTATTTATTCATTTAACCTTAATGGACGAGTTTCCAAATATCTGATCATGTAAATTACAAAGAAAAATTTACCCTTGAGCAAAAATCCTTCCGGCACCAAGTGCATTATGGCCAACTTCACTATTACCCATATCATCGTCACTAGGAAGCCCAACTGCCATACCATGCGCCTTTAACAACCTCCATTTCTCTGGTGCACCCTTCAAATTATAGAGATCATATCACCATACATTACAAGAAAAATTCGAAATTCACGATTCCTGATGGATTTAGCATATAAAAAGATAAAAAACATTAATCTTTAACCGAAGTAGATATCAAAGTTGTTAGACCAACTTCTATATCAGGAAATCATGAGTACCATAATAACAAGACTTATAGGCATCTAATCCAATTGATTGCAAATATGCACACCCATTTGGCCAATTAAAAAATGAAACACAGATGAACATCTTAAGTAAATCAAGAATACAATTTTTTATTTATACATAAAAATCCAATAATAAAGATAAATCCTTCAACAATGTCAATATTATAACACTAATAACTATACCAAACTCCATGATCAAATATTCAAATTGAATAACATACGAATGTTAACTTAATCAAGTGAAATCAAACAGAATCATAAACTCGAAAACAAAAAAATTGGTGATTTATTTATTTTATATTTTTTACCTCCTTAAGGGAATCCATAGTGGGTGTTTCGGCAACATAGATGCAATTATACTTATCAGGCTTGGCTTCGCCCCATCCATCAAGAACCACCAAACCTATGGTTTACCTTTGGGAAGCTTCGAGTGATCCACCAATTTCCATGAAAATTCAGAGCTACCCATCTTCACTGAAGTAAAAAACTCAAACCAGCTAAAAAAGAAAGATTAGAGAGACGAGGCAGAAATAAGAAAACAGAGCACTATAGGAGCAGAGAGAACTGTGAGGATTTTAAGTTAGATTATGGCAGATTTCAGAATCACTCACTCATGCGTGATTCGTGATGCTTCGTTTAGACTTTAGAGAGTGAGAGAGAGAGAGAGAGAGAGAGAGCACGCGAAGTTTCGAGACGGATTACGTTTGTAGGTTAGGAACTATACCAAATACCAGCCTACTTTAGTAACTGCCCATAGAGATTTTAATGGAAAGCGATGTTGTCAGTTTTGTTGGCGTACACTGAACCATTGGATGGTTGTCAATCTTTGTTTATTGTGAATGTTTTTTTTTTTTTTGATAAGTAGCAATATATTCATAAGTAAAAAAAATAAAACTAGGACAGTCGAGATGACCAACCTAGCAAGACCTTACAAACAGACGCTACTCCCCAGAAATACAAAACATCCCATCCCAATTATATATAAAATCCTCGAAGAAGATCCCCCTAAATTTTCTAAAAACTTTAGACCAACAAAACAAAAGGCCCATAATGAAAATAATCGTTTCTGTGCCATCTTTTTTTTTTCCCTCAAAGATACGGCTATTTCTCTCTCGCCACACCCCCCAACATATTGCAAATGGTGTAATACTCCAAAGCAACCTCTTCATGCCACGAAACGAAAATCCACTCGATGACCAACACGTGAAAAGGCCCTTTATTGTTTTGGGCAGGCAAGTTAATAAACCAAATAACTTAAAGAAATGTGCCCAAATTCCATACATGAATTTGCAATGAAGGAGGAGGTGATCCGAAAATTCCCCATGGTCCATACATAGAATGCAACAGCTTGCCCCATACCACCCCTGCCGAGAACCATCCATTGATTTATATAATATAATAAACAAAATAAATAAGAGGTCTTGAGTTCAAGTCCCCTCGTTGACCATGCACAATGATTTATCTCTACTTACTTGATTTGTAGGGTTGGGGAAAGGGGGGCGGGGGGGTGGGGGCTGAGAGATTTGGTAGAGATACGGTGCTCTAAGAGACTAGTTACCTCACACCAATTGGTTCGAAACACCCTATTGGTCTTTATAATAGATGTGTGTTTGCACATGCCACCTACTAGTTATATTTAACATAATTAAAAAAAAAAATTTCTAATGTTTAAATATTAATAATATATTTATTTAAATAATCCAAATCTCTCGGGCATTACATGTACCTGAGAGATTTGGTAGAGATACAGTGCTTTAAGAGACCAGTTACCTCACACTAGCTGGTTGGGCCAACGGGTTCAAAACACCCTATTGGTCTTTATAATAGACGTGTGTTTGCACATGCCACCTAATAGTTATATTTAACATAATTTTTTGATTTTTTGTTTCTAATGTTTAAATATTAATAATATATTTATTTAAACAATCCAAATCTCTCAAGGATTGCTTGTACCTGAGAGATACGGTGCTCTAAGAGACTAGTTACCTCACACCAACTGGATGGGCCAACAGGTTCGAAACACCCAATTGGTCTTTATAATAGATGTGTGTTTACACATGCCACCTACTATTATATTTAGCATAATTTTTTAGAATTTTTTTTTTTTTAATTTTAAATATTAATAATATATTTATTTAAACAATCCAAATTGGTCTATGTAAATGGGCCACCTAAACATTAAAATTATCTTCGGATATGTGAAAATATATTTATTTAGGTAGTCCAAATTGGCAATGTAAATGGGCCATCATTTACCATTTCAGAATCGACCATTTTCTGTTATCACATACATCTATGGTTGTAAATAGGTCGGGCCGGATTAAATTAACTAAAAGCTAAGCCCGACCCTAAATATGAATTGGGTCTTCCTTAGCCCAACACGACTAGATAACTACATGGGCTACTTATACGTATCTTATCGGGCTATACATTTACAGCCAAAACCCGGATTCCCCACGTAGTTTTATGGCTCAAAAGATAGATTATGATTTTGAATAAGTATGGACCTAGGCCATGGTTTAGGAATCAAGTTACATGGAACTAGAAGGGATTATGCGTCTGCTTCGATCCAACTGAAGTTGGTTTCTATTATTGCTCATAAATCATATATAATAAAATTAGCCTATCATAAGAACAAATTTGATCATAAAAAAAGTATAATTAATGATTAAAAAATGCTTCTCCAGACATATATAATCTTGATATAAGAATAAAGTTAGACGAAAACATGCCCAAGTTATGTTGGAAAATGAAAGTTTTTCTATCAATGATTGAGCCGATTGGGAGGTTATGTGACGACAAATCGGTGGTGCAGTGTAGTTCCTCCGATCGGTGGGATGAGCAACTGGACACGGTCGTATCTCTTTGCCCGTCCATCCAATCGATTCATATCGTATATCCACTCGTCCATCTGAATGATAACTACATCCCGAGGAAAAAAGATCCATGGTTCCATGTTTGTGCTACATCAATCGAGTATTGGCCAAGTGAAGACTTTCTAATTAGAAAATCAACACTCAATATAGTACGATAAGAAGTTCTTTTGTCAATAAGCATCATAATTTGCATCCCTTCTTAGGAATCCACGGAATAAAACAATTTTGATGTATCGATAATCATTATCGCAGTGTCACGATAGTCTAAGTTTTAAAGAAAGACTTGTGAACTTGATCTTCTCTAGAATTGAGAATCTAAACTTAAGTTTAAGTATTGTTGATGGAGACCTTTGTAACAAATTTAGAGATTTTAGGGATTGTTTGGTATGCCGAACACATCATCTTAATTGTAAACCCAAAATAAAGCTATATGCTCATTTGATCAAAATCCATTTTTGTGGATGTTTGGTCTAAATCATTTGGAGCCATGGTTTTAAATCTCATTTGAGACCGAGATGATTTGTCCAAGTTGTCTCAGTATCATCCACCAACGAGACGCGTGAACAAATCATCTCAAAGACATGATTTATTCTAATTCTAATGCATTTTTTAAATCTAGTTCAAAACTACTTAATCTCATTCATGAACAAGACAACTCGATCTTGCTCATGAACAAGATGAGATGTCAAAACTTGTTTCAAAACCATGTTTGGGCCTATTTGAACTGACAATTTGTGCAATTTGTTCAATTTTTTATTTATTGTGTAATGATTTTATGATGCCGCATCATGGAACCGTAGATCATTTGCCTCGTGATATACATAATTATAAATTTTTTTCTTATGTAACTCAAGGCAACTGATCTACGGTTATGTGTGATGGGGTTCATTTTTATCAGGATTATTTTTTATTTTATAATAAAGGGTATTTCTTTAGTAAATAATTAATATTCGAAAACCAACCATAAAACAAAAAAAATTATAATACTAAAAAATAAAAAAGAGAATAAAAAGAGAACAAATTATCTGTGATAATCACAATTTATTCTGATTCTATTACACCTTTTTTTTTTTTTTAATATATATATATAACAAAAATATCTACACTCCTAAATAAACCTGGTTTTAATTAAAAGGGAAAAACCAAGTTCAACACAGAAGGATATAAATAAAAATAAAAGGGGAAAAAAAGAAGAAAATTATATGATATATATCAAAAATCCCACAAGAAGGTGGTACTGTTCCTTCCGTACGTGGCAATTCCAGGAGACATCAGAACCGTTCATCTGGCAAAGAAATGCTGATCTAGCTTTCTGGTTCACGATCTGGTGATCCACTAACCATGAACGGTTAGATTTCAACCGAGCAACAGAAGTTGGTCAAGCCCTAAGCGTATGACCATCTTGACCCAAACATCTGCTCAAGTAGGATCACTAGCGCCATCGCTACCGTTGGATCGAGTTCGGGCTGTACGATCAAACGGAATACATCAAGTCCAAAAGAAACGCCTCCAACGCTTTCCTTCCGCTTGATCTCCGCCACGCGTCTCTTCTTATCATCGAATACAGAGCAGCACCGTTGCGCGTACGACCCTTCGATCTCGTACATCACCTTCTTGTTGGACCCACTACCATTGCCGCTTCCTTGGATCACGTGAGCAAGTGACTTAGAATTCAAGAAGTTAACCTGCTTCTTAACGGAGAATCTAGGGCTAACGGCCGTCTCTCCATCAAACACCATCCAGTTATCGCCGAAGCTCAATTTCTGTTATTCAAGAAACGGCGTTAATAACAAAATTGACCGATTTACCCCTACTATGTTAACGTGAAAAAAAAAAAAAAAAAAATTCAAAGACGGGTATATATGTCTTTTAATGGTTATTGAAAAAAAAAAATTACCTTGCGACGAATGGTGAGAAGCGATTTTCCAGTGGCGTCCATAAGAACGATCTCACCCTTAGTACCAGAAGCATAGTTATCAACGCGAAAGACAAGATTACCCTTGGCATCGAAAACTGTGAAACCGTTACAGTTGAAGAGAAGCGATTTCTTCCAAACTGTTAATACTTCCACCTGTCGGTCGGATTCTTTTTTCAGTCCCTCTAAAGCGGTTGCGTTTGGGTACACCTTAGTCATCGTAAACTGTTACAGTCGGTGGCTACTTTCGTTTCAGTCTTGCGAGAGAGAGAGAGGATTTTGGCTTTTCGTTGTTTAGATCTATTGAGCTATGGTGGGTGAGCATACTCTCGTCCAAGACCTAATATATATATACACTGGGATGCCGAAAATGCCCATCGAATAAGGATGAAAAGTCTTGCACGTGCGAGCTTTAGAGGATGACGTGATGGCAACTGATGGGGGGCGGATAGTGAGACGTAAAGGGCATAGGGAGGTCATAATAAATAAATATAATATAATAAAAACTGGTGGCTGAGGACCGTTTCTTGGTAGAAAGCAGTGACACGTAACATGTAACACGCCCAAATATTTTTAAATATAATAATAGAGATAATTATCCGATTGGCTGTGGGCAGTGTACACAGCTCTCGCTGTTGCATTGAGCAGATGGTTTTCTATTTAAAACTCGACTCGGATGCCAAACGTGTCGAATTAACTCTATGACTCGTTATGCAGAGCGATTCAAAAAATTAAATTTCTCATAAATAACTTACTATTTCTTATCTTTTCTGATTTTCATTTTCAAAAGTTATAAGTAAAGTAGTTTAACTAAGGAAGTACGTTAAACGAGTTTTAGTTAAGAGACAACTCGAAATTCGGATGAGTTGAATAGATCTGCCGACTTTTTGAGTTAGACTCTACGAGTTTCAAACCTTGGGTTGCTATCCCTCGACATAAAAAGAAGATTCCCATTTTGTTGTTCTCTCCTTTCCGTTTTGTCGCTAGTTTGGTTGGGACGTTAGGTGAAGAGGGGATAGAATTCCTTGTTTTAAATTTTTCTATAAGACCACTTTGCCCTTTAATGTTTTGCAAATTACAAGAAGAATAAAACCACTTTATTTGATGTTGTCCCATGGAGTTGCCTTACATAATGGAAGAAATTTTTTATAATGCATTATATAATGGTTATTGTTGATGATGAGAGTTGTAAATTTTAACTAAGAAAGGAGTTAGGCAAGACTCTACAAACATGGTATCCAGATTAACCATGCAGCCTAGTTCTACTCAACTGCAGGACAAGACATGATTAGGTTTTTGCTCTAATATCATAACAGGGAAGAATAAGAAAGATTAGCGGATCTAATATCTGAATATCAAAAAGAAAACTCAATAATCAGGAAATTAGCAAAAATAATGATTCTACTTCGATTACGATTTTAGATATCATAAGATCTTCCATGATCTGATCCTGAATCAGGAGGAATGAGATTTGGATCTCAGATTCTAGGGAAAATCCCATAACAAAGAGAGAGAGAGATCGAGAAAGGAGGGGTTCTTCTCTTTTTGATCAATATGGAGCAATGAATACTCTTTTCTTCTTCTATAAAATCTAACTTGATCGTTGGAGAAGTTTTGACAAATACCACACCAGTGCTAACAAACGACAGGAGGAGTAATGAGCATTCTATCAAAACTGCAGGGCAGAACTGACAGAGACAACTCAAAATCACCTCTACAATTATAATAATAAAAATTCATCTTTTACTTGTTATTTATATATATAACATAATAAAAGATGAATTTTAGCAATCTTACGACAATCAACTTTTCAATGAAACTATATATGGGAACATCACATCCTTCAACTTAAAATCTCATACGATGTTATTTATCTTAATGTAATAATTAAATCATATTTTCCTTGTCATGTAAGAACCTCTCGTACCGATATTGATTGGAAAGAGATAAAACCAATCATGCCGCAATATCATGGCATAAGTGTATTTTCACATAATTATGATTTGAGTTGATCCTATGATCTTCCTCGAGTTTGGGAAATTCAACTTGTACATAATGAATAATTAAAATAATGGGAGACGATGATATCTAGATCTTCATGGTCATTGGATAGAATACATAAGACTTTCCAATTGAGGATTTTTTTTTTTTTGTTTTTTGTTTTTTCTTAACTTTGAATGGTTATACGAGAAGAGACTCTAAAACTGTGTATTATAAGAATTCCAAAGTCATCGATGTCAGCATAAGATATATTTTAATTAAGAAGAAAATTATATCCAATAGGTAGATGCCACCACATACAAACACCTTCCTTATCATGCAAAACTTATAAATAAAAAATCTTTCTCATGATATGATTTTAAAGTTAATATCATAGTCAGGGTAATATTGTAATAAAATAATAGGGACGGTTTTAGTTAGGAATATAATAAAGATTGTGGATAATTAATTTTATTTAGTAGTTATCCTATGATCTTCCATCCCTTCGTGGATCCTTGGTCTTAATTTTTTAGTTTTGTCGTTCATGTGATTACATTCTGACGATCAAATTAGTAAAATAAAAATAAAAAAAAACTTAGTCATTCTAGAGTGATTGCACAAAACACTGCGTTAGACACTGAGTTGACGTGAAATTGTGCACAAAATTGTTGATGCTTTTCACTTATATCTTGAGGAAAATCATTTATGATTTTGTGCACACCGCATGTCAGCTCAGTGTTGAATGCAGTGTCATCCGCAGTCAGCACTTTCCAAAATGAAGTGAATTGGAAGAAGAAAATAATTGAAAACACAAGAAAAGTATAGAATATATTGAATTCTGATGAAATATAATTCATGCAAACAACCATAATATTTAGTATAAAACACGATGATGTTGATTATGATGGGAATTTTTTTGTTTGTTAGCATCTCGTGAAATGTTCTATGAACTAGTGAGATCCCATCCACCATCGTAGTCTACTTGATCTCCACGGAAGTGGGTTCTTAATTATCAATACTTAAACTTGAATTGGTATACAAGTCTTCTTCACTTTCCAATGAAACTGAAATGTAGACTTCATGGAATTATTTTTCGTTATTAATGTTTTTAGATTATTGTAATGAATTTGAGCAATTTGAAAAAGAAAAAGAAACTTTCAACAATTTCATGCCATAATTTATCCATTTCTTTTATTTTTTTATTAATTCGAATTTACTATAGTTAGGTTTCAACCACATATTGAATCTTAATATTGTTAGGAAATTATGGCGAATCTCACTAGACTTTGAAGTTTAGGTAATATTTATCACGTTTTCCCCTATAATGACCAAATTTACAAGCAAAATCTACATAGATAAACAGCTTGGCCCCACATCTTTGATTAGCTTCTTCTTCTTTTTTATTTTAATGTCGTGCTTTAATTAGGTGGTAACCTTTACTCACGCAACAAATAATTTTGATGTAAGCACAAAGCAATCTTGTTCATACATCATTACATTTTGTGTAGTAATTAATAGAAGGCAATCTCATTAATTCATCAACTTAAATTCTATTAAGAGTCGTGATAATCTAACTTCCCCCTCTAACATACTCCCCCGTACTCTCATAATGTGGTATGTGCATAGAACCATGGATTTTTCATCGGGATACACAAGTGCATATCCCCATAAATATTTGCACTTGTGTATCCCGAAGAAACAAATCTATGGTGTTATGCACATGCCACGTCAGGAGAGTATGTCAGAGGAGGGAATCAGGAAATCATTATTCTTCTATTAATCTCTAAGCATTATAGCAATGGTTAAGGGAGAAGAATAAGCAAACTATCTTGTCTATTTTTCTTATTTAATCCAAAATTTGGTGGTAATTATAGAATCTTCAAGGTTTTGAAGTTGATGACGTACACCTTGAGTTGGTTTTCATAACTAAATAAATAAATAAAATATCAAAATTATATTCAACATTTCAACCACTTGCTAAAAATCTTCAATTGTTTTCAAATATTCATTATTTTCAACCTCTTCAACTCCTAGAATAATTTGTTAGAAAAGCTATAGCCTCACAATGTTAGAGAGATTAGCCCTACTTATTATTTTGACCTATTCAACCTCATCTTAAATTCATTACCTTGATCCTTGTATCAAAATCTATTATTAATTTTTCTTCTCTAAAATCCATGGTCTATATGAATCTCCTCAAATACATTATGTTGGAGTCGTGATAATCTGACTCCCCCTTTTGATATATGTCCTCATCATAGAACCGTAGATCATCTGTCTCAGAATACACAAATTTTTTGTATGGTATGTATCCCGAGGAGAAATAATCTACGGATTCTGTGATAGGGACGTATGTTAAAAGAGAGGAGGGAGGGAGGGAGGGAGGGCCGTTAGAAAATCATTATTCTTAAATCTCGAAAGATGACTATAATCTCAATCAGAAAAAATATATATATATATTTAAATTGAAGATCTTAAAAGAATAGGAGAATGATTCGAAAGATCATAAATAGAGACAATGTGAGAAAGAATATATGATTTCAAGCTCACAAAGAAAAAGACTTGGCTCTGGGGTTGAGTTGTAAAGAGGAATAAGATCTATATAGCTAACACATAATACCTTGTTGTTGTCAAGCTTGACATCCAAAGGTAAAGTTTTTATGGTAACTAGAGACTTTAGATAAAAGATTTTTTTTTGCAAAAGGTTGAAAATGGAGGCATTTTGGTCATTTTAGTTAGTCTCCTTAAAGAGACCGCAATCAAGAGGGAACCGCAAAATCTAAATGGTATCTCAGAGTACCAAAAAAATTACGCTATAAGACATGAAAAACTTAAAGTACGGATGGTAATCAAGTGGGACAAGAAAATAGAAAAAAAAAAATTGCTCATAGAAATCTATGATCCACCAGTCACATGTACCCACGTGTGTATTAAATGCCATTCCTAATTTACAAAAATACCCTTGCATGTTTGACGTGGGAAGCACTGTGAGCACAAAAAAAAAAAAAGACGATTCCAAGAAAGTACAAATATACTTCTTTATTCTCATGTTTAGGTTAACAACCAGGCTGGAATAACTTTAACATAACCAACTATATTAACTTTCTAAACAGCCGTACATAGAGATTCCCACCAATTTATCAAGGTCGTTAGTAAGATAAGTAGGGAAAATGGGGTGTAGGATATCAATAGGCGGTCTAATAGAAAGAAATTGATAAGGTTAAGATTTAAAATGATAATCTAAAAAAATCACTAAACAATCTCTTAATGCTTCCATCATCTCTATTAATAACATATCTGACTTCCTATGGGTTCTAGAAAATTTAAAATTTAAAATTTAAACTTAGAGAGGAGGAAACTCAAGTTGTTAATCATAAATACAGATCTTGTGTGTTTATTATGGTAAATATTATTATTTTTTTAAATAAGAATATTTACGAATAAGTGATCAACTTTTGACGAATTCACGATTACGACTCACTGTTCATTTTAATTATTAAAACATGAACAATAACAAAGTCAGAGGTTTTTAAAGTGACTATTTCGCAGGTTTAAAGTAACTAATTAGATTAAAATCCTAGTATTTGTTATTATTCTAAATTTTTATTTTTATTTACGAAAATGTAATCAATCATGTTTTGATAATTAAAATGAACAGTTAGCAAAAATCATAAATAATTCATTTTCAACTCACAAAATGGTAATTCACCCAAAAAAAATTAACATTCAGCACATAACTCTTTTGTCGACTTTAGGATGATCTAATCAACTCTGCCGAGTTTTGAGTCGACTCAAGGAGTTTATAATATAACATAGTTTCATCCCTTTCACTAATTAAGACACATTAGGTAATAAATGATCTAGTTGGCCGATGAACACTACTTCATATTATTAGTAAAAAAATTAAAAAGTCAATATATTTTAATAATTAAAAATATTATAATTTGGAATCTGTTTACAAGGAGCATTTGCAGCCTCAAGTTTAATTATATTCCAATCTTTGTTGCAGTTGGATTGTATTGGAATAAAAGAATCCATAAATGTTGGATCAGAATATTAGATAAGTTCGATTCCTAATGCAGGGTGAGCCACGAATGTATGACAAAGTTACAATAGTCCACATGGCATGATCCCATTGGTTAAAAGATAGTGGTATTAGTCGACATGGCACTTAGTCATTGGAGACAGAAACATAGGCGTAGGCATCATAAGCAGAAAGAATAATAGAAAAGCTTTGAAATTAAGTGGTTAGTGGTGGTGGTGGTGGCGGTGGTCACGTGACAGTGACACGCACAAGGACATAACGCATCAAATAAAAATAAAATAAAATAAAAAATCGAATTGATTCCCATTAAAAATCTTTTTGTTTTATCTAAAACAAAAATATTCCACATGGAAGGCCTACACTTCTCAATGATGGATAGATGGAAAAAGCATGCAGTGTCTACGTGGGCTACCAATTCATGCATCTATACCATTCTCGAAGAAAGTAGTAAGGCACTAAGGTCCAGAGAATGATAGAAATCCTCCAGAGGATTCAATCCCAAATTTAACTAATAAAACCTTATCTTAATTTTTTATAGTATAATTTAAATAAGTCAAAAATCTAAATGCAACTAACTAATCTTGGAATTTTGATAATATGATGCCGTTTTTGTTGCACCCCCGGACACCCTTTTTCTCTCAGAGTGAAAAAAAGAAGAAAAAAAATTATTCGATCACCTTATGATATTTAAAAACATGATCTAATGCAATGGACTTGTAGATGACAAAATTACATGAACTTTAAAAAGAAAATTAAAAATATAGTTATTTTTCACCGTTAAATTTTATTTTTAAATTTGAGTGTTCAGTGGCCATCCATTTTCAGCACCTTAGATCAAGCTCGAAAAATAATTTCTTTTTTTTTTAAATATAAATATTTTCATGAAATCTAAAAGGTTGTGTTGTTAGATTGTCAATGTGATAATCAATGTGAGTCCAACGACCCTTTTTAAGATTTGAAATCTTAAAAAATAAATGTGGGTACCGGACAAGAGAAAGAAACTCTCTCTATTATTGATGTCATTTGCACCACACATCAAACATTTGTTGGACTGTGAGCAAACATGTCAAGGGGTGTCAAGGGCATGCATAAAAAAATGGCGTCATATTATCAACACTCTTAATCTTTATCCTATTTTTTTTTATATATTATAATCTAATTATGTCAAGAAAATTGTTTGGGTTAATGAAATTTATTTAATAATTGTAGGCACAAATAAATTATCTCACCTCCAAACTCATATCTTGAAACTGATCTCCTTTTCGTTCCTACAAAAAGTCACAAATTCGGGAGGATTTCCCAGATTAAGACCTTCCAATGATCAAATTAGTTGAAAAATAAAAAGGACTGAATTAAGACATAAGAAAAAAGTCCTTTACTTGTGTATTGATGATAGTATGTATATATAGTTCCTCTCATATTGGTAACTTTCTTCTTTGAAGATCTTGCGTGTATCTCCCAAATTTCCTTAAATTTCATATTTTTCTTTTTAATTATATGATGAATCGTAATTCTTCATTTTGTTAATCTCCTTCAAAATTAATATAACCATCTCATTCTAATTAAGATCATGTAGGCCAAAGGAAACCTTCCACTTTAGGTCCACTCTTATTTACTTTATAATTCTGTGGTCTTACCTCCACATCTCGGTTCTTGACCATGTTAAGTCGAGATCTTCAAGTACTTACACATGTCGTTCTGGCTGAATCCTCTTAATGTGTTCGTTAAAGTGAATAATGGATGTCTCGACTAGACCTATCTCACGTTGAATAATCCCCCTTGCTCCAAGGATGAGACGCATGTCCTTCCCATTCAACTTTGTCTTAGAGGCCATGTAGAGGAGTCTTATTGATCCATGTTACTAATCAAAATTAACCTCCACAATGATAAAATATCATTTAATTTTAACATAAAACATAATCAACAGGCAATACACCAAAGTTTTAAAAAAAAAATCAATCGACAAATATTGGATCAAATATTTGTTAAATTAGTCAGATCATGGGAACCTTGATTTGATTCGTCAATGCATGTTTATTAAAAAAAAAAATTAATTAAGATACATGTTTCTTTAATATCTTTACTCATATTCATAAAATGACAATACTTACAAAAATCGACGATTCATTGGTAGGGTCAATTTAATTACAAAGCTAATTGAACCCAATCAAGCCTTTTGGTTCAATGGAGGTTGTAAACAATCTAAATTGAAAAATATGTATTCACATTGGAGATCCTAAAAGTGCAAGAAAAAGATCGAGAAGAATATGGATGGAGACAATGAAAATGAATACAAATTCCCTCTTGACGAGGGAAGGTGAGATATAAAAAGAATGGAATGGTGAAACATAAGACTTTGTTAATGTTGTTGTCTTTGAATACAAAGGATCTTGGTTACATTATGTATTTATTTTTTTCCATATCTAAGTGGTTAACCTAAAAATTGCTTAGCAAAATTGAAAATTACCAATTAAAAAATAAAAAAAAGTGGTTAATAAAAAAAAATTAGTAGTGAGTTGTGGGTCAAAAATGTCATTCCCAAAATTCATAAACACCCCTAATTATCCTTATTTTTTATTTTTAGATTATTTAGACATACCCTCCACACTTTTATAAATACCAGTGACACCCTTTGTATTTTTGATAAAACACAGAAACGTCAAACTAGTAGGCAAGAAAATCTTCCTTGCAAATCTTCCAATTTAGATATTTTCTGTATTTAGGTTTCTAGAATTTCTAAGGTAGGTTTGAATCTTGAGTGAGAACATTCCAAGAAAGGAACGTTATACAATAGAAGATGGAGAACTTTTGCTTAATCTTAAAGGTCAAATAAAAGAAACCATGGTTGAATCATAGTTAGCTCTGATCCCTAACGTCAACCTTCCCATTCTACCATTGGCCCATTTGAGTCAACCATAGTTGCCCACGCGTCAAGTTTTTATATGTAGAGTTGGCTCATTGGAGCACTACGGTGGGACCATTGGATGGGGGTGGGAGAGACATCAACGTCATTAAAGTTTGACATATTATTTCCTTCTTTTTATTTTATTTTAAAATTTTATCAATTGAGATGCTATTTATGGGGATGTACAGTTGTCTATCATGAGAAAAAATCTATGATTTTAGCTCATGCCACGTCAGAGAGCGTATGTTAGAGGAAGTGTCAGAAAATCACAACTCTTTTCTTAAACAATGCTAAAGTGACCACACACACACAAGACTGCGTTAGACACCGAATCGATATGTGGTATGCATAGAATCATATATACTTTTCACTCGTATCTCGAGGGAAAGTATTTATTATTCTGAGCAAACCTTCACGTCAATGCAATGTTGAACGCAGTATCATAGGAAGTCACTTTAACATTATTCTATTTTCTTACTATCATCACGAGGAGGATGTGAATAACAAAATTCTAGAGTAAAAGTCACCCTCACCACTTCTCGAATCATCTAAATATTTCCACCCACCCACCTTCCTCTTTTACGATCCTATTTTTCATTCTTACCATTTTGTCCCAATAAGCAAACGCCCTCAAAAAGGGATTGAAGCAAGTCAAGTTGTTTTGTTACTAGAGGGATTACTCTTCTTAATTAGATCGTCATGTGCGTCAACAAAAATCGTCACATGACTTAATATTTCATGACATAAGTGAAAACATCTTTATTGTGTGTCGAGTCAGGTTTGGATCGACTAAGTCATTTCAATCTTGACATTCATCAATCAAAACTTCAAAATCAATATAAATCATGATCTAATTTTACATATTAAAAAGGAGATACCATCGAAAATTGGATGTTACTATACGAGTTTTTAATGAATATCTTAAAAAATACAAGATTATAATAGAAGAAAAATATTTTTGACTAAATTTTTTCAAAGTTTAAAACATACTAATGGATATGAATCATGTTGGAGTGACTTTAGCGAGGACATCTTGATGTGGTGGCGCATCCATATCCGTAAATGCATTTTACTTGTATCTCAGAAATCGCATTTACAAGTATACGCTTGCCACCATGTCAAGATATCCCTTGTGTGTCTTTCACTGAGGTCACTCTTTCACTAATTAATCGATATTACTAAATTCCATTCTTAGTATCAATTACCTCCCAAAATTATGAATCTCAATGAGTTTGATAATACCTATAATGATCAAAATTAATTGTCTCCGAATTATAAGAAAACGTTGCGTTTGAAAAGCTGCTTGTGATCCATTAATTTATAGTTTTTGGGATAAAAATAAAACCACTTTTTATGTTAAATGTCATGATGTGACAGAAGCAAATGAAAAAGTTAAGAAGAAGACGTAAAGGAAAAGCAAAAGCTCACCTTAAGAGGTAGGAAAACTAGTCCCAACTGAAACAACGGTGATCTTTAAAAATGATATAGGCCTCGTCGGGTAGTTCCGACCATCATCAATTTAGACAAAAATCAAAGAATCGTGATAATTTGACATTCCTTTCAAAAAATCGTTCAAAATCATAAATATATGTTCTTGTGTATTCCAAAACAATGGATTTACGATAATGTGAAGGGAACATATAAAAATAGTGTCAGATTATTACGATTTAAAATAAAAAAAATTAATCTTCTTAAAACAAATCATGATAAATTGACGTTTTTTTGTACGTTTCTTGATGTGACAGTGCAATAAATCATAAATCTCTTTCTTTGAGATACGCAAGAAAAAGATTTATGATTCTATGCATTACCACGTCAGAAAACATACAAAGAGTATCAGGTTTTAGAACGCAAGTTTATCATTAGTCTTCTTAAAATCCAAATTATGATTTTAAATTAAGGAGGATATTATCGATCAAAATAGAATTATCTAATCTAAATTAATTAGACTTTAACCAATTAGGACCTAACTTTATTTTAATTCATGGAGATGAAAAGTGAGATATTGAAATAAAGGAGGGCCTCAAGCAACCATGTTGATGATAAATAATACGTGGGTTTTATATATAGAGTCGTGATAATCTGACACCCCCCTACACCCCTATCATATATTCGTAGATCATTTGCTTTCGGATACACAAAAAAAGATTTATGATTTTATGTATCCGAGGTAAGTTATCTACTATTCTGTGATGGGGGCGTTAGAACATCATTGATCTTTTATATACGATGTAACCGACACGGAAAGCAAAACACGTGTTTTAGGTGGTGACAACCGACCCATGATATTACGGGGCAGGCTTACAATCATGGGATAGACATGTTACATTTTCAATCCTGGATGATGTGACCCTTGATTAACTTGTAATACCGTCCATTTATCTTCACTGTAGCAATATAATGCCTACCTTGTTTGGTGGGATGGAATCACTTTGATTAGAATTGTGATTGTGTAATTAAGAAATTACCTTTCTTAAATAACTTTTGCAAGAAATATTAGGAAATAAAAATAAATTTTGTATATTAACATTTATACATATAATAAAATATTAGAATCGTGATTATCTGACACCCCTGGTTAGAATCATAGATTTTCTTTTTGGGATTCACAATTGTACATCTCCATAAATATGTGCAGTTATATATCTCGAGGAAAGAATTTATGATTCTAGTACATGCCATGTCAGGGGGCATATGGGGTGTGTGTTAGAGGGGGGGCATCAAAAAATCATTATTCATAATATTAATGCCCCTTTATGAGGGGAACCAAATTGCTAATTTGACATAAAACCCATTAAAGAGGGAGACATGATATATTTTAGTGAGAGAGAAATTGTTGTAGAGAGATGGGTGAGGATAAGCAAGGATGAGGGGGGAGTAGTTTTGTTATCTTCATATATTTTTTTTCTTTCAAAAAAAAAAAAAAAAAAAAAGAAATCAGTTACTTACTTGACTCGACGAACATAAGTGCTTCCTACAAACATGAAAATTGAAATTAGGTGTGTATGTTGCTTCTCAGTTCTACCCGCTTTTAGCTTCTAACTTCTCTATAGAGTGGGAATCGTAAAAGTTACCAAATAGTGACTTTAGTGTCATAATGCATATATATTATTTAGGGAAATTTACTAAAAAGTGATCAACTTTAGACAAATTTACAATTTCGGCTCACTGTTCATTTTAATTATCAAAACATGAACAAGAACAAATTCAGAGGTTTTTAAAAGTGACTATTTCGCAGGTTGAAAATGATTAATTGGAAATAGTCACTTTAAACCTGCAAAATTTTCCCTTCTTTAAAATTGCCGAATTTGTTATCATTTTGAATTTTTTTTTAACAAAAACATGATCATTCACGTTTTAATAATTAAAATTAACAGTTAGTCGGAATCGTAAATAACTCATTTTCAACTCACGAAATGGTATTTCACCCTATTATTTATTTGCCGAGACAACTACATATGAGAATATCATCGCAATAGATTGGTTGTAATTGATCATTTCACCTTTTTTAGTATCTTATATTCAAACTTAATTGTTGTTGCTTGTAAGTTGTAACCTCATATGCCATACATGATGTGTAGGGCAGCGTTCCACATGTTATATATGCTTTTAAAGTAGCCCAAATATTGATTTAACGAATATCATCATAGCAATAGTACATATGATTACGCTATTATAGCGGTTCCTACACTATTGATATCATGCCAACTTTGAAATCAATCAAGGCCTAACTTTTGATTTGCACGTTCCTTCGACTATTATTATATATTCTTTTGGAATAGCTTGCAAAAGAGACAAGTTAAATCATTAATAGTAGGGACCGATGTGTACTTGTAGCAATTGCTACAAATGTTGTAGTTATGACAATGTCTCAAACACTATTATAATGGGCTCAACTATAATAATTTGAAAACGACGTTGGACTCATTGTGCTAATCTTGCACTAGACCATTATCGATCTAGGCAAAAAAACGAAACTTCTAAGTCTAAAATACTTGACCAATAGGATTCCGATGTTCTTATAACTAAACAATGGATTTGATGAAAAAGAACAATTGGGGCTCATATGATGCAGCAAATTGGGGTACAACGCTCTTTTTTTTAGGTTAGTGTCAACCGACACATAAATTACGGTGCACGCGCTTACAATCATATGTCACATTTTCAATGCTGGATGATGTGATGCTTCCTTAATTTGTAAACTCTAGGTGGGGCATGGGTGCACAAAACAAATTTCATAAGAATTGTGATTGTTTTGTGAGGAAGTCCTTTTTAAGATTTATGTGTCAAAATGATCGTTACGTATTAAAAAAAATCAATTTTGTTCATTCAAATTCTAAATATAAAAAAATATTAACTCCCCTTAGGAAGGAAAAAAGGCAAGATTGCTGTCATAGAGAAAGAAGGACCACCGACAAATAATAACGAGGGAGATAGGAGATATTTTTGTCACAAATGCATGGAAAAAGAAAAAAGATGTCGATGATACATATAAGAGAGAGAGAGAGAGAGAGAGAGAGAGAGAGGAGCAAGAAGAAGAAGAATGATTTTCTGACTCCCCCTATACTCTCTTGACGTGGCATGTGCATAAAATCATAGATTTTTTTTTCTCAAGAAACACTAATATTTATGGGGATGTGCACTTGTGTATCCCAAGAAAAAAAATTATGGTTCTATGCACATACCACGTCAGGAGAGTATGTCAGGGTGGGGGGTTTAAAGAAGGGACAAAAGAAGAAATCTACCATTCACCTTATAAAGAAATTAAAAGAATTTACTAAAGATGTAGAAAATGATTCTCTGGTAATTAGAAGTGTTTCCTACAAACAAACATGGAACCTAGGAAAATATAAAGTTGTTTGGATTTAAGAAAATATCAGAAGGAGAGTTGATTTTGAAGATAGTTTTAATATTCGTGGAGTCGTTTTAAAACTTGGCCAAGTTACTTAATTCCACTCGGTCGGATTTTCAGGTGGCTCGGCCCCGATACTCAATGGGGGCCAATTCATTGAATTAACTTGGTGAAATCAACTAAAGCATGCACCGAGTCAGATAAAAAGTTCATCCAAGTCATTTGGAGATATAACATTTTGTGGATAAAAATGTAAATTTTTTTTATTTTATTTTAAATATTTATAAATTTAATATATTTTTATTTGACTTGATCAAGTTGATTCAGTACAAGTTGTCAACTTGATTCAACTCGATTGGCATCCGAGTTGAGTCAAGCTTTGAATTTTAAAATAATGATTTTTGGTTTGAGTCGTGATCCTGAACAGAGTCCTGTTTGAGTAAATCGCTTGTTATAAATCGTACATATCATCATTGAGATAAAATACAAAAATTAAAAGCAAATAACTCGGAATGGATGATGATTAAGAGCTACACATTCCATTCCAATTTCCTCAAAACGTATTTGTTATATATAAAAAAAATATTAGTGTAAGACTGAAAATTGCAGTGATGCAATGAAGGAAACCAAAGTTTTGAGTGATATTATTTTGCTAAATATTGAAGATGATGCTTTTAATGGTGTGGATTGAGGGGGGGTTGGCAATGAGTGTTGACTGACCGACCCATGAAATTGCGGAGCACACCACGCGCTTACAATTATGAAATGGTCACATGGTGCTTTCTCGATTCATATTTCGATGTTGGATGATGTGATGTTTGCCTAACTTGTACACTCTTGATGGGGCATCGGATCTTGAAATCACTTTTTATAAGAATTGTGATTGTGCAATTGAGGGAAAGCGCTTTTTGAAGTCTAGACTTATCATTAGTAAAAAAAAGGTGAATTTTGTACATTAAAATTAGGCAAATTTATCAAAACAGTAAGAATAATAATTTTCATATTTTTGCTATCAAAAATACTCTTTTTATTAGAAGAATCCTCCTTATATTGTATAAAATACATTATAATCTCATGTCAAAAGACTCCTTCTAACATTGTATAAAATATATTCTAATCTCATATTAGAAGGATTCTTCTGATAAAAAGGATATTTTCGATCGTAAAAATATGAAAATTATTGTTTTTACCACTTTGATAAAATAAAATATTTACCAAAACGATAAATTACCATTTTGATAATTAAGATGTATGGTGCTCCATTTTGATAAATAAGTTTGAAAAGTTGTCCATTTTGATAAATTTCTCTTAAAATTAATTATATATAAATTAAATGATATTAGTGTCCCTTACAAAATGGACTTGGGCTGCAGTCACATATAGGAAGGACCACCAACACATAAATGAGAGAGAGAGAATAATCAACAAGCCAAAATTAAATTTGTTGTCTTCTCTACTCCCTACATGCCACACATGATGTGTGGGTGGTATCTGGAAGAGCAAGACTAAAGCAACAAGTTCACATGCAGGTGGGGCTACCACCACTCAGCTATCCAACTTTTGGTGGCATTTTCTACAGACCACAAACTCTTAAATCATTCATTGAAAGCTAGAAGAGATCCTCAAATAACCATCTCTTAACATTAATGGAGAAAGACTTTAAAAATAAGAAGAAGAATAAGACTGGTTTATGTTATCAAACTTCTTTGTAACTCTCCAAACAATAAATTTGAAGAGCTTCTATTAACACACACACACACCTACACACCCACACCACAATATTGAGTGGGCCACGTAGACGTGCATCTAGTGAAATTTTCTTGACGTTGTTCGTGCCCCTATATATATATATTTATGATAAAAAAAAACACTTGTATTGTATATAAAGAAAATAGAATGCTACCACCACTCGATATTTTTTTGTCTTATATATTTATTAAGAATCGAAACCGATGGGCATCCTTGTTTTTGGTGGTTCTAATTTCACTAATTTGAGAACCATAACTGCGAATAACCATAATCGACAAGATATCATGGTTTTGGTTCTAGAAACCTTAGGATCCGAATGAGAACTAACCCATTGACACCCTAAAGTGCAATGACTTGCAAAGCAAAGTATAGCATAAAGTGACTTAGAACCTCATTTTCAATCTCTAGTCCAGTCAAAGAATCTTGATTTTTCTCACAAAAATCCTTCTCCAGCTTCTATATTGATTGTAGAGATCTTTTTCTATCCAAAATTCCATCGTCTTCTACTTTCCCAAAAATTCTGGTGGTGGCAATAAGGCGGGTTGAGTTCAGAAAATGGTGTTTTGAAAATTTACCCAACCTGAACCCAACTCATTTAGTAATCATGTCAAAACCTTAGACCAAAATCCGACTTGTTTATTAAACAGGTAAGGTGGCACAATACAACCTATGTAATAATCATGTTGGGTTGTGTTGTGTTCAGGTTGACACGCATAACTCCTAGACACGACATGATTATAACCTGAATAATTTGTTTGTAAACCTCTTAACATGGTTGGGTTGGTTGTCCTTTGTGTCAATACAATTATAACGTGTTTAACCCTATGTTTTATGATTTGCATTGGTTATACACGGGTTGGTTTGTATGCAGGTCAACATGATAATTAAAGGATCAAAATGGGTTGATATCCCTAACTTGGACAACACTCATTTAATAAGCAAGTTAGATGGATGAAAGATCAACACGATAACTACCCAAATGCATTTAGGCCCAACCCAAATCTGTTAATTTCGTATCATTTTCGAATCATGTTACAAATTGCCACACCTAGATTTGCCAATTTTTATTTTTTAGCAAAATTTTGCTTTAGAAAAAGTTTGAGAAATTAGACAGGAAAGTTTCGAGAATACTTGTTATGAGAATTCAAGATGAGCTACTAAAAATTTAAGATGATTTATGACATTGAATTTGAGGAACTACGGGTGTCAATGGACAGGTTGGACTGGACTTTTTTGAGCTTAAACTTAACCCTAAAAAGATGGACTCTACCTAGACTAGCCCCATACCTGCTCATCAACAGTCGGACAAGTTGGTAATGTTGGGGTGAACCAGAAAAGTTTGGGTAGTACCGGATCTAAGTGTGGGCTAGGTAAGCGCCCTATAGTAAGAGTAGTAGTTATGAACCCTGTAGACCATCCTCATGGGGGTGGTGAAGGGAGGGCCTCAATTGATAGAAAAAAAAAACCCCACAACCTCTCGAGCCAAAACAAAATGACTAAAACTAAATATTTTTAATGAAAAATGTATTTTTCAAATATTTTTTGTGTGTCTGAATATTATCCAACTGAAATTGAAATTAATATCTTATTAACCTATTAGACTATAGATGAGAGTTAAATTATAATTATACAGTATATTTTACTTTTATTAGAAAAATATTCATATATTAAATGTATTATGAACATTTCAATAAGATTTAGTAGCTATTTGGTCTGGGTTGGGCACCACTAGGCCGCTTTGCAGGCTCAATATGAAGGCTCTAACCCTTGTTTTATTGGGCGGGCCAGGATGGGCTAGCAGGCCCGTTGGATCGATTGGTAACCCCCAACGAAAATTTGCGGGCTTGTGGCAATTGTTTCCCATGGGCGGCTTTATGCTCTCTCCATCACACCATGGGTTACTGTATCAAATGAAAGCTCGCTTGAAGATTGAGATTTGAGAGAGAAACATACCAAAACTGTAAAACCCTAGTTTTGAGAAGTAAATGATGGAATGATTGCTAGTTCGAAATCCTAATGGAAGCCTTGGCGGAGGGATTATGGGGACTTGCAGATTTACACGAGAAGAAAGGAGAGATTGGGAAGGCTGTGAAGTGTTTGGAAGCAATCTGTCAAAGCCAAGTCTCCTTTTTACCGATCGTAGAAATCAAGACTCGCCTTCGAATTGCAACTCTTCTTTTGAAGCACACTCACAACATCAATCACGCCAAATCTCATCTCGAGAGATCTGTCAGTAAAAATCTCTTCTTTTCCTTCAATTTCTAGTGTTTTTGACCAAAAATTTCATTCTAAAATAAAAGTTAGATTGATTGCTTCAATTTCTACGGTTTTCAACTAGAATTTTGTACTAAAAAACAGATCTTTTGTAATTTCTACAGCAATTGCTACTGAAATCGATTCCTTCATGCTTTGAGCTCAAGTGCAGAGCTTATAGTTTACTTGGCCAGTGTTACCATATCGTGGGTGCAATTCCTCCTGAAAAACAGATCATCAACAAAGGTTTAGAGCTTACATCATCTTCAGGAGATGGGTACTGATCTTCACAATTGCTCAGTTATTTATTTATTTATCACAAACTCATTGTTGTTGTTGTTTTTTTCGGGTTTCTTCGAATCAAAGATTTTCAGTTAAATTATGGTCATGTAACTTCCATTCGCAACTTGCGCATGCTTTGGCGGTTGAAGGAGATTATCAGAGTTCGATTTCTGCTTTAGAACGCGGGTTTATTTGTGCCTCTGAGATATACTACCCAGAACTTCAGGTTTGTTGAGCTAATCATTTTCTCTAAAATTCATTTGCTGACATTTGATTTCACTTGGGAATTGATCGAAAATTGTCTCTAAGAATCATTTCCTAGCAATCCAATACACCGTAAGAGGTTTTTTGGAAAATAAAATACCTTTTATTGGCTCCAAAATGACAACCCAAACAGACCCTAAGAGTTACTCTTTATATCCCATCTCGTGACATCAATATGTTTCTAATGTGACCAGATGTTTTTTGCAACTTCAATTCTCCATGTGCACCTCATGCAATGGGATGATGTAAATTTGGTTGAGAGAGTGATTCAAAAATGCAATGAGGTCTGGGAGTTTATCCAACCAGATAAAGTAAGGTCTACTTTTCCTTTATTATCACATTTTACTAATTCTTAAGCTTTTTCATGGATGCCTGCCTGAACTAGTAACCTAGTTCTGTATTGGAATTGAAAGTGAAGTCCAGACAAATTTTACTAGCAAATTTCATGTAGAATTTCACTTATCATGATAAACTTTAACTTCCAAGTTGCCTACTTTTAAAGTTGGTGGCTTAGGTTAATTGTTCCACCGCCTTTTATTTTATACAAATGTGTGATATTATGAGTACAGAAATTAGTGAAGAAGTGAGAGAGTACATATTACATTATCTTCTTTCTCATCAAACTATCTCTTGTCATGGGTTCTTCAAATTGAATTAAAAAAAAAAAAAGTATTAGAGGTTATTTCATTAAGAGGGAGGTTGAGTTGACCAACCGAAGCCGAGAAAGCAAATACAGAGGAATAGAAGCCATGGAAGAGAAAAACAAAGAAACAACACAAACCCACCCACAACACCCAGAAATAAGAGATACTACAAACCCAATCTCATCTCCCCATCAGTTCCTAAAAAAACCTCCTAAATGCTTTGAAAATTTTGTACCGAAAGAAAATAAATTCTTTGAAAATGAGTTATCTTTATCTTTGAAGACACTCACATTCCTCTTTTTCTGAATGCCCCAACATATTGCAAATGATGCATTGTTTCAATGCAGAAAGCGCATTCACGAGTGTCTACCAACCCTTGAGCAAAACCTGGTGGACTTGGAGAAGCAACCAAATACCTCAACTAGAGATAAAAAATAAAAAAACCAAGACCAAACTGTGGATACTAGCTTATGGTGGATTAGTCTGTGCTCCACCAATTCTCCATCCTCCTTATACATAGAACAGAAATTTGGGGCACAAGACCCCTCCGAATGACAGTTTCCAAGGTAGGAATCTTGCTCAAAACAGCTAAGCAAATTAAAAAAAATGATATTTTAGATGGAACTATTGTGCCACACTGCAACTTATAGAAATGACGTGTGTGATAATACTTGATAGAATGACCTGACTGAAGATTCTTTGGCCATACAAACCTCCATACCCGACGATCCTCCTCCAGGAGATTGTGAGTCGAGGAGATGCAATCCACCAGACTAGCAAGACAATCCACATTCTACTCATTGAAAGCTGAAAGCTCTTCTAAAATTGAAATCCCAGGCCACATCCAATTTCAAAGATACTCTAAAAATCTGAAAATAGAATTGCTTTCTTCGTGGATATCACAAGTTCATGAATTGCTCCTTGAAAGGAGTTGAGCTATACAAATGATCTTCCCAGAAGCAAACTCTTGTTTCCCCTCCTACCTACCTAAAATTTCAAGCTCTTCTGGAAGGGTAGTTGAAATCCAAGAATTCTTTTCCACACCCCACACCCATATAAAAGTGAATGGATTTGCCTCCAC
Organism: Akebia trifoliata; assembly: GCF_017979445.1. Taxonomy (NCBI): domain Eukaryota; kingdom Viridiplantae; phylum Streptophyta; class Magnoliopsida; order Ranunculales; family Lardizabalaceae; genus Akebia; species Akebia trifoliata. The sequence goes on along the minus strand of NC_141389.1, from coordinate 29,402,176 downwards.
TCTATCAAGTGGAACTTCTTCTTCCACTCCTTATTGTGTCAAAGGAAGTCTCTGTAAAGCTTGTCCAATTTTATTTTCACACATATAGGGATTGAGAACAATGACAAAAGGTAAACAAGGATGCTTGCCAAGGTTCTTTTGATGAGAGTCATCTGACCTCTTTTCGAGAGGTAGTGCTTATTCCATGCACTTAATCTCCTAACCATCCTTTCAATCATAGTGTGGCTTTACTGTTATATGGAACCCCTAATGGAAAACCAAGATACAATGATGGAAGAGTCGACATCAGATACCCTACTCTTATAGAGATTTGCCAGGATTCCTGATACTGCCTTAAGAAAACAAAGAAGGCCTGCTTAGGAGCCTCATCTGATCCATTGATGCATCAAGGAAAACAAGCATATCATCCACGAGAATCTGATAACATGGTTAAGTTCGTGGGTGTTGATGCCACTGACCTGGGTTTAAAACTGTTTTCAACTGCTGACAACTAATCACTATATGTACTTGTCTATCAGGGAAAAGGTAAAAAAGAAGAAGATTTATGTCTATGGTGAAGTATACAAATTCGAATTATTAGTCTGAAGCATCCTTGAGGTAGTTGCTAACATGGCATCTGTGCAAAAATCTTGCTTCATGTAGTGTTCGTGAACTACGCTGAAACCCAGATATTTGGTGTGGATGCACTATGCGTGCACCCACCTTAGTATGCTTCTGGCACGCACGTAGCTAATGTTCACTCAAGGTGGATGCACTATGTGTGCGCCCACCTTGGGTGTTTGATGACCCGGAAGTTGTACATCAAACAATTTTAGACTCTTAACCATAAAAAATATTGACTTGATTTTTTGTTTCATACAGGCAAGCTACTTATTTATTTATTTTTAAATTTTGATAATAGGAGAGCAAGGTCGGCCGAGGTGGCCAGCCAAGCAGACAGCAAATACGCAAAGTTAATCTCTCACACTGCTACACACACTCCTCCCAACTCCCTACAAAGTCCTGAAATAAAACCCCTTTGAACTCCTTATAAGTTTTAGACCACAAAAACAACAAACGTAGTACTGACAAAATAAAATCGACCCCAAAAACGATCTCAATTACATCGACCCTTGTTAGGTGCTTGCCACTCCTCGGCCAATGATTTAATTATCATTTAGAATAACCAATGGATAAGATTCTATGCTGTGTGTTGCCAATTGAATGGTCCTGTTTGATGACGCGGCAGACTCAAAATTGTGCCCAACACAAATAGTCAACCCTAAACTTTAATACAGCGAAAGTTTTTTAAACCTAACTATCTCGGTATTTTTGCAAGCTTCAGACAATAATGACATAGGTCTGATTTCTCACTGTACTGTACGGTTAGTCCATGTTCTTATATAAAATGTTGAAAAGTTGTGGTATTCAATCCAGATTATGCAACTGATGTACTGTATAATGCTGATTGGTTTTGCCTAACTTTCTAGTTTCAAATATTTCTACTGAGCTTTTATGTTTATACTATAATAGCGCATTGATCTATCGCTATCATTGTTCTCATTTCCTTTTTTCCATACCTTCTAATCTTCCCACACTCTACCAGAGACAGCAGTGCCTTGGTTTATTCTTTTACAATGAGCTACTGCAAACGTTCTTTCGACTCAGTATATGCGATTACAAGAATGCGAGTCTACATGTTGACAAGTTGGATGCTGCCATGAAGAGTGATTTGCAGCGGATGCGGCACATCCAGGAGTTGACTACTGAATTCAGTACCATAAATCAGAGACTCTCCCAATCTGACCTACAATACAAGGAGAGATCAGCATTGTTTGAAAGACAAACTCAACTGCAAGAACAACTACAAAGTGTGGCTAGCTCAACTGGGATGGAATCTATGGAACCAGCATACCTCGGAAATGTGAGGCGTACATGGGGTGATAAGCTAGAGCTGGCGCCACCCCCAATAGACGGGGAATGGCTGCCAAAGAGTGCTGTTTTTGCCCTAGTCGATCTCATGGTTGTCATATTTGGGCGCCCTAAAGGGCTATTTAAAGAATGCGCAAGAAGGATTCAATCTGGACTGCATCTGATGAAAGGTAGGCTGCAGAATGGTATTCTTATCCTGTTGACATGTGTTGTCAATGTGAATTTTGGCTATGTGTCTTGTTTAAGTTGAGTTGAATTAAGCTCCATCCAGGTTCAATTGAAGACTCATGCTTGCATATAATCCTAGGCATACGAGATGTTTTATTTTCTCTCCCCCCCCCCCCCCCCCCCTCCTCCTCCTCCTCCTCCTCCTCCTCCTTCTTCTCCTCTCTATTTAGCTTTTTGTGAAATCTAAACCAATTCACTTGGTACCTTTATTTTTTGTTAAGTAAAATCCGTTGGTACTTCATTGAGTCATTGATGTAATAAAGAGGAGATTGAGGGTGCCTGTTAGGTTCTACCACGAGGGTCTTCTACCAGCGGCATAGTGGTAGATGTGGTAAATGTACAGGTATCTCGGTCCCTTAATTTGACGGATGGAAACTAGGAAATATTCTTTGTAAAAATTGACTGACTTGATTTCAATCATCCACTTTGATGTATTTTTGGACCATTTCTGTGAAAAAATGGCTGCTTGGATGTTTGCATTATCCCATCATATTTATATTTTGGAGTAGGGGATCATTGAGGTAGAATTTATTTTTAAAAAAATGCTTTGTGCATGAGATGGCCTTTCTAACTATCTCGGTTTCTATCTTTTACAATTTACGATCTAAGTGAATTATTGTGTTATGCGCAGAGGAGCTCATGAAGTTTGGGATCACAGATGGTGTGAGAGGTGAGCTTTCATCTTTGCCATTTAGAGCTATCTTACCCCTGTTTATATGTGATGAGAATAGAGTATTTCTTTCCTTATGACAGGTTCATAGTTGATGCGCTTCTTCCAAAACCTAGATAGGATGACTTTAAAATATTCCTCTGCATCAATGCTTTCTTATGGGATTCGATCTTTTTTGCTTATCATTTCAATTCAGGATGAGCTTTACCTTGTCTAGTTAATTGACATTAGCTTAATGAAATCTTCTTTTGTGCAGAGGTGGATATGCAACACTCAGCCATATGGATGGCAGGTGTGTATTTGATGCTACTAATGCAATTCCTGGAAAACAAAGTAGCCGTGGAGCTCACACGGTCGGAATATGTTGAAGCACAAGAGGTAGGTAATACACCTCCAAATAAATATATGTTTATTGACTCCTACACAATATAGAATTTGTGTACCCACTTTGTCAATTTTCATTGTGGATAGATAGTGTGTTGGAATTCTTTATTAGACCTACTTTGGTAATGAACAAAAAATTATTTATATTGCTGAAAAAAGTATATTAGAGTTCTTTGTGTTTCTTTTCTCTTTTTTCGTTATTGTTATATGATTTTTCTTTTTTGACATCACATACCTGATTTACACCCATTGAAATGAACTTTCAAACCAACATGCAGTCTGTTGGATTACATGTGATCTAAAATTGCACTATGAAGTTACTTATTTTTCATGGTCAATAAAATTATTGTAGTTGGTTAACCGTTAATGTAAGACTAGGATTTCACGTCCCCGGCCCCAATTTTTGGAATAAGTACAGTGATGATAGCAAAAAAATATTAACTGGCTTTTAGGCTAAGATACCCAGATATGGATACTGGTACATGCACTGATTGAGAACGGGTATACAACTATTCATTTCCTAGAATCCGGCACATTGATGCAGTTGAGTGTTTTATCATCCAATAAGTTGACACTACACTTCAATTTTAGCTTTTGTGAGCTAAGTATCAATGTTTTGTATAATTGTATCTATGTCATACTGTATCTTCTGAAACATTCAATATTGCAACAACAAAAAAATAATATTAATAACATTCGTTATAATATACTATTTATATAATTTTGTCAACAATCAAACAAGAAAATACCCCTTATGGGCCACTTAAAACATAGCATCCCTTCATGAACTAAGGTTTCTAAAGCCAAGCCCTCCACTTTTTAGGGGAGCAAGTAGTCTTCACCAGCTTCAATTAATTGATATATCAGGAAATTAAGGAGTTGTTATAGAGTTATCTTGAGGTGCCCTATTCACTTGAGAGACTTGGAATGCAATGTGGTTTTCCTTGGCACTAGAGCACACGTTGCTCACGGGGCTTGCCTTATATTTCAACCTTTCAAAGCTGAGATGGACATCTCTAACCTGTCATCTCTTAGGCTTAAAAATTATATTTGTCTATAGTCCTTATAACTATGAAGATTAATAATGAGCTGTACATTCTACAGGCTTTGGTGCAGATGAAGGATTGGTTAGTTCGCTTTCCAACAATATTGCAGGGATGTGAGAGCATTTTTGAAATGCTTAGAGGACAATATGCTCATTCCCTCGGCTGTTTTAATGAAGCAGCTTTTCATTTTATTGAAGCAGCGAAGGTTTGTAGTGTTAGTATCCTAGGATTCATTGTTGTGTTGAACCAATCTGTTATTATCTCTATGGTTAGTTGTGCTAGTACTGGAAATAAGTAGTGTCCTCATTTATAATCTGGTATACCCCTTCATATTTCTTTTGAATGTTGTTTCTTTTATTTGGAAACATTGCTTTCCTATTCGTTGTCTTTGCCATCATGCTTGTAATATTCTTTTACACTTTTGAGAACTTTAATGTTCTTCAGAAGATTGAAAATCCTCTCTTACCAACCCTAATTTTTCTCAGTCATGAATCAAACCTAGTAAATGATTGTAACCATTAAATGTATTGCATTCCCTTGTAGTCAGAAAAGATGTGGATCGGGATTGACATGATGTCTATGGATTGGATGGTCATAACTCAAAACTTAAATGATCCTTACATGGATTCATCAAACTCTATGCCCGAATTACCTGGACATGCATTTTTTCCGGATTGACCATACATGCATGGTTTCAAGTTTTGGTTGAGACCATGAAGCGTCTCCCAAGACATCGATTTTGCAAGGACTGAGACATGATCTACATGCATCATGATTCATTGTATTGGTATACTTGAGTAGGCACGGGTATCCTCTTTGGGTTATGGGGTGAAGGAAATAAAAAGTTTGAGGGGTATTATTGGAGAAGGAGGGAGAAGAGGAAAAATAATAAAGTGCAGAGGTAGTATTGGAATATGGGGAGAAGACGAAAAATAATAAAGTTGGAGGGGTATTATTGGAAAAGGAGAGAAAAGGAAAGGCAATGTCATAAGCTGAAGGGTATCATTGGAAAGGGGGTAGAAGAGAAAAGATAATAAAGTTAGGGTATTCTTGATAAGGGGAGGAAGAGGAAAGGCAATCATGGTAAAATTCTTCCTCAAGATACTTTCTTTATGGGGTATAAATGTTGAGACAAAGAAATCCGATCCAGTATTGTGTTTTATTATATAGATGCATCCTTAGGTTAATATATGGCCACTCTCAAGGTCTAACAATGATTTGGGCTTGTTTCATCTGAGTTATCCAAGATGTCTTGTTGTCCTTTCTGATGATAGTAAGATCAAGACTTGAAACCATGTGTACATGTACCTTGTGACAGAGAACAAAGGACACGTAATATTATATTTCTATTAGAGAATTGGATGCGGCATATTATGATACATGAGATACATTGTATCATTATCAATACATCTAATCACAAAAGGAAGCTAGTGATGGAAAATAATATATGTAGCAATATCAATTAGAATATTCTACATTAGGAAGTGTTAAATTAGAATATTTATATTAGGTTAGTTTTCATACCTTGTTTGATGTAGTCTTTATAAATACCCTATTGGGGCTTTTGTAATATTCATCCAATAATTCACAATAAATTCAGTTTTCTACATCAGAGCTCAAGCTCCTCTGAGCACATCGATCTTGGTGCGCCATTCTTGGTGATTGTGCTACTGTTGCCATTGTCGAACGTAAATCCTTCTTTTATTTCCCTTCTTTACAAGTATTTTTTTTTTTTCTTCAATAAAAATCACACCTTCCTCTATAGTTCTACAAACCTCCCTAGTCCACTTTCATCTCTTATGATCTCTATTTTTAATTTAAATCTCTCCAATGAGAGTTTTTTTTTTTTCTTCTAATTCAAGCCACTTGATCCTACTTTTTATACTCTTGGAAGAATTATGACAGGCCTGATCTAGTGAGACATCGGCAGACTCAAAAATGAGCTGGATGCAACAATGATAGACTTCACAGATGGGCAATGATCACCAACAAGTACGATTGGATTATTGGCCATTTATCAGCATGTCACTTATGAGATCAAGAACAATGATTCAATGTAACTAATTGCACATTCCTTCTTCAAAGGACCATGCAATTGCAGGAGGATGTAAGAGAATTGGATGCAACATATTATGATACATGAGATGCATTGTATCATTATCAATATATCTAATTACAAAAGGAAGGTAGCGATGGAGAATAATATATTTAGCAATGTCAATTAGGATATTCTACATTAGGAAGTATTAAATTAGAATATTTATATTAGGTTAGTTTTCATCTCGTGGTTGATGTAATCCTTATAAATACGCTATTGGGGCTATTGTAATATTCATCCAAGAATACACAATAAATTCAGATTTCTACAATTTCATCCTTTTTCTTTCCAATTTCCCCTAATATCTCGAAAATAGCAACTGAATATGGTAATGGCTTTCACATGCTATGGTAGGAACTGTATTTTGTTTGTCGACTATTATCTTTTCTTTTTTTTATTATCTTTTTTATCTTTTTTTTTGTGTGTGGGTGGGTGGTATTTGCTCGCTCTATTTTGCTATTAGTAGGAAGAAGAGGAAAACAGTAAACAATGGATGGGACAGGAAGGAGAAAGTTTACAATGCTATCTGATCGATCGTTTTTTATCTATCATATTTATTGAATTCCCCTTTATTATTGGCCAAAATTTATTGTTGATGGTGATGGTAATTTGTTCTTATTGATCCTTCTCCTTTGATAAAATTGCAACTTTTGTGAAGTCAATTTAGCAGAGATTATAAATCACAATGAAATGCATGTGAACTTGAGTTCAAACTGAATGAATAACTGGAATTGTATTTTCAGCTAACAGATAGCAAATCAATGGAAGCCATGTGCCAAGTTTATGCAGCTGTCTCTTACATCTGCATTGGTGACGCAGAATCATCTTCACAGGTTAAATTGCTTCCTGTAATTACAAACTTGTTATTCTTATCAAGAATGATCCTTTTCTGAATCTCCAATATGATAGATTTGACTATAGAAGATAGTTTTGCAGGCAATGGATTTGATCGGACCAGTTTACAGAACCATGGATTCTTTTGTAGGCCTGCGAGAGAAAACCAGTGTCCTTTTTGCTTATGGCCTTCTGCTGATGAAGCAGCATAATCTGCAAGAAGCACGGTATGCAGTATCAATTTTCTTTTTGCCATGAAAAAATTGGTTAACCTATTGAAAATATTTAATCTGCTCTTCTTGAAAGTTTGAACCACATAAAATCCGGAGTTCATGGACATCCCTTTTTTTTTTATCATTTTGAAATCTTCTTTTGATAAGGCTAGAAATTTGGAATGAGCTGAGATTGTGTTGAGAAGATCAAATGTGGAGTTCACATTTTACGGTGTGAGATTGTGTTGAGAAGATCCAATGATGGAAAATTCTCCCCACTAACACCAAGAAAACTGTTAAAAACCACCCAAACTACCTCTAATCACCCCTCTCCTCTCCTCTCTCTCTCTCGCTCTCCTTGATTTCTGATTCTATTCCACAATCCCATGTCTCATTATTTTCCCCTTACAAATAGACAAATAACTGAAATTTTCACTTTCTGGAGGAAAACCTCCAAAGCCTCTTCTTCTCTCTTGCATTAGCTTTAGTTCATTTAAGTGCTCACACACTGACAAGTGCTTCTTGTGTTTCTTCGATTGCTGTAAGTTATGCTTAGATGCTCTCTCCTTTTTTCCCCTCCTTTTTCAGTGATTTTAGTAATCAAAATGATCTATTTTTACTGGTTTCAATAGTATTTCTCTTCCCTTTGATCTTCATCAGTGGATTATATTTTTTATTTGGTTTCTTGGATTCCTATAAGTTCCCTTTATTGGCCTTCCTCTTTTATCCCCTTAGGCCCACATGTGACACGGGCAAACTATAGCGTGTGTGTGTGTGTGTGTTTGTCTAGTCTTGTATCTTGTTTTTTGCACTTATACCAAATAGTGAAACCATGCAGCATTCGATTGGCCAGTGGCTTGAGGATAACACATCAACATTTGGGGAACATTCAACTTGTTTCACAGTATTTGACGATCCTTGGGAGTTTGGCTCTTGCACTACATGATACAGGACAAGCCAGAGAAATTCTGAAGTCTGCTTTGACATTAGCAAAGACACTTTATGATATGCCAACTCAGATCTGGGTGCTGTCTGTTTTGACCGGTATGCATTTTCCCTACGACCTTTCTCGGTTTTTTTTTTCATGAAAGCTCAATGTACTTGTTTTGAAGACCATAATGCATTAACGTGGCACTCACAGTTCCAGTTCGACAGGCAATTGTTAGTGAGTGGCCATTAATGCAACATATAGTGACAAGTGGCATATGTACTGTTGATTCAGTACAACAACAAAGCCTTATCCCAAAGATTTGGGGTCTGCTTAACAAATCCTGTGTCTCCATTCCACTTTTTCCAAAGCCAAGTCTCTGTTATTGAGAGGGATTCATATCTGCTTTCACTGTCTTCCTCCAAGTTCTTTCAGGTCTTCCTCTTACTCATTTAGGACCTTGTACTTGAATATTTCTTCTAACTGAGGTTGTAATCAGTTTTTGTTGAACATGCCCAAGCCTGTTGGCGCTACTTCATTTTCCCTGCATGTTGGCGCTACTTCATTTTCCCTGAACATATAAGAATGGTTTTTACCTTTTATTAAGCAAAGAATGTGTTACAGTTTACTTTTAGCAAATTAGTTCTCTATGGTGTGAGATAGGTTGTCTCAAATCATGTTTCATAAGATTTTTTTGTTCAATTTTTTTCTTTTATTTCTCTCCTGATCATGAAAGAGCAAATTGAAAACAGTAGATAGAAAAAACCAGAAAGAAGCCGAACAATGTGATGTTTAACAAACTGCTTGAACCAATCGTGGTGGTTATCTTAAAATATGGTCTACTCAACTGTGACTATTTCTAAAAGATGTACTTATTTGCATGGCCTATTGCCCTCTTTATCATAAATGGTTTTATGAATTTGATATTCAACATTATGACTTAATTGAGTTGGAAATGTGGTAAGTTGAAGCACTTGTCTGAGCAGATTTAACTGATACAACTTTTCTATGTTGCAGCTTTATATCAAAAACTAGGTGAGAGAGGAAATGAGATGGAGAACACTGAATATGAAAGGAAAAAAGTAGATGATCTACAGAAGAGACTGGCTGATGCTCGGTCATCCATTCATCATATTGAACTGGTAATAGCAAACTATTTTTTTCACTCGCTATACCAATTCTATTAACAAGAAGAGTCGTGATAATCTGACACCCCCCTGAGATATGCCCCCCTACACCCTCATCACAGAACCGTAGATCATTTGCCTCGGGATATACAAGAAAAAGATTTGTGGTTATGTGTATCCCGAGGCAATGGATCTATTGTTCTGTGATGGAGGCGTCAGAAAATCATTATTCTAACAAGAATTAGCTATAATTATTCTTGTTAGTCTATAAGAATAATTATAGCTGATTCTTGGTTAAAAATACCTGGATTCAGGGTTCATTATACTGGTTTGTTAGGTCCTAGATTGTCCAAGATTTATGGGATCATGGTTCTAGTCATGCTCTTATATTTAGGACTTACGTTGTATTTGAAAAGCTTTGAAGTTTTTATGGAATTTAAGAAGCAAAAACAAAATATTATAACAATGAACTAAATATCTATATATGCAAACCCCAAAGGGTTGGTGATGGCCAAGACCACACCTCATGTTTTGCTGCAATTGCATTTTATGCTTGTTTTTAAACTTTGCTTATCAGTTCTGCAGTAACTCTATTCATTTTTCTTGTGCACTCTTCACACAGATTGACAAAGTGAAAGTTGATGTTCGGCAACTTCACAACTTTGCCATTAGACGTGCTACTGCAGACCCATCAATGGGAATCAATCTCGACATTCCAGAATCAGTTGGTTTGTCAGCCCCATCTCCTGCTCCTTCATCGTCGAGGCTAGTGGATATAGTAGACACAGGAAGACGTGGTAAGAGGAAAATCTAGTCATCCTCTTGTAAATTGTAAAAAAAGAGGGGGTTGGGGGGTGAATTAACCCATATACACATGCTTTCTGTTTTGTACCATAGCATGCAGAAACATTCAATTCCAGCAAAACATGATGTAACACATCATGGTGTATAGGAATTTGACCTAGCTAATTGTGGATTATTAGGAAGGGTTGAAAACATCTTGATTTTGCTATTGGAATTTGTGTACAGAGGATTCTAGATTACTTGTCAGGAAAGAATTTTAATGTCACAGTTTCAATTCTTGTTTGTGGGCATGTGGTTAATAATAGATAGCCAGTGCTAATTACTTGGCATGCATATTCATTAATAATGTAGATCATGATTTTTTATTGAGTCGTGATAATATGACACACCCCCTCATCACATAACTGTAGATCATTTGCATTGGGATACACAAGAAAGAAATTTGTGATTGTGTATCCCGAGGCAAATGATCTATGGTTCTGTGATGGGGAGTATAGTGTGGCGTGTGTCAGCGGGGGCATTAGAAAATCATTGCACTTTTTAATTTTCAAAACAGTTTTTATATTTTTGCTAGAGCTGAGCATCGGGTTATCTTGGTCATCTTATGTTAATCTCTCCAAAACTTGCAGTTTGGGATTCTCTGCAATTTTGATTTTAAAAATCAATTTACAGATGACAAATCAACTGAGCTCTCCATATTAATCCTCTAGACCACAGTTTCAGAGTTTATAATTATGTTTAAAGTTTGGATTTTCACTGATTTGATTCAAATCATCTACTCTGAATCCACTCATAGCAAGTTGGAGAAATATATATCCAATATCGCGGGATTTGCTGACACTCTTTTGGACGGGACTAGTCCCTACGCACGTTCCAACCCCACAGAAGTTTTCTAAAATGCAGCAAGACAAGTCTGTAGGCTGCCTAGTTTTTGGCCACAATGTCTATAAGGAGCAAGCACTTGTCGTTAGTTTTACTGTTGATCCAACCCTTTGTGGGTGTAAAATTTTTGCAATAAGGGTAAGCCCCCCCTCTTTTTCAGTGTTATCCAATTGAGTAGGAAACTCATTTATTTTACACCCCTACATTTCTGCCAAAATTTGAAAAACCTCTTTGGAAATGCCATGTGTAATCCAATGGAGAGGTTCCTTCAAACTTTTGAAAACTCAAAGATTTTTTCCTATCCAATCTATCTATGATTTCCCTTTCTGTGGGCCCTAATTTCCTGTACTTAGGAATCATTGAAGTGAAGAATAACAAATCATTGATTCGACAAAATGATAAAATCCAAACAAATACACCAAAAATACTAATGTGTTATGGTGCAAAAAGTTCAATCCATGTCTCTTTGCGATCATATCACAATGAGACTAGGTTGAGTGGGCATTCCATCGATAGTGCTGTGCCACTGATGTCAATCAAAGCCCTTCGGTCAGCCTATACAAGCGTCTCACACATTTGAACACCCTTTTAGCAACGATGTTGTTGGGTGTGTTACATGTCATAGATATGCCAAGACACCTAATGGCCATAAGCACGGTAAGCGATTTGATGGGATTGATAAGTGCTGCTTGTAGAAAGGAATGACAAATCATTGATTTTGGTGTCCCGCGGCACGAGCGAATCCTTTGATAAACAAGGCAGTTCATTTTGAGCCACTCATAGTTGGAAAAAAAAAAGTTGTGATAATATGAGCCCCCCCCCCCCCCCCCCCCCCTTGCAATCCCCGCTATGCCCCATCACAGAATCGTAGATCAATTGCCTCGGGATACACAAAAACATATATGGTTTGTACACACCTCCACGCTAGGAAAGTGAGAAATGAGATCAATCTTTGAGGTTACTTCAACATTATTCTTTCTTCTATGTGAGATATTCTATCGACAACAAAAAATTGGTCTACAGAGAATCCACTTCCACTATGTGGGGTGGGCCTTGAATAACATAGTCACAGCTAATTTTTCAATGAAGGGTGTCATTTCGAGATCTTTGAAAAAGTGTAAATTTTATTATTAGAATACGAAGTTGTTGATTTTTGGATAAGGATCCTTGTAGATACATGATTTTCAATTTTCGAATATCACATCTACGAAGGTCTGAAGTCGTCACTATTCCTTTTTGTAATATAATGTGAATAGTCACCTAAGGTGTATTTTTAGAAAAAAAGAACGTCATTTTGGCGTTTCGTGACTCTTGTATGGATAAAGCATCAATCTACCTAAGATCTAGATAAGCGATTCAATTAGAAAAAAAAAAAAAAAAGGTGTTAAGCACCAATTTCTTTCCACCAATTAGTAATAACCTCAAAAAAGTAATTTGGTCATTTTCGGATAAAACGATAATTGGATTTTAGGTTATGGATATGAATGTGAGTTTTGATATGTTGAGTTTAGGATTTTAGGTTATTATGATTCGTTATGATTTATTTTAGGATGAGACTTTGAAAGTAAGTGAATTTTAGGATTTAGGTTGTATGGATTTAGGGTTAGGATAAATTGGATTAGGTGAAAATGATTTTTTAGGGAATTGAGGATTGATAGGCTTTAAGCGGGCTTGGGATAGTTTCGAATTTGAAGATGAAATGGTGAGAGATGGAGAAGGTGAGGGGTATGTAAAACCTCATTGTGGATTCATGAGATCTTTATAAGTCTTGGGAATTTTCGATTTGATTAAAATGTCAAATTTCGACGATTTGGACTTTTTAGGTTCGTTGACAAATTTTATTAAAGAAGTTTATATTTTTTAGATCCTTTCTAGTGGGGATTCATTCAAATTGAGGTGTCTACAATCCTGATATAATGAATTAAGATGTGGGTTCTACATAGAAATCATGTTGTCGTGGATTTAGAATGGGGGCACTTACCCCGTCAAGAATTTTTAAAGTCTATGAATTAGTGAGCTATTGCGACGGATTTTAGCGGTGGATGAAAAAAATGAACCCCTATTGCCCCCATTATTAGTATTTTTTTACAATCTTAATTGCCCCCACAATTATTTTTTTTCACTCTTAATTGTCCCTCATAAAAAAAATTCTACTCTTGGTTGCCCCCACATGGGCAAAATCCTAGCTCCACCCCTAATGTTATAGAATATCTCACAAGAGGAAAGAATAATGTTAAAGTAACCCCAAAGATTGACCTCATTTTGCACTTTCCTGACATGGAGGTGTGTACGAACCATACATGTTTTTCTTCGAGATATGCTAGTGAAAAGTATCTATGGTTCTATGTGCACCTCCACGTCAAAAAAGTGTGAAATGAGGTCAATCTTGACGTTACTCCAACACGACTCTAGAGGAGAACTAACAACTCAACTTGTACTCATGGTTATAAATCAGATTTGAATAAAAAAAACAAAATCAAAATATCAAATGGGGACCCCAATCTACTTTGACCCAATAATTTAGGGTGGTTTAGGTTGAGGATATTTTTCCAAAAAAAAAATCAATAATGACTCCATTTGAGAAAGGTCCAACTTGATTACTTGTTACATCGGACTTCAATTAATACCATCCCCATCAAATAGGGACCCGATGTAATAATATGTGAGAAAATATATAAATTATATTTATAATTTATCTATCAATTTGGATTTGATTTCATCTATATCGAAGTCAAATATTGTCCTATTTGATTTTGATTCAAATATTTATATCAAAAGAAAATTTTATTCTAACGTGGACCTACTTCGATAAACCATTATTGCATTACTAGGCAAAGTGACATTTCAAGAAGATTGAACAAATTATTAATAACCAAATAGACGAAACGAGGAACACCACAATATAATAGTTTAATCTCAAAATTTTGAATTAAACGATCAAAGACATCATCTTAAGATAACTAAAATACCTTGAGATGTGTGAGACATGAATTTTTTATCGATCTTGATCACTCTGGATCGAAAATTTCCTAAATCTAACGGCTACAAATCATGGATCAGTGGGCCAAAATAGGACAGGTGGGTTGATCATGTAAGACAACTCTGATTGAACAGAGAGAGAAAGAGAGTCCCACAAGCATTATTTATGCAAATATGTTAGTTGTTACATCATGCTAGGCCACCACCACACGAATCAATATATCTTGGCACATGTAACAGTGACAATGGGTGTAGGAAATCATTTTACTGTTTTGGGCCCACATTGACTCTAGGTATAGTTGCACATAGGATGATCTCAACAACTCTTAACGAATTTTAGTCAAGAAATTGACTGGTCGATCCAAAGCATCTTCGATGGACTTTGTCTTACAACAACGTCAAAAAAAAATGGTCAGGAGAAGAGCACGTGTCATGTCTTTTTAAAGTTGAATGTTAGTCACGGCTCTCTCACCAAGCCAATATCACGTGATTGGTAGATGGATAAGGCGACACGAATCTCCCATTCATATTTCTTTCTCTCTGTCCACATGAACCATGTAGTTTTTCTATACGACAGCCCATGGACCAGATATTATTATTATTCGTTGTTTTTTTTTTTTTTTTTTTTGAATTTATAGTTTTTGTACAACTGTTAATTGTCCTTTAATTGAGAATATTCCAATACAGTCCCTTGAGCCTACATAAAGTTTTTATGAGTAATTGAGTATGACCATGAGAAGTAATATCACATTTTCTATTTACTTATATGCCCTTCTTGTAAACGTACTTTTGATTCGAGGGTATAAAAGTAAATATATCAAATTGTCTATACAATTGTTTTGTAAACTAAATAAATATAAAATTAGGTATTTAACAATTTTTATAAATATTAAAAAAAATATATGATTCATTCATTAATTTCAGCAAAATACATAATTATTATAGTATAAAATCTTTGATAGATCCCGTGAATACGAATCGAAATAGACATGGTATCCTCTCTCACATTAAGAAGGTAAAAGTCAAAAAAAAAAAATGAAGTTGAAGAAGGTTGTGACAATTTTAACACGACTCGAAAACGACACACTAATATTCATACTAAAAATCAAATTCACAACCTACCTATCATGGAAAATATCTCTTCTATTGATCAAGATTGATAAATTAATAAGATAAAAATAGCAAAAACAAAAGAACATGAGAGTTACGTGATTCGACAAAATTACTTATATCCACGGGCGACGATGATAATTTTTTATTGACGAAAATTACGAAAATACAATACTTTTTAGAGTTTCTAAACTTGAAATATAAATGACATCATAGTGCAAAACACACATATTTAATTACAAAAATACCCCAAAAGTTGTACAGAGGCCCAAATTGAATCGTTCCCCTCAGGGGCCTGTCGAACCCCCAAACTCCTGACTACAAGATACCAAAAAAAAAAAAAAAAACTCAAGTTAGGACTATAAACAAAAACTAAAGGTATTAATCGCATATCGATATGAAATTGTCAACCCCTGAAGATTTGTCATCAATGTTCTAATTTGTCAAGGACTCACGTATGTGTCATCTAGCAAGAAAACTAACCCATCTTGATAATATGACTCGCCAGGTGGCATACTCAAATGTCTCCGAGACGTGGACAAGTTTGGAAATCAAAGGTACAGATTCCCTCAAGATACACTTTTTTTATATAGAAGTGCAATCGTGAATCTTGAGGCATATAGATCTACAGTACACTTGTCACATCATGGAGTCATTTGAGTATGCCACCGATCGAATCATTATCACGACTCAAAAATAATACATGTATAAGATGTATAGTTGGATGATGGACCCCACACGACTTCAATGATATTGATAAAGGACATCTTGATCAATCTAAATTATTAAACCTAATAATTGTAACTTGCCTGATTAGAGAGAAGAACAAATGCATGGTCAATATTTTAAATATTATTCAAATCAAAATTTTCTTGGAAAATACAATTTATAGGTGCAAGATGGCATTTCCCATTCCTCACTCCAAAACTAAAAACGAACTCTCCTTTTGATTATTTCTCTATTTTGTTCGAACTTCAGCAAATAATTTTTAAGAAAACTCATTTTCTTGGAATGATTTTTCTAACCTCAACCATATGTGAGACAAGGCCATAAACAAAGATTTCCATGAGACTAGTACTGACTTTTAGTGATTAGTGAATATTTTTTATTGAGATACAATTTTCTTGGAAATCCCAATCATCTAAATTGTATGTAAGCGATGATTTTTTTTAAGTAATATATATTTTAAAAAAAAATTTAAGGCAAAATTATTGTTCTTGGCAATTTTGCATGCCCTAGGGAGGAATCTGATTAAATTACAAATAAAGATTAAAAAAAAAATAGAGTTACTATTGCCACACCAATTTTACTAATGCCTCACCCCTCATTAAAGACAAGGAATTCAATTGAAAGATATTTTATTTTATTAGTTTTAATAATATTCTTTATCTTTTTGTCAAGATATTTCATAATCAATTAGGTATACTATTGAAATATAATAATTGTTTTCCAAATTAATTAATTAAGGTATTGATATGACCAGGCACGTTTTTGGTATGGTCGGACAACACATAAACGTGGCCATTACAATCCAGTCCTGGTTATATCAATTCTTCTATAGTCATTTTCCCAAAATTATATTAATTTATATATATGATTAAAAATTACTTGTAAATGGTCAGAACTTCTAGGGAGATTTTTTTAAATAAAATTGTAATAACGAGATGTTGATGGTAAATTTCTTTTAAAAGTTTTAGAAAAATACTTTTCTTACTAACTTAACAAGCAAAATTTCTTGTTCCCATCATCTTGTGACATCCAAAAGCATGATTTGATTCCTTGTGGTTGTAGAAGGTTGTGGTGTTGGATTTCCAATGTGGGTCAAACTATCCTTAGTAAGATTTGAAATCTTATTAAATTAGTACGACTAGTTTAATTCAAAGTCTTAATCATTGATTATCAATTGACAGCGTGTGATGTGGGCAATTATTAACTTTATATGACTTAAGGCATCCTAGAATTGACGCACATTAATAATTAATAAAATAAACAAAATTAAATTTTAAAAGAATAAATATATGAATAATTCAAAACTTTTCTGATCCCGATTTGGCTCGTCACATGAATGATTCTTTATTAGTGTCATATGAATTGGGATGTTATAAGAAAATATTGGTGTGACAATAAAAATTCTCCTCCATGAATCAGTGTTTTTTTACTTTGTTCCAACCACCTCTTAAATGGATAAAAGAAGTTTAATGTGACGTTCTAAGATGTATATTAAATAAAAGATCTATGGCCCCATCAACTTTTTCTTAGAGTATCATAAGAAATGCAATAATTCTCTATTAGGATTAATATCATAGATGGATTGTAAGAAAATATGTGTGAGGCATTAGAGGGCATAGAGGGGTAAACGACCTCTAAAATGATGAAAACGAGATTGGTGTGAGAGATTTTTCTTAAAATGTGCGCAACTTATGTTTAAATTAAGGATTTGATACTCTGTTCATTTTAATTCCCAAACCAAACATGCATTTTGACTGAATTCGTCACTTTTATAATTAATAAATTCATTGGTATACGTTGAGTTTAGTCTTACATTGAACATAAATTGTCTTATCTCTCTCCTTATAAATTCTTAGGTCTCTCTATTTATTGTCAATTGATTTTGAGTTAGATCCTCAAATTTGTCATGGTATCAGAGTATATATATATATATATATATTTTCTCCATATCACCCAGTTCATATCTCCATGTGCTTTGTCCAGTTCGGCCCACACGTGCAGGGGCGTGTTGAATTTAGTCCTACATAAGACGCAAATTACCTTATCTTTCTCCTTGTAAGTTCTTGGGTTTCTTCATTCATTGTTAATTGGCCCAAATTTATCAGTATGTTTATTAATTCGTAGATATTAAAAGTGACGAACTTACGAGTTCATAAATTATAAAAATGATCAGAATTTCGTCATATTCAAAGCACGAAATCAAAATTCACCCTTGATGTGAGGCTCTAACATGCGTGTTAAATAGAAAGAGAACTTCTATTGTGACACCAACATTTACTTGGAGCATGTCATTATTTATATTATTTTTTTATTAGCATCATATGAAATTATGAATTGAAGTGTTTGAAAAAAATATTGATGTTGCAATAGAAGTTCTTGTCTAGATCCATACATCTAGTGTCGAACCTTGAACATGTTAGAGGTTTAAAAAAGAGTCCCTATAATATGACCCACCAGGCGGCATACTAAAATGACTCCATGATGTGGATAAGTTTGAATATCGTAGATCTATACATCTCAAAATACACAATTGTACTTTCTCATAAAAAGTATATCTCAAGGAAATCGTGTGTCTTAAGCATACAGATCTACGACACTTGAACTTGTCCACATCATGAAGTCATTTGAGTAGGGGCGGAGCTAGTAAAGAGACATTGGAGGCAATTGCCCCCATTCAAGTTTTTTTTTAGCATTTTAGATACCCCTTGAATTTATAGTTAAATTTGATATACTTTTACATTTTCAACCACTGACATGCCCTGTTTGGCCCTATTGCCCCCACTCCATCGTCTTCCTCCAAATTTTTGCCTTCCTTCTCATCCAATTAATTATAAGCTTGCCCCCACTAAAAAAATCCTGACTCCACCCCTGAATTTGAGTATGCCACCTGGTGAGTCATATATCACGACTCATTAAAAATCCTAAACAGCCAAAAGTAAATCAATAATAAATACTAAAATGATAGAAAACTGGTTTGATGTGATGTTCCACATAAAACAATAAGGGTCTTATATTACGCATCTCAAGGTTTCTATGGTGAATGATGCTTAGTAACGCTTTTTTCCTTACTATCATAGTAAGAAAAGGGTTTCTGGAACAATTATACAAAGCGTACAAAAACAAAACACGCATTAGAGATGGAATCTCTTGTTCTATTTAACGTAGAAGACTTGATGTCATCCACTTGTGGGCCCAAAACTTTTGGTGGACCAATCTACAATGATATTGATAGTTCGTTGCGTCGTTCCTTGAAGCGAGAGCTTAAATATATCTTAAACTAAGGTTTAAACTTTAGAGGAGAATTTCATAAAACTCAAGAGGAATTACCGATAATACCCATATAATAATGGTAAACGAGGTTGAACAAGTGAGGTCGACAAAATGTAGCCCCGTGAAATTGCTAGAAGATTGTAAGTACGTAGGAAAATCAACTTTTGGGAATCCCAAAGGGTACAATAATAATAATACTAGTAAGGAAAAAATAAAAAGAGATTTATTAAACATTTCTATCCGTAGTAATTTTATTACAAAGAGAAACTTACTTATCAAATTTGTTACCTAACAAATCTTGAGGTGAAACTCATATTACTAATTTTTAAAAAGTATTAAATACATATAATACCTTTGATTTTTAAAATACTTACTATCTGACTTAAAATCATATGAAGTAAAATCTTGAGGTCACTTCAGCATTATTCTTTCATAAATTTATATTGTCTGAGAAATTACCATTAATACTCATATAATAATGGTAAAAGTTTTAATCAATATAAGTTTCATAACTAAACAAGTGAGATCCACAAAATGTAGGTCTGTGGAATTTACCTAAAGAGATTTAAGTACATGGCAAAACCAACTTTTGAGATTCCCAAAGGGCATAATAATGTGGTGAGAAAAAAATGGAGTGAGATTTATTTAACAGCCTGGCACTTATATTTTTATTATAACGTGAACCGTATTTATCAAGTTTGTTACTCAACAAACCTTAGAATGGACTCACATAACTAATTTTTTTTTTTTTTTTAATATTAAATACCTATAATGATCTCAATTTTGTAAATCAATACCTATACTATCTTTTCTCTTTTCTCAACACCTATTCTCTTTCCCAAAATCATAGATTAAACATGGGAGTTAGACAACATTATTGCAAATGATTAAAATCCTATAATACCATCAATTTTTTTAATGAAATACCCATTGTATCCTTTGCATGGTTTGGGAGAGAAATAAATGTTGAGAGGAAAATGATGTAACATACATTAATTTAAAGAACTTGGAATATTACAAATATCTAATCTTATTAAAAGATGTGGGTCTCATTCCAAAGTTTGTTGAGTAATAAATTAAAAAAATAAGAGAGTTTTGTATAAAAAATAAACAAATAGGTATGTTCGATAAATCTCTTGAATTATTTAATCTTTTAAACATATGTGGGTCCCACTTTAGTGTTTGTTACTTACATGTACATGTATAATTATTTTATATTTTAAATAGATATGGGTCCCACTTCAATACTTGTTACTTACATGTGTAGGTATAATTATTTAATCTTTAAATGAATATGGGTCCCCTTCAATGTTTGCTTAAATATGTTGGTAAGTAAATTACAAAATAAAAATTGAACATTAATCAAGTTGCCAACCTATTTTTATATGGAGGATAGATTAGGGGTGCCAATGGGATGTTCCACATACATCCAGAACCGAGACCTAAATAAAATCTTCGTTCTGGTTCTTATTAGTTTTGAGTCCCAGTATGAGATCCTTAGACTCAGAATCAACCCTACAAATATCTGATACCCACAAAGATAGGTAATATTTTTTTTATTAACGAATAAAATATACAAATATCCAATATAATAAATAATTATTATATATTTATAAATGTAGCAATTTAACTTGTAATTCCTCAATTGGAAGTTAAGATAGCTAATAAGTTCTCAAACAAATAAAATTTACTTCAACCACACTTACTTCAAAATATATTTTTCTAAGTATTTAATTAGACTATTAGTTTCATTATAAATATGATAAAATTACTAATCCAGCACCCAAAAGAGACCAAAGGCGTACGGATCTACGATTAAAATGGAAAAAATATTGTAATAACCCACCCAGGCCAATAATTGTACGCGGCCAGTATTTTGTCCAGCGGACAAACGCAACTTCGTTTTAGATTTTTTTTTTGTTTTTTGAATTTACACGTGTCCACTTCCGTCTAAGTACCGTAATAACAGTGGCAATGGTGGTGATATGAAATGGTTACTCCGTTATAACGGTAGTAGTTAAACTTGAACAAAACTAAAATAGTAGGGTATTTTCGTATTTTGAAAAAAATGCGGACGCGGCAACAAACTTTCCATTGGACAAGGACATCGAAGTGTCACGGAATGGCACGTTCGACATTTCTTATAAAAATGAGGGTAGTATAAAGATATTAAATTATATCGTATGTAATATACGAGAGAAATAAGGAAACAGATGAGTTCTCATTGGAGAGTTGGGAGTTTAATTCGGTTGGAAGCAAAAGCGGATGAAAATCGTCTTTGTTTGTGAGGACCTCTCCCAATTCCAACATGAATGATTTCTAGGTTTTCAAAGAGTTTGAAAGAGGTTAATTTATATTGATCTTCGAAGAATTTTGCGAGCTTTACGAGACCTTTTTTTTTTTTTTTTTTCAAATTTTTTGAAGGATCAATAGTGGAATGTTGTCGATCTGGTGATTCTCTCTCTTCTGTCTCCCCTTTTGTTTGATTTGGTTGGGATTTCTGGCGAGTTAGATAAGGTTCTGGAGAGTATTTTTTCGTGTTTTTGAAGAATTAATCTTCGTTTCAGATTGTTTCATGATGAGTTCTGCTTTTTGGTGTTATTGATGTTCTGGCTGATCTCTCTTCTGAAATCCGTTTTGGATAATTATGTTGGATTTCTGACAAACTAGAGAAATTTCTGCAGAAAATTTGTTGTTTATTTGAAGAACTCGTCCGCCGTATTTCTCGATGAGCTGTTTTTTTTGTCATCTCTCTCTGTATCTCTCTCAATAAAGTTGTCACATTTTATGTGCGTTTGATGAATTTCTAGAGACTTGTTTTTCGTGTATTTGAAGGATTTATTATTGTGATTTAATATTCTTTTTCTCGATGAACTTTTTTTTTGTTGGTCTCTCTCTCTCTCTCTCTCTCTCAAAGTTCTCACTTTTTATTTTTATTTTTATTATTTATAATGTTTTTGGTTTTTAAAATTTAGGTTTGAATTTGTGCTGATGTTTTTTCGATTATTTATTTTGGAATACTATCTGAGACAAATTTTTTTTTTTTAAATTTGAAGGAGAATGGCAGAGTAGAATCTTTGAAACAGAGGTCAGCAAGCGAGGATCTAGAACCAGATCTTTTTTTTTTCATGAATCCAACGGACAACCTTCTTGCAAGTTGAAGCTCGAATTTCACCCAAATATCCGAAAGCAGTTGGCTTTCTTCAATCTCAGACGGGTTTCTTCAGACATTTTGGACTAAACAGGATTTTATAGATCGATTAATTCCTTTCTCATGCCTCAGGGGGAGGAAGAAAAGCTTAATTGACAAATTGAAAAGGGTTTTGGTGGATGTGGGTTTCATCTGTCACGGAGTTACGTGTCATGGGAAACATGGAGAGGTTTCTATCGACTCTCTTGGTCGAAGCTCAAGCAGGAGGAGAATCAGTGTTTGCAACGATGAAATTTGCAGTTTTGCCCATTGCGAAGGTTTTCACTATGTGCTTTATGGGATTTCTAATGGCATCAAAGTATGTTAACATTCTACCTGCAAGTGGTCGAAAGCTTCTTAATGGGGTAAGTAAGCAAATTTAGTTCTTTTATTAGTTTGAATTCATATTAAGAGATGTCAAAGTTATTCTGCTTCTTTGTTAAAGAAGCAATACACAGTGGGGTTGGATTCCTTAGTAGTCGTAAAGTTCCATGCTTTCAATGACTTTTCAAAGGGTGGTCTTTCACTATTCCCATCCCCGACTTTTTCATTCTGTAATTGAAAAATTCTCTTGTTTCCTTTTACAATTGGAGCTATTAGTTGCTATAGAAAAGATTAATGACTATGAATCAGAACTCTTATGAATTGAAATAACAGAATCACTCTTAGGGATATTGAATTCTTATAAATTTAAATTACAGAGACACAATTCTGAGATAATTGTTCATAGGCTTGATAATAATAGCGACGAAAGAGCTTTTAGACCTTTGAGAACATTCTGGGTCACCGAAAAAAAGTTATAAACTTAAAATAAGTTGATTTGTGCCATTTAAGTAACTTTTTCTCTGCTTGGTTTTTTATTTTATCGGTATTCTGTTATTATATGGAATAAGTAACTGATTGTCTCTAATATGTGATGCAGTTGGTCTTTTCGCTTTTGCTCCCATGTTTGATATTCTCTCAGCTTGGACGAGCTGTCACTGTACAAAAAATGCTTGAGTGGTAAGAATCAGAACTTTAATTTTAGAAGTTGAGTCCTTATCAGGTTCTTATGTATAACAAGCTTGTTCTTCTCATTTATTTTATTTAAATTTAAAATTTATTTTCAATCGTGTTAGATTTCTTTTCCTTTGCTTAATTTTATGAATGTGGGTTTTTGCATCTTTTTGAATATTGGCTGGTTTATACCCTATTTAACTGATCTAGGACTGATTGCAGATGCATGGTAAAATTCTGTAAATTTGGTATGAAGTGAGCAAAATTGTGTTTTTGGATTTGAAGTTTCATTTAGTGGATCTTACTTTACTGCTGTAAACTAGCCAAAATTGTAATTCTTCATGGTCTCTTCCCCAATTAGTGAATTGTATTTACCTTTAAAATATGCAACCAGTTTCATTGGTAACATTTCGGAAGTGATTCTTGAGAATTGAATTCCCATATAATTCAAAGTTTTCATGTACTAATTGGATATTCTCATATAATAATATGGTAGTCATTTTTATACCTATCTTGCATATCAAACATGTACTGATATAAAGTTGACTGTGTCAAATAAGGAAAGACAATGGCTGGTCAAAAAACAAAGAGACAATGAGTTATCTAGTTTTTCTCACTGACACTTCCCCACTTGAGTGTTCCCAAGTTTCCTTGTTATACGGTGTTCAGAGAATGCACAGTATTAGACTGCTATTTTACTTGCTTGTAATAGTTGAAAAATACATGTATGTGGCAATACTTTAACAGGAACAAGATGGTGTTATTTTTTCATTCGAAGTGAGTCATAAGTTAATCATGTATTTTCCTTGATGTTACTTTTTAATGTGCTAATATTTAAAGGGTAAATGCAAGCATGTGACTTGTTATTACATCTACAGGTGGTTTATTCCGTTCAATGTAATTCTGGCTACCATATCAGGTTCAATAATTGGTTTAGTTGTCGCATCTATCGTTCGACCACCATATCCATACTTCAAGTTTACTATCATACACATTGGAATTGGTAAGTTACTTCATTTTGTTTAGGAAACCATCTTAGCAATCTCTGTTTTTTAAATTTTTTGTTTCTGAGAAAAAATATTGATTTTTTGCCTCAAGAACTTGTGTGTGGTGATATTCTTTGCATATTAACAGCAGAATGCATGGCATGTCAGATGGTATATATATATTTTTTAACTTCTTGGCTTTGCTAGAGGGATTAGTTCTATGTAAAAGATTTTATTCCCATCCCTCACTACTGTCTTTTTAAACCACCTTAACCATCCTATGTTGTAGATTGATTTCAAATGCAGATGTGTGAAAGTTGAAATTTGTGTCTCAAGATATATTTTATGATTTAGACTTCTATAATTGGGTACAGGTTGTTTTCTCCCATTATGTTGAAACAGAGATTTGTGTTTCACCTCTCCCATCTTAGTAGTAGTACCCATGCTTATCTTCTGTTCATTATAGGGAGTGGCATCTGTTCTGAATGTGATATATTCCGCTTTAAAACTTTTTCTGTTGTGGCAAGTTCAAGCAGAAAATTGCAGACCATTCTTAATTTTAACCTCTTTGTCGGTGCTTTATTGGTATTTGCCAGTAACCATTCAAATGTTTTTTTTATTTAAATTTTTTGAATGGATCTCTTGTTTAACTTTGAATACAGGCAACATTGGGAATGTGCCACTTGTCCTGATTGCAGCTTTATGTCGAGACAAATCCAACCCTTTTGGTGACTCAGAGAAATGTAGCGAAGATGGGACTGCATATATCTCATTTGGCCAATGGGTAGGTCCCAAATAGTTTCATGTGATAAGAGCAACTCATGCATTCTCACTCAATTTGCAATTTAGCTCGTGCTTTAAATAATAACTGCTTTATGTCGTGCACGCGCATCTCTATCTTTCATTTAGAGCTTCACCATTCTCTGTTTATGAATGTCAGGTTGGTGCGATTATTCTGTACACATATGTTTTTCAGATGCTTGCGCCTCCTCCAGAAGGTACCTTTGACATTGAAGACAAAAATCTTCCAATCAAGGACCCACCAAAGGATGCGACACCCGAGCAAGTTCCCTTGCTTCCTCAAGATGAGCCTGAACCAACAGTCTCAAATACTACCGAGAAAGGAAAAGTAAGAAACTAATTTTGCCTTTTTCTGTCCAAAGTAAGTTTTGTTCATTGTGACACTTTTTTTTCTCTCTCTAAGAGTAATTCTGCAGACTATCTTTTCGGGTAAGGCCAAAGTTTCCAAACCAAACTATTCATTCCTTGTAAATAAAGCTCAGTAAATTAAGAAATAGAACTCCCTGCTTTCCCGAATAAGATATTGTAAAAGGAAAACCCTATATTGAACTTAGTTTATTATAGTAAAATGCCAATCTTCTGGACTACTGAATTTTTTTTCATTTTTACTATCAGCTTATGAAATTCAAAATTGAACTTGTTAGCACAAGAACTTTTGATGTACTGATTCAACACTCAGAATAAGAGCACCTCTCCTGGGGAAGAAATTCAAAATTACTCTGTTGCAATTAGAATGTGTTTATTTTCCGTGGAACCTATTTTTGTCATCAATCTGTAGTTGATTAAATGATCAGATCCTTTTCAAGTTATTATTATTGTTATCATCATCGTCATCATCATTATCTAAACCCACTTGCTTATCAAAAAAGAAAAAGACAACACCAAAAATCATATGGTAGAAGTAGGGGTGTCAATGGATAGTCAAAAATTGGAATCCAATTCGAATTTGAAAAATCAGATATTATCCGAAAATTTCGGATCTTGGATTCGAATTCGGATAGTTTTATATATTCAAATCCTTATCGGATATGTATTCGGATATTAACATTTCGAATCCAATAATATCCAATTCGAAATAATATATAATATATATTATTTTATTCGATTTATTTATTATACAAATAAAATAATATAAATAGTATAATATATAATAAGTTTTTTTTCATAATGAAAAATCAGTTGGATAAGGAAAAATTATGTTTTTTTTTATATACAAATTATTTGAATTCTAATCAGATATTATCCGATATCCAATAGGATAATCGGATTCGAATTCAAATATTACTGTATTTGAACCAATAAGCATCCGTTGACAGCCCTAGGTAGAAGTGAAAGCCAATATGGATTATAGACACCCTCCTTAAACTCACAGCACTTATTTTCGCCTAAAAGCCACCATCTTCATTACTTTAAAAACTTTATTACTTCAGCAGTTGTTGGGCATCGAACAAAATCATAAAGAAAAAATTTCTTTGCATGTGACTAAATAAATGATGATTGCGAATGACAAATAAGATTTCATAGAGGATTAATTAGAACTAGAACTCACCGGAATGACAACCTGCTTCTTAGGAGAAGCGGAGGAAAGATGGTCTGGAACACCACACTTTAGCATGTCTGTCTTTTCGTTATCACCCTGGTCGAACTGAGACTTCCATTCTCACCCTCCCTATTGTGGAGCCTGATATTGTGTGGTTTTCTGCTTTTTTATTTTATTTTATTTATTTATTTATTTTTATATACTTTGGAATCTGTATATTTTATCCTAACTTGTCATCTGTACACAACCTTCTGATCTAACATTAAGGACATCGTCGGAGAGAGGCAGTCAAGTAAATCTAACTCTCCTGTTGCTTTGTCCTCCGCTGATTCTTCTTTTGCTTCTCTGTCTGGGTGTCACTGTTACTTCTTTCAGCAGACTTTGAATCTTGTAAAGAAATAATTTTTCATCTCTTAACTCCCAAGAACAATCTGGTTTTCTGCATTGCAAAGCCCAGAAGCTCTTTCAGAGTCTTAGACTGCGATTCCACTTACTGTATTCTGGATTTTTTTCTTACTAAAGATTCAGCAAGAACATCTCCTAGCCTTTGGTTGGATAAAACCTTCTTTGATTGTTTCTAGCATGAGAACAATGGCAAGAGATTTACAGAGGCCCTTGAAGAAAGGACCCTAGGGGAACTGAAAGACTGTACATCACTTACATCAGTGCATTGTTTGTCTAAAATTCATTAACAATATTTGGAAATTTTCTTGTTTTGGATTTTCTGAGTGTTCTGGGTAGGTTCTGTTTAGTTAAAAATTTATAGACAGGTTTTAGATTGACTTATTTATCCGTGTCATGCTTCTTGATGCAGATTAGAAGTTTCTTTGCTTACCTATATGAGAAGTTGAAGCTCAAACAAATACTGCAGCCCCCTATCATTGCTTCGGTAAGTTTAAGCACTTGGAGTTTGGTTACCTGGTTAATTTATTTCACTAACTTGGACTTCAGGGAACTCCATTCCATTTTTAAGCAATATACCTGACGTGACCATATGTCTTATTAGAAAATTCATACTTGGCACCAACTTTCCTGGCTGTAAAAGCTTAACCAAGCTTGTCGGCTCAATGATTCTTCTGTTAACTATACCAAAAAAGAGAGATTATTCTATGTTTATCCTTCTTTAGGATATGCATGACCTCATCCTCATGAATATGGAATTATGTGATTCACGGAGCTTACAACACATCTCTGGAAAACCTTCAGTGTCAAGATATTATTTTAAGCCAAGCCAATCCACTTGTCTCCTCAAAGTGTTTAGCCTAACAGTATGGCTCACACTGCCGAGTCGTCAGTTGAGTTGCCTAGTTTCCTAATGATTAAACAGACATGTAGGCACCCTACTGTTCCTACATGTGATTCTTCATAAAAATTTGGTTGTATCCTTGCCAAACTTGAGCATTTGTTCTTAATATCTGACTTAAAATAGGATTTCGTTCTTGATGAAGACTTGTTTTAGTACACTTGCATGAATGGCCTCTCGATTTTAATTATTGCCAATTCACCTCTTAAGTTGGTCTGCATGTTCTTCTGCAGATCCTGGCAATGGTAATTGGTGCTGTACCATTTTTGAAGCGATTAATCCTTACAGATGATGCTCCACTCTTCTTCTTCACCGACAGCTGCATTATTCTTGGGTATGTTTTTTCAATTTATACCTTGGTGTTCATCAGAATTATCTCTATGTATCAATTTTGTTTTATTGTTAGAGAAGTGGGATTTTTTAACCTTATAGCATTGTGTGAAGTTGACTTATGGATGACTAAAGGGTCCCTGCACAATAAAATACAAAAAATAGTGTACAAACTCTCTCCAGGACATAGCTAACACAACCACATTAAGATAACGTGCGACCTTGCTTACAACCCACAAGAAACTCTTTCAATGACCATGTTCCGGGCCATCTTGGAAATCAGATTATTCAATATGCTTGTCACCCAACAATTATGTAACTGTGGTGGGAGATACTACTATTAGCTGATAAACCACATTTTAGTATAAAACAGTTAATAATGTTTCTAGGTCGACAAAACTACATAAGAACTACATGTAAACAGTATGAAGGAGAAAAATCTCTAATTTCCACCAAAACCTGAAGGGATACATTTCTCGTTTTTCTCTTTACTTAAATCCTTTGCTAATTACTTACTGTTACCTAGACCCATTTACACATATGTAAAGACAAGAATTGTGTTTGGAAGCTCCCTGTTTTAATCCATGAATTAATAGTGAATTTTGCATTTGAAGCTTATTTGCTGTATCTTATAACTTTCAATGATAATCTAACAATCCTGTGTAACCATCAGGGAGGCCATGATTCCTTGCATTTTACTGGCATTGGGGGGCAATCTTGTAGATGGTAAGTTCATTTCCATTCTTGTATGTCTTTTTATGTATAAATATCAACAAAAATAGCTGTTCAAGAAAAAAAAACTAAAGTTGCACGCATATTTTTATTGACTAATGATGAATGCATGTGGTAAATCATGCGCAGTCTGTATGTGGCTGATGTGGCAAGGGCACAGAACCGCAGATCTTTTTCCTTGGGTATCCCGAAGAAAAAGATCTATGGTTCTGTGCCCTTGCCACGTCAACTGTGTACAGACTGCGTATGATTTACCGCATGCATTCATTATGACTCATATTTATTTGATGAACCTGAGGTTCATTTATCCCAACTCACTGGATTCCCATACCATACACGGTCCACGGGCTTATTGATCCTGGCCGTTAAATCATTGAAACCTCTCTTGGATAAGGTGATGCTCAGAAGTTTTGACTGCTGATAGCTTTTTTTTTTTTTTTGGTTGGTTGCAGGACCAGGGAGTTCAAAGCTTGGACTACGAACAACTGCTGCAATTATTTTTGCACGGTTGGTTTTGGTTCCCCCAACAGGGCTTGGTATAGTTACATTAGCTGATAGACTTGGCTTCCTCCCACCCAACGATAAGATGTTTCGATTCGTCCTCCTTCTCCAGCATACGATGCCCACATCTGTCCTTTCTGGTAATTCTGGATTCCTCATTTCCAATTTTACCTCTTTATTACTATAGTAAAAGAAACTATAGATTTAAAAAAAAAAAAAAGCTGGAGAGAAGAATAGAAGAAACCGAATTCTACTTTTCCCTCATTATCTGAACACCTCTTAGGCAATTCTTTTTCTATTCAACTCTAGATAGTAATTTCTACAGTCAAGTTTTGCCGATTATTACAGCGTGGTCATTTCAATAACGTAGGAGAACCTCAAGTTCAACTAGCTAATTTACCCTACCTCTCATCACATTTTGGTCTATAAGCAGAATCACATTCTACAGATACATTGTTCAAATATTTTCTGTTGAGTGGTATTGTGAGAAGGAACTCAATTGTATTATCTCTATTGTAATAGGTGCTGTCGCCAGTTTAAGAGGATGTGGAAGGGAGGCCGCTGCTGTGTTATTCTGGGTTCATATCTTTGCAATCTTTTCCATGGCTGGGTGGATCATTCTTTACTTCCGCATACTATTCTGATGGTATATCATGTGGTTGAGCATCTTTTTTCGTGTTAAATAATATTTATTGTACCTAATAAAGAATTCAGCCATCGTCATTATTTACACCTTTTACAGGTCGTTGGAGTCTCGGCAACATTAGTTATATTTTTTCATTTTTAACTTTTACCATGAACCAAACCTTCGAGGGAAGGCATGTTTCTTTGTATCCTTTCTTATTACCTTCATACATACATGTCAGTTAGTTTCGTATTCTTAGTCAACTAAAATTCAAGTCCCATATAAAAAGATATTTATTAGGACCATCAAGAGAATTTTAATTTACTCAAAAACCCAAGATAAAATAAAAGTTTTATTAAAATTTCAACACAGGACACCTTACTTACCTGATCCTCAAAATTATTGGGGTTACAAAATTTATCTGAAAATTTGAAGGTATTTTAATTGTTAAAAATATAATAAATATTTATTAGCAATAAATGATAATAGTGTTATAGATATTTTAAATCTAAGCTGTAAAATAAAAGATTTTATTATTTTAGCTTAGAGAAAAGAAATCCAAGGCATCATGATGCTTTGAACGTGCTCAGCTCAAGAACACTCTAAGATGTTCTACGTTCTTTGATTACGAAGGCCCACAATTGGTCGAACAAAATATGTCTAGATTCAATGTACCTACCACTTAGTTTCCCATACACTCCCAACATTTTATTTATCAAACTTCATATCTCCTCTTTTGATACGTCACACATGGTAGAATCATCACTGGTGATTTATTTCCTTAAGACTCACCCGTACCAATCCCTAAATAAAGATGACCTAGGAGAAGGAACATTTTTGGCAAGATGACCGTACATTTTAACGCGTCAATTTATTAGTAGTCTTTTTTAAAACAGATTTAATGAATGAGATTGAGTCGATAAGATTTTTAAAAATGCCTTACGATTTAGAACAAACCAAGTCTTAGAGACGACTTGTCAATTTATCTCATTGGTGGACAATATCGAGACAATTTGGACAAGTCATCTCGGACTCGAATGAGATTTAAAATCATGATGGAGATGGAACAAGTCTAGTAGATCAAAGTATTCATCGTCACAATAACCTTGAAGGGGTGATTCAACGGTAATTTCAGATCCAATAAGCGATGAGAATCCTTAAGTTGTGAGTTTGATATCCAATATGAGCAATATTTCCTCGAGTCACCTGCAAAGGTGCATCCCTCATTTACCCGGTGCATGTGATTTCATGCGGTGCATGTGCCTAGGGGAGGGACCCATATGCCTTGGCTCCGGTCATGGCTCTTCTGGTTCCCCTAGTAGGACATAAGTTCGGACATCTTTGTCATAAAAAAAATTCATAGTCACAATAATTATTTGAACAAATCCGTAATTTAACAGATTATCAGCCAATGTGATAACATTTTTATAGATTATGGATTTTATTAAAAACTTCAAAATCATTATTTATATATTCCTAAAGATTTTCTTATACGAAAAATTCTTGAATTTTATACAAATTAATAAAGTGAACCAGCCAAATAATGAAAATCATAATGGGAATTAGTGAAAATTATGCTTAGGTTTATCAAAGTGGGCCAGAAGGATGTGCTACGTGGCAAAAAACTAGACATGGAAATGAGTAGTGTAACTCAGTCCAGGAGTACAGAATCCAACACGCAGCTTTCCCGTTATTTCGCGTTTTTGTCGTGGAGAATAAATAGTGCCTGATACCGCGTCGCACCTCTCTCTTTTGTTTGAAGCTGATCAAGTTTCTGAAATGCGAATTAGGGTTTCGTTTCACTTGGATTTCTACTCAATTTCCTCCAAGTTCAAATCTGCATCGAAGGAACCTCGTTAGTGGAAATGGTTACTACGATCAAAGTCTCCTCCTTAACAACTAATCACACTACCTCCGCCGCTTGTTTCAGCTCGAACTGAACACTCGTTTCGATTGTATCCACCATGTTTTGTTCTTATTAAACCCTGTACATCGATATATATTGATAGAATCCGAGTATGATATCTGCTGCGAGGTGCTTTGGGGTTTATAAGTTTTTCCAATCCAGAGCAGAGATGAACTCTCACCGCGCTTGGAAAAACGCCATGATTTTACGTAAATTGGATCCTAAGTTGAGTGCACCTCTTGCTTTCTCTCATGAGCACGCTCTTCGCAGTTCCATTGAAGGGTTGAGTAATGGGAAAAATCGATTTTTTGGAGAATTTACTTATAGGCGCAACTCAATTGATATTGGGCGAAAAGGAGGGATTTTTACACATATAAATGGGTTTTTATCGGATTCTCCTCCATCGGGAGGCAGCAGCAGACCTCACAAAGAATCGGTAAGTCAACAATTCATCCCATATTCCCATTTTATGAACAATTTTCACGTAATGAGGTTTAATTATTAGTACTGTATTGTTGTTTAAGAAAACTTTTAATTCAAAAGAGTTCATTGCAGAAGGGGTACGCATCTATGTTCTCAACTTCAACCGGTGATTTAACAAACAAAAAGCAAATTGAGACTAACACAGTCAAGAAAAAAACTTCAGAAGAACAAATCCCTGATGCGAGGATCCTCCGTACTCTCGCAAAGTACTTATGGTTGGAAGATAACTTCGAATTCCGCATGAGGGTTGTAATGGCTCTGGGTCTTTTGGTTGGGTCGAAGGCGAGTATCATTTCTGAGAAACACATTTATTTTATGGGATTATAAATGTTGGTTTACTTTGCTAACAAGTATCTGTCCAGTATTGTTTCAGGTTCTGAATGTTCAAGTACCTTTCTTGTTCAAGCTTGCGGTGGACTGGTTAACAACTATAACTGGTACTGGTAGTGAGCTTGCCTCATTTACAGCTACTAATTCCACTCTTTTGGCACTTTTCGTGAGTCCTGCAGCTGTTCTTGTTGGATATGGAATAGCAAGAGCGGGGGCATCTGCTTGCAACGGTATTGCATTTGAAGTAATTTTTAATACTTGTTTGCATTTTGATTTAGTGAATTCTAACCCCAAGGGGTTGGCCTAGTCGCAAGCTGAGCCTTGACAAGCTCCTCAGGAAGGGTAGGTCAAGTGTTTGAAACCCCACAAAGCAATGAATTCCTAGGGGCCACCTCCAAGGTCCAGTTAACCCTCGGCTCAACCAGTTGCATGTAGGACTTTCCGAGGGGCAGTGCGTGTGACTGTGGGATTAGTCTCACCCGAAGGGTGGGGATACCTGTGATAAGGAAAAAAAAAAAGATAAAGTGAATTCTGATTTTTTATTTGAAAATTTTGAAGAGCAACTTCTTTTGTCGCAGGCTAAGATAGCTTCTTTAAATTATTGTGTGTGTGTTTGGAAAGAAGCCGGGGGGGGGGGGGTTGGGAAATCCACATGACTTGAGATCTGTGCCTCAAGGTATTTGTTTCCAGATCTTCTTCTTCGATTCCTCAAGCTTGCTTCTGTCCCTTTTCCGATTGGACTCATGCCATTCCAAATTAGATTTGGCATATCTCCATGAAATTTAGGATCATAAGTGCTCTATGTATATCTCTGGTGGGCTTACATCCTTCAAATAGTCTCTTGGACTTGTCTATTCACTGACCAGTTATATCTTTTGGGGTGACCCAAATGATGGATCCCTACTCCCGACCAAGGTGCCGGGAGAAGATCCTGGCTTTGATGAGTTGGTGCATCATTTGTTTCGTCATCCATACAGGGTCTTTGGCAATAATGGCTAACCACTAGCTCTTGTCAATTACATTGATCTTGAGGTGACATGTATGGCTGAATATAGAACTGTTTCTTAGCCTCTAAATTCTTATGTTACCTGTGTGTTATTATAGTGACATTTAAAAAATAAATAAATTTAGTTCTCTCATTTTTTTATCTTCGTTCTCATGGTTGCACGTGGTTTTTTCCTTCGGCAGAAGTGCGGAATGCTCTGTTTTCTAAGGTAGCATTGCGAACAATACGAACAGTTTCTAGGAAGGTATCCAATTGGCTTTCTAGTTCTATTTCAAGTTTTATTTTAGGCAAAGTTTGTCTTCTTTTTTTTAATGTAAATTACGATTCAAATAAAGTGTATGCAATGCAAGACACCATTACACCTTATCTTAGTGTTATCCATTTGTTAGCTTATATATCGTCTATGACAACTTTATAGTGTTAAAACCTGATTTGATGCTTACATATTCATAGGTCAGAATGCTTACTAGAGTGTGTAACACTTCCTTGCACTTGAGATTAGGTTTCTATTCATATTTGCCAAAATCAACATGTAAGGTGAAAGAGTTCCAGCTTGTGCTAAACACATGGTGAAAGAGTATCACCACCCATTGACTAACAACTAAGCTAGCTGGCACATTCACTGTTACATATAATTTTATACTTTCACAACTGGAAACATACCCGTGGGCATTGTCAACCATGCTAATTCCCAGTCCGAACAAGTGTTAGAACCAAAGCATATGTTTCTCTTGCTTGGATGCTTAGACTTCTCATTCGATTACTGATCTTCTAGCACATGTGCAATCATTCAACAGTTTAACTTTCTAATCAATCCACCACTAAAGTATTTCCTGTTTATTTTAGCCACCCATATATTATTTCTCTTGAACAGGTACTCAAGTTATGTTTGATCCCATTTTTAAGCTTCTCATCTGAATCTGACCAAAAGAATGCAGTGGAAATTTTTTTGGTTCTCTTAATAGTCGCTTTAGGTAGTAAAAGGTGCCACTCTAGGAGACTTGAGTATTACAGAGCCTAGATCTTCTGTCATAGGTTGAAGCTTAGTACAAAATATATCATCCAATGAATGTAATGACTGATACTCATCACTAACCATATCTATTATGATTAACATTTTGTTTTAATTTCGGCTCCTACAGTATTATGTTTAATTTCATCATTTTCCAAATAAGCCCAATGATCTCATGGTTTATTAATGTAATTGTATGGCATTTACTTGATTTTTATATCCTTTTCTTTAATTCAACTTAGATAAATGCTATTATCTTGTGCAGGTGTTTTCACATTTGCACAACCTTGACCTTCAATATCATCTAAGGTATTTTCTGATGACCATCTTCAGCTGACAATGAATCTGTTCTGCTTGACCTGCTTTCATCACCTACTCACCACACTCACATAGAAGAGTAGGTTCAAATTTATATGAGCATGTGGTTACTTGTTCTAACTCTTAATTTCTTATTTTTGTTTTGTGGAATGTGTCTCTCTTCATCATCTCAGACCTGAAATGCTTAGTATTTTAATGAAGCTACTTTAGAACATATGTGCTTTCAATATTTTAAGTTCCCAATAAAGTGTATTGGAGAAATTCAATAAGTGTATTGAGTAAAACTTAAAAACTTGGATAAAGCTCAAGAATATGAAATGCTACCATTTTCTAAATTAAATAACAATTATCTTCGACACCTAAAGTTAAGTTGAAACTTTTCACAAAGATCGACCAAGCATCCATCAGTGGTTCCTCCCCCCTCCCCTCTTTTCCTTTTGTACAGTTTATTGTTCTGATATGGCAGAATAGATAGTGTATCAACCGATATGGTCGAAGTCACTGAAGTGTATCAAATGCTTAGATGCCTATACTATATTCATTGTTGACTAATATCCTTAAGTAGGGAGGGCTTTTTCTCTGTTATGTTGGCTATCTACCAGAGTGGTCATTAATTTTTTTTAATGATATTGTATTTTCTATGTGTCTACTATCTTCTGACTTGGTTTGTATATTTCTAGCCGGCAAACTGGTGCACTAAATCGCATAATTGATCGTGGTAGCCGTGCAATAAATTTTATTCTCTCAGCTATGATATTCAATGTTGTACCCACCATCTTAGAGGTATGATTTTATGGGCTTGCTTATTGTTAAGCAACTCTGGTTGCTTAGTATAAGTTTTTCCTTGGTCAATACTAAGTATCCTCCTTGTGTTGGGGCATCTTTTGTTGACCTTCCATGCTGCTCCATACTTTTTTAGTCATTTTTCCCATATATGAGTCTTTTTTTTTCTCCAGATTTCTATGGTATCAGGTATATTGGCTTATAAGTTTGGGGCATCTTTTGCATGGATAACTTCCTTATCAGTTGCTGCATATGTTGCTTTCACGTTGGCTGTCACACAGGTAAGAGCTTTATTAATGTGTTATACCATTTTTCAAGTTCATTTGTAATTCTGCTTTCTCTTTGGGAATGAAATTACGTTCTGTGTTTATTATCTTATAGTCATATCGGCTGTTAATCTTAAAATCTTAATTCAACCTGTTTTGAATGTTTCCTTTTCTGAAAAAAGTAGAGCAGTATTTGGGTTATCATTTTTCTAAAGGTGTTCCTTGTTCCTTCTAGTGGCGAACTAAGTTTAGGCAGGCCATGAATAAAGCTGATAATGATGCAAGTACAAGGGCGATTGATTCACTTCTCAATTATGAGGTAAGGTTGTAATTTTTTATTTATTTAGAGTTTCTTCAAGTTTTTATTATTTTTTAAATCAAATTAGTGCTTTATTTTTTTTCCTTGCTAGAGCCAGTATTCTTCATTCATTACTCTTGTATTGTTCCTTATATTTTCAGACTGTCAAGTTTTTCAACAATGAGGCCTATGAAGCTGAGAAATATGATGAGTACTTAAAGAGTAAGTTGTTAAGATGTTAGAATTCTTCTTATGTTGTATGATGTAGATATGCTACTCAATTTTTCCACTTAAGTTTGGGAGCACATGAGTTTCCTTGTCATAATATGTAATCCTTGGGGTGCAATGCGATCATATTATGATATCAACATTACCGAATCTAATTACCATGGCCTAATTTCAGTGCCTAATTTCAGTACATTTCTGGCAATCAACTGGAAAAATGATCAATTTTAGTCATTATTTCATCCATATTTCTTTTATGGTTATATTAACTGACTTATGATAGTGATGCTATTTCTCAGAATACGAAGATGCTGCTTTGAAAACACAAACCAGTCTTGCTTATTTGAACTTTGGTCAAAATGTGATATTTAGCATTGCTCTATCAACAGCAATGGTGTTGTGTTCAAATGGAATTATGAGTGGCAATATGACTGTTGGTGATTTGGTAAATGCTCACTTATTCATGTGAATTGTCTTGTAAATTTTATCTCATACCATCGTCCAATTCACTGTTAAAGTTATGATTTTGGAGCAGGTTATGGTAAATGGGCTTCTGTTCCAGCTATCTCTTCCTCTCAACTTCCTTGGCAGTGTGTATCGTGAAACTAGACAGAGTCTTGTTGATATGATGTCCTTGTTTCAGTTACTTGAGGTATCTCTCGTGGATCTTCTGTGCTCTTGCTGTTGTGAACTGGTTAGCCTGGTGGAATTTTTATCCATGTTTGTTAGATTTACATGATTCAGCTCAGCACACCTGTAGTTTATCTGGTAGTATGTTATGCTGGTTTGATATTTTCTGCTTCCTTCAATTGAAGGAATCATTTCAGTGTTCTGCAAAATGATAGGAATCCAAATTTGCTATTTTTGTTGGCTGAATGTCAAATTTTCTTCACTTGTAGAATCATAAAGGCTATTCAATTTTTTGTGAAGGATTCGAGTCATGGCCTTTTTTACTCAATTTTAAGAATATGCATGGTTCTTGGGCTTTGTGGCAATATTGGGAGTTCAGATGAATCAGAAGATGACTGATAGCCACCAGCACTTGTAGTCACTAGTCCAACTTGGGTGTTGTCAAAAATGATATCTGAGTATGATTGGGGAGGGGTTTCCCCTCATTTTCTTGAATTCCTGAGATACAGCAAAGCAGACAACTGCATTCATTTTTTTTTATGGCTATTCTTTCAGTTTCAGTTTCTTTTGCATTCTAGATATTTTCTAATGGTCTGAACAGACTTTACCACTTCACCAAGGGGGCACCTTTTTCTCATTTATTAAATTATTGTTTGTTCCGTCTGAGTACCCTATATTGTGCTCTAATATTTTAGCTTTTAATTTTATTTGTTTGTTCTATTGCTTTGTAATTTTCTCTGATGACTTTAGGAGAGGCCTCAAATTAGTGATCGACCTGATGCGAAGCCTCTAAAGTTGAGTGGTGGAAACATTCAATTTGACAATGTACACTTCGGGTACTTACTCTTTAGCTGGTTTAGTATGTATATAGTTTTTCTTTACTTAGTCTTCGTTGCCTTTGCTTTATTGCAAAAACTTGTAGTACCTAAGACTCACCTTTTCCATTCTAATCTTTTACATGTTTAATTTGAGATTTTCTGTGAACTTCCCTTTACACTAAGACCTTTCATATCTGAACTGAATTACCTTGTGAATGGCATGTTATCATTTTGTATCAACTTTTGCATAGTATACTAAGGCTGAAAAATATCAAATGATGCTTCATTCTCCATACAAGGGCATTTGGATCGTTTTGACATAATTCAGTGGTTGTAAGCTATTTTTGCCAAACAATTATCTCAACTTCTGCACACAACACAATACTCCTTCAACATGGTTACTAAATGATAGTATACCCAAACACGCTTCTCAGCTTTTGTTTTCAGAGTTTCATTGTGAGATTAAAATGAGTAGATCTTCTTCCGAAGAAAGGCCTTCTTCATCCTTCTTGTCTATTTCTTCCAAGGTAAGAGTTCTACGCAGTGACTCTGCCAAAGGTCTCCTTATTCCACACTTTTAATTTCTCCTTTAAAAGTTTGTGTTTGCATATGAACCTATATCCTGACCTTCTTGAAACCTCAAAAGGAATTCAACCAATTTGACAGCAGATCTGGAAAGTTCTGATATTGCAATCACATATTTTCAAAGCGTAATGGAGTTGCGTTCCATGTTCCCCCAACATTAAGACAACGGGGCAATGATAGACATGGGGTTGGGGACACAAAAGTGAACAATAAAACCAAAATGAAGCTCCCATTCACTAGACACCAAATATCTATCCAACGTAAACATGATGGGATTGGTGATTAATGAATTCCACAAAAATTCTTGGCCCTCTCGATAACTTAGAATTCTTTCTCACTTCATATGAGAGCTTGATGATGTTAAAATCCCCACCCAATCACCAAGGCCCTTCCCAGTAATATGCCACATCATCTAACTCGTACCAAATTTGGTTCTTCTCCCTCCCTATGTTTTGACTATAGATCCACAAAAAAAAAAAAAAAAACCTAGAAAAATATTCATTAGCACAATTACATAAGATTGAAACAAAGAATGCTCCCATCAAATTATCCAATACCTGATTAAACCTTTTGTTCCACATTACAATTATCCCATATGAGGCTCCAATTGTCGGTAGGCCAGACCATCCTTTATTCCTTGAGCACAAATACACAATGTCCTTTTCGTTGAGCCCTTACATTTGGTTTCTTGGATATTAATATGCAGAATTTTAGATCTAACTAGACCCTTCAGAACTTCCCTCTTGTCTCTTATCTCCCAACCCAACATAAAGGTTCCCCTCACCATCATCATCCCTAACTCAAACCCCCGAGCTTTGCTCGATTGGGAAATTGGAGGAGATTTTATGAGAAAGACCAGGTGGCTTATCAACAAACATGACCCCTAATCCCTTTTTCTCCCCCAAGATTATTTTAAGCAAAACTTTTGAGTCACCTGAATTTATGGACCGAAATGATCATTGGGGCCCCTATATCTATGATATGGTCAAGCTGTCAATCCTCTGTTTCCATGATCATCTCACTCCTTGTGGAAGACTAGATAGGATAACCCTCCTCCAGCTTATGACTCGACATCCCTGCACCTGATGGAGGGACTGATGCTGAAACAAAACCTCACCCACTGAGAAATCAGAAGTACCTAAATCACCGTCACGATCTAAATGGGGGACAAGATAACTGCAGACTCAGATGAATCTCCCAACGACAGAGAGGATTAGCCCCTTCTAACCCCATCAATAAATCTCAACAAGGCTCTGTATTCTTGATCTGAGACAAATCATTTGGAGAGAAAAACCTGCAGTTCCTCAAATTAGTTCAAATTATGTTTAAAATGTGCCCTCGCCAAGTTTTTCCAATTTTAATTCCGATTATTTTGTTCTTGTACTGTTCTTTATTGATTATATTATTGACTTTGTCAAAGATTGATGGCTGATATAGTTTTCCTTTGTTTTACGTATTTCAGATACTTGAGAGATCGAAAGATTCTTGATGGGGTATCTTTTGTTGTACCTGCAGGAGAAAGTGTGGCTATTGTTGGAACTAGCGGCAGTGGTAAGTTTAAAGTGTGGCTATTGTTGGAACTAGTGGCAGTGGTAAATTTAGATGTGCCACAATTTATTATACTCCCTCGTTCATATCATTGAGCACTGTTTCCAAATCTAGGTCTTATTCTGGGGGATCGTTGGGTCTCAAGGCTGAGACCTCATGGAGGATATAAGTATGAGTCAACATGAATCATTAAGAGATGTGTTTAAGTATTAAAATAATGAAAAGTTTTAGGATGGTATAGATGGTATGAACGAGATTTGTGAATCATGACTCAGCTGACTTGAATGGGACAAGTCAAGTTCAAACACCCTTATAGATAGGGTACATTGTGCATTGTGAATCATGAAACACGTGTCACGTTGCGGATTCAAGATTTAGAATGTCATAACACATTTTAAAAATATTCTTAAATTCTAAAAAATGTCACAATAAAGTTGAATAAAAAAGTTCATCATGGGAAGTAGATGAAATGAATTAAGTGTTAGTTCTTTTCTTATTATTTACTTTAACAAGGGGTATTTTCGAGCGAAATATCTGATATTTAGTGCCATCAATGGATCATAAATACGATTCAGATAATTAAAAAACATAAATCATAAACCGAATCTTAATTTATACACTCTAATAGTAATAGGTAACAAATTAATGAATGATAACAAGTTATTGAGATGCTTGCTTCACATTATAATTTCTTCCGTTAATCACTTGCAGCACCATTAGTACATTCACCATGAGATGTATGTGCAGGTAAGTCGACCGTACTTAGATTGCTGTACAGATTTTTCGACCCACTTTCTGGAGCTGTAAGAATCAATACTTTTCCACTATAGATATCTTATGGGATAATATAGATCCAACATTTTCACTTGTGATTATGTAGTGCTGTTTGAATCGTGTAGTAATAACTTAACTTATACCCGATTGGCAAAATTTGATATTCTGATTCTTAGAAGTAGCGAATACTACAATAATCAATCTCTTTTCTGGTTTCTGTGTTAATAATCTTACGGTTTTTGACTGAGGAACACATCGGAATCTTTTCTTTAGTTTAGATGGTATAATTCATAAAAAAAAAAAAGAAAGGGGAAATTGCTTTAATGGATATCTTTACTGCCAGATGGTTCTTGGTTCCTTTGAAAAGCAATGATAGTATTTACAAATACTACCATTTTTTTAACTCTCACCTTCACTCCATCAATAGCCAAAATCTTTCTCTTGATTATTTTGCCTTTCTATCCACTTTTGAGAACATACTTAAACATACTAAGTGATGAAATTACTGTCTATGATTTATTTGGCATGATCATTGGGAATGGGATTCATGTGGTTGGTTGAAATTGTTCAATTATGTTGAAAAGGGCATAATTAACTTTTACCAGGGAATAAGGGTAAAATGGACACTAAAATTTTCTGAGTTGGGTTCAAGTAATTTATTTTGGAAGTGGATAGAACGGAAAAACTGTTCACAAAATTTACTGAAGGAGTGGAGAGGTAAATTACAGGAGGGACTTGGACAATGCTATTTGTATAGTGATTATTGTTGCTTGTCAAATGAATCAAGGACTATACTGCAGTCTGATAAATTCTATCGAGTTATCCTTCAAATTTATTTTCCCAAAAGAAAATGGAAGACATGTGTATAAAGATGGTGATTAGTTACATTCTCGCTAAATATATTTGATTTTTTTTTTAAATAATTAGAATATTTGATTAAACATGAAGGTTAAACGTAATGTATTACACCAGAGGAAAGTTTTATATATATATATATATATATATAGGTAAAGATGAAAGTATTATTAAACAAAGGTAAAGATTATGGGAATGTTCAAACAAAGGTCATTTACATTCCTTGTTGGAAGGAACTTGCTAGTTGAAGGTTCTAAAAGAATGAGAGGAAGACTCAAAAGAGTGTGAATTGGGGGAGTGAAAGCTGATCTGATCTGAACACAATTAAAAGTTACAAAAACAAAAGATGTTGCTATAGATAGAATTGAATGGAGGAATAACGTTTGTGTAGCTGACTTGAAATATTTGAGATAAGGCTTTGATGATGACTATGATGAGAAGGTTGGAAATCTTTTGGTTGGTGTAAGATGACATAATGTGGATTTCTAATTGAAAATTAAGAGATCTATCTAATGTTTAATCTTAAGCTCTTTTTATTTTTAATTTTATTTTATTAGAGCTTGTTTGGTGTCTAGTTGTCTCCGGTAAGTGAGAGACCTGCTCATGCCGAGTCTTAAGCTTATCTTTTATGGAATTCTTAGGATGATATATGCGTGGAATTTATTTTGGATCTCACATATATGATAGGGATTGGGATTCTAGTTTGGTTAAGGAAGTTGGTTTTTTGGGCTTTTTATGGTTCTTTATCTACATCCCTTGGTTATACTCTATTCCTTCTTTCCTTTTCTTTTAGCTTACATACTTGTATTCAACTTAGTTATTTATCAACCCAAAACAGAAGAAGAAGAAAAATCTACCTTGGTAACTACGTGTTTTATATCTATTTTTTGAAATCAGGTATTTGAATTAGTTGTGATTTCTTTCCTTTGCTTGACTGTAAATTAGTGATATGTTACAAACTATTTTTCTTTTTTTTCAACAGCTTATATACAAAGATTCTCATTCCATTCTTGGATGGACTATGCTGAAATTCAATAGTTTTGCACGTTCTGTAGGATTCATTACGGTTTCTGTTTCTCCAATAATCTTACCTTTCTTGATTTTATGATCTTTAAAAATGAGATTTAATCCTTGCATTTCAAGGATTTAGGGGACTAACGACTTTGAACCAGAAGAAAGTCTTAGACCAAGTTCCAACCTTCATAGAATCACAATTATGAGGAACGCACAAGTTGATGGTTCTAAAAGAGCTAAATGAAAAGGCAAATACGTGGATTGAGGTAGTGAGAGCAGATTTGAGGACATTTGAATTGACAGAAGACGTGGCTTTGTATACCATTATGATTATTTCGATAAAATTGAATGGAGGAACATGATTAGTTAGCTGACCCTAGATATTTCGGACAACAGTTTTATGATGATGATCTCAATTTGTGTCTATTCTGGTTTTCATTCATTAAAAAACAATTTGTACAACTGGTTTTAAAGGTGCATATACAATACATGAACTTCTCGGATGCCCTGCTTTGTCTAGTTTTAGATTTTGCAGTTCTTCTCAGTCTGAATTTTCTCAGCTTACAATAATTGTTGGTCAATCTTGTTTTTCTTTTCAAATTTTAATTGTTTTTATCTATGAATTCACTGAAATTCATTTTGTCATTTCGTTCAGTCAGATAGGCTAAACACACAATTATCTATCTTTTTTTTCCCGATAAGTGAAAATTTTATTGAAAGAGGACAAGGAGTCCTCAAGAAAGATAACAAAAGAAACAAGAGTTGCTCTCCCTCAGTACAAAAAGATTCCCACCTAAACAAAAAAAATCCTCAAAGATCAAACCCCTAAACGCCCTAAACTGT
The DNA here is from genome assembly GCF_017979445.1 of Akebia trifoliata. Classification (NCBI taxonomy): domain Eukaryota; kingdom Viridiplantae; phylum Streptophyta; class Magnoliopsida; order Ranunculales; family Lardizabalaceae; genus Akebia; species Akebia trifoliata. Next base: position 29,358,266 of record NC_141389.1, on the reverse strand, counting down.
GTGCACCAGAAAAACAACAAACCAAGAATTATCTATCTTCATATTGCTTTTAGGATATATCGAACTCCATTTTTGGTTTCTGTCTCAACTTTCAAGCTAGTAAACTTGACTCTCAGTGGTTTTATAAAATTTTATCCATGAGTTTTTAGGGTAAGTGATCTATAAAAGTTGTTATTTTTATTTTTTTTATGATGGTTCATGACATTTCACCTCAGAGGTTTACTGTTGAATAAACTACTAGTATCTCTTGCTATATGAAATCGCTAATAGTGTACTTTTTGACAGATAAGAATTGATGGCCAGCAGATACAGGACGTGAAAATTGATAGCCTCCGGAAATCCATTGGTGTTGTACCACAGGATACTGTAGGTTTACTATTTTAAATGCATTAACATTTTTCATGCACCAAGTTTGTACATATAAATGTTATGTTTTTATCCCTTCATGTTATATGATTCATGCGTAATAGACTCTTTCCTTTCTTCGATTATTGATGGGAAGGTACTTTTCAATGATACAATATTCCACAACATTCATTATGGTCGTCTATCCGCAACAAAAGAGGAGGTTAGGGATTAAAATCTGGTCTTAATTTTATTGTTTTACTTACAATTTGTTGCCTCAAGTTATTTATTTATTTATTTTTTCAATATTCAGGTGTATGATGCTGCTCGACGTGCAGCAATCCATGATACCATCATGAGCTTTCCAGGGAAATATTCAACTGTGGTCGGAGAACGTGGACTTAAGGTCAGTATCACTATCGTATCCACAAATTGCTGTCCATTTTACTCGAGGTTTTCCACCTTGGCCTGGACATGTGACATATGCCCCTGTGTTCGATCTATGGATGGCAGTTTCCACCTCTAAATTCCCTATACAAAACTAATTTATTTTCAGTCAAATCTTTAATTGTGGTGATTTTGTGGATATAGGGTATCTTGCAGTAATTGTGATGACATTAATGATAGAAAGAAGTTCTTTTTTTGATAGGTAAGATCAAGATATTTCATTAAAAAAATAAGGGGTGGGGGTCGAGGTGACTGCCCAAAAGAGGTTCTTGGGAAATGCACCATATATTTTGGTAGTTCTTAAAAATTGCAAATAAGATTCAAGCTACTTGCATGCTTTAGAATTACATTACTATATCTAGCAGGGAGAATTCGATTGTAACAGAGTTTGGAAAGCTGTTCTTGAACAACATTATGTCCAAATTACTCTTTTTGTTGGAGGCTAGAATTAGTTTTTTTAAGAGACAAGAAGCAGAAATTTTAGGAAATGAAGAGTCCATTTTTCCTGGCTGTTGTTGAATAGGCTATTGACAACATAATGATAAGATAATTTGTTATCTTACAGTTAAGCGGTGGTGAAAAGCAGCGGGTGGCACTCGCTCGGGCATTCTTGAAAGCTCCTGCAATTCTGTAAGTAATTTCCATCGTTATGGCCACCCTTTCTGCACTTCATGGCCCTTCTCTCCGCACCCTTGAAAAGTTTCTTTTTATTAGTTAAGAACTTCCCAGGTAGACCCAAGGGAGGAATATGGATCATGGCTCACATGTAGTGAGAAATTCATTGTGATAGTTCCTTGTAGGAAATCTTGTACACCATGAATCCATCTGATCTGATGATTGTATGGTATAGAATTTACTACATATCTGACATCTCTGAATAAGAACTTGATCAAATACTCAAATGAACTCAATGTGGCCAATCTTGACTCATGTTTGAACAGGAAAATAGTCGGACCATGTCATTTATTTCATACCAAAGAGGAAAATACAAGTGAGGGTTGAGTTTCTAAATGTAAACTTTATTTTTTTCTGTATTCATCTCATAAAAAACTTGTCAACTTTAACCTGGTGTTTTGAGTACTTTACTGAGGTTCATATTTACTTAATTTTTTAGATGACAAGAAACAATTTTCTTTTCATGAGCAATTTATAAATTTTCTGTTTCTTTCATTTTCAACTAGTCTTTGTGATGAAGCTACAAGCGCTCTTGACAGTACAACAGAAGCCGAGATACTAAGTTCATTGAAATCTATAGCAAATAACAGGACATCAATCTTCATAGCACATCGGCTTACTACGGCAATGCAGTGTGATGAGGTAAGTAGTTCCTTCTGGGAATATCCATGAAAGTGCACATGCAGTATCTACATCATCTTATTTTAGAATATCATGTACCATTTCCCCAAGCAGAATCCACCATTGGTGCTCTTTATTTGTTTATTCATAACTTCCTCTGTCCATAAGAGTGAGAAATTGAGAATATATTTGAATTTTCTCGGCTAGTGTTTTGCTGCATTGTGCTCGTTTTTACAGATTTCTGTATCTTCTTTATTTGTTGTATTGTGATTTACAGATTATTGTTCTGGAGAATGGGAAGGTGGTGGAACAGGGATCCCATGACGTTCTCTTGTCAAGGGCAGGAAGATATGCTCAGCTCTGGGGACAGCAAAACACGGTTACCGATGAAATTGCTTCAATTGTTAAAGTATAGTCTTATAGAGAAATGATGTTCTCTTGTCAAGGGCAGGAAGATGTGTTCAGCTCTGGGGACAGCAAAACACGGTTACCGATGAAATTGCTTCGATTGTCAAAGTAAAGTCTTAGAAAGAAATGATGTTCTCTTGTCAAGGGCAGGAAGATATGGTTGCCGATGAAATTGCTTCAATTGTCGAAGTAGAGTCTTCAAGAGCCTTTTTATTTAATTTCTCAACGTATTCTTTGTAGTCTCCTTAGTATCCGTATATTTCCCCTTTAACATATAAGCCTCATTTTTATCTGTTGAGAAACAAAGTATTAGAGTATAGCCATTGCCCAATTTGTGTCCAAAAAAAAAATGTTTGATTTATAGACAATTGCATAGAGGAAATAAGATTCATCGAGACTGACCCTCAATTTCTAGGGATAAGGCCTTTGATGATGATATAGAAAATGTAGATTATTTTCTTTTTAAATCCTTTTATTAGTTAGCTCCTATGTGAGCTTCACACTTCAGGCTGTTTGCAAGGGTACAACGTGTTTGGAAGATGGAATCCCTTTAGACTATGGTTTTAAAACTCGTTTTGACGTTGTCCATGAACGAGACCAAGTTGTCTTGGATGAGCTTTCCAATGCATTTGAGTTGTCTCATTCAACAATAAGAAAAATACACTGCTTTTAAATCTCGTCCGATACGTTGGACTTGTCTATCAATCTTGTTGGTGGATGATATGAGACGTTCTCATATCAGATGAGTCATCTCGGTCTCGGACAAGATTTAAAACCATGCTTTAAACTGGAATCCATCTAGGTGTGGTTGAATGATTCTGATCCACCCAAAGAACCTGATGGAGTAGATGAGGTTAACTTGGAAGTTAACATTTCGGGATGGCAAAAATTGGATGAGGGAATGGTTCAGTTATAGTTGGACATCAAGACAGAAATTTGGCCAAAAATATAATAGCAAATGTACACAATTGGTTTGGAGTATTTCAACTATAACTGGCCCCTACAATAGCAAATGTACAGATTGGACAATGGCCCCTATTTGGCGAAATCCACAATGACCCCTATGACCTCTACCTTCAACAGGAGGATGATTCTGTAACCACTAAACAAGAACAAGGCTTCTACCTTCACCTACTACACATGTTCGAACCAGAGTTTGAAACCAAACTTCTCCTTAGAACGATGGATGGGGCGATTCTATTTGCTTGTGTACTGACATTTGGAACAACAACAGCAAGGAAATACCACCTTCCTCTAGCACCATCTCTCCTCCATTAGAGCTACATAGGGAACAATCCCCATTGACCAAGTCTCCTTGTCCTTATGTTGATTCAACAACCTCATTCACCTTGGCAAAATCACAGACGTCCTCTGTAATGTCCTCAATTGGATCTTCTGTGGTGGATCTCCATTCTACAAACAACATTCCTCTGCTTCTCTTAGTAATCCTTATCATCAGTTGGAAGCTCATGCCAATAAAGTGGGCACAAGTTTCTTGCTCTCAACCAAAAACCGCGCTTCCCTCACCAAAGATCGATCGTGTAAGGCAAACTATATATCCACGAAAGATGCAGTTGGTGGTGCTCCTCTTCACAACTACCTCAAGTCCGACGTTAAATGTCTTAAAAAATAATTGACATAGAATCCACCGCTATAGACATTAAATTTTTTTTTTTTAAATAATATTTATAGCAGCCACCGTTTCAGGCACTCAACCAAACAACCGTGCTTTCCGATGATTGTACAAGGAAAACTGTCCACGAAAGATGCAAGTGTTGGTGTTGGTGGTGCTCGATCTCCTCTTCAAAGTCGATGTAGAGTTTGAGGCAGATAAGTTCGACGTTAGATGTCTTACAAAAATAAAAATAATCGACAAATAACAGCAGATTCATCTCATGCGCTATAAAACTTGATATTTTAAAATCAATTTTTTTAAGGTAGATAATGCGAAGACCAGTGGATAAATCTGCCGTCAAAAGTGCGTTTTAAAAGCCATCAAATTCTTGTAGTGGCGGATTTATCTGCCGCTATACACATAAATTTTTTTTTTTTTTTTAATGAATAAGACTTTTAGCGGCGGATAAAAGTATTCTAAAAATCAAAATATTCATTTATTATATAGCGTGGGATTTATCCGCCACTGTAGACCATCATATTTTCTGACACTATAGACATTGATTTTTTTTTTTAATAAATATAACATCGCAATTTATCCGCAGCTATAGACATGTAGATTTGTCAAAACATATGCCTATAGTAATGGATAAATCCGCCGCTATAAATATTTATATGTTTTTCTAACAATAAGGTCCCAACTACCTCCCAGCTCATAGGCTTAAGCTTACGCACAATTTTTGGGGGAAAGTTTCAAATACCTGATTGTCATTTTCATTGCAAATCTACTTTTTCGCCTAATTATCCTTTTTTATTTTGTTTATGAACATATTCTTAATAGTCTCCTAATTGGTAATTATCCCCTTTAACATATAAGCCTCATTTTTATATGTTGAGAAACAAATAACATTTGATATTTTTAGCTCGTGGTCATTATCGAATTTATGTTAAAAAAATGTTCAATTTATAGAAAATGTACACAAGGTTTTGCTGATGATATAAAAAATGTAGACTACTTTCTTTTTAAATCCTTTTATTTATTAGTTAGCTCTACCGTGAGCTTCACATTTAAGGCTGTTGTAGGAGTACAATCTCTGTATTTGGAAGATAGAATCCCATAAACTATACAAGTACATCGAAATAGTTGAAATGCACTTTGACTCGACTGTCTAAAAACGAGATTGTATGAATAAAGCTCCACTTAAACATATATTTAATGATATATATAATATGGTAATATAGCAAAAAATAAAATAAAATTAAATGACAATATTCCAAATGCAAATCCACGCCCTCAAATAACACATTATTACAATGGAGTACTAAGCTCAAAATAGAGTCGCACATCCTAATGTGAATGTGTAGGAACTATATAAGCTTTTGATTCGTATCTCAACGAAAAGCATCTATGATTCCTACACACTTTCACGTCATGATGTGTGATATGAGGTACAATCTTGAGGTCACTTCAGCATTATTCCTCAAAATATCATACCTTGTATTATTATGTACATCACTTCTTAGAAGAGAGACCACCATCTCCTGGTGGTCCTGTTCTCCCTCTGCTCGTGTCCAGAGGAAGAAGATACATTAACTTGCTGCTGGTGAACCCCCTGTTGGCGAAAACCACAATGGCCCCTAGGACCTCTACCTTCCACAAGTGGGTTTCGGAACCAAAAAACAAGAACAATACCGACAAGACTCACAATTGGAGCAGCGGCAGAAAGGAAAAACCACCGTCCTCTTGCACCCTCTCCTCCATCAGAGTTACCTAGGGAACACTCCCCATTGACCAACTCTCCCTGCCCTTGTGTTGATTCAACCACCTCATTTGCCTCGGCAACATCAGAGACATCCTCGGTAATGTCCTCAATCGGGTCTTCTTCCTGCTGGATCTCTGGAATCTCCATTCTCCTAACAGTGTTCCTCTTCCTCTCTTCATAATCCTTGTCATCAGTTGGAAGCTCATACCGACAAAGTGGGCACGAGTTTCTTGCCCTCAACCATGGCAAGATACACGGAGGGTGATAGAGATGAGTGCAGGGGAGCTTATTTACTTCAGTCCCAATAGATAAACAGTCCTTGCAGACAGCACAAACCAAACCACCGTGCTTCTCGTGTTCCTCACTGATGACCATGCAAGGCAGACTATCCACGAAAGATGCAGATGCGGGTGGTGCTCCTCTTCTAATGCTGTCTGCCTCTGCAAGTTGCTCGAGCAGTTGTTCGATACCTTCTTCTCCATCAAGATAGTCACCCGAGTTCCCAATGTAAGGTGGTGCCTCTGATTCCTCAAAGTCATCGAAGATGTCAGGGATATGCTCGTGTCTAACTCTCCAACGAATCGTAACCCCATTTTCAGAAGATTGTAACCCTCTTAACCAATCTGAAGGACCATTATTTTCACTAAGACTAGCTTCGGCTGTGTTGTCCTCGGCAATGTCTTCTTCCCATTCACCATCGTCTTCATCTTCATCTGAGTTCCATTGATTAACACCAGCATGCATTGGGTCGATATCGGTATAGCTGTCATTCTCACTTCCATCTTCTTGTGGGACGAACATTTCTCTGTCCAGAAAACTATGCCCATCCATAGAAGCATCCGACTCTCCACCATAAGCACTAAAAGAAATGGCATCACTCTCACCATGAAAAACCCCATACCCACCAAAGCTCATATTGGATTCACTCCCCCCAAAAACAGAATCCAAATTATCAAAGCCTTCACTTTCATTATCAGATAGCAACCTCCATCTTCTAGACCCACTAGGAGTGGTACGTGAACTAGTACGCTGCAGCATCCTTGCAGCCGTATCTCCATCAATTAGTGGGGGCTCGTGCTCAGTGGCTGAGAAAGGGGCAGTTTGTTGATTTTGCCTAACAAGATTAATAAGATGCGAAAACTGATGTGAGAAAAGATCCTCAATTGACTCAGAACTGCTGTACCTTGCTCTTCTTCCTCTGAAAGGTCTTCTTTGATGAGAGTCTCGTATTGTTGTCTCAAGATCTTCAAGAAACATAACTTTGCAGTCCCCACATATATTAAGGGTTTCAAGACCATTAACATCATTATCCGGTGAAAATAATCTATGACATAGGGAACAATGTGCCTCTGGATGGTCAATTTGCTGGGCTACCACACCACTATTGAGCTGTGAAGTTTCTACAGATTCAGAAGATTCCTGAAACTCTGCATCCGTATGGACTGGTTGGAAGAAAACAAAAGGAAGATTGATTGGTATGAGTGGCTGTCAAATTACAATTGGAGATATGGATACAAAGCACTTTAGAATAATCGGTAATGAAACATCAGGATACCTTCCAATGGATCAACCAGTCAGTAGACTCAATACTTCGGAAAGAATGGCCTGTTGAAGATTGTTACACAATAGTAGAAACTCAGAACCAAATCTGTATGCCATTTGGATTAGTTAGAATTTATGAAGGATACAACTGAAATCTGCTGGTTCACGTGAAAGCTTTTTTAACATGCAATAAACAGGGAGGTGATGAGATGAAAAGGTAAATTTACGTTAGTATAACATCATAATGCATGAAAACCATTAATCAGTAATCAGTATTTTATTTCGTGGTCAGAAGCTCATTTCCCATACCATTGCTATAATAAATAAAACATTACAAGTTGAATAATATCCTGACTTCCATTCAGTGCTTCTCTCAACCATTTCTTCACTTGATCTTCCTACAACCAATCGTATTTTCAATTGTCTAATTGTTGGATTTGCTGCAATTAAGCAGGATCACTCCGTGTTCTCTTCAACCAATTGTTTTTTATCAGTAAATCAGTAAATTAGAAAAAGAAAAACAACTTTGAAGCTTTTACAATCTCCATTGTTTTACAAAGTTTTAAAAAAATGCCTCAACGCATACAAAAGATGACTCAACGTTTGAAGGAGATTAAAGAAAAAAAAACAACCTATTCATCAACCCAAATGATAATATCTCCACAGGAAATTTCTTTGCCCTTCCAGTTATTTCAAAATCAGATTTCCATGCTTGTCAACATATCTAAAGGTATTTTAGATGTCATTGGCTCAACCTCCTTATAGCCAGGCCGATCTTTGAGGCACCCTCAGTTATTCTTTCTTGATTAGTGTAAAATTTTATAAATAAAGGAAGAATGGGAGGCTGAGATGGCCCTCCATATATGTAATTTCTTTTTTCTTTTTTGAAAGGTATAAGATGAATTATGCATATATGATTTAAAAAAATAAAAAAAGTCTGAATACAGCGTGAAATGTGTTTAGCCCAGCAGCTTGCACAGCATATCCCCTCTAAATAGTAACTCTTCAAAAAAGATACCCCTGAGTTCCTCAAAAAACTTATACTAGAAAATAGTGAAACAAAAATACTTGTTATGACTTCCTTAGACCGATTGTGCAATCCATTAAAAAACTTCAGCAGTTCCTCTCCTTCCAAATCCCTCAATAAACTACAAAAGATAATATCATAGAATCCTTTATCTCCCTAGAAAGATTTGAGATTTGCCAACTCTCAAACATGGAACTCAGAAAACACCTAGAATTACGAAATAAGGACAAGAAATGAGCCCACACATCCCATGCAAAGTTGCAATGACCAATGAATTAAAACATCATTAACCAACTCACAATTGGACTGTACCTGCACTATAATCTTGTGCACAAGCTAAAGAGATGCCACATATCCACATCAGGACTATGACTTTCCACTCTAATGCCCACAAATAGATCTTTGACCTTGTGATTTGAAACAAGCTCAGAGCACATAATGATAATCTACAAATACATCATTAGACACTCAAACAGATCACAAAAACACGGGTATCAATGAAAACTAAAAGCATTTACAATTCATAGAAATATTCATTCTGAAACTATAGATACCCCCTTTTTCCCTTTTTGTGTGTGTGTGTTTCTGAAAAGTAATCTGTGAGCCATTTTTCACACGGTACTAGTCTTTTTGAACCACATTTTTTTTATAGGTAAAGATAATTTCATTAAGGAAGAACGGGGGTCGAGGTGACCACTCAAAAGGGTACAAACAGACACGACCTATCAAAAAAGAAACCCAAAAGAAAACACTACTCCATTACTAAATTACAAACCCTATCTTTTTTTCTTCTTTTTTTATCAGCAACCAAAGTACAAACCCTATCACACCTTTATGTACTAAAATTCACAATTCATACTAGTGAGCCGGTAACAAAATACACCATCACAAGAGGCAGGAAGCATAATCCTATAAATACAGTTCAACTAAAACAAGCAGAATGGATATGGACATAAAATGTTTATTGGAAAACCAAAGTGATAGTAGCTCAACGTATGTAGCTAATACTGCAGTTCTATCCCATAAGGAGGTTAACATACATGTAGGTTCCTAATGATGCTAATAAGCTAGGTGATCATAGGAGTCATACCTGTCGCTATTAGTAGCATGGAAGATTGAAACTATGAGCACGACTCAATGAAACGGGAATTTGTTGCTAAACTCCTTATTTTACAAAAATATTTGGGTGGACAATATTAATCATTCATTGAAAATAATGTACCAAAAACCCATTTTTAACTGTTTATCAGACACTATTTGGGGATGGAATTAAAAGACAAGCACAAAATGACATAATTTAAACAATCCATAGCTACAAACTCGACAAATAATACAAGAAAGCTCAAATCAATTATATGGAAACAAATGCAAAATGAGAATTTTAACCGAAAAAAGCAAATTTATGAGATAAAAGTTTAAGATTCCGAAACATTACAGAAAGATAGGATCTTGACGTCCAATCGCGCTGATCTTTGAGGTTTCAACGAATCCAATGTTTCCCCTCCATTAGGTTGCTTTTGAACGTCCGAATTAAATGAAATAGGCAACTGAAATGTAGAATTACAAAAATTCGCAAAAGAAACAGAAAAAAGAGGAGATTTTAACATGAAAACAATAAAAACGAGTGTAGGTTTCGAGTTTGAAATTGTGAATTCGAAACCGTGGGGAACCCTAATGTTAGGGTTCCATGGATCGTTGGTGTTGCAGTAGATTTAGTGAAGATTAAGATTAATTGATCGAAAACAAAGAAATTGAGATCACGGAAGTACAAGTAAATTACAGCGATGGAGATTTTAGGGTTTGAAAACACGAAATTTGGTATCGAATAAAGGAAATAAATGGGACAAGTCGAATATTGGGGATTTTGAGGATCAAAAATCTTTAACGAAAATGTGAATATTTGGGGAATTCAAGGATGCGTATCTGGTCTGGAGTTGGGCCTTAGAGCTTATGAGAAAGGACTAAACAAGTCTTCGCCCTTTTATGAAACGAGATTCGTCTTTTTTCTCCTTTTATCTTCAGAGAAATTCTATTGCCACACCAATTTTTACTTATAATAATGATATCGGACTCTCCCACGTGGCATACTCAAATACTCTCCTGACGTGGCATGTGATAGAACCATGGATTTTTTTTTTCCTCAGTCCACAGCACACATCCTCGTAAATATTTGCAGTTGTGCATCTTGAGGCAAAAAGATCAATAATTGTAACACATGCCACATCAAGAGAGTTTCTTGAGTATGTCACGTGGGGGAGTCCAAAAATCAGTACTCTTTACTTATAGCATACTTTTTTGGAATTAAACAATTTACATATAAATTGGTGTGTTATAAGTCAAAGTTGGTGTGTTAATAATTGGTCTCTATTTTTAAGGTTACTAGAGTGCAAGACAAACTCCAACGCAAATAGGCATTTTATTGTGGAGAGTAATTTTTGCTAGTAGAAGGGATCTTCACTACAACCTACTGAGCCAAAATGACTCTCCCCAAATTTGACAATAATAAAATCTTTCACAATTGTCATTATTTTTTTTACCGTCAACAAGTAGAGGGAAAGAAACTCACTCTCTTCTTTTGTCTCTTCCCATTATCTCTCTCCTCAAAATATTTTAAACTAAGAGAGTCAGAACCCGAGTATGTTGGAGTGCTTCCGGAAAGCTCTAACTCTGTAAAATGGCATGTGGGAGAGGATACCAAGCCCTAGTGCATTGGAGTTACTCTAAGCCCCCCACTAAAATGTTTGAGATCCTCGATAAAATGCAAGATTAGGTTTTCATTAATTGACCAAAAGTCAATATCTTTAATTTTTATTGACTTAAAAGAGAGTGATTAGTAGCACATCACCCATTTCTAGTTGCACCCCCACCACTTTAAAAATACCCTTCGACACTCCATTTGTATGATTTCATTCAAAAAAGGATTATATTTATTTTTCTCGTCTTCTTCCTCAAATATGCCCACAAGCAAGTTAGTCTTTCTACCTGCGTGCTCTAATATTTTAATTCAAATATATTTGTAAGTCAAGCAATTGCAAGAAAGATTGAAAACTTTATTTATGATTGTGGTATTGAAGAGTGCTTTATCTCAAAAACTTTGAAGAAGATCATTTGTAACTAATTACTTTTAAGAGTATAAACCTAAACATTTTGGCATTCGTGTTCGAATTAATAATAGAAATGCACTTGCACACAATCATAAGATGGGGGAACAAATTTCTTCCATTCAAGTTGGGCAAGAAAGGTTCAAAGAAGTACGTGCAAATAGAAGAAGTGCGACTAGTAGGTTAAGATACAATAATAAGGGACTGACTAGTTGCACACCACCCTTTACCAATTGCATTCATCAACTTAAAACATCCCCCTTATACTCCATTTGTATGATTGCAATCCAAAAAAATGTTGCATTTCATCTTCAATCATGCCTACAAAAATTATTGCTCATTCAAAAATGTGTGCAATAAAGATTTGGTTGGGTTTCGATTAGGTTCCTCAAGGGATCGAGACAAGTTTCCATTAAAGAATACTATTTTAACTCAATCAATTAATCAATAAATAATTAAATATCTTAAAACAAAGAGAACACGGGTAGAATCAGGAACATGAAAAAAATAGGTTAACTAGGTTAAAAGAGATAAAAGAAAATTTAAATGTATTGTTTTTAAGATTGGAGTGCAACTAGCCATTGGTAGTATGAAACTAGTTGATCCCTAAAAAAATTAAAGGGGTTATGTCACTACTAAGATAAAATCATATTCAAATCATAAATTTTGTTATGATGGGTGTGTTCAAAATCGTAAGCCCAACTAGCATGGGTGAGGCAATTGGTCTCTTAGAACACCATATCTCACCTGAATCTCTTAAGTACATGCAAATGATGCAAGACCCCACCAATCACAAATATCAGACAAGATGGGATAAATCCCTATGGGTGGCCAATGAGAGAGTTTTAACAAAAGCCCTCTCCCTTTTTGGAGGGAAGCTCTCGCTACTATGCCCAATACTAGTTGGTTATGTCAATCATTTTGCTTTCACTTGATCCGACCAAATTATTGATTCGGGTCGGGATGAATAATATCGAATTGTATAACATTTTTTTTCTACTACACTTCTTTGTTAATTGCTATACTATTTTTTTTACCATTATAATCTTTTTATTTTATATGAACTCATATTATATTAAATAAGTAGAAAAAGGTATTTTGGAATCCTAGAAACATTATTTTCAAAACAATATATCATTCGGATATAGGCGGATAAACCCACTAATTTCCAATAAAATTCGGCCTATTTTATACCCTAACCACGATGCCAATGGTAGAACAATAAGGCATTGCCCCATATTTAATTATTTTCCAGTTGTGAACAATGGTTAATCATCATACACGTGTTTGGGCTGGTGCACATTTTTTAATGCAAAGTTCACTCATATATCATATAAAAATGAAAAATACCAACATGGAAAATAAATATAAAAAAATGTGTGATTTGTGTGGAAGGGTGGAGCTGCAATTTGTCTACATAGGGACAATTAAGAGCATCACAAATTTTAAAAATTTTATGGGAGTAATGGCACCAGATTTTATTTTCCGTCATTGTTATCTGTCGCAATAGTCTATAAATCCTCTTAATTTTTAAAAAATTATTGTGGGTCATTGCCCCTACTATAAATTTACCCCTGCATGTGTGGATCCAACACACAACCTTTGACAATAAATCACTAATATAGACTAAGCATATTAGTACCTGAATCAAATTCATTTTATGATCAATTTTAATTTACACACACACACACACACACACACACACATATATATATATATATATTGGGACGGTTCAAGGGATAACAATTTTTTGTAAACCACTTTTGATGGGGTTAGAAGTTTCAGAATAGGCTGATGTTATATATATATATGGGGACGGTTCGAGGGACGTGTTAGAAACCGTCTGAGAAACCCATGTTTCTCAGACGTTGGATTAAGAGAAACTGACGGCTGAGAGCGTGTTAGACGTCAATTCCAAAGAGTTTATGTATTTTTATAAAAGTCCCTCATTTTTTATTTTTTTTTAAACTAAATCCAAAACAAAGAAGTTGTTTAAGGAAATAACTCTGTTTCCCTTTCACTCTCAACGAATCCTTCATTTCCTTCGAACATTCCAGCTCTCTCTTCCATCTTTCTCGATCTGTAGAAGACTCAAGGAACCCAAACTCTCTCTCAATCTATCTCTTGATCGATCGACCTTGATCGAACAAATATCAAGCTCTCTTTCTCAACCACCCACTCAAATCAATGAGCAGTAGATTTATATAGGATTCAAAAGAAAAAATCAGAGACAGAGAGAACAAAACAGGGCACCATGTAATTATATATCTAAGAAGGAGAACATAACAACACCAACCCACCACCACCACTACCCAAAAAAATATATATATATCTATCTTTTACCGTATATGTGCCACTGTCCCCACCTCATTTTCACTAGCTTCTATAGAAACTCCAAACTGATTGTAACTTACAAGGTTGAAGATGAAAAGTTGATGATAAATACAACAAGGTCCGCTAGATCCTTACAGACCCATTGATCGCTCCAACTGGAGAGATGTAATCCTATATTTGAATATGAGAATTATGTATACTTACAACGATAAATTAAATAATGGATTGTTTGAGTATTTGATCTATATTTTATCTTGGTATGGATGCTTCAACGAACTATTTGATGCTGAACTAAAAAAACTGTAAGACTTGGTGGAGGTGTCTATAGGTTTGTTTGATGCTGATGAAGCCGTAACAAAAGACATGGTGCTAGTATTTGGGTCCATTACACTAGCATTTAGAAATGGAGGTTGCATTGGCAAAGGAATCTTGCAATCTTTATCGGTTAACATTTGCAGCACTTCAACCATATATGGCCTTAATGAAACCGATGCCTGTATGCATAAAAACCCAATTTGGAGGACGTTCGATACCTCCGTAATTGGAAAATTTTCCATTAAGGATGGGTCAACAGATAGAGAGAGAGAAGAGAGAGCTGGAGTGTTCAAAGGAAACGACGGGTTTGTTGAGAGTAAGAGGGAAACAGAGTTATTTCCTTAAACAACTTCTCTCTATTGGATTTAGTTTAAAAAAAAAAAAAAACGAGGGACTTTTATAAAATTACATAAATTCTTTGGAATTGATGTGTGACGCGTTCTCAGCCGTCGGTTTCCTTTAATCCAACGTCTGAGAAACATGGGTTTCTCAGACGGTTTCTAACACGTCCCTCGAACCGCCCCCTATATATATATATATATATATTGGGACAATTCAAGGGATAACAATTTTTTGTAAATCACTTTTGATGGGGTTAGAAGTTTCAGAATGGGTTGATTTTTTGTGAGGATGATCTCTATGGTGAAGAGATCATCCTCACCAAAAACTCAGCTCTTTCAAAAACTTCTAACCACATTTTACAAGTTGAAGAATCGTTGGCGTTAATTTTTTTTGTAAACCACTTTTGATGGGATTAGAAATTTCGGAATGGGCTGATTTTTTGTTATGAAGATCTCTATGGTGAGGAGATTATCCTCGCCAAAAATCAGCTCTTCTAAAAATTTTAACCCATACAAGACAAAAACCGTTGTCACCATCATTGTTACTTGAACCATCTCGTGTGTACACACACTAGAATATGTTTAAGTCATCCTATGATAGGACAAGATTGAGTTTAAGGAGGTCAAAAAAGGAAAGACAATAAAATTATTTGGTTATTATTGAAAAAATGTAGGAGAAAAAGGAAAGATAATAAAGTTGGAAGGGTATTGTTAAAAATAGTGGATAACAAAATAGGCAATAAAATAAGGGGTATTATTGACAGGGTTAGGATTGGTAGAAACATGGAAAGGGAACTCATATATTCACTCACAATCCTGATCGTGTATATGCAAAATCCAAGGGTCAAAATAAAATAGGTATCCCAAGAATATAGCATGAATCTCGAAGATAAATCCTAACAGTTGGATTTAGTATTTACACAGTTGAGATTGTGTATGAACTTCATATGAGTTCACTTTCATGGGTTTACGGATCCCAACCCTTCTTGAAAAGGAGGGTAAAAGAGGAAAGACAACAAAGTTAAAATTATCCTCTAGATTCGCAATGAAATTAAATCTCAACTACCCTTTATGTGGGCAATATAGTGGGGTCCACCATTGCATTTTATTTTATAGATTTTAACATAAGAAAATTACTCAATATGCCATGTGGGAGGGGTTTCTTTTTAAATAGTCCCTAACTTTTGGTCAATAGCTTGGTAGTCCATATAGTAGACTTTTTATATCTAAATGATCCCTCAACATCATCTCCTCTTATAAAATTTCGGACAAACTACCATTTTTTCATCTTTTTCGCACACTTGGGTTTTTCAATGATGAATACAATTATTTTCGAAAATTTTTAAAGGTGAATAACGAATGGAGAATGATATATTCCTAACTTCAAATATTTAGATGTATTTTTTCCATCTATTTAAAATGATTTGTAACAAAAAATGACGAACACAGTTGAGATTCTAAATCTTTTTGAAGATTTCATTGAATGTTTAATTCAAGTATTCGTTTCACAACTGTAACATATGAATTTTTTGTATTTCGAGAATATCTATCCAGTGTCAAGGTCAAGAAAATGAATAAAAAAAATCTAAATCACATTTACAATGTTTAGTTCAACATTTTTATTGTTTGATTTGGATTATACAAATGTTGTACTTGATAATAAAAAGTGTTGAGCTTGGCACTGCAAATGTGATTCAATTTTTTCGATTTTGACACTAGATAGATCTTCTCAAAATTCCCAAAATACAAATATTATATTTGCGAAAACAGACACTCAAATCAAATGATATAATGAAGTATTTAAAAGTTTTAAAATCTCAATTTAGTTTGCCATTTTTGTTACCAATCGTTGAAATATATATAGGGCATCTTCGACGCCCTACTATTTACCCTACGTTTTGCCCTACGTGTTTTGTCCTACATGAGTTTGTAGTTTTGAAATGGGCTGATTTTTGGTGAGAATGATTTTCTCACCATAGAGATCATCCTCATCAAAAATTGGCTCGTTCCAAAACTTCTAACCCATGCAGGACAAAACACGTAGGGTAAAATGTAGGGCAAATAAAAGGGTGTCGAACATTTTCCATATATATATATATATATATATATATGTGCAATTCATCATTCACTATAAAAAATCAGCAGAAATGATTGTTATCCCTATTGAAAAACCTAAGTATGTGAAGAAAATGAGAAAAGGTAGTTTGGGTACTTCAAAAAATATTATAAGGAGAGAATGAGGTTTAGGGGCCATTTAGATATAAAAAGTTCACCAAATGGACTATCAAGTTACCGTACAAAAATATTTAGAAAAAAACCCCTTCCACAGGGTCTATTAAGAAATTTTCCCTTTACCATAACGCTCCAATTCAAATTTTTACAGCTATAGTTTGCCAAGTGCCTTAGTGCTTATGACCTAGTATTGCAACGTTGAGGTTACCCTCTTCGTTGTATCGAATCTTACCAGAACGTGCCCTGCCATTTGTCACCATACACGTCAGCACCGACAGTAGGACAACGAAGGAGATATGTTTGTATTTAATTTTATTTTCCATTTCTGGTCGAAGACTAAGCACATTCAATTGTTTCGGTTGGTGCACATTTTCCAATGTAAATCTACGGTTTCAATACCACCGAAATCTTGTGCGTATTTCTATAAATCTCACTGTATAGTCCAAGAACATCTTAAAAGGATGAATTCATTGAAGTGGTATGTAAACGGCTAGACCTGACTAGGCTATTTAACTGGAGGAAACACAGAGGTTTTGGTACATTTCAGAGGAGTTCAGAATGGGGAGCGATGTTCCATGTTTCTTTAGCTAAGTGTTGGTAAGAAAAAAAAATGTGGTATTTTGTTATTCTTTTATGTTGTGGTTGAAGATATAGATCTATGTAGAGTTGAATGGCAAAATAGATTTATATCGTTCTTCTCAATATTTATTAATCGGCCTAAATGGTAATCATGTCATTCTTTAAGTTTCTTCGATCAATTGTGTTTTTTTCCTTTTTTTTATTGTGATTTTTTATGGGATTTTTATTGTGATTTCTTGAATTATTTATGAATCTTCATCTTCTTTCTCTCTCACACTCTTTTTATTTTATTAATATATTTTCCTTCTATACCCCACCACACTATTGATCTTGATCTAATGTAGAAAGCTAGTCAAAAATAATTCTTTTGTAGTATTATTTTCTTGCTTTCTCTTACCAGTTTAAAAGGCCCCAAAAAGGGAATAATAGAAAGAAATAAAAAAAAAATCATTTCTACCTTCTTGACCAATTTATTTTTCAGCCTAAAATTGATCAGCTTCAAAAGAAAGTTATATTTTATTTTCCAACAAATTCAAGAAAAATAGAAAAAAAAAAATTAGAAGGTAATAAAAGAGGAAAAAAGAAAAGGAAAGGAATCCACCTATTTTTCTTCTCTTTCCTATTATTTTTTATTAAAAAATTTTAAAAAACAAAAAAGACAGAGAGACATAAAAACCCCTATTTTTACTCTCTCAGTCTCTCCATTTCTTTGTTTTTTCCGTCTGCAAATCCGATAAAGAAGTAAAACCTATTTGATTGACCCCTGAGGGTCACATCATCCACTTAAACCCCACCCTTGGAGTTTTCGAACGTTGCATGTCTCAAAGACACAAAACTTCTCTCACTCTCTATCTTTTGTAACTGTGATTCCATTTCATTTCAACTTTTTTTAAAAATAAAAATAAAGATAAAATCTGGGTTTTGTTGCTCATGCATTTTTCTTGTCTGGGTCTTTGATAAATTTTTTTTGTAAAAAAAAAAAAAAAAATTAATTCAAGCTGCATTTTTCTGATGTGACTTCTCATTTTATTTTATTTTTTCCAAAAATTAAAGCATGGGTTTTCATTAAAAAAAAAAACCCTTTTAAACTAGATTTTATTTTATTTTTATTTTTTTAAAGAGAAATAATAAATTAGAAATAAATAAATAAATAAGGGGTAATTTGATTTTCTTAATTTTTTTAATGCATTTTTCAAGGTGGATTTTGTTTTTTAGTTCTTAAATAGTGCGAGAGATGATGTATGGACATGAGGGCCATAGGAGAAGCGCGCGTCTCTCCGCGCTGGAAGCTTCAAGGGCCCATCAAACATCTTCGTCCAGAGGGGGCCCAGAAGAATCAATAAAACGGGCAGAAGAAGAATCAGACGATGACAGTGAATATAGTCTGCCCGAACTGCCCGAGAAGAAAAGGGGCAGAAGGAAGAGAAAATTGAGGCCAATTGAGGAAGTTGTAGTTAATTCTGTTGAAACAGAACTTCAACAGGTAAATCTCTATTTTTTTTTTCTTTTTTAATTTAAATATTATTCATCTTCACAGTCAAACCTGAAAATATCTATATATATATATATATATATGTTAGAGTTAAATTGTGTTTCTTTCTCTTTTAAAATATTTATATTTATTTATTGTTATTATTATATGTTTTTGTATTTTTCGGATTTTGATGGGGAAAAAAAAGTTATATTCTCTTGTTGAGTTCTGGGTCAGTTATTTAAGTTATAAAAAATAAATACAAGGTTGCCAAATTTATGGAAAAATCATTTTTCATTTTTTTTTTCAAAAAAAATAAAAATTTACAACTAACTTTATTTATTTATTTTTTGTCTGTGTGTGTGGATGTGCTTGGGATTTGGTGGACCCTTATACAGAAATACTTGAATGCTATAGTATATATGTGAACCCATTTTCTCTTCCTTGGATTCTTAAATTCAGTAAAAATATTATGTTTTATTTATTTGTTATTTTGCTTTATTTGATGTGGGCTTCTAAGGCCCTAATATGAAGAACTGAATTTCTAGTCTAACAAGTTATTTTGATTTTACTTGGTGAACTTATTCTGTTTATTATTTGTTTTATTTTTATTTATTTATTTATTTATTTTTTTATTAGTATTTGATTTTGACATACTAATAATCAAATCCACACTCTGAAAACTCTGTATTTATTTATTTATTTTTACTGTAAAAGGATGCTGGTTTAAATCACCGTGAAAATTGAACCCAAGACACTTTTATTGGACTCTTAGTTTTCGAATTTATCTTACTATTTGGATCTTCCTTTGATCTGTAAAGGCAGAGTAACCAAGTGTCACTAAGTTGGGTTGAATAGTTCTAAGCGCGTATTGTTAGCATCGTATAATTTCTAAATATATTATTCAATGTTCCTCATCAGTACTAGTTCTGTCTTACCATTTTATTGATCCATGTCGATGAAATTTAGTCACCAATGTCACTTCTATTCCTAGAAAAAATGGCATAATAGAATCAATCAAAGATCCTTAGGGCTACCCTCCAGGGTCGTGTAGACCCTTGACTCAACCAGTTGCACGTAGGACTTGCTGAGGGGGCAGTGCATGTGACCATGGGACTAGTCTCACCCGAAGAGTGGGGATACCCACGATAAGCAAAAAAAAGAATCAATCAAGATATTATGGTTCAAAAATGAGACTAAAAAAGATTGGGTTGTAGAGGTTTGTGGGATTATTATATTCTCATAATTCCCAGTACCCTTTTTTGAGTTTTGATTTCATGATTGCATTCTAAATCATGTACAGATAAGCGACATCCCAAACAATGTGGATCATACAAGCAATAATGGTAAGCATCTTCGTCACAAGAGATTTAAATTGTATAGGTTCTACCAAAGATTATGACGACAATTGGCTTTTTTGTATCAGGTCAACCATTGAATCTGCCACCAAAACGAATACTTCGACTATTCCTTGACGTACTGAAAAAGTACGTAGTCATTTACGTTCATTTCTATTTTGTTTATATACGGTAAGTCAGGGTCTTGTAGAATTGAAAACAACGTAAATATCAATTGTAAACAGCTTCAAAAGGTCTAAAAAGAAAAGGAGTACAATCTTGAAATGAAATTTCTTTGAGTAGATGTTTAAAACTTAATGAGTGTGTTTTATTTCAGGAGAGATTCACATGGAATATTTGCTGAGCCAGTTGACATTGATGAGGTTTGTATTTGGCACTTAGTTTCTCCATTTCACTCTGAATGAATTCGTTTTAACCTTGTTTTTTTTACGGTACTTTTTTTTTCGCTTTGGAAGGTTGTGGGTTACGATAAGGTTATTAAAGAGCCAATGGATTTTGCGACCATGACAGCCAAACTTGAAGAAGGAATGTATACTACTCTTGAACAATTCGAGGTTTGCTAGTGATCAACTTTCATTATCTTTTTTTTGGTTTTGAAGGCCTTTTGATTTTTCAGAATGACTTAGCCTTGCTCTTTTGACTCACAGAACGATGTATTTCTGATAGCTAGTAATGCGATGCATTTTAATTGCTCAAATACCATTTTCTTCAGACAGGTATGTAAGCTTTACAATTCTTTATTCATCATCATCATTGAAGCCTTATCCTAAAGATTTGTGGTCAGTTAACAAGATCTTACTTCCTTCATTTATTGA
This sequence comes from Akebia trifoliata, assembly GCF_017979445.1. Lineage (NCBI taxonomy): Eukaryota > Viridiplantae > Streptophyta > Magnoliopsida > Ranunculales > Lardizabalaceae > Akebia > Akebia trifoliata. Next base: position 29,337,278 of record NC_141389.1, on the reverse strand, counting down.
ATATGAAGAATTTTGTGATTGTTCCAGGCTCGTGCTATCCATGAATTGGCTAAGAAAATGTTCCATTTTCTAAGAAATGATCCTCAAAACTTTGAATTGGAATATGCAGCCGGTAGACGAAGACCTGGTAGGAAGCCGGGTGATGGACTGGGCTCACGGAGTAAGGTTTCTATTGATGTGAAACCCAATGGTAAAGCCATTGATTACACGTCAAATGATAGGCCATATCCTCCCTCAATTCTCAGGAGAAACTCAAGAAAATGTGAAATTCCTTCTGGTAAGAAGTGAAAACTGATCTCTTATTTAGTTATTTCATTTATTTATTTTGAACATCAATGCCAACTCGTAAACATGCATGGGTACATGTTTCAATGCGCAAGACTCCCTTATCTGTGAAAATGTACGGACTTGTGATCTCGATAATGCACTTGACAGGTCACTTTGTGCATGCTGATGATCCTAATCATTAGATCACTGACCTGATTTTGGAAGGATAACAACATATACAGAACTTCTACAAAGAACGTCATTGGTTTAATAGTTTGGATCATTATGCCACATTTGGATTATCAGCTTTGTATTAAAAGGTTTAGTTCATGTATGCCTTAGGCAAGCGTTCATGGTTTTCTTTGCCATGGAGTGCAATAATATTACCAACTTTTACTTGCCCTCCCATCTTAAGGAATCTATGAAGATACTAAACTCCTTTCCCTTCTTCTCCCATCAGGTTTTGGAGGTGATAGGACTGATCCGTCTGAAGCAGACCAGCGTGGGGGAAACAAGCCTTGGAAATCTTTCCTGAATGAGAATGAGTCTCTAGCTTCAAAATTCATTGATAGATCAGAACCGCTTCTGATTGTAAGTCCTTTCTATAGCAACAAAGATTATATATATCTATTTATATTCCATCATAGGTTCGCTACTTGGTGAGTCCAAGTTGGATCATATTAGCTAGTTTGCATTGTGTGAGGTGAAGGGAATCTGCCCTCTTCTCCAACTACATGAATTTCCTCCCATTGTCTTTTATTGTTTCACTCTGTTGGATTCCTCTCCATGGTTCTTGATGGATGCTCTAAGATAGTGGAGGGAGTCTACTTGTCTTTTCTAAACTTTTTAGGTAGCCATGCATCTATTTTATCACTAAATTTCCAATTGGTGTGGCTTATTGGTTCAACTCTTGAATCTTGTTGGTGTTATAAGATAAAACAATATGCAATCTCTAAGTCATTCATCCTTTTCGTATCATATATGAAACAATATCATGTTAAGAGTCATGAATTCATTTTATAGCATCCCTGTTCTAAAAACTTTGGCTTTTTTAGCCATGTGTTGATTATATCCTCTGTGGGTCTTCAGATGAATCAGAGAGATATCGGATATGAAGAAAGTTTGACGAAGTTTGCTAAAGATTTGGGTCCAACAGCTCAAATGGTTGTGAGCCGAAAATTAAAAAAGTTGAAGGTCATGTCTCAACAAACTCATCAGATTCCCCCAACTTCTGTCCAACAGAGACCCATACCCACTCCTCCAAACAACATCAATATTCCTCCATCGCGCAATTTCCTTGACAAAAACTCTTCTGGTTCTGGTACTTCCTTCAACCATAATGGTACTTATGGTGGAGAAATGGTTCGTCAAAATCCAAGCTCAGAGATTCAATTGGGTTCACATATTCCCATTGCCCGTGTTGGGAATATGAATGTTCCTGCTATTGGGATGGGAAATTCCAGCAATGGGTACTCAGCAATGAATCAGACCCGACGTGTTGAATTGCCTTCTGAATTTCCTCAGTCAGGGATGCTTCAATATCTTGTTAGAGGCGATAATAGTTCGAGATTAAGTCCGTCGCCTTACCAAGGCATGCGAGCACTGATTTCAAGCCAAGCGCATGCTACATCAGGCCCAAGCTACAATGTCAACTCTGGTCAGTCTAGTCGAGTCTCAGAATGGAGCCAACACCCCAGCTTGGGTTCACATTCTTTGGAAGGACAGAATCAAGCCATGGCTGCGCCGGCTCCAAGTTATGGGTCTAGCTCAAATGTGTTAGCTCAAGCCGTGGGGTGGAGCCAATCCAACTTGAACTCATTACCTGCGGGTTCACATGCTTTGGAAGGACAGAATCAAGCCATGGCTGTGCCAGCTCCAAGTTATGGGTCTGGCTCAAATGTGTTAGCTCAAGTCGTGGGGTGGAACCAATCCAACTTGAACTCATTATCTGTGGGTTCACATTCTTTGGAAGGACAGAATCAGGCCATGGCTGCGCGTGCTCCAAGTTATGGGTCTGGCTCAAATGTGTTAGCTCAAGTCGTGGGGTGGAGCCCATCCAACTTGAATTCATTATCTGTGGGTTCACATTCTTTGGAAGGACAGAATCAAGCCATGGCTGCGCCGGCTCCAAGTTATGGGTCTGGCTCAAATCTGTTAGCTCAAGTCATGGGGTGGGGCCAATCCAACTTGAACTCATTATCTGTGGGTGGACAGAATAACGCGATCAATGCACCAGGCCCCAGCTATGTCGTCAACTCAACTCAGACGGGTCTTGTCCCGGAACGAAGCACAACCAACTTCACCTCACTGTTTTTCAATGAAGATCAAACCATGGGTGCACCAAGCCAAAGCTATGGAGTTGGTTCGGCTCAGATGAGGGGCCAGCTCAGGCCATGCAACACACAGAATGTTTACAACATGGCTTTCCTGGAAATGCGGCTCCATGAGATGAATTCAGTGCGTCCAGATGTGCAGCGAAGTTTGGCTCCAGCGGAAGCCCCGCGTTTTGAACCAATGGGGTTCTATGACTCTGAGAGGGATACAATGCATAGCCACCACCAGCAAGGCGAGCGGAGTACTCAAGCTTTATTGGATAATCAGCATCCTGATTTGTCTCTTCAGCTATAATCAATCAAACCATCCATCCAGAACTTAAATTTTGAGATTGAAACTATTTCCTTTATTTTGAACAAACTTCCCTTTATTATTGGTTGTTGTCGTTGTTGTTGTTGTTGGTGTTGTTTATGTTGTTTATGCTGTTCTTGTTGTGATTTGGTTGTTGTTGTTGTTATTGGTGGTGGTGAGTATTACAACTTTTCCTAGATTTTATATATATATATATATATATATTTGCTGTTTAATTATGATGGGTATTTTATTTAATAGTTTTCTTTATTTTTATGATTGTTGGATTTTATATGATATCTCTAATCATTCAGTTGGATTTGGCAGGACATTTAAGTCAGTTTTCAGTTCAACATAGTATTGACTTCAGTGAGAAGAAATTTTATTATGTATTAATTTTTTTAAATATTAAAATATATATATATTATATATATATATATATATATATATATATATATATATATAATATTTGAAACTATAGATATTGAGTTTAACCACATGACTAGGTGATTTTCTAATCTGACTTGGTGTGCTTCCGAGTTGACTTGGTCAAGAATTGAGTTAATTCAATGACTTGGTTCAAATTCAAAATCAGATTGATTTGAATTATGTAAGTTTTGAGTCAACTCAACAAGTTTGCATATCAGAATCATTAGAGATGCAACATCACGATCTAGGGTGCTTTTCATGTATTCGAATACTCGTCAAGTCAGATTAGAAACTCAATCAAGTCATGTGTTAGATATAATTATTTTTTCTAGAATATAGAAACTAAATATTTTCTAAATTGTAAACACTAAAACTATTGATACAAGTCGACTCAACTCAATGGATATTCGAGTCGAAAACTTGATTCAAGTTTTAAAACTATTGTTTAGATTAAGGAGCTTTGATAAGGATACAATAATGTGTGTTAAAATGTATCATGTGTATTATCAAATAGGACTTGATCTTATCAAATGACTAGGTCTGATAAGTTATCAGATTCCACTAGATAATATACATAAATGTTATATATTTAGATACATATTATGATGATAAATGTTATATTATATTATATTATATTAGATAAACATATTATCATATTAAATATAAGTATTTTAATACATATTAGCGAATATTTTAAAATAGATAGTGTTGTGGTTATTGGAGCCAGATAGTACTAGTCAACAAGGAGGTACTGTAAATCCAATCATGTGTAATCTGTAACTACGAGTTTTCTCTTCATATTGGAATCGGTGTGATTCGTGAATGTATTTCACTTTTGAGGGAATCACGTAAAATCTCTATGTTTCTTTATGTGATTGCATCTTGTCTTGTGTTTATTTTTCGATTTGTTTTCTTATTTCAATTGCACCTGTATTCTTAATAGATAGAACATGTATTTTTGTTCACCTTAAAATATTATATATAGCAGAAAAATCAATTGAATTTTTTACATGAAGCAGTGCAATTTTGAGCGAATCGACTTGATGACTTGCCCCGTTGATTTCGTTGAGTTTTGAAGCTGAGACACTATGAAATCCAAGCGAATTGAGTCGATTGAGTTTTGTGCCGACTCGATGAGTTATAAAACTATGTTCCAAACCCTAGTTATGGATCGGTACAGATCGTATTTCGGGTATGATCCAATCCATTGAGAGCCCAAATCAAGAAGTGGCCAAAATATAATTCTTCTCCAAGAAATTTGTGATTATTAATAAATCCAAACAAAGGCATAAGTTTTGCTTTGTCACACCAAATTCTCTTATTATTCCTAAATAAATAATAAATCTTAGACACTTTATTTTGTACTTATTCTACTCTTAGGATCTTTTTCCTACTCAATATAAAGCATACATGCATATAAAATCCATCACTCCCCTCACTCTCCCTCACACACTATTTTTCCAAGACACAAACATAAACATAAAATTGTAACAATGGGGGGCTCACTATGCTTATGTTCATCTTCATCCAAGGAAGGAGTCCTTGTGATGAAACAAAATGGTGATTTAATCAAATTCAAGAAAGGAGTCTTTGTAAAAGAGATTCTAGCAATCCATGTAGGTTACAACATTATTCGATGTGGATCAGATCGATCAATATTGCCAAATTGCATTGTTCTTGAAAGCAATCGGCTATACTTCTTGATACCCGAAGAATTAGTTTCGCGTAATGACGTTATCGATAAGTTTTGGGAAGTTGCAATGTCGAAAGGGTACGTAGCCATGGCGTCGAAGACTGGAAACAAAGAGAATAATTTAATTAAAGTGTCTGATTCAACTGCCATTAATGGATTGGTGGGTCAACTTTTATTGTTTGAGGCTTCACAGTTGAAGAAACATTCATGGAAGCCTGGTTTGCAAACTATACCCGAAATCTCTAATGCTAACAAGATTGAGTCTTCCCCTGGCACAACTGATTTGAATTAATCTTTTTCTTTTCTCTTTTTTTTTTTTTTTTTTTTTTGGCAATAGATCATTTGTAATTTTATGAAAATTTCAATGAGAAAATCGATCGTTTGCCTACTTTTAACCATAGTAACCAAGTTTGGGTTCGGATATTATTTGGCCTTAATTCGGATAGATCCATGAAAGTTTCAAAAAGAAAAAAAAATTGAGAAAATTTGGAGAATTATAAATATAAAAAAAAAAAATTGGATGATAGAGAGTGGAGATCAAACTTGGGAGGGGCATTTCAGAAAAATTAAAAGAACAGAGGCAATCAACATGAAATGGTAGACCTCAAATTTTATTAGGTGCAAGAAAATGAAAACTCGCGGAAAATAGTAAAACAAATGTGCAAAACACATTTTACTGAAAAATAGATTTTCCTAGCAATCAAACACACCCTATAGTAAAATGGAAACTTATTGATGTTTCTTGTTTGATTCAAAAAAGGAAGAAAAAGAAAAAGTATTTAATCAAAAGATTTGACAAGTTGTAAAAATATTTCAGAATTAATGTAGCAAATATTTGTTGCTCATATATTTAATTACAAAATTTTCTATGTAAACTCCATTCCAAGACGCTATTTGTAGCATCAAGCGTTATGTGATCCTGATAGTTCTTGATGGGTTCTGTTTGGGCCTGAAAAGGGCAACCTCAACGGTTGATATTTTGACCCACCACTTGATGGATCTATGTGCCAAAACTCAGTTTGATTGTTGATTTTTATCCATTGGTATAGAGTTAATTTTCCTTTATATACTTGAGAACATGGTTTCAAAACTCGTCTGAGACCGAGACGTATCGCCCGAGTTGTCTCAGTATCACCCATCAACAAGATGGACAGACAAGTCAATTTATCGGACGAGATTTAAAACCCACGTTTAATTTACCCATCGTTGAATGAGACATCTTAAATTTATCGGAAAACTCGTCCGAGATGACTGGGTCTCGTTCACGGACAACACAAGATGTCGAAACAAGTTTTCAAACGATGCTTACGAGAAGTTATATTTAAGGACTTTCCAATTCAATTCTATAAGGGAGCCCAATTCAATTCTATAATCTGAATCTTTCCCATAATCCATTTTAGAATCCAAAGTAACTTATTGGATTACAAAACTGATTATTCCATGATCAGAATCAGAAACTGACTAAAATCATAAATGTAGCATGACTAGCTTCTTGGGACTTTGAAATCCATTTATTGCTTCTTCTTCTTTTGGTGCCGAGGTTATAATTTTGTGCTTATGTGTATATTATTTCATGTCAGAACTGTAGAAATAGGACACCGAAATGAAATTCTAATCTTTCTGAAAATCAGTTTCTAAAAAGTGTAGCCGAATATGCGCAATTCTTGAAATCAATTGCCATAATCTGAGATTATGACAATACAAAGCAAACATGGATCTGTAATTTGATCTAAATTGTTCAATCAACAGCGACATTTAAAAGATTTCAAGGACCGCTGTGTTTGGATTGAGAGAAATGGAAAGAAGAGAGAACACATGAGCTTCACTCCATTTCTCCTGTTTTGATTGTTAGGTGGGGAGAGAAGAGGAAAATGGTGAATTTTCCCTCTCCAAAAGTGGGGAGATTTGAAGAGAAACCCTTTTAAAATATTTTATAATTCCAACTCTACCCCAAAATCTCTTTTAAGACATTTTAAAATTTCGAAGTTGTCCCAATTTCTCTCCAACCAATCCAAACATGCAGGAGAGATAATGGGTTTCTCCTCTCTTCTCCCCACTTCTCTCAACCCAAACAAAGTGTAAATGAATGTTTAATTTGGAAAATCTGACATGCAAGCTGAATATGTCATATGGCCCTGGCCCTGATAGAGCAAGACACCAAAAATTGGGGAAGTAGGACGGTTCGAGCTGCTTGGTTAGAGCATTTATTATAATCACCCGGGGTTTGGTTCGTGATCCATGTCTAGATTGGAGCAGTGGTTTTCTGCTTTGAGTACACATGGATCCTTCAATTAGTTCTCAACGAAAACTCAAACATTCAACATTGCGTAATTTATCTGGTATTTAACCCTAGGCATGCACTAATTATTTGTAAGGCCTTTTCTTTATGTAATAAACTAATATCACTAACTTTTGTTAGAAATGAACAAGAAAAGACAGACTTGTATTAATTTATTAGCATTTCATTTGTTATGTAAACAAAGATCACTAATTTTTGTTGGAAATGGACAATAAAAATGATGCAAGGTTAGTATTTTGAGAATGATCATTCATATATCAGTAAAATAACTTGTACAGATGTTTATATATAAGGCCTCTCATGTTTCACAGTTTCGAAGAAAAAAAAATCCTTAAGTGGCCCTTGGGTACATGTATTCTAAACCCTCGTGGAGTACAACATATATGAACACAAAGCCAATCTTTAATTTCAGAGGCGCACCTTCCCAATGATTTCTTGTTGTAACACGGAAGAGCGGAGAATAATAAGTATAAATACATTCAGAATTACCTGGAAAGATAAAGATTTTCTGAATAACACTGCCCATTGAGGAAGGGTTCCGAGGAAGCCAAAAAAAAAAGGAAGGGGTGAGGGAGGGCTTCACGGACTTTTCCAGTGAGTAGCTATTGTTAGAAAAACTGGAAGAACAGACTGGTTGACCCATCACCGAAGGATTTCAGATCGGCTGGATTTACCAAGGCCCTGCACAAAGGGCATGTTCGTTCCCTCTCAAACCTGAAAACAAGAAATCTTTAAATCCCCAAAAATAAAAAGAGAGTTTGTATTCAGTTAGCTATTACAAGCGAATACATGGAACTACTACACAAATAGACAATCATTATTGCAGTAGATATTTACCAATACAACATGTTAACAATTAGTTTGTATCAGATCCACACCAAGTTTTTCAATCTGCTATTAGAAGCAAAAATATCACAGCTGAGGTTAGGAAGAATAACCACAATAAGATCTAGTAAGAGAAATGTCTATCTCACTAATCTTTTTTTTTTTTTTTTTTGGATTTTATGATAATGTCTTCAACTATGACCAATTTGTTACTTTAGAATTACTACAGAGGCAAGTAACAAATAATAGAGCAAATGACAAGATTGAGAAGTGTGCTTAGGAAAATGATGTTACAACAGATGGCTCAAGTGTTCATCAAATAAATAAAAAGGAGATGACACCTTGTAAACCTTGATTACAAGTACAAAGTCGAGGGAAATCCTAATATATGTCCCTTGTACCCTCTAGAGGGGAGAGAAGACCATCAAAATGGTTTAAAATGCTGATTATTATGTTCGTAATTCATTAAAAATGAAAACATAAAGGATTAAAAAGAAATAATTCCAAAATAACCTTAATAAATTATTGGGTCTCCAAAAACATGATCAAAAAAATTTTAAAAACTCTAGTGCCTGACCTCCAAGGTTTCAAGAAAAACACCAATATTTTCCAAGTTTCTCAGTGTCATCATAAACCTAAGTCTCCTCTTTCCTAACATGACCATTTATTGACCAAATTGTTTCAGCTCGACTTGTTTTATAACTGAATCCAACTCCTACACACATTAACATATCTTGGTAGCGAAAAACATGCAACAAAGAAGATACAATGTACCAAAAGAAAAAGCATATAAAAACATTACCATATACTAATCATGAATGCCATAAGAAAAAACGGAAATCTAAAAACAAAAGGTAACTTACCACTCTGATACACAGTCTTCACAAAAAATATGTTTACAGCGAAGTAAGATTGGAGCATGCATCTTCTCCTGGCAAATAGCACAAAGATCACCTGCTGCATTAACCTGCATCAAAACAATGGAGAAATTTTCTTTTAAATAGGAAAGAATAACCAAATAATCATATGATAAGACTCAAGTGCATCATGCCATACAACTCAAATAATGTATTCATTCATCGCATTACCACATACAATACCAGTCCGAGTGTGTGTTTATCAAAACAATATCTTCAATAAGGAGTGGTTTCTTGGCCCCGAGTGCTTTAGCCAGTAATAGATAAAATCTAGGATGGCATTATTGCCACTAACAAATGTGTGGGGAAGGGAAAGAGGAAAGGCAGATTTGTCTTGTAAAATGATATACAAAATCTCCATCTTACTTGAAAAATGGTTAGTGATGAGAGTAAACTTGTTCTTTTATAATATGTTTTATTTATTTTTTGTTAAAAAAGCATACGTCAAACTCTATATAACATATATATGCAATATGGTAATGGTCCGAGTTGGGCACTATTAGGCCCTAGCCCGGCCCTGACTTAATGGGCAGGATCAGCCCTGCCTGTTGCGGGCTCAAGATCAAGGCTCTAAACCTTATTTTCATGGGTGGGACAAGTTAGCAAGCCAAATTGACAGCTGTACTAGCACCCAGGAATTGGAATGTCCAATAAAAATTGTTAGTCTAGAAATAACCCAAAACGACCACTTTTGTATAGTCTATCATAAATAAGGATGGAGAGATTGAGGAAGATATTGCTCATAGGATCAGAGCTGGATGGTTAAAGTGAGGTGTGCTACTTGATTGATGCATACCAATCAATTAAAAAGAAAATTTTATAAAACAATAATACGACCAGCTATGCTTTTTTAGTTGAATGTTGGGCAGTCAAGAACATCATGTTAATATGTATAAGTAAACTCTAATAAGCGACAAACTAAGAGAAAATCGACTAGGATGGTTTGAGCACATTGAACAAAGACCAATTACAGCCCAAGCTAGAAGAAATATTTGAAGTTGAAGGTTCTAAAAGAGTAAGAGGGAGAACAAAAAGAACATGGATTGAGATAGTGAAAGTAGATATGAACACATTTTCAATAACAAAACATGTGGCTCTAGACAAAGTAGAATGGAAGAATAAAGATGAGGAAGTTGAGATAGAAGAGTGGAAAGACTAATAAAGACATTCGAGTAAATGTAGGAGTAACTCCAATAGGCGATAAACTAAGAGAAAGTTGACTAGGATGGTTTGAGCACATTGAACAAAGACCAATTACAGCTCAAGCTAGAAAAAATATTCAAGTTGAAGGTTCTAAAAGAGCAAGAGGAAGAAACAAAAGAACATGGATTGAGATAGTGAAAGTGGATATGAACACACTTTCAATAACAAAGGATGTGGCCCTAGACAGAGTAGAATGGAAGAACAAGATGGCATTAGGCTTTGATGATGATAATGATGATTCATGACACACAAGAAGCAAAAGTTACAAGTGGAATCATAGGTCTGGATGAAGAAGTTGAAAGGTGGACCCATAAGGAAGTTCACCTAGCATTTCCAAGTGGTTGTTATGCAAGTAGATAACTTGGATGAGAACCCAATTATCTAAAAATATCAGAACATCTTGTCTCCCAACACAAGGTTCAATGAACCATTGGTGAGTAACCAACAGAAGTGCACAGAGAACCTCTTGTCTCAGGCCTAGATGTGAGAATTGAAGAAGATAATTGTGGACACACAATGAGGAGCGACCAAAACAAGGGTTGGTGAGGGGACACGGGTGAGATAGGGAGTTCACCGTCCAGTCATACAATCTCCAATTTCCAACATTAGAAAACTAGGAGCATTTTTTCTTTAAAAATAAAAACAGACAAAGATTAGCTTCAGCAAAGAAATCCACTCTGACCTGTTCAAATGTGGCATGAGATCCATAATGGACCTCTTTACGTGACAATGCCTTTAATGCAGCACAGAAGGATTGGACCTGGACAACACAAACCCAAAAATAAATACATAAAGAAAATGTATTATCAATGTGCTTAATACGAAGCCCTACACGGCCTGCAAGAGTTCTTAAGGATTTGGAAGACAAACAATAAAATATCAAATAAATATTTTCTACAGATAATTAACCCAAAAAAAAAAAGAAAAAGGAAGAGAGAGAGCGTTTACATAAAAATCATACCTTCTCAACAACTGATGTGAGCTTGAAAGTAAGGTACAATCCTGTAGTTAGTGATGAAAAGAGGCTTCCATATTCCTTGTTTAAGAAGAATCGGTACCATACAGGAGTTGGCAACAAGGCACGGTACAACAGCAGTAGATACTCAACTAGAGTCAGCATTTGGCCCTAGAAACTCAAGAGAACAATGTCAGAAAATTGAGGTAGACACTATGGTGCATCCAAGAGCACCATATCACATGCATCAACATAAGATGCTAAAGGATGTTTTTATAGTAAAATCATTTTTTTTACTATTTTAGTGAACCGTATCTTTACAATCTAAATTTCTATACAAATGAGCGAGCTTGAGCACCCGGCAATTCTCTCCTACATGGCACGAGTATCCTTTTGACCATATCAGCATTTGCCCAAATAACAGCATATAATCCTACTGGTCCTATTTCAGTTCTAAAATCCTAGCTTTGGCCCTACTCTCTCCAGCATACAAAAATGCTTGGAAGTTTTTTTTTTTCATTCATGTGTGTGCATGAAAATGTTCACACATGTATGCTATCTTACCTGCTTACGATAATTCCGACCTCTGCTATTCTTGTAATACATCAGTAGCACACATTTGAAAACCATTGCTGCCTGGCGCACCATTGTATCTGAAGAATGAACCAATTCTAAGAAAATTAGATTGAGATACTGTCATTCAATATTATAACTTATAGAAAAGATAAAAAAACCCATGCATGATATAGTTCCAAACAAAAGGGACCAAAGAAAATATTTAAGAAGCTTGAGGGAGAAAGGGTGACATTACAAGATATTCATAGTAAGCAGGAATTATAAATTGTACCAATTAAACATTTGCAGATAGAAGAACTCAAGATACACAAGTGCATTTTAAGCACCAAATCTTAACCAATAAGTAAGTATCTATACAAGAAAAGACAGAAGTATAACGCTGCAGAAATTCCCCACACCCAAACATAGAAAATGAGAGGAAAGAGAATACAATGAATTAACGAGATGAACTGGATAGATTTGCTTGGCCAACCACAAATTTTAGGGATAAGTCTTCGATGATGATTGCAATGAGACAGGAATGGGATTTGCTAGAAAAAATAGTCCACATTGAAAGGAGAAACCTAAGAATGCCTCTATGAATAGAAGCAAACCGAAATTGAAGGTATATATTTTCCGTAATTTCTAATTTCCAACATCTGCTTGCAATTTAAAAGTAATGATTTAAAAAGGTAAACAAAAAACAGTGACAAGGCCACTGAATGCAAGACTTTACAAAACACTCTCAAGGGAAACCGGGAATTTGAATAGGAATGCTCGTCAAGGTAAGAGGAAAGCTGGCCCCACTTGCACAAGTGGAAATCTCCCCTCCATTCATCATCTTTCTTCCACATGTTACCATGCAAGTGTATTTTGGTAATTACATGACTCTATGTAAATGACAAACACAGTCCTGCACATGTGCCAAAGAAACCATGCATATGAGGTTTTATTTCCACGTGCGAGCAAGATTAGCCTTCCTCCCAAGGTAATAGTGCTTTCTGGACTTTCATTTCTAGCCTGTTCATGATAATAGGCTCATAGTATGTTTTTTATCTTCTTCTTTTTTGTGAAGTACAGAAGGATTCTATTAGAAATAGGAAGGAAAGAGACCATACAGGCTAGAGGTCAACATGATCTACAAACTAAGAAGAAAGAAATAGAGAAAGATGGGGAAAAGAGGAAAATACAGAGAGGTTACCAATCCCCATTAACAATAAACTCCCATCTAAAAAACAATGTTCTCTATTTCTTTCGCTAACAATGTTCTTTGAATCAATCACCTTCACTAACGTAGTTATCAAAAAAAAAAAAAATCACTTTCACTAATATACATCTCTACCAAAGCAAAATAATAAATTGAATCCATTCCAGAAATAAATATGAAGGGATGAAAATATCTGAGGGTCAAATCCATCATACCGTTCACCATGATAATGAATACAGCATGCCAGAAAGGTGGTATTGCTTTTGGAGGAAGCATGACCAATGGATATAAAAGATCATCATTCCGATACCACCAGTAAACTCCAACCACATGAAGCATGAAAACTATAGTGATGCCAATGAGAACAGGAATTTTCCTCTCACCCTGCATAAAATTAATAAAAAAGAAAAAGAAGAATTAATGCATTATTATACAACTCAGCGGAAATATGATGGTAAAAAACCAAAATTTAAGCACAAATACAACGTATAGAGGATAATAGGTGCATATATAAGAAAACAAAACCATAAAAACGAGAAATATATTACAGCACCTTCAAAGCTGTCTGCTTCCGTAGAATATCATTTGACTTGAACATCACAGCAGCAATCCAAATTGTGACAAAGAAACCTGTGAGTTCATGCAGAAAGGCAATACGTCACTAACTTGAAGATGTTCAGAAAAATAAAAAGGTGGGGAAGGGGGAATTGATGCCACATACACAATATTTTTAATAACCATGACAAGAAGCATAAAAAGTTCAAAATACACATTGGTATCACTTCAATGACACCTTAAAAGGCCCACCTCCTTTAGCTTATTCCATCAGAAAATGGATCTTTGCTTTTGTTGTCATGAAATTGAAAAGCTATACGATGTTCGAGTGCCAAGCATGGTGTAAGAGATTTCAATTTTTGTGTGCATTCAAGTCACTTTTAAGGATTATCTTCTTGTCAAGAACTTTGATTGGGTCACTTTCTCTAGATTTCACGTTTCTGGTATGCTAGACTTTCGTGAAGACTCCGTGGCCTTCAGTGAATTGGAATTGGAGCACTAGCCAAACCAGCACAAACGATGCCACAGCTGGGGACTATTGTTTTTTTTTTCTTCCTTTAGGACCATATCCTATCATCACTACGAAAGACATGGACAGTAGATAGACATGTTGCATGTATTCGATCATTTAGATTTAATGAATTCTGTGTCTGATAATCTAAGTAATTTTTTTATGTATGGCAATGACAAATGTTTGTACTTCTAGACATTTTGTATCAACATTGACATGAAACCCCCATCCGATAATCCACCATTGAAATGATCATTTCCAAAAAGTCAATGCTTGAAATCATTCCAATGCGCCTAACAAACAATCAATTAATTTCCATCCAATAATAGCCTTTCAAAAGTTCTCCTAACATACATACTATCATTTTCCAGTAAATACATTTATTGAATCCATTCAACAAGCAAAGAAGAAGACCAAGATTTAAATTCATGTAGATGAAGTCTATTCTATAAAGTCCGATAATTGCAGTATGGAGTGCATTAAATCATGAAATTTACACTAAAACCACAAAATATAAACATATTCACTCCTATGAACTTGACTTTCTTATTCCACGAATGGGTCTTCATTAAATGTCTAAATAAAGACTAAAAGAAACAATAATCATCAAATCCAAATACCTTGCAAATGCTGTCGAATGAAAACAACCAACAGGAGCAAAGAAAAGGGCAGAATCTGTTCAATCCACCTCGCAACCTGCTGAATATCATATCTCTGATAAGAAGAATCCCTATTAGTACCTCCCCCACCATTACCAGCCTCCCCATTTGTGCTTCCATTTCCAGAATTAACAGCGGAGATCAAACCCGAACCCGATGATGACATCGAAACCCCCTCATTGGTCCCACTGTCATTCCCGACCTCTCCATGACGCGCTGCTGCTGCTGCAATCTGCTCAGTGGGGATGCCATCCTCTCCAGAGTTACATTCTCTTCCTTGACCAACTGGCGAAGCTGGCATGTCAGTTCCCACCCTTGCGTGCTCTTGTTCTCCGATTATCCGAATTGAAACCTCCCCACCACTGCTTCCCGCACCGGAATCATCCAACCGATTCCGCACGTGGTCCTGGAAACCAGATGCAACACCTCCATTGATCAAACCCTCCGTCTCTTGATGACTCGACCTTGCACGAAGAATACCAGAATACTCTAACAAAGCCGATAATGGCGCCTGTATGAAATTCGCAGTAGAAAATTGCAATCCAAATCTTCTTGAATTACTACTGCTCGAAGAATTCCTGTATGGATCAGAATTACTACTTGAAGTCTCCATCTCCACGAAACCCTAACTCTACCTCCAATCGTCTGTCAGAGAATAAACCTGGTATAATTATAACAAAAAGAAAAGGAAAATAAATAAACAACCGATTCTCCACCAACCCCAAACCAACGCCAAGAACTCCTTTCAACAGCTCATGAACCCGACCGACATAAATAGAAAAGATAATCACAGATTCTCCGTAAACGACTCAATTAAAAAGTAATTTCACTATCCAAAAATCCACCTAACGCTTTTCGAATCAATTTTGCAGATCATAACCCTAATATCGATCGATTTGCCCAATAAATCGAAGAGATTATACCGAAGAAGAGGAAAGATTAGAACAAATGAGATCGGAATTCGAAGATACTGATTCTTGATTCTCCCTAAATATATAAGCTACTTCTTCGATTGATGAATCAGAAATTCTAGGTTACAAATCCAAAAAACTAGGGTTTCTTCGTCTCCTGCCTCTCTCGTTCTCGTTGTCGCTGAAACAGTAGAAATAACGCAAAAAAGAAAGAATTTCGTTTTCTATAGCGTCTCTGACCTTTTCTCCTTTCTTGCTCTTTGGTTAGAGCGAGACAGTAAATTACACAAACTACGAGCCATTATTTCGATCAACGCGCGTACACATATATACATTAGATATTAGAATTATCGAAATGATCTCATGGTCCATGTATCAGTTTAAATAACTTGCATGCTTCCATCTAGGCCGTACATTTAGTAGGCTTTGATTTACACAAAATATTAATTATGATTCTAGTAATAAAATAATCTAGCCATTGACTGCCCTCGACTATAGGATTCAAATTGGATGGGGGACGATGTGGGACCAATCCAATAAGGATGTCTGGGTCCAAATTTGATCCATATCAATGGCGAATGGGTCAAATTTGGTTTGATACACAAGATCTATATACACTTCAAACATTTAAAAGACGAGTCATGATTTTCCAACGCCCCCATACGCTCCCCTGATGTGGCATGGGCTAGAACCATGGATCTTTTTTATCGGGATACACAATTGTGCATTCTCATAAACATGTGCAGTTGTATGTCTTGAGGAAAAGATCTATGATTCTAACACATGACACGCCAGGGGGTGTATGTCTAAAGAGGGTATCAGAAAATTAATTTTCTTACAAAAAATTATATATATCGACAAAACTAGGTAGGATAATTGTCCCCTCTCTACATCTCTCCATCTTTATTTTCTCACAAATGGTAATGAAGGGTTTATCTTATAACACATTTCTACCAAATTTTATTTTATGGTAATTCTTATTTTACCTCTTTTTCAAGAGTATCTTTTTGACTTTTTATATTGTCTTTCTTATTCTCTATGTTTTTTTAATATAATGATCAGGTAAGTTGTCTCGTTCCTTTATAATAGGATTAATGTCTATGTGGCATGTTATCGTTGGAGTTTACTTTAAACACATTGAACTCCTAATCAAGTCATTTCTTACATGCATCCTGATGTATTTGATATCCAAACGGGACATTGTTTTATATTACTTTTTCTTTATAAGAATATTATTAAAAATTATTTACTTAAAAGATTGATATGATAAGGGGAGGTGCAACTATGAATCTAAAAGAATCATGGGTCGAACTGGAGCATGAGCACGTAACATTTGGGAGCGAAGACGGATAACACAATATTCGACACTCGCCCTCGCTCATAAAGGGGAAGAATTCCCTCGAGGAGATTTGAACCTGTGACCTATACGAACTTAGCACTCTAGTACCATATTGACAATCATTTACCTCAAAAGACCGATCTGATAAGGAAGACGCAACTATTAATATAAAAGGGTTATAGATTAAATTATAGCACAATAAATGAGCACGTGGCACTTGGGAATGTAAGTAAATAACTCAACACTCCCCTTCACTCGTAAGAATAAAAAATTCTATCGAGGAAACTCAAGCCCGTTATCTATGCAAATCTAGCTCTCTTATACCATATTGACAAACCATTTAGCACAAAACATCAATCTGATGAAGAAGACACAACTATGAATATAAGAGGATTTCGGGTCAAATTGGGACACGAACGTAAGCACGTGATACCTGAGAACGAAAACAAATAACACAACACTCAACAAATACCCCCTTCAACTTTATTGTCTTTTTTCTTCTCATTTCATTCCCATAATACCTCTTCAACTTTAATGATTTTTCCTCTTCTATCTAATTAACCCCAAGAGAGTGTATGTGCAAGTGGGTATCAAAAAATTCTAGTAAAATATAATTTTCATATATCCTTCTTTTTATTGGATCAAGCCACTATTGGATTGGGACACGATTTTTTTGATTTAAAATCAGTCCAACAAATTATCATAAGATCCTAATTGCACCAGATCCTTCGGATCAATCCCAAATCCTCAATCCATATAAAAAGTGATTGGATTGAATATGGTATGATCCGATCCTTTTTCACCCTTGCCAATACTCCCATCATTTGACTTATTATTTTTCTTTGAGGGGAATCCAATCAAACCATCAAATAATTGACCCCACGAGAAAAACCCCCTTATGAATCAGAAGATCTTATGTAGTCCATAGATCTGACTGTTATGATCATGAGATCTACAACTTGTACAACCCATAAAAATAAAAATAAAAAAGGTCTAGGTAGGTCCCATTAAATTATGTTCTCACAGCTGTAGAAGTGGGGCCAAGTATAAAAGAAAATATCAATCTATTTTCTTGACAATTATATCAAGAAATATGTAGTAAGAGCCAGTACTGGCTCCCGACCTTTGTGGTTGCATAATTTAATATTTGTCAATAAAGTCTTTAAAATATTAAAAAATATGTTTTTTATAATATTAATGTGGTGAATAAATTATCTTCAGTAGATTAATAAGATTATTCAAAAAATATATATATCTAATGTAGATTAATAATATTTACTTTCTCCCTTTACGTCGTAGTGGATAATAATGGAGTAGGACCACCAAATCATAACTCAAAACGATTCATTTCCAATGGTAATGAATAGGGTGTCAATGTTTAATCCATGCCTATTTATTAATTGAATCGGATCTTTAAAGGAGAAAAAAAGAAGATATCCAGATAAAAGGGTGCTTGTTTTTGTCGATTGAGACGTTGAATGCTGGTTATCGCTCCTCGAGACCACTTACAAGGGTGTACCCTCACTTACCTGGTGTGTCATGTCTGCGATGTGTAGGTGTTGCAAGTGTCTGGGGGAGGGACCCATATGCCTTAGTCCAGGCCTGGCTCACCCGGTCCCTTTAGTCGAACGTAAGTTACTAATAAAAAAAATTAGGAATGTCAACGCTCTGGGAATAATCAATTGATTTCTATCAATAGATCCATTAAAGACCCGAACTATAGAGTACATATATAGGTGACATGCATTGAAAATCTTCTTAGTTTGCCCAATGTCACCCCTTATAATAATTTTCAAATATTTGACTTGAAACATTTGTCATTTATGTTTGACCAACAAAAATGGAATCCCAACATTTGAAAAATTACATTTACATACCTATATTCAATTTTAGAAAAACAAATAAATATTTAAATTTTATTACTGAAAGAAGACTTCAACCTTCGTCGCATAGAGAGTTCAATAATACTACTTTTGTATTATTTTTAAGACAAATCAACTTACAATATAGAAATATTGGTATTTTAAAATTGAATTATGATTTTTCGACTCCTCCCTCTAACTTAACCCCCCCCCCCCCCTCCCCTTCCCCTTCCCCTTCCCCTTCCCCTTATGCTCTCATCACATACTCGTTGATCATATGCCTTGGGATATGGAGAAGCATAAATCTTTTTCTTATGTATCCTGAGACAAATGATTTACGATTCTGTGGTGAGAACATGAGGGGCATATGTAAACATCTACGGATATTTCTTTAAATGGTATAGTAAACGTTGATGTTGCGTTAAAATTAGAATCAAACAAATTTCAATTCGACTTATAAACGTCATTTTCATTGAAGCCTTATCTAAATATTTTTGTATTTTTGTGTGATTTTATAGCCTCAAAAAGAAAACATGCATGCCTCACGTGTATTGTAGTATTCTAGTAAAACATGTATAAATATTGTTAAAATGCACCTACTATCCACTAACTTTTTATAATAATAATAAAACAATAATAATTATATAATTAGATGATGTACGTTTATGGAAACTGGAAAGTCAAACTTCTTGAAAAGTATTTATTTGAAAGCCCCTAATTTGTTTTCAATATTTGTAGGAATCCACCTTGGAATGGCTGATTCTATATTCTCAACCATTGACTTTAAAAATACTATCTATTAGGAAAAAAAAACCTTAAAAAAAAAAAACAAACAAACAAACAAAGGAAAAAATTATTAAAAGAGGGTTAAATATTTTAATATTTACATAAAAGAATATATATTTAAAAAAAATTATCAAAAAAGAATTAAACCGTTTGACAGTCTAGCATTTTAGTTACTCGTTGGACTGTCCATCGTTTTAAATGGAGGCTAAATTGTTGGGGTGTGAAAACGAGCTATTAAAATGCTGGACAATCCAGCATTTTAAGCATTCAAAGGGTATTTTTGGTAAAGTAATGTATTAAAACGTTGAACAGTCTATCGAGTTATTAAAAGTTGGATTGTCCAGCGACTTAATTCATTTTTGGTAATTTAAAAAAAAAAAATTTTTTTTTTTAATATTAAAATATTTAACTCTTTTTTAGTAATTTTTCCTTTAAAAAATACATTATTATAAAATTTATTTTAAAAATTAAAAAAAAAATTATATATATATCCACAAAGAAAGCCCGATACATGAAATATCTTGGTTTATGGTCGAGTTCTATCCATATGGACCTTTAATTTGTCCCTTCTAATGAAGCCCATGGACCAGTAATGTCCCCCCATAATCACCACAAGGAGACATCTCTCTCTCTCTCCTCTTCTACTTTTTTTTAAGCCTGTTTTTTCTTCTCTTCTTTTGGGTTGGGGGAGGAGGAAAGAAATCAGGGTTTTTGGTAGGCTGGGGTTTGAACCTGCTCGGTCCATGGTTAACCAGGTTTAGGTAGTGTTAGTAGGCCCATTTAGTTATTATTCCAGGGCTATTAATGGACTGGCCCAACCCATTGACAGACATTAGGGGGAAGCCACCTCTTTTATTAATTGTTAAGGAAAAAAAAGTGTCACATAATGGATTCAATCAATTGATGTCTTAAAAGATTATCTGAAAAAATAAAGTGTGTAAGGGTTCCATATTGTTTGATCTACACATTTGGATTTTGGACTCAATCAAACATGGAGAACTTGAGAGGTTGAATTGGCCAAGGAAATAGGTGGGGCATCATGATTTCCAAGAATAGTCTTCATAAGGCTGTCAATGGGTCGGGTTTTGACCCAGTCCAGCCTCGTTTGTCCTGCCAATTTGGCCATTAAAATTAGATAAGATGTGATTTTGGGTTGGGTCAGGCCCATTCACCAAAGTGTTGGACTCAATCCTGGTTTGTTCCACCAGTTAGGCAACAAATGCTCTCATATTTGCATGTGCATTTGCCCAAGTAAACATTAATTTGGTAACATTTTCTCAATTTTGGAGTCTGAAGTCGAGAAACATCTGAAGTATGGAAAGTAGAAATCGGACTTCAAAAGTTTCATCCAGCTTCCCCCCCCCCCTGTTAGTTCAAAACTTCTGAATGTCGGTTCTGAAGTCTGAAATAAGAAACGAAACAAACTGAAATAAAACTTCTAAAGTCTGAATTCTAAAGGTGAACCAAACACACCTAACATTCAAATCCAATCTTACCCCGCATTTGTTTGTATGATTGTTAGATAAGATATCTTATTCCACCACCACCATCTTCCTCATCCCAAAGATTTGGGAATAAGCAATAGTCCGTTTGGATATATTTAAAAAAATAACTTTTTAATCTTTGAACGTTAAAAAGAAAAAAAAAATCTTAAAAAAGGGAATTATTTTCTACCTTTTAAAAGTTACTTTCTCTAAAATTACTTTTTTTCCATAGTTACTTTCTACTTTGTATCCAAACAAAACCTAAGTGATTCCTATACTTCCATTCCATTCTACCATATTTATAAAGCACTTCCCACAATTCCAGGGAACTAATGTGATGTATGTTTTAGTTAGAAGGTTTAAATCTTAGTTAACAAAAAATACAGTTTACACAATGATTTTGTTCATGAATTCGTGGCTCGTATTTCCTTTTAAGAAATGTTTTTTTTATGAAAATGAATTTCTAGGTTCATAAAACTATAATCGCAACTACGTATTTAAAATAAATACAAAAACATCTATATAGACTATGTCAGAAATAATATTTTTTACAAATAAGGATGTCTTGTAGGTATTCATTGTGTGTACAAATACCCTTATTTCCAACATAAAGGATATGTCCTACACGAACATCTCGACGAATCAAGCTGAAAATGCGAATGTAAATTCACGGAATTGGGTATGAAACTCCAACCCTCAATTTTATCTCCAAAAATCCATTGTCTTCAAGTTCTTTAATCTATTCAACCTCGTCTTCAATCCATTTAACTTCAACCTTTTCAAGAAAACCCTTGATTTTTATACGTGAAAATCCGTCGTCTTCAACCTTAGAAACCCATTTAACCTCATCTTTGATCCATTTGGCTTAAACCACTCGAAGAAAACTCTTTTTTCTACTTAAAAATTCACTGTCTCACTACTTTCTCAAAATTCTATTTTGTTAGTGATATAAAGATTGAATGAGACAAATCTTAGGGTTGAAGAGGCGCGCAAGTCGAAGATGACATGATTTGCAAAGAAAAATCAACGATATTTTTCAAAGTTGAAGATAAGGGCATTTTATTGCATCTATTTTCTAATTTGACTTGTTTGAGTTAAGCAAATTTTTCTCAAGAATGATATTTTCCGAAAACATCTTTTGTAATTTTTAAAAATATAGAGATGAAATTGCAATTTAAAAAGTTACAAGCATTTTTAGTCAATCTCTCTCATTCTTGAAGCAATATTTGAAGTCCCAAAGTTCTTCTTTCGTGGCATTGGAGACTTTATATTAGAAAATCCAATTGTCATGGGCATGCAAAATGATTTACCCACTCTCACCTTTGCAAATGAAGTGTTTTGCGTAGAAAGGTGCCTAAATAAAATCCACATGTTCTTAGAAAAATCTTTTTTCTTATACGACTTCTCAAAATCAAACACCTCATAAGGGTTTCTATGACCGCACATGAAAATATTCTCATCTTGATAGCAAATCCTACTCGAAATGGTTTTCTCAAAAGGAGAGAGAAATCCTGATGTTATTCTCTAAATCTTTTCTTCTTTTTGCGAAAATTGATTTCCATAAAAAATGTTTACTATACATTCATACACAACCTGTCATAAGATTGGCTCAAATTTCAAGAAGAGATTATAATATTATAATATGTTTGTTTTGAAGAAGGTTTGGTATAATATAGGGATGGAAATTCTAACACAACCTATGAACACGACTTGAAAACGACACGAAGTTAACAGGTTTAGATTGAGCCAAATCTTGTTATGGTCATAATCATGTTAACATGTCTAATTTGTTTATTGAACAGGTTGGGTTCAAAATAGAACATCAACCCATCTAACCCGTTTTGACATGCTTAATTATCATGTCACTAACATGCCGTGTATAACTTGATCTGTATATACTGATATAAAAAAAGCTTGGCCCGTATATTACTTATTTAATGATTTTATTTTTATTTTTTTGGTGTGTAGTGGAACTTGATTTATGTTCCATGATACTTAGTTTATATTAATGGGTTTTTTTTTTGAAAGGTTTTTATATATATATTTTTTTAAAGGTAGTTTATACTAATGGTAAGTTGATAGATATGAGTTATAATCATGCTTATATTTGTGTTTGGGGCGTAATCATGTTCATGTTTGAGTCATAGTTGTGTTGTGTCGACGTGTTATGTTATACGTGTCAACCAGAATATGATAGAAACAAAAACATGTTTTCTAGACGGATTACTTGGGTTGTGTCATGTTATCTGTTTAATTAATGTGTCGGATTTGAATTTAAGATTTTGATGCGGTTATTAAACGAGTCAGATTTGTATTGGATAAATTTTCAGAATACCTTTATCTTAGCACGACATGAACACAACTTGACATTATTCATTGCCACCCTCCCTCAACCGTAGATTTCCATCAACATGACCGTTAGGATTTGAAAATAAAGAGTCAATTTCCTAGGGATCAGTTTTGAGTTTTGATCTTCTAGGGGTTTAATACACATTTTCCTTGCTAGACATATTTCTTGAAAATCCATTAGCATCACAACGGTAATGTTGATGAAGAGCCTCAACGCTTGAGGCCAGCATTTTCCCTTGACAATAGCAAGTGGAGCGCTCTTTTGGGCCCACAGACCCATCAATGTTCCTTCCCACCTCTGAGCGGTGATTTAAGGCCATTGGATGTAACCATTTTCTCATGATGATTACCATCCGTTGGATTAAAATCAACCATTTAAAATTCACCGATAAAGCTCATTTTAATGCTGGGTCCAGAAAGATGTGGACCAAATGTGACTGGAGCACGAGAAAAAAATGTACCACATAGTACGTGAGATTTGGAGATACCCCCCTTCATTTTTCAGTGTATATTTGAGACACCCCTGTCTTTTCAAACTGATGACACCCCTTGACATTGATCTTCTCTTATAGACTAATAAAAAATGACATAAATGCTCTTATTTTCAACCTCTAACTCGAAAGCCTGTGATTCTTTTTCTCCTAAAGCACATTATCTTCAAGCTATTCTACCTGTAATCTTATATGATAAATTGCTTTTAAATTATACAAACTTTTTTTTTTTAATAAATAATCAATTAGTAGGGACTATGAAGGGCCCCACCCACTTTAGTCCATAGAGGTTATAAAAAAAATAAAATAAAATTATAAGTTAAATCCTCTTTATTCAACCTTTTCTTCAATCCATGGTTTTGAGACTTCACCTTAATCCTACATAGAAAATTTTCGATTTTTCCACTTAAAAGATTGATTATCTTCTACTTCTCTAAAAATGTTATGTTCCCTTAAGCGTTAAAGGTTGGAAATATAGAGAATTTTAAGGTTAAAATTTTCACCCAGAATTCGAAGGTAACTAATTATGAAAGAATAAACTAAGGCTTTTCTACTAAGGTCAATGATGATGGTATTTAAGTCATTACTATTAGTAAATCAAAGGAGGTAAATATCAAGGGCCTGTCGTCATATTAAAAATACATGTTATGTTTCATATTCACCAAAATATGATCGATTAATCTGATCCCAACTATATACTTGTTTGGATACAAAATAGAAAGTAGAAAATAACTATTAAAAAAAGTAGTTTTGAGAGAAAGTAACTTTTAGAAAATAAAAAAGTAATTTTCTTTTACTTTAAAAAATAATTTTTTATAATTAATTCAAACAAGCCTTTTAATTTTTAAAAGTAAAAAAATCTCACTTTTTTAAGTGTATCCAAACGGACTCTAACTATATCAAAATGCTTGTAATATTAACATTTTTATGTATTCAACCTCTATGATATGCAATATTTATTTTTAATCGATTCAAATCTTATCTTTACCCCTTATAGAAACCCTTAAATTTTTCTACCAAAAATTCATCCTCATTTACCTCCCAATAAATCCTATCTTATATCTTGAAATTTAGAGATTGAAGTAGATACAATCTTAAGGTTGGAGATGAATGAAAGTTTGCTTCACCCAAACGTTGAAAATCAAGGGTTTCTGACTACTTATTGAAGTTGGGGTTGTTTAGGTCAATTTTCCTTATTCTATTAAAGAAGACTGAGTTTCAAGGGGCATATCATCAGTTTAAAAACATAAAGGGCATCTCAAATATTCACCAAAATATGGAGGGTACATGTAAATCACATTTAATTTATTTATTTATAGATACGTATGTGAATCTTAATTTTTTTTGTTTGTTTGACTGTAAAAATTTCTCTTTTTTAACGTACACCATCTTAAACCTCACACCAATTTAAACCCCTTAAAGAACCACTCATTTCCAGAATTCTTTCTGACTGCAGAGTTGCTTTCAAGCGTCCCTCCTCACAATTCACTGCTACAACCCCTTCAATTTTTAATTTTTTTTTTCTTATTTTTCTTCGAATCTCTAGTTCTGGAATCAAAATCAAACAAAACCCCTTTATCATATCTTCTGTAAAAGCTATGTCAGGCTTATATAATCACAATTTCTCACCTGCAAGGGCTGTTTCACCACAGCTAAGAAACACCCCCGACATCGAAAGGTGAAGTTCCAAAAGAAGAAAAAAAAAATTATTTTTTATTTTTATTTTTGTGTTGTTGGGTTTCATTTGATTTTGATTCTAATTCTTTTTTTTAGCATCTTTTGTAATTTTGTTGATTTGGGAGTTTTTTGAATTCTGGATTTTTTCTTGTTTTTTTCGCTTTCTTTTAGTCATTACTTGAACGAGCTGTTAGCAGAGCATGAGAAGCTTGGACCCTTCATGCAAGTTCTTCCGAATTGCAGCCGATTGTTAAATCAAGGTTGGAATTTTAATGGGTTTCTTCTGTGAAGCTTGGATCTAGGTTTTTCTGGATTTTAGTGGGTTTTTATGTTAATTGGGGGTTTTCCTTCTTTGCTTAGTAGCACTAATGGGTATATAAATGTGGCTTCTTTATGTGAAAGATATAAATGTTAGATCGATTTAGGTTGGTAAATGCTTTTTAATTTCCTGTTTT
Organism: Akebia trifoliata; assembly: GCF_017979445.1. Taxonomy (NCBI): domain Eukaryota; kingdom Viridiplantae; phylum Streptophyta; class Magnoliopsida; order Ranunculales; family Lardizabalaceae; genus Akebia; species Akebia trifoliata. The sequence continues at coordinate 29,311,224 of NC_141389.1, read as the reverse complement.
GGTTATGAAAGTGTCTGCATAAGTAGGTAAATTGTGTACTCTTTGGTGTTGAAGTTGTAGATTCAAATGTAATGCTTTAGAGTAATATAATAGTAGGGAATGGAAATTGTAAATGTAATTTCAAGTGTGTTTGTCATTTGGTATTGATTTGAAAGTTTTGACAATTAGCAACTGTTCAATTCCTTTGTGATGCTTTGATTGTGATTCTTCCAAATACTTTATCTAGATGCATGGATTTTTTTAATTTTTTTATATCACTTGAAAAATACTTGTCTGATGCTTAAGAGTCTTTGATGTAGTAGTAGATAGCAAACTATCTTGAGATTGAGTGCATTTGAAAAGTTAGCTTGATTGTCATAGAAAGTGGTTAACTCAGGAGTGGTATGATATTCTAGAGTTCTTAAGTAGAGCACTGGGGCCTTTGGAAGGAAAGAAATGCTAGAATGTTTGAAGGGAAGTTCCTTTCAAGCCAAGAGTTATTTTTGTCAATCCTTGGGTTTCTGTGGTTGTCTTTTGTTTCTTTTTCTTGTTTTTTGTCTTTTTTTATTTTTTCCTTTGGTAGGTCGTCTCGATCTGCCGCTTGTATTTGTTTTATTTTATCTATAAAAAAAAGAAGTAGAGCACTGGCTATGTGATGTGGTAGAATCTGAACTTGGAACCTAATCATATTCGGAGTCTGAACTGCTTTCATCAGAGACCTATGTTACCTAAAATATTGGCAAATTAACCTCCATTTAGTGGTCTCTCTCTTGTTTATTTGAATCAAGGTTGTAAAAAAAAAAGAGGGAGGGGGAATGGAACTTTAGCTAAAGTTTTTTTCACATTTATTTGTGTTTATTATCTCATTAATAAACTTTTAAATCTTTTTTATTATGTTCTATCATTCTATGATATATCCCTTTTGTTCCAATGATATTTGTCTGATTTTTGTGCAAGATGGGGTTCCACCTTCCATGTTCTTTCTTTGTACTGTCTTATATTTTATATATTAAAAAAGTGGTCAGTTTTTATTGTTTTTCTGTATTTCTCATGTGAACAGAGATTATAAGGGTCTCTAGGATGGGCTCCAACCAGGGATATGGTGACTACGACAAACTGCATCATAGAAGCCCCAGCCCTATGGCTTCTTCTAACCTTATGTCAAATGTTGGAGGAACAGGTTTAGGTGGTTGGAATGGACTCCCACAGGAGGTAAATAGTTGTTAGCTCAGTTGATTATAATATCGCCAACTTGTCTCTGTACCCCTTTGTGTGTGTGCCCGCATGTGCGTGCGTTAGTGCATGTGTAGTTAAACTTGTGTTGGCTTTAATATGCTTTTCTTATATTTATCAGCAGTCCAATTTGTAGCTAGATGTATGAGGGTTCAATCCTTCAATTGGCCTGGTATTGTGCTTTACTCCAAGAGGTAGCTGGTCTATTGAACACTCAGCATAGATGAGTTGAAAGGCCATATTACCATATGGAGGCATGGTAATTTATCAAGGATGATGAACCTTATTTTCTCATAAGAACAGTATCCCACAATTAATAAGTGCCCATTAAACATTTCTAGTGTACTGGAGTATCAAAATATTCAACATTTGTACTCTCTTTGCTGTACTTTCTTCTATCAAATAGCAAGGAAATAATTTCCATTGGCTAGTCAATGCAATGTCTCTTATCTGCCTTCCTATTCACGATAAACTAATCTTCCTACTTATTTACAGGATTCTACCTAAGGTGATGCTTTTACTATGAAATCTCCCCCCGCTTTCATACCTTATCTTGGTTCTGATCCCAGCTACTTCCACCACAATTCACCAAGGACACTCTTAGCCAATTCTGTCATATCTTTAGTCATTGCCGTATTTTAATCTGAAGATAAAATTACTGTGTATACAGTTGATAGATAGGTTGATTTCTAAATTTTACTACATAAGTGTATATGCAAGATAGTTTCATGTCATTTTAAGCAAATAATTAGTTGTTCGTACTTGTGAAGCTTTTTTAATATCACCCTTTTGCTGCATGGGCCCTCATGAGACATCAGTCTTTCGGTATTTACGGGGACCATTATTTTGAACTTCATAGGCATGATTATTTTATTAGGGGGTAGCTTTTTTTGTAACCAGAGATTGCATTAATTGAATAAATGTCTCCAACTATGTTCTTATGTTCCTCGATTTCGACAAAAATGGACTACATGTTTAATTTAATTTAATTTTTTCCTGCATTCCCGGCAAGATCTGCCGCAAGAAGCTCTATCTTTGGAAATTTTGTAATGTTAGATAGACGTGTTGGACATCATAGCTGATACACAAGAACTTCTTTCAGTAACAAGCCTTTATTTTACTTTTGGTATCAAATCCAGAATTGTGGTGTTTTGGATACATTTTGATTAATCTGGATTTGCTTTTGTTTTATCTTTAGCTACTTAGAATTTATATATATAAAATATAACAGAATAGATGAATGTGCAATTTCATAATATCATTAGCTGTTCTGATTTGATATGTTGGGCATTCTTGGTCATCTGAAGATTTCATTTGCATAAAACAATTAAAATTAAAGAATTTATAGAATTACGGTATCTGTAGTTTGAAGAAGTTGGAAAATGGAATGGAGCAAGAATGAATTCTGTAGTGTGAACTGTTGTGCTGTTTAGGTGCTTTGAAAGCTCCACTCGCAGCTTGACTTAACTGATAGTCCATTTTTCAAATATTTATTTTGGGTCCTCTGGAAATTATTCCCTTGATTTAAGGCTTTGGAGAGTTGAGTCAACTTTGTGAGGCTTTTAATACTTTATGAATTACTTAAATCCCAAATCCCTGATCACATTCGTTGCAATTTCTAGAGCCAAGTTCTCTTGCTAATTCATCGTTCTTTCAACACGTCAGAAAAATAGAAGAAAATGAGTTCTCTGTACAATCTTGGTATATATGAGCAACCCCTTTTGGTGTTCAATGGAGTCCCAATAACTTGCCCCATTTTGTTTTTGATAAGTAAGCTAGTGATCCAGATATGTACAAGCCTGAAAATCATAGGTGGCATGGTTGTCTTTGTAATCCTTTTGATTTGCAAAATGTTTTGAAGTGTGACTGGGGAATCCATTGTTCAATTATCCCATCAGAACATCTTTTACACCTCAAGTTGAACTGATCTGATGATCTTAGCCATTCCATCTATCTTTTGGTCTGTGTGTAAGTCACTTTGCCACCTACACATAAAAAATATTGCATGGTCGGATGGTTATATTACGGTTGTCTGAATTCAGGTTATGTGATGAGACCATTTATGAGGGGTGATGTGTCCTAACTCTTGCAACGTTGGTTCAATTTCTGTCGGATATTTAACCCTTGTGCTTCATTTATTTTAATTATTATTACTAGTATACTAAAAAAAAGTATGAAGTGCTTGAGCTGTCAGTCTCATGTGTTTCACTATTTTAAATCTTCATGCTTGTTTTAGTAGTATCCTGAGTTAAAGACCCTTCGACTGCAAAATTAAGACCTTTTCTTCATTTTATACAGAGATTTGTTGGGCAACAAGGGATGACAATGGATTGGCAAGGAGCACCGGCTAGCCCAAGTTCATACGCCGTGAAGAAGATTTTGCGCTTGGAAATTCCAGTAGATAGTTATCCAAATGTAAGCTTTATCGACATAAGCATCACATCATGTCAATTCTTCACTTAATTGTACCTTTTAAGTTTCCCTCATATTAAATATAGTACTTACATATAAGATAAAAGAATAAAAAGTTACCGAAACTGACTACGTTTTATGGACATTAGTTCAATTTTGTTGGACGGCTACTTGGTCCCAGGGGCAATTCACTAAAACGAGTGGAAGCTTCTACTGGCTGCCGTGTGTACATTAGAGGAAAAGGTTCAATAAAAGATCCAGGAAAGGTAATATTTTATTTTATTTTCAAAGGCAAAAACTCTAATAACTATAAAATGACACAGTTTTTCAACAACTTACTGAAGACAAACTTGTAATGGTAAGTGTGGTTTTTGAGTCCGAGTCCATTTTTTTATTTTATTTTTTTATTTTGCTTTATTTTCTATTTTATCATTTAACTTGCATGCTAACTATTCTCCCTGCTTTTCTCCCTCAAGGAGGAGAAGCTAAGGGGAAGACCAGGTTATGAACACCTCAATGAACAGCTGCACATCTTAGTTGAGGCTGAGTTACCCGCCAATATTGTTGATGCAAGGCTGAGACAAGCACAGGAAGTTATAGAAGAATTGCTTAAACCTGTGGTATGTTTTTCCAGCCCATCCTTTTTGTCAGACATTATTGGCAATTTTTCGCAGTTTCAAACATATTATTTTTTCAATGAATTGCCATGGAACGTGCCCTATGGAAACACGCCAATGTGGGGCTTTCTCTAATTCTATCCTTTTGTGAGGAGGGTACACTCATCATGTTGGGTTGAACCCTGACACATATGCAACATGATAAGACATTCTGTGGAAACTTTATTTCATCGTTCATCTGCCATACAGGATTACATGGACATGCTTTATGTGTCATTCGTTGATAAACTAGTGCCACGATAATAACATAATTGCTCACCCTTGGATGATTGTAATTGACACCATAAGAACATATGTGAACCCTGATACTCATTTAGTAGACCACAATGATCGATTGACATTGTGATTCATGGTGCAAATGCAGTGGGGTGCACTTCACTATTCAATTGGGTCCCTCCCAAGAGATAACCTAATTAACAAATCAAATTTTCTAATATCCCAATTTTTTCTCAACAGGATGAGTCACAGGATTTCTATAAAAGGCAACAGCTTCGAGAACTGGCTCTACTAAATTCTAGTTTCCGAGAAGAGAGCCCTCGACCAAGTGGTAGCGTCTCTCCTTTTGGTTCTAGCGGGATGAAACGTGCAAAAACCGGGCTGTAGAGAACCAATTATTATCCGTCTTACCAACGATTCCACCAGTAACCTCGTTCGATATATTTGTTCCCCAGTATACCTCCTGTGGATGAATCTCAATTCAGGTTATCGACAAGGAAATGAGCCTTAATGAAATTGACTGGTGAGTTTTTCCTTCTAATGGGGACGTTTCTTTGACCCAAAAAAAAACAAAACAGGAAAACCGATAGAGAAAAGCTATATATCGTATAGTTTTTGTTGGCTGGAGTTCGGATTTGGTGATGTTGGTTATGCTTATTGTGAGTTCAGAACATTTGTTGAATTACTCTTGTGGTGTCATATGTGGTTTATTATTTGACCTGTTATCTGTTCGTTAAACTCGTGAGCTGATTGACTTTGAAAAGTAATTTCATATTGAGCAAAATAAAAGATAAAATCAATTTACTTTTCGTGCTTCGAGTGCAGGATTCTTTACAAGAATTCTGGAATCTATGGTTCGCATTGCAATTGTGTTTTTGTTGTTTATGTATCTTGTATAAGCCCATATAGCTTGAGATTCTGGTTGAAACTCATTTACAATTTGAGGTTCAAAAGTTGGTGCAGAATCGATGTGGACCAAAGGCCAAATCGACAGGGTAGTTGTTCGATCTGTATCTGAATTTTGAAGGTTTTAAGGTTTAGATATAGGTTGAAGGTTTGAGTTATTTTGGTGTGATAGACTAGAGGTGGTCCGATTTACATAAATGGGCATGTATGACTCCTAAATTACTGACCCAGACATGTTTTTAAAATATTTATCAAGAAGGGAATATACCCAATTTGGTATTTATTTAATTTTTACCAAAATGGGTATATTTATTGTACAGCCATTTTTTTTTTTTCTGAATATGCGTTTATACCTTTATTTTGAAGTTCACGCAAAATAAAAAATGATGTTTTATTTTAGATTCAAAAGAAGGGTAAACAAGTAAAATCATGAAGATGACCATCCACTAAATACCCATTATGATAAAAGTAAATACCAAAATAGGTATATACCTTTTTTGATAAATATTTTTAAATCTTATCTGCATAGTTGATTTTGGCTAAATTCTCACGAAGTATGTAATATGATTACTTTAAAAAAAAAGAAAAAAAAAATTGAGACTCCACCTTAATTAAAAAAAATATTTTCAATAAAAAAAGGCAAATAAAATAAAAGTTTAATTTTCATATATAATTACGTAGCTAGTTAGTCCTTAATGCAATCCAAGTATCATTTTTGTCTATTCAACGACATCGGATTATAAAAGTTAATCTAGTTGAGATCGAAAATCTAGCTAAGTTAATGAGATTGGTGTTTGGTTTGGATTTTAGAACCTGATTCTTGATTTTTGATTCTGATTATGGATTATCAATATCGGATTATAAAAATTAATTTTCAGAATTCAAAATCTCATTCGGCAAACACAGTTTCTTAATACTGAACTTGTGGAATTTTTTTTTTCCAATTGAACATTATGAGATTGAAAATGAGAGAAAATATTTGTCCCAAAAATTGAATACAATAGATTTTTTTTTGAAGAGATTGAAAAAGAAGGCATTTAAGTCACTTTCTATTTGTTTTTCAAGTGAATTACGCGAAGGGACATGCTAAGATTACCCAAAAAGTTATAATGGTTTATATTTTTATATAAAAAAATTTATTATTAATACTGCAATTGTTATTATACAATTATTATTAATTATAAATATAATTAGATTAATTCTTATTAATTGTTATCGTTATTATTATATTACTATTACAGTTCGCTCGTGCCTACGGCACAGAATCCTTTTTGGGGTTAAGGGTTTAAAAGTGAAAATAAATAAATTTGAAGGAATATTATTATTATTATTTAGTTAAGAGGTAAAAAATAAAAATAAAAATAATAAAATGGGTTAAATAAGTAATATAATAAAGTTAGAGAAAGTAAAGAGGAAAGACAAAAAATGTAATATAAGTTAATGGGACATTTGTTCACCTATAAAATTATAGCTGAGGGGACGTTTATCCCACTTCAAAACACAAAACTATAACAATTCAATTATGTTTTATTATATAGATTAATATCGTCATCGTTGTTGTTATTATTAATATTGCATTATGCATTTCAAGATCATCATGAAAATTAGGAGAATCGCCCCGAGAACTATTTAAGTTTCTCCATGTGTTTTATTTACAATTATAAACAAATTGGATTGATAATCCGAACCAAATGTCATTAGACCCATTGTGTCTTTTGATGTAAAATAAGAGTCTTGATAATATGACACGCCAGGTGCCATACTCAATCAACTCCTCGTGGACAAGTTTGGGAATCGTAGATCTGTATGCTTCGGGATATACTTTTTTTATGGGGAAGTGCAATCGTGTATCCTAAGACATACAGATTCCTGATTCCCGAACTTGTCCACATCAGTGAGTCGATTGAATGTGCCACCTAGCGAATCATATTATCGTGACCCAAAATAATTATTATTCCAGTAAAAGTAATATTTTGTGACATCTAATAATCACCTTATTAAAAAAAAAAAAAGTATTATATATAAGGCGGTGTACAAAATGGACACTTTCTCACCTTGACTAGGGGAGGCAAATAAAATATATCTAAATTGAGAGAGGTGTGAGAATATGCCTAATTATATAAGGAGGTAACATTTACTTACCTTGACTAGGCGGAGGCAAATAAAATATATTTAAATTGAGAGAGGTATGAGAATATGTCTAATTATATAAGGAGGTAATTGAAAAGATAATGAAAACCCTGTGACTTCGAGAATCGAGGGAGGGTATAAAACTGAAACAAAAATGGAACAACGCATCCATCTTTGTTCTTAGCTGATTGTTGCGAGGGCCGTAGAAGAAGGGAAGGGCTAGAGCTAACGTGCGCCGGAGGTGTAAGAATGGGGAAGATGCCAGTACGGATGAAGGCGGTGGTGTACAGCCTATCGCCGTTCCAACAGAAGGTGATGTCGGGGCTCTGGAAGGATCTTCCAGATAAGATCCATCACAAATTCTCTGAGAATTGGATCAGCGCTACTCTTCTCCTCTCTCCTCTCGTTGCCACCTACTCGTACGCTTCTCTCTCTCTCTATCTCTCTTTCCAGATTTGGGTTTCTTTGTTCTTCTTCTTGTGTTTATCGAGATTAGAAGTTAGGGTTTTCGTTATTTATTTGTGCTCTCTTATGCAAATGTGTTGAATGTTGATAAAGATTTCTCTTTTCTTTTTTCTATTTAAAGATCGCGTAACTATTGAAATTCGAAAACCCTAAAAAAATTGTTTTTTTTTTTTTTTTTGGGGTTATTAAGGAAGGGGGGTATAGTAACCAAGTTAGAGTTCAGGAATAAGTCAAAAAGGGCAAAAATCGGAAAATTCTGTTAGATCGGGGGAAAAATCGTAAAAAAAAAGAAGCAATCTAGGGTTAGGACTGCGTAATTATTCTACAAAGTGGTGTTTCTGTTCTCATCATGGTTTTAAAACTCGTCTGTCCTGTCCGATACGTCTCGGAATCGTCCATTAACGAGACAGATAGACAAATCAAACATATTGGATGAGATTTAAAACCACGGGTCATTTTTCTCATTGTTGAACGAGACGACTCAAAACGTATTGGAAAACTTGTCCAAGACCAGATGTCTAAACGAGCTTTAAAACCATGGTTCTCTTATTATATCATTAAAAATCTATATTAAAGTATAATAATCAATCACCAAACCCAATATTGATTTCATCCATGCATACACAACAAATAACCACAAATCCACAATTTAAAAAAGAAAAAGAAAAAAGAAGATGACAATCATAAATCTGACATTTAGACGGGATACGTTGTTGTCCTCATTTGCATCATTACTATCTAACATTTTATTGGTAATGGTCACCATCATTTTCATTAAGGTCAAGTTCTCTTACTAGTGCATCAATCTCATATTTTGTTTTTTCCTGATTTAATTGCAAAGTTCATGATATAATTGTGAAATTCATAAAAGTTGTGTTGTATTGGGCCTTTTGTATTTTTGGTTAAAGTTAAGTAAGGATTTTGTGGGAGTTTCTTTCCAGGACTATGTATTCAGACGGGATACGTTGTGTGATACTTAGTATTTGTGAAGTGTTGTTCTACCTTGTATTTTTGTTTTTTCTTTCTTTGTTCTTTTGTATGGGGGGCTCCTCAGACTCCTTTCCCTCTTACTAACGAAATCTTTTACACTTATATAAATAAAAAAAAGACAATTAAATCAGTGAAGAAAAAATTCACCATTTAATTGGAGCTTTTTCAATAAGTTGGAGACTTTGGTGACTATAGGAAAGGGTAGGTTGAATTTGTTTTTCATTGACATTGGGATTTGGATGAAAAAGTGTTTTAAGAATTTGTCACACTGATAGATAGATGGATAGATTATTTTCTCTTCGAAGGGAACAATGTTAGATCTATGGTCTCAATAAGATAATTCAAGTGTGAGGTCTAAGCGTGAGTTCTTGTGTAAATCAAGATGGTAGTTAGAGTTTTCATTTCCACTGTGTTCTTATGCACATTTGTTGATAAAGATTTTTTTATAAAAAGATTGCAGTAAATATTGAAATTCGAGAACCCTAAAATAAACTTTAGTTTCTGTTAATAAAGAAGGGGTAGGTTGAATTGTTTTTTCAGACTCTTTCCCATTCACAATGGATCTAACCTCCCTTTCTTTCATTTAGTGGGACTCACCGAGTCTCTAAAGCTTGCAGTTGTCACAATTTCATGTTTTGTGTTGGGTCAACCTCATGAATGTCTCAATATTTCTGGTTAATTCTCGAGAACCTCTCCATGATGTGCTTCCTATGCTTTGGTTTGCTTTATTCGTTTCCTTGTAATGAGGTTTTCTGTTGTGAACAACTGTATCTGTCGACTTGGAGCCAGATCGGAATTAACCACCTTGATCAAGATGATGCATGCATTGCAGTCAGATAGATAAATCTTAGTTCTTACTATCTGTTATCATTCACGCTTACTTGTGATGGGTCTGGCTTGGTTGTCCGCATTCTGAGATTCAGAAGCTTCACAATGAGGTGAAGTGGTGCAAGATTGGTTTCTTACCCAAATTTTCCATTGGCATTACTTTTGTCAATGGAGTCACTCCCTTTAACCCTTGAGGGTGGCTCTGAAGTCTTACTTCTTTACTTTTTCGGTTCTGCGTTTTTGGGCCTAAAGACCTCATAATGTTTGTGAATACCTTTGTGAGGTTTCATATTGCTTGATGTTTGCAGATTTGTCTATGGTATCTTATTGCACTCAACTTTAACTAAACACATGATTGCATGAATTGTTTAGTTGGCATGATTTCATTCATTCCTGGTAGTATGAACAAGGCTGAGGTAAGATTGTTAAAAAGTTAAGTACATAAACCAAGTGTCTGTTCCCTGAATGTTTAGCCGATCCCAGGTTCTTCTTGAGATGGCCATCATGGGGTCTTATTGACTTGTTTGACCTGGGGTTTTCTTGAGGCTTGACCACCATTATGGTCTCAATAAGACTTATCCGGAATTGATGTTTTCTTAAGATTTAGCCGACCTTGTGGTCTAATGTGGCTATCCCAGATTGGTATAGTTCTTGGGCATTAGGTTGGAGGGTGGTCCATTCAACTTATTGAATGCATAGCATATCATACGTGTTTGGTTTAACTATATTCCATGCTTAACTCAACCTGAGAAAGCCTAGGGTACTGTCACTTACCTCGTGTACTAATAATAGCCTGAGTGTAACTCCCGAGTGCTTGAGTGCCTCCATTGGAGTCACCATGGGTTTAATAATGTGTCCATTGTTCAGTAGTATGCATGCCAGATATTTTCTCCACTGAAACTAAACTGATAGTGTGTGTTTGCACTTAGTTCAATGCTCTCCCAGGTGTGCATGTAGTCTGAACGACCACCTTTAAGATGTCTATTCGTGGCTAATTTTCTCCAACTGGGTGCAGGTATGTCCAGTACTACCAGGAGAAGGAGAAGTTGGCGCATAGGTACTAAAGCCAGCGTGGTTAATCTGCATCAAACTGCAATGAAAGAGTTTGCTATTCATCTTGTTAGGTTGTCTACTTTACTTGCATCCTAATTGATCACAGTATTAATGTTCCTTCACAAACTTGAGGTACTAAGAATTTGAAGTGTAATGCCTTGTGTGCCTTCTACATTTTAATAAATTTGTGGTTTTGAAATTTGTGTTTGCTTGAATTTGGGAGAAGATTGTTGGATTTGAATGTTTGATAAGTTACTGGGATCAGCAGCAACAAGTGCGAATGCCCTTTAATGGTATGGGGCTTTGCAGTAAAATATTAGAAAAAAAATGATTGTTGTTAGAAAGTGGTCAATGGCAATTTCATCCAGTTATTGCTTTCTTTTTTAATTTTCATTTCGAAAGGGCAGTTGTGATCTAGGAGGATGGTTCTCATGAAAATTGCTAAAAATGATGGACCTGCCTCTAAAAATATTTCGGGAAGGTGACCAACTTTAAACAAAGGAATGGAGTTGGGTTCGTTTCTCCAGATCTCTGATGAGAAGATGGCTTGGAAAAAACATGTTCAGAAGGATGAGACTGGTGCTTCTGGTTAGACACAACAGACAAATAGTTCTTGATAACTCAGGGTACTAGTAGATTGAACAGATGCCTGCCCTCTTCCACATGATGATGATATTAGGCTGAAAATTGTGTAGAGTTGTGCGGTAATGACTCTTGATTGTACCTCATATTGCACATCCTGATGTGAACGTGTAGAAATCATAGATGCTTTTCATGAATATACGATTCAAAACTTACACACTTTCACGTCAGGATGTATGATATGAGGTCACTCCAGCTACTCTTTCCACAATTTTCAGCTTAAACATCGTATGTAGTGAGGGCAGGCAAGTACTGCTCAATCTATAAGTAGGCTTGTGCAATTTCATGCGTGAAATGGATTATTTATAATTTAAAATATTAATTAAAGTATGGTTGAAGATTATAGTAAAAAGGATATACAAATTTGGGTGCTTGAACCACGTGGTTCCACCCGTTATTATTGTAGTAAAGAAAAGCTGCGATTCAAAGGTTATGGTGGAATAGGAGCTATTTTATCCCATTACGATGTTTTTATGGCCTATCTTTAACCCATTTGAACGAGAATTCTCATTCCAATTGTATTGGAGTCCTCGGTATCTAAAGCACCCAACTCATATACATATATAAATATCCAAATTTGTGAATAATTCAAGCAAAGTGCTAACCAGATATCTCTAATAAAAAAAAGATATGCTCAGCTGCCTCCATAACATACCCCCCCCCCCCTCTCCCTCTTTAAATGAAAATTCAATGGGGGTCGCATTGTTTTATAAAGGCTAAGAGCAGATAAGTTTCATTCAACCAACAAAACACCTAGACATGAAACTAAACAGTACTAAAGAGTTTTTCTTTTACTTCAACAGCAAACAAGTGGCCTCTGTCTCTCTCTCTCATGGTGAACAAAAGCTCCTAAACAGTAGCATCCAAAAATGCTTGTCCGGGGTGGCGATTTGCCAGAGGTCCATGGCAACCGAGAAGCTGCACATTCCAATAGAGATTATAAGGTTCTTATGTAATTTGAATTTTTGATAATTTATAACATCAGTTCACTGGTAAAGCTCAGCTGCATTTAGGTAAGTAATATCCTGGAACCACTAGTGGTTGCTTCACCACCTTCCAGTAGAGAGTAGGAAACTGTCTTTAAGATGCTTTTAAATAATTTCCAAAAATGACTACACATTTCAGAATAATTTGAACATTTTCTGTTATCAAGAAAATGACTTCCAAGCTTAAATAACACCAGTAATTATTTTGAAAAATGACATTAATAAATTTACTTAATTTAAATAATAGTTTCTTTGATAGATAAAATAATTCAAATTATAAATAAAATGTCTATTGTAATTTGTTATGAAGCAACCATTATATATTGCTATTCCATTACCATTCCAACAGAAGTGCTGTAATGGGGATCTGGCAATTAACACCACTCAGTAAAATATCATGTTATACCATTATGGGGGCTAACCAAAGGAACTTAACAGGTCGTCAATGGCTCATAAAAGTGATAAGAGATTAACAAGATATCCAACTAGCAAACAGACAACAAACCTTAGCATTGACACCATCTGGCACAATCCGGTTCTCTGACTTCCACCTCAGATAATCAGTACGATTAAACTTCGTAAATCCCCTGAAAATGAGCATAGTTACAACGATCAGATATAGTAAAGCTTAGACTCTCAGCTTCTACGGATTTCTATGAATTTTTATGATTATGAATATGATATTTCAAGTTCAAACTGATCAAGCTTCACTTCCCCACACTCCATGGCAATCAAACAAACCAAGACTAATTTAAACCCAAAACTGAGTAATTACTGACATGGGTTATCAGCTGGACAAGGCTGGAGTAGGAAAATGGAAAACCAAATTCCAGGTTATGCTTTCCATACTTCTTGATTTCAAGGACAGCATCTTAAGGTTTCATATATATATACTTCTTGATGTCATATATTATGCAGCCATGAAACATAATATAAACCATACGCTAAACCCAAATATAAACATAATAGGACAACTATATGTACATACCACTTCCTGCTGACAATGATCTTTTGGCGACCAGGGAACTTGAACTTGGCACGACGAAGAGCCTCCTGTGCATTGTTGCTGTTGCTATCCTTGCAGCGTACAGATAGAAGGACCTGACCAATGCTCACTCTTGCACAAGTTCCAAGAGGTTTCCCAAACGCACCCCTCATCCCAGTTTGGAGCCTATCAGCTCCGGCACATGAAAGCATCTTGTTGATCCGCAGAACATGGAAAGGATGTACCCTCACTCTCAAATGAAATGCATCCTTCCCAGCAAACTTGGTCATGTACTTGTTACATGCAATCCTAGCAGCCTCAAGAGCCTCACTCGAGACATTCTCCTTCTCCCAACTCACCAAGTGGACACAAAATGGGAACTCATCAACTCCCTTCTTCTTCATCCCCACATCATAGATCCTGATTTTTGGGTCAGGGACACCACGACAATAGCGTGATTTTGGATATGGCTTGTTCTTAATCTGCCTATAACACCTTGCCGGTCCTACAAATATGAATATGAAACGTTCCATCAAGTCATTATCGAGACTTATTATTGAATACAGAAACCAATACTAGGATAACACTTTTGACAAAAAGCTCTCCTCTATCTATGACCCAACAAATGCAAAAAAAAAATTCAAAATAGAAGAGAAAAAAGAGGAATCAATGATATAAGTCCAGCTCATATAAGTGTAAATTTTGTGAATTTTTTCATGACGGGAAATCCATCAACATAGGAAGAAAAGAAGATGCCTAGCCTTCATTATGAAATAATCCAAAGAGCAGGCACCTTATCCTAAAAATAAAGGGTCCAGGAAACCCTGCTCAAGCCCTATCTTTCTAGTCATAGCCAATAATACTCTATCTACTTATTAAAGATTAAAACAATAAAGATATGAAAATTTGCTGAAACAGAGAAGAAAAAGAGAAAACCTAATGGAGTTTTAAAATTATGGCCAAGCTCTGGCACGGTTCAGGTCGGGCTTAATGGGTTTTTTTTGGGGCCGGTCTTCCTGGGGTAAGGCCAAAAAGGCCATCCGGACCCGACTCCAGGCCAGCCTTGGAGTCAAGCCAGGTATCATACACTTAAGATATGCTCGAAACTACAGTTGCATCTAATAACATAGATAGGTTCTCATCCAAGTTTCATCTCTCCCCAAGACACGCAAATCAAGCTCCCCAAGTAAAATGAATGTTGAATAATTCCATTATGAGATACAGAAAAGTCCCAGATTCCAACATTCATTCCAGAAGAACAAATCAAACAACAAATATTCCCAAATCTGGTAATCGAAATAACATAAACACTCTGAACTATAGTGTTTCATCCAAGTTTTGCAAAAATATGAGCAAATCTCGAACAAAACCACAGTTTTACAAAAAATCAAAAAACAGATACGCCGAATCTGGTAATGGAAACAACATAAACACACAGATTTGTCATGTTTCAACCTATTTTTGCAACCAACAAAATAAAAAATAAAAACCAATCTCGAACAAGAACACGTAGTTCATAGATCAAACCAGAAAAAAACTGAAAGATTTGTAGTATTTGCGCCCCCTGGACATTATTTCAACAGAAGAAGAATTGTGATTTAAATCGAAAAGAATGATTGATAGACTTACTTCTCCCCATTGCGAACTATTCTCCTAATCGGTTAGGGTTTCGTATGAGATGAACTGCAGAGTAAACCCTTGAAACAAGATGGGGTGTTATTTATATAGGAGCCCCGAAATGGATTTTAAACCCTAACAACGACGCGTTATTTGACTCGGTGACAAAGTGACACGTACACCGTTCTTGTGCTACGTGTGAGCGTGCGTCATGTTGTCATATGGACCGAGCTAACTTTCGGGACGGGCCTAAGCTGTCTTATTACGGGATCTGGGCTAATTCGATTATGCTTGAGTCAGACCATCGTTGTAATAAGGAGGAGACCGTTAGATCAATATCAAATTTTACATCAAATTACAAGAAGCATCTCGGGGAGTGAAAATCCTAAAAAGTCTCGGCAGTTATCAAACACTAACTCAATTTCTCTCTACCATGTTTGGATTGATAGGAGAGAATTTGGGATAATTTTAAAATTTTAAAATATCTTAAAAGAAATTTATGGGCAAAGTTGGCATTATAAAATAATTTTAAAGGGTTACTCTACATTTCCCTCTGATTCTTTTCTGTTCTCTCTATACTTAACAATCCAGTCAAGAGAAATGAAAAGAAACTCATTTATTTTCTCTTCTCTTCTCTCCCTTTCTCTCAATCCAAGCATGGCGTAATACTCATTTTTCAAAGGAATTCATTTTTCTTTGAATATTTCCCGATAAATTCATTTTTCCATGCAAATGAATATTCTACAATCATCCAACCTCTCATGACATAAAAATTTAGTGCCATTATCATAAGAGTCCCAATCCGGAACTATGTCCCATTCCTAGAGCAATGTTAGGTGTCTACGTGGCACATTTCTAATGGAGATCAAACACATTGGGCTGCGTGCTTGACTTGGTTAAAAGCCCTAGGTGTTTTAAACTCTAACAAAAATGCACCTTACCTTTATTATAGGAACGGGATTCCTTTCTCGATTCTAACTCTTACTGTAATACTTCATATATGTATATATAAGAAAAATTGTACCCATTTACAAAGAAAATTCTTTTCCCCCCTCCTTTGCTGATATCTTACAAACAGAATTGGTAAGAAATTCAGTTGACATTCACAAAATGCATACAACCTAAACTAAAATAGTATAATCATATACAAATTTCCTAGATGTATCACCGAGGTACAATGCTGGGGATAACACCACTGATGAGGTCACTTCCGCAAGCGTTGGATGACGAGTATGGATCCCTTGATACATTAGTTGACGAAGATGGTGATGACGGCCTAACATAATATCCAGTAATGGATTCCGACGACGTGTTGTCAATCCCATCCATCATAGAAAGTAAGTTTTCTAGCTCCCTAACCACCTCCAACATTGAAGGTCGCACCTGTGGCTCATCCTGGCAACACCTGATGGCCAATGCCATGAACTTATCGATGCATTCAGTGGGGTAAGATCCCATGCGATTGTCTACAATTGGGAACATCTTACCAGACCGATAAGCAAAATTCACCTGGAATCAAAGAATAAATAACAAAAGCAAATTAATCCATGCACAAGACACATGATGCCTAGATTAAATTTTGGATTGTTCAATTGGCGGTAGGTCACCTCATCAATCGTGCAATAACCTAAATTGCATAGCCATCAAATAAAATGGCATTTTTCAATACTAAGGTGAGATCTTTAACATCATTAATTGATTAATATGATCTTCGATTTATAATAATTCTACAATGTATATCCATAGGAAGGGCATTACTGTAACTTGAAGGATGCAATCTTTAATGATCATATGCATTCAATGTCATGTCACGCTTGAACTATTTGGATTTGAAATATCTTGTAAGGTTGTTTCACACTACAGTGCCAATCCAAAGGCCAGATAAAGGAGGGTTTTAGTGTAAAAATTTTGCTACCCCTATCTAACAAATGTACGGGTAAATATATGAAAATGATAAAACAGAGGGATTATGCATGACAGTCAATAAAAGTGATGGTAAGTACCTCACGGACGATATTTTTACCACGTGATATCGGTTGCATCCCCGTCAAGAGCTCCAGAAATACAACTCCGAGGCTGTAGACATCACTCTTATCTGTCAGCTTATGAGTTAAGAAGTATTCTGGATCAAGGTATCCCTGCATTGAATATAATATAAGCGGGAAATTTGATTTCAATAGTGACCCTCTTAAAAAACAAAAACTAAAAAGAAATCAAAGATATTTAAAAAATAAATATTGCCAAAGTATCCAAATAATATAACTTGTGACTATAATTTGGATTATTTCAGCCATCAAATAATCTTTTAGCAGAGTCAGCCTCACCGGAGTGCCCTTTACAATGGTAGATACATGACCAGGTACAGTCCCTTCATCATCTGGAACTGGAGCAAGCTTTGAGAGTCCAAAATCAGCAACTTTAGCAGTAAACTTGGAGTCGAGAAGTATGTTGCTGGCTTTGATATCACGGTGGAATATTGGTGGGTTCGCTTCGGTGTGTAGGTATAGAATACCCTTGGCTGAACCCAATGCAATATGCAACCTCATAGCAAACCTTAGGCTTTCTTTAGATTTAGCTGTCATATCACAGTCATCATCTACTTAGAGATCAGGAAGAATGTCAAAAGATTAGAACAAAAAAACTATAAACAATTAGGAATAGTAGCATCTTGTAGGACCAGCAATGACAAAATTATACCCACAGCATCTCCTAACATGTAACACACTTGAATAATGATTTTCTGACACCCCCTCTGACACATGCTCCCATATGCCCCCTGATGTGGCATGTGTTAGAACCATAGATTCTTTTCCTTGGGATACACAACTGCACATATTTATGGGGATGTACAGTTGTGTATCCCGAGGGGGGAATCTAAGCTTCTAGCCCATGCCACGTCAGGGGGCATGTGTCAGAGGGGGCATCAGAAAATCACGACTCAATACACTTAGTCATTAATCCAGGCAATCAAAATGTTGGGTCAGCCATAAGATTGACCACAAAAAATAATAATAATAAATCCTAACCATCTGACAGAAAAAAAAAAAAAAAACATATTCTTAAAATAATCAAAGCCTTATCCCAATTGAGAACCTTAATGAGGCTGTAGTCTAATTGAAAACCATCAAGAAAAAAAAATGGACCATGGTCCAAAATCAACAGACTATGAAGTAAACTGCATTTTGGATTTATCAATCTGGATTGTCCAAATGTTAGAACACTATTTGACTGGCCAGAAACAAAAATTAAAATGTTCGGATGATTGTAATCATCCAAATATAAGCTCCACTTTGGCAGGATTAAAACCGTCCAATTTAGTGCTCAATGTTGCACTCCACAGATGGTTAGGACTGTCAGTTCAGTGGGATTCTTGGTCTGTGGACAATCCAAAGTCTTGACCAACATTTGGACAGTCTTGGTGACGGTTTTCTAGGAAACCTTATCTTCATTTTCAAGAGGGATGATCAACTTAAAGTATGGGCGCAGGTCAGGGACGGTACCCCCAATTAAGGTGCCCGAGCCAGGTATTGAATAAAATAACAGAGAAAAGAACCATGGAATGAATGTTAAAAAAAAGATACCAGAAAGCCAATCCTGCAGTGAGCCATTCAGCATGAACTCATAAATCAGCATCTGCACGAGGTTCAAAATTATATTATAATAAAAAAAAGCAACGAAAATGCTAACCTCTAAAAAACAATCAAAATTAAATACTGACCACTTTCCCGCTACTATTAGTAGGAAATGACATTATGTTTAATAACCGTTTGACAATTATTATAAATGTGAGTAACTTTAGAAACTATTAGCATTTAACAATTAACAAATGCAAGAGAATGCACCTGTTCCCCTTCTTCATCACAATATCCGACTAAAGAGACCAAGTTTCGGTGATGTAACCTTGACAGTAATTCAATTTCTGTCAAAAATTCTTTCTGACCCTGTAAGGATCCTTCTTGTGCACGTTTTATGGCCACAACAGTGCCATCAGCTAGGATGCCTTTATAGACTCTTCCATAGCCGCCTTGGCCAACTTGAAATGAGCTGTTAAAATTTTCTGTAGCCAATGCCATTTCTTTAAAAGTGAAATCTCTGACCCCGTCAATTTTGATTGAGAATTTTGATGCTGCAAGAATTTGAAGAAAGAAATTACACTCTTTTCCTTCGTAGAAGACAAGGTTAATTTATATTTGATTATGAAAACATCAGTCTTGAAAGGAACTTCTACTAACACAGATGTTTTCTTGAATTTGCCCGGTAGTATCTTCCACATCGTCTTGTGATAAGAATCACTGTTATTGCAGATATTGTAACTACGCAGGCAATTGTCACTAATACCAAACCGATCAAAGCACCTTTGCTTAGTCCCTGGCTCCGAGACTTGAGATTTACTGTAACAAAAAGAATCATGAACCATAATACCAATTTTCTAATAAAAGGGTGAATTGGATTAACAAGATAAATGGTCAAACTCCACTAAAGTTAGGAAAAATCAACTACTGAGATGAATATGAAGCCATCATTTGTAAAGAACATGAAATCCCTATGCCGCATGGGAAATACTAACTTTGTAGTAAATAAATTTATATATAAAACAAAAGCAGTTAATAATACGTGAATGGATAAACAATTATATATAATTTTTAATACTTAGTATAAGCCAAATGCAGCAGTTTAATGTAATATTTCGTAATTAAAAAATAAAAATAGAAACAATGTAGTTTAGTGTTATGACCTCGAAGGTTGCAAATCAATTGTTTTTCATTTTCTGCTTTTACTCTAGGTTAAGTAATATGGCAGTTTTGTTTTGGGCTATTATGTACATATATTATATGAATATGAGTATTTAAATGTGCAAGTCTGAGTCTCATATGCCTGCATCAGCATGTAAAACACTTTCATGAAATATTTCCATTTTCAAACCAAGCAAAATATATACTAGAATCAAAACTTAAAACCTCGAACCACATTGGAGCATGTTGGTCAACTTCATACAAGAACTTAAAGCTCTAGAAGTTTCAATCCCTCAGGTAAAGCAAGAGATATAGTGTGCATGCATAGTTTGAAGTAGATATGGTATTAAATACGTACCACTTGAATAAGGTCCCAAGAGAGTGAAGTTGAGTAGTTCATACGGTCCAAACAAGTCGCTACCGTGAAATGCCCATGTACTGAATATTCCATAAATCCGTTGAATCTCACTTGTATTAAATGTGTTTGAGTGATTATTAAACGAGGGGAAAATTTTCAAGTACATCCTTAGCCTAGGACCTTGTTCCCAGATAAATGAATCAATGGATAGTTGATAAAGTTCCAAGTTGAGAGACTTAGTTAGGTACTCATTGAATAACTGCTCGTATGGAAGAAAGTATGAGAAGCTAGGACTTTTCAGCCGATATCCAACTCTAAGAGGTACGGCACAAAAGCATGGTGCAGGAGAAGTTGGGACATATTCAAAGAAATTTTCTGTCGGGCATGATTGGATAAAACAAACAGTTGTGGAGTTGGTTGAGCTTCCAGGTATATCGTTGTCTCCGGCCTCAGATCCACAGAATTGGACTAGGTTGTTGTTTGCATTGTTGCACAACGGATTTCCCTGAAGCCTAAACAAGCAGGGTATTGAAGGTAAATTAAAACAGTTACAACAGAAATAGCTAAAAGGACTTAGAATTTGAAATATAATTTCTTAAAGGTAATGCGCCATCATTAGAAAACAATCAGATTTATTTCAAGAGGGCACATGCTGGATGTTTTGGAGCTGAAAAGCTCAGCCTAATATACAAAGTAAAATGTGCATACAGTTTCACTATGGCTATATATGTAAATGACAAGAAAATGGGAGGGTAAGTGACTGAAGAATTTAATGAACATAGTAGGTTGCAGTGCAATCATTGGGCTGAAGATGAACTGGAGACCATTGGGCTCGTGGCTGGCTATTGCACAAGGTATGGTGTTGACTCTTGTCAAATCTAAGTTCATGCAGCTTGGGCCTCCACTTGCATGATAGCAGCACCATGAGATGATGAAATATTAGAACAATAAAACTACCTAAAATACAATGAGATTTCTCATCTAACAAATGAGCATCACGTGGGTGAAATGGAAGCATCAAGAACGACTAAAGAAAGGAGTGAACTAATGTTATTACATAAATGCAATAGAAGCATACCTTATGGTGACATTTGTGGGAGGATTAATATCACCCAAAATGCTCGAAAGTGAATTGTTCCGCAAATCCCTGAATAAAGTGCATGAAGGAAAAAAAGATTAGCAAAAGTATTCATATCAACTTCACATAGAGGTAACAAAGAAAGTCCATTCAGAGAACTGATGCTATTTGATCTTGGGAATAAGTAAATCAGAACAACGGGACCTTTCACATGGGTTCTAGAATTATTCTAAATAGGGAGAAACATATAATTTAGTGTAGATGGGAAAGACAGTGTTCTGCTTTCAGTTGTTACAGTGAGAGTCTTGCAGCTACACTGAAGATCTTATTCTGCCAAATGGCAGAAGGAACAGAACCACCCAACCGATTGTTCTCGAGTGACCTGTAATTTAAAAAGAAAAAAAAAACATAATCATATCAGGTACATATACATTACACAATTAACAACATTATTCCATTAACTTGATCTAAACATACATTTATAACAATCTCTATGAAATAGCCAACACGTAGAATTTTAAAGATTCCAGTAATCTGAAAATATTACCATAAACCCCTAAAATCGATAGATGAAGAAAAAATAAGGAAAAGAAGAAAGATCCTCACAATCTCTGGAGCTTAGGAAGTTTTGAGAAATTAACTGGGATAGATCCATTAAGTTGGTTGTCGGACAGGTCACTGCATAAGAGATTTATTGACATAATAAATTTCAAAATCACATTCAAGTCATGTAGATCAGTGATATCAAAATTTTAATTCAATTCCAGAAAACTTTGGGTACTTGTAAAGGTGCAGAAGGTTCCTTGAAGATCAAAAAATTGAAAGACTTTTTTTTTTCCATGATAAATGAATGCTTTAGAAAGACCACATTTGTCTATTTTCTTACATAGTGGTAACATTTTCAGATAGCTTATTTGATGGTATGGTTCCAGTCAGCTGATTCCAGCTAAGATCTCTGTAACAGAATCCAAGTAACCAGTTAGATATTATAGCTATTAACCCAAAAAAAAGAAAAAATAGAATTGATTCACTTAAGTAATTAAAATGAAAAGAATTGTTGCTTCAAAAGGTGACATTAGTCCCTTGAATTATTGGGGAAGCGAACTTACAAATAATGAAGGCTTGGGATCCTACTTAAATCAGGAATGGCTCCCTGTAAGCTGCAGTTCCTAAGACTTCTGTAATTCAAGCAAAACAATATTGTAAACATTCTTAACAAAAAGATTACCATAACACATTTGAAAGTGCAAGTGTGTACAAGTATTAATCTCTGTAAAGAATTTGAAGTATTTAATAGGAAAATGAAAGAACAGCAATAACATGATCAGTTTATAACAGAAGTATATTGTTGAGGAATGTATGTATGTGATGTAGGACCTAAGTGTTGGAGAAAATTTGGATAAAATAAATTATTTGCAAAGAAATATAGTGGCACTATCTAAAATCATCGTTGAAGCCTTATCCCAAATGTTTTGGTTGGCTGAACAGATCATCTTCCTCCATTCCATCATGTCCAGGGCCATGTCTTCTGCTATGAAAGTGTGTCCATACCCATTTTCATTATCCCAATCCAAATTCTTTTTGGTCTTCCTCTGGCCATTTTAAAACCTTTAACTTCCATATTCCTTCTAATTGGATCTATAATTGGCCTTCATTGAACGTGCCCAACCCATCTCAATCGACTCTCTTAGTTTATCGCCTATTGGAACTACTTCCACATATTCTCAAATGCGTCCATTTCTAGTTTTATCTTTCGCGGTTTTTCCCCTAATCCATCTCACCATCTTCATCTCTATTACAGCAATCTATTAACATGATGTTTTTTGACCGCTCCACGTTCAGCTCCATTCAATTGAAACAAGGTGATCCTTTATCCCCGTTTTTGTTCCTCATTGTGGCTGAGGCTTTGAGAAAACTCTTCAAGAGAGTTGTTGATATAAGAAAATTATCGGGCTTCAGAGTAAATAATGAATGACCATTGATTTCTCACCTCCAATTTGCGGATGACACCTTGGTGTTTTTGGATCATTCAAAAGACCAAGTGAGAATCCTGCGAGTTTTACTTGATTGTTTTGAGGCCGTTTCAAGTTTGCATATAAACTTGCAGAAAAGTAAGATGTTTGGGGTGGGAATTGTCTTTGATCTCCCAGTGTTGGTGGCTTCTTTGGGTTGTTCTTGCGGCACCCTTCCTTCTTATTTGGGATTACCCCTTGGGGCTCCGTATAGTAGCAAGAGAATTTGGGAAGGAGTAGTGGAGAGATTGGAAAAGAAGCTAAGCACTTGGAAGGCAAAATACCTCTCTAAAGGAGGGAAAGTTACTTTGATTAAAAGCACTTTGACCAGTATTCCAATCTATTTCTTATCCCTTTTTTCTTTGCCAAAATCTGTGGAGATTAAATGGAACATTTAATGATTTTTTTTTGTGGAATGATAAGAATGGAGGAAAGAAGTACCATTTGTTTAATTGGAAGATGATTTGTACCTCAAAGAAAAATGGAGGTTTGGGTATTAGAAGTTTAAGGCTAACTAATCTTTTGGGAAAGTGGTTGTGGACCTTTGGGGAGGAGAGAAGTAGTCTTTGAAGGAGAGTAGTTCAGACAAAGTATGGGGAGAAGATGTTTGGGTGATATAGTGGCGAGGCCTCGGGTACGTATGGGTGTAGTGCGTGGAAATGGATCCTTAAGGTATTCAAGCATGTTGATAGAGGGATCACTTATAGAGTGGGTTTAGGGAACAAAATCAGGATTTGGGACGCTACATGGTGCAGGAATTCGACTTTGTCAACTCAATAACCTTCTTTGTATGCTTGTTCTCTAAAAAAGAATTGCTCGATACAATATTGTCTAATTTGCAATGGTATCATTACTTCTTGGGACCTAGGTTTCATAAGGAATTTCAATGATTTGGAGATAACTAAGGTAACATATTTTCTAGATCTCCTAAATTTTGTCCAATTCAGGGACAACGATCACGACGTGAGGGAATGGATCTTAACAAAGGATAAGAGATTCATACTTCGTTCTTTTTACAATTCCTTGCTTCCTATGTTTTCTAACTCTTTCTTGGAATCTATCATTTGGTATGCTCTTGTCCCTTCCAAGGTTTCTTTCTTTGTTTGGTTAGCTTCCTTAGGGAGGATTCTCACCTTGGATAATTTGATAATTCGTAGATGGATTACTCCAAACTGTTGTTCCCTTTGCATGAGGGATGGGGAGTCTATGAATCACACCCTAAATTCTGCTGATACCAACTGTCACGGCCCTATTCTTTCGAAGCGGGGTCGTGCGGCGCAAGGGGGTCAAATCCACTTGCAAGCCTGTAAAATGATCGTACACCACACACACGTAGCTAGCAAACAAGTAAACGAGGCAACACGAGGCAAAGCCCGGAGGCAACTTTGTTGATATAATATTAAATTACACGGTGCAACGCGTTACAAAAGCAATAGATGCGTTACAAGCAAATGATGATCCTATGACACGCGGGACTTCCACGGAGCTGGGCTTCAAGGCTTCAACAACGTGGGTGTAGGCCGGGGATTGGGATAGCACTGACACCCTTCCTACAAAGTGTATGCTAAGTCTTTACTAGATTTCCAGAAGGGAACATCAAAAGTAGAGGCCGGTCATACTCCCTTATTACTAAAATGTCACTAAGCTAACAAGGATGCCCTGGCACGGGGCTGACATGTACCCTAAGCTAACAGATATGCCCTGGTACGGGGGCTGACATGGCTTCATAACAAGCCTTACATAGTATTACATGGGTGCTCCCGGGTGACTCCGGGGCGAGACACACCTAAACTCTAGGTGTCAGAGTACAAGCCTTCAGTGACCGCATTAAATTGTTGCTAGGGTGGTTCATGATGGGATAGGAGATGGTTTTGCAAGAATTTTGAGACTTAAATGAAGTATTTATCTTGTATTGAGATTATTATTTTCCAAATCTATACCAGTTTCTTATTATTTTCTTAGATTCTTGTACATCTTGTTTGAGTTCTCTTTGGAATGTTCATCCATATCCTTGACTATTTTCTTCTACCGAATAATATAGCAATCCCTTTTATTGATAAAAAAATTTAAGTTATCAAAAGGAAAATACTCATACTTCAACTGTAAAACTCTTGTATTATGAGAAATAATAGTAATCAACACAGCTCTCAATCCCTATTTCCCTTTCTTCTTTCTCCTCTTTCTGGCTTTCTTATTCTTCATCCTACCTACCGTAGCCTACAATTTAGTATTAAGGCCAACCTGTCTCTCATCAAAGAAGGAGATGCTGATATCATCTTGATCTACAATTAATGTTAACTGGTACACTATTGAGAATCAAGTACTGCTGGTGTTAGCACTCTCTTTTGGCAGCAACGCATTTTATACCCCTTAGGATGTGTTGATTTTCAAACTGCTATTTCTAAATTCTCTATGTTCAGTCCTCTAAAAAATACTTAAGTCAAGATACGGTTAAGAGTAATACTTAATCCTCTATTGAATTAAAAATGATTGCAAAGCTGCATAGTTTGACAATTTTGCACCTACAATTTCACCAGGTTTGACATGTTTTCATAAGAAGCTGGAATTGCATTCCCATCGAAGTGGTTGTTATCAAGTTGACTGCAAAAAGAGAGGGACGTAAGAAAAATATGGAAATTGTAACTTCAAAATACAGATATACTTTCAATAACAAGAACATCAGATGAGTCAAATATGGATATGCAAGTTCATACTTTGCAATCAATGAAATATAGCAGCCAAAACAATAATAGTTTGCAAATACAAGCGTTAGGAATCTAGGATCTTTAGGATCAAAGCCAATGCATCTTTCAACATCACATGGCAAGCTTATATGTGATAGATAAACATACTCTACAGAAACTACCTTCTAGTTATGGACAAATGAAAACATATGGAACTATTAAAATTGAAAAGTAGAGGGATTAAGGAAAGAAAGCAAACGTATGCACGAAATCAGCATTGTTCAATACTTCACATTCACGAAATACGAGCAATTGCATGTACTACATATGGTGAAGCATTTCCACTGCTTCATCTCAAAGAAATATTCTTATTGATTCTGAAATCAGGTGATCATCGTGACCAAGGCAAGGTTTAAATCTCGTTCCAAAGCAATGTTTCGGTCAGGGGAAAAAATGAAATGATCTTGACTGAAACATTCTGAGACATTCCCAAAACATTCAATGTTTCAGGATCAGTGTTTCATTCTGGTCTCTGCCAAAACCGGAATCTTCCACCAAGATGTTCCAAAACAGCATGCAATTTTGAACCATGCTTGTGACAATTGACAAAGAGGCCCAGATCTCCATAAAGTGTTAACGAGAAGTCATTAATTAGTCATCCCAAAATTGACAGATTAAAAAAGAGTAATTTGTACCAATTAACAACACTTAGTACCATAATTGATGAGCGTTTAGGTAACTAGAAGCATTACTTCCAACATGGGTCTTTGAAAATGAGAATTATGAGTAAGAAGAACATAACAAAAATATCTTCAAAGACATAAAATGAATGATTTTCTAAAGAATGCTTTATTTATTGGTAATCAAAAATATCTGGGCGTGGGAAATAAACGAAATGATACTATCATTTGAAAAGCAAATAAGTAAAACATGTATCAATAAGAAACAGAAATCAAGCGAATTAAGTGAAATAGTCAACCGCAAAATCAGAGTAGGACGAACATACAGTATGGTCAATGTAGAAATTTCAGAGAACGCTGGTGGAAGATTCCCTGAAAATTTGTTATTGTCCAAAAGCCTGTGCACATTCATGTCAGTAACAACAAAAAGCATGAACACAGTAAAACCTACAGACTCAGTAACCACCTATCAAAATTCTAACAGTGTAGATTTTCCTAGGGTCAGCACACTATGATCAACTGAAACAAGGAACTGATAGTAAAACAGAAATAAGAACAGGAGCAACTGTAACTTACATGTGAAGAAGCTTGGGTAATTTGGAAAGCTCAGGTGGAATTTGGCCACTAATTGAGTTATTGTTCAAGTGACTGCAAAAATTGCGCACGCACATATAATGAATGGAAGATAACTAAACTCCTTGATTGCTAAAAGAAATATCGACAAAATGCCACTCACAGATGTTCAATGCTGGTCAAATTTACAAATGATTTTGGTATTGATCCTGATATTTGGTTCTCGTCTACTTGGAGTCTCTGTAAATTATGAAGATAGCCAATCTCATCTGGTAATGAACCTGAGAAATCGTTTCCATTTAAGAGCCTGTGTAGACAGAATAGAAAATAG
This sequence comes from Akebia trifoliata, assembly GCF_017979445.1. Taxonomy (NCBI): domain Eukaryota; kingdom Viridiplantae; phylum Streptophyta; class Magnoliopsida; order Ranunculales; family Lardizabalaceae; genus Akebia; species Akebia trifoliata. The sequence goes on along the minus strand of NC_141389.1, from coordinate 29,283,656 downwards.
AAGGTCAATCAAGATAAATAAGTTCAAGCTACACATTTGTAATAAGTGAAAAATGGATGGATAATCCTTCAAGGAATCAATGAAAAATAATATAGATGAAAAGTCAGTTTTTCAAATAATAGCACATCCACACTAATATAAAAGCCTGAAGCTGTAGAAAGGTCCATGCTGATAATCCCCCACTGAGGATTGACATAGCCATGAAGTTGTTTCAGGGTGGACGAGTATGAAAAGTGATGTCTGCTGAGAATGTTAGAGATGGGAAGTAGGAAAATAGAATTGATGATAACTGGTACTGCACGACGAAGGAGAGAATTAGTCAATGAACAACTCAGTGGCAGCAATCTTGGAGAAGGCTACCAACAACTATATAAAATGTTGTATTTCAGTAGAATTCTGGGTGTTTCTTATTCGGCTCACAAAGAGAAGGGTGAAAGCCTTGTCATAGCAATTGGAAAAAAAAAATGAATTAAACAAAGAGCAATAGACAGAGATGAATTGAACACATAATTCCAGACAGCTAAGTGAGCTCAAAAACTTAAACATGAGATGAAGGTGACAGTAGGAGGGATGGGATAACAGCATCTCAAGTAAACAGTGATGTTAAGAATTCTATCTGGGAATGTGGGGCAATTGGGGAGATAAAAACATGAAAACTGTTGTGGGGACCTTAGTTAAAGAATGGAAGGTGGATTTCTTATTCTTAAATGCAAAAAAAGTCAATCCTTGGATAACAAAATTGGGGGGGGGGGGGGGGGGGGGGGTGTCTTGCTGAAAATGAGGTTTTGGGTGGTCGGGCTGTTTTGGTGACAATAACTGCACGTTTGAAAATATTTGTCTCGAGGTTCCTTCATGGTGAAGTGTGAAAAGAAATTAATTCCACAAGATCGAGAGTGCACTTTCTGTATGGAACCATTTCATTGTGCTGGTTTCCCCTTTGAGAATCCCTTAGTTTATAATAGTCAGCTTCTAGGAAAGTTTTAAAACAAAAAATAAAAAAAGTGGAATGAAGTCAATAATATATGTACTAGTTTAAGTTCGTCGGTTGCCTTTTCTACTTTCTTTTTCCTTGTTTACAAATGTGATCTGATAGGAAGACTAATCATCAATAAGGCCAGCAACAGATGGATCTCTCTTAAAAAAACATCCAACACAAGGAAAAAAGAGGAACTGAATGGAATGTAATTGTTAAATTTCAGTGTGTCAAGGTACCAAGTCAAATACTGCTGGTTATGTCTTCTATTCTTGTATGTGGAGGGTTGTCGTGGATTCAACCCGGATCTTTTGAGATCCGTTAACGACCCGTTTCGCCCCGGGCAAAATATTGGGCCCATTTGGTTTGGTTTTGGATCCGACCCGTTTAACCTCTTTGTAACCCTAAGTATATAAAGGGTAAGAGATGAAACCCTAAAGGGGGAGAGAAATATACGAAAGACAGAGAGAAATTGTAACCGTGTTCTTCTTTGGTTAATATAGTGAAATCGCCGTTTCGCCCATGGACGTAGGTCGATTCTTTGACCGAACCACGTATATTTTGTGTCGTGTGAGATTCTTGTGTTCTTGCTTGATTTATACTTCGGATCATAGGGTTTAGTCTAACAAATACTAATACCAGTGAGATGTGAAAGGTCACTTCATATTCCCAACTCTCTTGAACTAAAGGATTACTGACACTTTCCTAACCATGCTGACCATATCCCTGATAGAAACTAGTGAGGTACTTAGTAAGAAGTTTGGTGGTAATATAAGCTAATAACATGCCGTCTCTACGGAAACCTAGAGGATAAAACTATCCTAGATCCATCTTAGCAGCAATATCAATACTATTCTTGCTGAAGTGTTTCGATTCCACATGACTAAATCTAATAGCAAGTAATACAAAAAATTGTAAATCATTTATTATGGGAAGTGATCGTGTGTCTATTCCTTCATTTCTATGTAGGTCCCTTCGACCTTGAAAGTGGTTGAATCTTCTTCTTTCAAGGATCTTGAAGTACGTGGACGGGGATTATATCAATTATTGGGGACAACAGAGATGTGTATATGTGAAAATTCATATTTTAGCAATATATGTGAACACTAGATCTGGTCTAAAATAGAAAAGGTTCAACTTACAAGAGCCTCAAAGGTACAATATTTCCGATCTCCTTTGGTATCCTACCAGTTATTCCGTTCCACATAAAATCTCTTCAGAAAATAAAGAGAAGGAATTAGCATCACAGAAAGATCAAATTCAGATGTTTAATGAGAAAGTACAACAGATACCTTTTCCATATAAGATGGATATCTATATGCTCAATCCTATTAGTTCCTTTTCTTTGCAAAGTTCTTTATTTGTTAAAATATGTTAATACTCACAACACTTTGATATTGGACAATTGGCCAAGCTCAGGAGCTAAACTTCCAGAAAGATTCTTATTTAGCAGCTTCCTACACCAAGCAAGAAATTACTGTGTCATTATAAATTTAACATAATGACATATGTTCAAACTCAAAAAAAGTTACAAACGTGTTACAGATAGTATTATAGTAGAAGTAATGGTGACTCTAGTTAAGCAACAGAGAGAAGGGTTAACACTTTCAAATAGTTTTATCACAATGGCGTCACATTCTGTGAAAAGTAGTTCACCGGGAAGGATAAAGAGGCAATCCAAATGCTTCAGGACAATCAGCAGTTTTAAAGGGCTTCAAACCCCTGGTCAAACATGATATGGTCACAATGACGTGTGAAGTCTGAGGATAAATTGGGAGATGTGTTCACCAAAGTTTTAGATTGTAGTTGCTTTCAGGAGATTTGTTCCAAGCTAGGCAAAGGTAACAGTTATGCTTCAGTTTGAGGGGGAGTTTTGAGATACGTGTATATGCTGCAGCATATTATAGTCATTTTGACCAATTACAAACATATTCTAAGGGAGGTCAACCATTCTATTTGACTAATGTCTTTTCTTTTCTCCACTCTCTTATTCTCCTCTCTTCTTTATTCTTTTCGTTTTTCTTTCTAGGGCTGCTAGTAACATTATTGATCATAAAAAAAATGGACCCATTGATAAAAAAATTCACATGAGTGATATTGCTCTGAGATTCATCGAGAATAGAACCTAGGTTATGCTGAAAATTTCCACAAGAGGTTTTGGTTAAATCAGAAGGCCACTTTTTGCTATAAGTTCTGCTAGATGTTTTCATGCAGGATATTGAACTAAAACCTCTTCAATTATTCAGTTACATAAGCCAATACAATTAAATTGCAGACAATTCATTTACAATAAATTGAACGGGATAACGCAACGATGTAAAATTCTGACTTTCTTTTTTTTTATTGTCTATGCCTTACTTTTCTTCTTTTTCTTTTTTCATTTTTTCTTCTGAAATCTAAATCTCTTCAGAACCACTTTTGAAAGAAAGAAAAAAAATATCATTCTTTTAGCACTAACTTGGAGGACTAATCCTTTACAAGACTGCAGTCTCAAAAAAATTACATTAAGCGTAAAGAAGAAAAAGGTAACAGAGTTCAGAATACGTACAATTCTTGTACATGCATGTATCCATCAGCCCAAACCCCATCGAAGCACAAGACTCCTGTCCAATTTGATGTACATGGATCCCCCTTCTTCCAGTTATTAAGATACTTCATAGGATCAACTAAACTTTCCTTTATAGCTCGCAATGCAGTTACTGCACACAAAAAAAAGACAGATCATTTAATGTCATGACTAACCTTAGCAATGGAGTTCTTTTTTAAAATTTTCTTTCTTTCATGTTGACTATTTTCATACTTGCACTACCATGAATCAGGAATGCACTATTTAAATGGTAAACAATTTCCACAATCATTATCTATTCAAGCATGTTTGATAAACCACCACAACTCATTTGCATTCTCAGTCCAAGCCAGAGTGATTCCATATAAAGCATGAAAGGATAACTCTATATGTACACCACATCCATTCTAGCTATGAAATAAAACTTTCAAGGATTACTACATAAGATTATTTACTAATGCCTCAAAGCTTGCCCTTCTAGTACTCAAATGTTCCCAAAAGAACGCACAAAATAACAAAGCATCAAGTCACCAAAAAATCATTTCAGTGTAGGACTCTGGATTCTATTAGGAAACAATAACTAAGAAATATAGCCAAATGAAGGTTCTCATACCAAAAAAAAGAGGCAAAATGAGCAATAATGGCATGCCCTTAAATGATTATCAAACACAAAAGTTTAGTAAATCAAACTATTGGACTCCAAATTGCTTTCGTATAATCAAAATAAAGCTGATTCGGGGAGACAATTAAAAAGGAATGTGTCAAACTCATAAAACTGCTTCACAATCTTCAAAAATGAAAAAGATAATAATAATAATAAAAAACAAAAAATAGGAAATAATGGAATAAATATTAGAGTAGTGAGAGGCTAGAATTTCTCTCTCTCTGATGCCAAACTTACCCAACCCTCTTCCAGGCTTGGGTCCTGCAATGCAGTGTATAAAGCGCCACACTAGCAGAGTTGATAAGTGGAAATAACACATCACCAAGATATTGTACTCTAAATGCATGCCATGGGGATTTGGATCAGATACAACTGACCTGGTAAGGGAAAGTGTTGTGCTACGTGCAGCAATTATGATGAATAGTACGAAAAGAGAAAAACAAGGAAGAAATAAAAACACACAGATTTAACGTAGTTTGGCGTTGTGCCTACATCCACGTGTTCCACTCAATATGAGCCACATACTACAACAAAAAGTTAACCTTTTAGTCCATCTTTGTGTTTAACTTAACGTGGAAGTTCTTAAAAATGGGACTTAGCTCAGAATTTGTCCATGAGGAAATCCAAGCCAAACTACTAGTCAATTTTCCAATTCATCATCACCATCAAATTGGAAAAAAAATAATCTCGTTCAAGTCAAAATCAAGACCGACTGAACCAACAAATTGCAGCCCGAGACCTATTTACAATTTGTAAATCTAGTTAATGGGTTATGGACGATCCTGGTGAAATCAAGTCAATAAGGCACACTTGTAAGTTGTAACTGAAACACCACAGCACAACAATCACTCAAATTATTTCCTTAAACTGAATTGATGAAAACCATATACACCAAGTGCAAACCTAAGGTGCTCTTGGTGGGTTGTTAACATATGTCCCCTGTATGGGGGAGATTGGTTTCAATCCCATCTTCGCATCTGGCCTTCCGGTCCAGCCCAAAAGGTGTAATCTACAAAATACACATGCACCACGTTCAGAGCTCCCCTCCTCTTTCTTGACAGGGTCAAATGAATTTCAGATTATATTAACATACATCTCGAAACAAGTCTATATTTCAGATTATATGAAGTTTGAAATAAAGATGTATCCTAAGGTAATTAGAATCCATTAGCATTGAGAATCTGAATTCTGTTCACCGGAATCAACAAAGTGGGCAAAAAAGAGATGTGAACTCAAGAAGATTAGAACACAATTTGCCTCCTCAAAAGTTACCAAACGATCTTCAGGCGGCAATTTTCAAGAATCTTTACAATATAGAGGTAATAGATAGCCTTACTAATAGAATAAGGCAGAGACACATTAGTATGAAATTAATATATTCTGAACATCAAGCAGCACTTCAAGAGTAATGACATCGAAGTTTAAGAGGATTTACCTTCCGATGGATCGGTAATTTGTGCTGCAGCAAGAAGAGTGAAGCAAACGAACAAGACATCCAAAATGTAGCCCAAAGTGCTAACTTTCATTCGGAACATCTTTAGACCTTGTGAATCAGATATTACATAATTCAATGCCGTAAGTCACGCCGAAACTCAATTTCAAAACAACAAAAAATCATAAAAATAGCATTTAATTCTCAAAAAAATCTTTCCTTTAGAGATCGAACACCACCACATACACTAAAAACTGACAAATTTCGAGAATTCTTACTTGAAACCACTAAAAATTACATCAAGCTCAAACATTTATAGAGATCAACCACTATGAACAACTCATAACAGTTCGTACACTTTGTATATGAACACCTAGGATACCAACACGACTCATTCATGAATTCTTACTTCGGGAACCCCCAAAAAACCGTAGAAATGAATCGATTCTCGAACATAAACTATCAAATGCGACAAAATTACTTCACAAAGAATGTAAGAGTCTAACAAAAACGAGAAATTCTTACTTCAGTTTAGACAAAGTTTGCATAAATTTCAATCCATCGCTTGAGTGCAGAACTTTAGACCCAGATTCAGAGCTTGAAACCCTAGAAACGAAACCAAGTAGTCTATGCGAAGCAGAAGGTCTCTTTAATACATAATTACAGAAGCGATAAAAATCGTACATTTTTCCATGAGAAAACGATGTCTGCGACAACGTTGTCTTCATGTTTGGCTTTATTTTAAGTGGCGTTGTGACGACTAACAAATCAATCGATAAGCAGATTATTTATTTTTTAAGGTTTTTCTTTGACAGATCTGGCTCTTGGTCTCCGCCACTGGACATTAAAATAGCTTTGTCGATTACCAGTGAGACGATCGTCATTCGTCACATAAGTTGACGTTTTATATTTGAATGATGATTTTCTAACTAGGAAGTCATAACTTGGTCAATACTCGGCTGACGTGTTACGTACAGAGAACCATAGATCTGTTTCCTCGGGATATCTATGTAAATCGCTATAAAATATTGATAGGAAACAGATCTACGGTTTTGTGTCCGTGACACGTCAGCCGAGTTAAGACTTTCTAGTTCGTACATCAGCACTCTTTATATTTTCACCTAGTAAAATCCTAGGAGGACTTTGTTTTTTACTGTGCTTCACACTGCATTTTATGGTAGTAATAGATTGTTTCCTCGAGATGCGTGGAAAGCATCTATGGTTATGTGAGTACTTCCACGTCAGTACAGTGTGAAATGCAGTAAAAAATGAAGTCCTCTTGCATGACTGTGTGCCAACTTGCGCTATTAGAGCAGTTAAAACGGTTCAACTGGACGTTTGTGGCTTATCGCGTCCAACTTTGATGCAAACTCTTCTCGTACAAAATTATGTGAAGCGAGCATATTGCGACACGTAGTCAGAGACTAAATTTGTTGTATTTTCGAATTCTAAAGGTTGATGTCTAACGCTAATGAAACTTCTTAGGTCCCATCAACATTACAGTAGGATTTTGATTTATTTTATTTTATTTTTAGGAGAGTGATGAGAATCAATCCATAAATGTTCAATTTGGGCCTCCCTTAAAAAAGGGTGAGGTCTTGAGTTCAAACCTCTCGTTGGTCACTCATAGGGATTTATCCCGACATGCCTACTATGTGGGTGTTGCATATACTTGAGGGATTTAGGCAAGATATGATGTTCTAAGAGGTCAGTTGCTCATTTCTTACTAGTCGGGCCTATGTCTTCAGACATCCAGTCATAAAAAAAATGTATTATTAATTTTTAATTACTTAATTATAAAATCCATGCATATATCTCTTTTTTTTTTATTTTAGAAAAACACTTTCCTTACTAAGTTAGTAAGGAAATTTCCTAACCACATCACCTTGTGGCATCGAAAAATATGATTAGATGCAATGGGATTGTCGAGGATAAAATTCTAAAAACTTTGAAAAAAAAAATATTTTACCGTTTAATATAAATTTTAAATTTGGGAGTACGATGGCCATCAATTTTCAAGAGCTTGGATCAAGTCCCAAAAAACAATATTGATTTAAAAAAATAAATAAAGACCAAGTTTTTTTATGAAGTATATAGGTTGTGATGCAGTATTGCTAGGGTTGTCAACGGATGGGTATCCGATAACATCCGATCCGATAAAAAAATCTTATAAAATACCATCATTCTCAATCTGTAAAAAAAAAAAAAATTCAATTTTCAATTTTTTTTTAATCTTCCAACTATTTCAGTCTTAAAATCACATAAAATGGGGTTTTATTGTGTGTGTGTGTGTGTGAGAGAGAGAGAGAGAGAGTATCTTCGGAAGCTCATCGGTCGGAGAAGACGATGGTGGAACTCATACAGTAAAAAAAATATAAGATTTTACCGAGAGAGAGAGAGAGAATGTATATCTAGATGCTCGCCGGTCAGAGAAGATGATGAGTATGAAACTCGCACAATCGAAACCCACTCTCACCAATCTTTAATGGTTGCTGGTTCTTGCGTATTGAGACTTGAGAGAAGATAAAGGTGTAAGTTATATTTTGTTGTATAACATGAATACATAATATATATATATATATATCGGAGCAGATATTATTGAATCAGATTTCGCAACATTCGAATTCGTATCCAAAACTCATTCGAATTTTAAAATAACATCTGAATCTGAATTCAATATCCGAAAATTTTGGATAATATTCAATTTTTTGAATTCGAATTCAAATTCGGATTCGGATTTAGGCTATCCATTGACACCCCTACGGTATTGCCAGTTTAGTAATCTATGTGGATCCAACGACCCTTAGTAAATACTGCAATAATAAAATAAAAAAATTATCTTGTAGTACATCAATTGGACCAGCTAATTCTATGAGAGATGTTTAGATCAACATATGCACAAGGAATCAACTTTATTGGTGACTTATATATTAACTATTTGGAATAATAAATTGATGTGGACACTAGTGGAATTTTCATGCGAGTGTAGTTCAATGACAAGTCTATTTATTGACTTTTTAATCTGTAAAAAAAAAATACCATCATTCTCAATCTGTAAAAAATAATAATAATAATAATAAATTTTCTTTTTTTTTTTAATCTTCAAACTATTTCAGTCTTAAAATCAAATAAAATGGGGTTTTATTGTGTGTGTGTGTGTGAGAGAGAGTATCTTTGAAAGCTCATCAGTCGGAGAAGACGATGACGATGGTGGAGCTCGTACAGTAAAAAAAATATAGGATTTTATCGAGAGAGAGCAATAGAGAGAGAGAGAGAGAGAGAAAAAATGTGTACTTGGATGCTCGCCGGTCGGAAAAGACGGTGAGTATGGAACTCGCACAATTGAAATCCACTCTCACCAATCTTTAATGGGGTGCTGGTTCTTGCATGTTGAGACTTGAAAGAAGATAAAGGTGCAAGTTATATTTTGTTGTATAACATGAATACATGGCACTTTATATATACATATATAATTTTTTGTTGTAAAACATGAATACATAATATATATATATATATATATATATATATATATAATCGAAGCGGATATTATCGAATCGGATTTCGCAACATTCGAATTCATATCCGAAACTCATTCGAATTTTAAAATAACATCTGAATCCGAATTCGATATCCAAAAATTTTGGATAATATTCATTTTTTAAATTCGAATTCGAATTTGGATTCGGATTTCGGCTATCGATTGACACCCCTACGGTATTGCCAGTTTAGTAATCCGTGTGGATCCAACGACCCTTAGTAAATACTGCAATAAAAAAAAATTGCCTTGTAGTACATCAATTGAACCCGCTAATCCTATGAGAGACGTTTAGATCGACATATGCATAAGGAATCAACTTTATTGGTGACTTATATATTAACTATTTGGAATAATAAATTTATGTGGACACTAGTGGAATTTTCATCCGAGTGTAGTCCAATGACAAGTCTGTTTATTGACTTTTTAATCTGTAAAAAAAAAATACCATCATTCTCAATCTGTAAAAAATAAAAAAATAAAAAAATAAAATCAATTTTCATTTTTTTTTTAATCTTTCAACTATTTCAGTCTTAAAATCAGATAAAATGGGGTTTTATCGTGTGTGTGTGTGAGAGAGAGAGAGAGAGAAAGAATACCTTTGGGAGCTCGTCGGTCGGAGAAGACGATGGTGGAGCTCGTACAGTAAAAAATATATAGGATTTTACCGAGAGAGAATGTGTACCTAGATGCTCGTTGGCAGGAGAAGACGATGAGTATGAAACTCGCACAATCGAAATCCACTCTCACCAATCTTTAATGACTGCTGGTTCTTGCATGTTGAGACTTGAGAGAAGATAAATGTGTAAGTTATATTTTATTATATAACATGAATACACGGCACTTTATACAAACATATATAAACTTTTGTTGTAAAACATGAATACATAATATATATATATTATATCAGAGGGGATATTATCGAATCGGATTTCGCAACATCCAAATTCGTTTTCGAAATTCATTCAAATTTTTAAATAACATTTGAATCCAAAATTTTTGGATAATATCTGATTTTTTGAATTTGAATTCAAATTCGGATTCGGATTTTGGCTATTCATTGACACCCCTACGGTTTTGCCAATTTAGTAATCCGTGTGGATCCAACGACTCTTAGTAAATATGCAATAAAAAAAAATTGTCCTGTAGTATACTCAATTGTGCCCGCTTACCCTACGAGAGACCTTTTGGTCGACCTATGCACAAGATATCGACTTTATTGGTGACTTATACATTAACTATTTGGAATAATAAATTGACGTGGACACTAGTGAAAATGTAATGCGAGTGTGGTCCAAGGACAAGTCTATTTATTGACTTTTTAATTAATTATAAATAGAAAAGAGTAATAAAATTTTAAAAGTTACAAAAACAAGGTTAAAACGTTGAACTGTCCAGCGTTTTAGACTTTCCTAAGAGGTCATGGCATTATAGAAAAACTCTTTCCTTACTAACCTAGTAATATTTCAAATCTTACTAAGGAACGTTGAATTCAAATCGATTACCAATTAAATTAGATATCCAATACTGCATCCCTATATATTTCATGGAAAAACTCATATACAGCCAAAAAAAAATTGAGAATTTTTTTTTTTGGGGGTGGTTGATTTAAGATTTTAAAAATTAACGGTTATTAAACTCCAAAATTTAAATTTGAAATTTAATGATAAAAAATAATATTTTTTTAAAGTTTATAAAATTTTGTCCTCAACATCTTTGTGGCATCGAATCATGCTTTTGGATGCCACAAAGTGAACTCAACGACCCTTTATAAGATTTGAAATCTTACTTAGTAAGGCTAACTTACCCTATTTATAGGACTCAAATACAAATCGTTGAACAATTCAACGATTTGCAAAATGTTGGACTATTCAATGTGTTAAATCGTTTTTGATAATTTCTTAAAAAATACTATTTTTAATAATTAATTTAAAAATCATCCCTTTTTAAGTAATTTTCCTTATTCTTGGTTTTAAATATATAAAATCTTAATGTAGAAGATAAATTAGTATCCTCGTTAACATTAAAAAAGGAAGTTTGATAGGTCTCTTTGAAAAATTATCTTGATTTATCCAATCAAGTCAAATAACTTGTTAGACTTAAAATAAATGTTTTGATTAATGGCATATGACCTTATAAATAGTGATTAAAGTAATTTTTAAGAATTATTATCAAATTGAACAACTACAAGTCACTAATAGAGTTTGTGGACCCAATTGAGTGTAGGCATTCTCATTGAAGAACATCAAACTATTTTGTCAAATTAAACAGCAAATTTAAAATCTTTGATGACGTGTCTATCTCTGGTAGCTTCCCATCTCATTGGTTCAAGGAGCTGACGTCAAACTCAGAGTCCAGTTTTGATGCCAAACAAACAAAGCATTTGGGTAGAAAAAAAAATCTCGAGATTCTCAATCTTTATTATTATTATTATTATTATTAATTTTTCATTACTTAGCTATAAAGCCCATACATATATCTTTTTGTTTATAAAAACATTGTCTTTACTAAGTTAGAAAAAACTTTGAAAACATTAATTTAAAAAAAAAAAAGTAATTTTCACGGTTGAATTTTAATTTTAAAATTTGAAGTTCAATGACCGTCAAATTTTCAGAGCTTGGACCAAGTCCCAAAAAAATTGGTTTTTTTAAAACTAACTTTTTCGATGAAATCTAGAGGTTGTAGTGTGGGATTTTGCCAATTTGATAATCCAAGTAGACCCAACGACCCTTAGTAAGATTTTAAGCCTTCCTAGTTAGTCAGGCTATCCTGACTTTTTTATTTATAGATCTCAGATTACGCAATTAAGGGTATATTTTCTTGTTTATAAAATAACTGCATTTAACAATTTTGCACCTACCTTCCCAATTTTCTTGAAGTCAAAGTTTGATAGAAGCTCTTACATCAATCTTATGCAAAGACCAATACTTCACTAGTGGTGGGATTTTATTGTTTTAACTTCTAAGTACTATAATGAACATACCCCACGTGCATACTCAATCGACTCCCCTAATGTGACATGTGCGAGAACCATAGATCTGTACTCCTTGGGAATGTGCAGTTGGTATCCCGAGTAAAATAGATCTACGTGAGGGTAGTCAGATCATCACGATTCATAAAATATATTGGTTTTTCTAGTATACTCAATTGGACTCATTACTCTTGCGAGAGATCTTTAGGTAGACCCATGCACAAGGAACTAACTTTATTGGTGACTTTTTTTTTTTTTTTTAACAAGGTGATCCTTGTGGTAGCGGGCCAACCATCGGACCATTGGGACCCAAAGACTAATCCTGTCCACAGGACTAGTCCCCAGACCGCATGCACCATCCCATCATATCACGTGAAGTCATTAAGTAGCCACCTTAATGGTAGAGGGGCTATAGAAATTCAAAGTCACGATATGGGGACCACACCCAATTGCTTCATTCGCATCCCGTCTTGACCCCAGTAGGTTATTGGCGACTTATATATTGACTATTGAGAATAATAAATTAATGTCGACACTCATGGAATTTTCATGGGAGTGTGGTCCAATGACAAGTCTATTTATTGGCACTTTGTGTGAAAGTTAAACGTTTGAAGAAGTTGCATCCAACACATTCTCTCATCATAGTAATAACCTTGGGAAAAATTATCAAAAAAGGGTTATTTTTTAATTAATTATAATAAAATAATAAAATTTTGAAAATTACAAAAAACCAGTTTAAAATGTTGGATTGTCCAGTGTTTTATGAAATCGTTTTATTGTCCAACGTTTTAGACTTTCCTAAGAGGCCATGGCATTGTAGAAAAACCATTTATTTACTAACGTTGTAGATACGTGATTTTCGAGTCTGAAGATCATCTCTTGTATAGATTAGGATACCGATCCACCTATGATATAGTTAAGGGTTCGATTAGAGAGAGGGGAAGGTGTTAGATACCCCTCTCTCGAGGGTTGCATGTGATTGGCTACAATCATGGATATGGGTATAGATAAGGGTATGAATCTTAGGTTTAGACTTGATTGGATTGGGCTTTTGTCTTGACGAGGGTTTAAGTTTTAGAATTTGCTTGAATCTAAGGTTTGGGTTAGAGTTGGGTTACATGGTATTAAGATTAGGTTAGGTTAATACATTATATATGATTATACTTGTTTTAGAGTGAGGTTAAAATAGATTTTAGGAGGTTGAATATTAGTGGGCTTTAGGTAGGCTTAGAATGTGCTTGAGTTTTGTATCGAAGGTGTAAAAGATTGAGAAAGTGGTGGGTTTAGAAGGGCTTATTGTGGGTCCATCGGACTTTTACAGGTCTTAGGACCTTTTGATTTGATCAAAATGCCAAAATTTGAAGATTTGTGCCTTTTAAGCCTATTGATGAATTTTACTAGAAAAATCGATTTTTTAGGCCTTTTCGAGTAGGGTTTCGTTTAAATTGGGGTGTCTACAAACATAGTAAGATTTAAAATCTTACTAAGGGACGTTGATATCAAATTGATTACCAAATTAGCTATCCAACACCACATCCCTCTAGATTTAATGGGAAACTCAAATACAACAACAACAAATTGAATACAAGATTTTGAAAACTAACTTTTATTGAACTCTCAAATTTAAAATTGAAATTTAATGATAAAAATATAATCACTATTTTTTGAAGTTCATATAATTTTGTCCTCTACATCCTTGTGGCATCAAATCATGCTTTTGGATGTCACAAGGTGGACTCAACTACCCTTAATAAGACTAACCTTACCCTATTTAGCACTCAAATATAAATCAAGCCTAATATGTTGAATAATCCAACGATTTGCAAAATGTTGGACTATTTAGCTTGTTAGATCATTTTTGATAATTTCTTGAAAATTACTATTTTTTAATAATTAATTTTAAAATCAACCCTTTTTAAGTATAAAAAATCATTAATGTAGAAGATAATTTGCTATCCTCATTAACATTAAAAAAAGAAGTTTAAGAGGCCTCTTTGAAAAAATATAGTGGTTTATCCAATCAAATCAAATAGTCCCAAGATATTCAAATATTCTATTGTTAGACTTGAAATAAATATTTTGATTAATGACATATGGCCTTATAAATAATGATTAAAGTATGCTTAAGAATTAATTTGAATTTTTTTTAATCAAATTGAACAACTACAAGGCACAAACAGAGTTGACTGCTTGTTGATAGTAGATTCACCAACCTCCTATAGGGTTTGTGGGCCCAATTAAGTGTAGGCATTCTCATTGAAGAACATCAAACTATTTTGTCAAGTAAAACAACAAATTTAAGTCTTTGATGACGTGTCTATCTCTAATAACTTCCCATGTCATTAGCACAAGAAACTGACATCAAACTCGGACTCCAGTTTTGACGCCAAGCAAACACAGCCTTTGGGGAGAACATAAAAAAAAATTAAGGTCCCGTTTGATTCAGCTGCCTGAATCTGTTGTCAGCTTCTGCTGTCAGAAGCTGAAACACTGAAAAGCTTGTTTGTTACAGCTTCTTAAAAGTGTTGTGCTGTTGACTAGAATCTGGTAATTATTGTTTGATACAGCTTCTAGAATCTGCTGTTTAGGGTAAAATGACCAGAACACCCTTAATGTTGATAGAACACTCAAAATGCATAAAAAATTATCAGAATACCCTTATAAATATATAATTACACTAAATATATATAAATAAAATAAAATTATATAATTTTTTTTAAAAATAATTGTATTAATTTTAAAATATTTATAATTCAAAAAAAAATTATAAAAAATTTTATAATTCTACAAAAATTTCGACAGTATCTCCTCTAAAAAATGGACATATGAAATTTTCCTGATAAACAAAATACCTGCATAATACGCAATTCAACATTCACATTACATAATATATACATAACATATCCACATCACATCATATATACATAACACATCCACATAACTTCTTAAAATTAATTATAATCAAAATATGGTTCTCATTTTCTTAAAATTAATTATAATCAAAATACTAGCAAAAAATATGGTTTATGGTTCACCATCAAACGAATGGCTGAGATGGGATTGATTCATACTATACTATACGTGATCAGCCAAAAGTCAGTGGGTCACACTTTTAGAAATAAAAAATAAATAGACAAAAGAGGTTCTTACTTGTGCAAATGTGTACCCATATGTGAGAAAAAGTTACAAATTTAGGAATTATTGAAATGGTTTACACATATGAAGGTTATTTCATAGTAACTACGGAATCATTTGATGTAAAAACTTGTAACAAATCAGGGGCAGAACCAGAATTTTCTATATGGGGGTTAAGTGCTAACGAAGATCGATCGATAATTTTGGTTTCCTTCTATGTCAATGTTGGGCTTGTCACTGCAAACATTATGAAAGAAGATAAAATTTGTTTTCCATTTGATTTCATTAATAATGGAGAATTAAAGACTCCCAATACATATGAGATGCACAAAAAATAATTTGTATAAATATGTCAATACATCAATATCATCTATAAAAGAGGATTCTCAAAAAGAAGCCATTCCTCTAACTCTATTTCTAATGCTTGATCAACTCGAAATCAACTTCAAGATGATTTCAAAAGGTCAATATTGAGATCTAAACGATTGATTTCTAAGCATCAACATTAGCCACATGATCAATATCTTATACTTGCATCGATATGCTTCGGGAGCACCTTAGCAATCAAGAAAAGATGGATATCCATGTAAAATAAAATATTGATCTCACATAATGAATCAATCCTATCTGATTGAGCAGAATTTAACAACAAGAAGTTCAAAAGTTGGAAAGTACTCAAAGTAGGGATTTCCAAATGATTAATCTCTAGGAGACATATGATGAATGTTGACTAAGATGAGTTTTAAAACTATAGATTTTTCTCCCAAGGCTTTCTTATGGTCCCTCATATTGTCAAATTCATAATATTTACTATCGAACTCGACGCTTTTTTACTTATTGTCGAGTTCACATTTTTTTACTTTCAAACTCACCACTCACCACTTTTTACTGTTGAGTTCACCATTTTTTCTGAAGTTTCTAGTCCTGGCTATGATTAAATGGGTACCCAATTGACACCCCTAGTTTGCTGTCATGTTGATAGGGTTATAAAAATCGATCCAAATTAAAAAAAATTGATAAAAAATAATTCTGAAATTATAATCACGTAGACCCTAAAATTGATAAAAAAAATTTTCTGAAATTTCCATGTTTATAGGGTTACAAAAATCAAACAAAAAATCTCGTTTGTTTGTCGACAGAGAAGAGATTAAATAACAAAACTATAATCAACAAAACTATAATCAAGTGACCTTAAAATTTATACAAAAAAAAATCAGAAATTTTCATGTTTATAGGGTTAGAAAAATCGAACCACAAATCCCTTGATTCAGCTGTTTGTCGAGAGAGAAGAGACGATCGAACTCCTTGGTTCACGCAGATGTGTGCGAGGCTCAATAGAGAGAGAGAGAGACTGCTTTGCGACAGCGAGATCTGTGGTTCACGCAGATCTGTGCGAGCTGTGTGAGATGGTCCTCGACAGAGAATAAGTAGAGAGAGACCGTGAGAGAGAGAGAGAGAAGTGTGAGAGAGGGAGAGGTGAGATCGAGTGGTGTGCGACAGAGAGAGAGGTAAGACCGTGTGCGAGCTGTTTGAGATGGTCCTCGACAGAGAAGAGAAGAAACTAAAACAGAGAGAGAGAGAGACTGTGAGATCGAGAGAAGTGTGCGAGAGAGAGAGAGAGGTGAGATCGAGAGAAGTGTTCGAGAGAGAGAGCTGAGATCGACAGGTTCAGTCGATTGAGGGTTATGTCGAAGTGAATAGAGAGAAGGGGCAGGGGTAAAAATGTATTTACACACGAACCGTTTATTCGGTAAATCAGTCGCCCGCAAACGCGAATAAAAAAGCGGCTATATTCCGCTTCTCAAATTTGCGTTTCCAAACGCAATTTCACACCGCAAATTCTTAACGCTGTTTTTACCAAACGGTAATTAGACAACGAACCTCAGTTTTTCACCGCAAACGCACGAAACTCCGCGTTTTGAAACGGTAACAAACACCACCTAAAAAATCTCGAGATTCTCAACACTGATTAAAGATCAAGAGATTTGGGATGAGTCCTTCAGGGCTGAGGGTACTATACTTGATATTTTCATAAATGAGTCGATTCAGTCACACTGTAATATGAGAAGGACAACCTCCCTAGAGTGAACACAGTTGGATAATCCTCGAGATATCGACTGAATTATACTAAATTATTGCAAGCACTGGGTCGCACATCTTCCTTAATATATGTATTTTGATCTTTCGTATATTTATCAATTGTATTTTTTTTTAAATCTCTTAAGGTACAAGTCAAGCCCTCATTGGAGAGGCATTATTTTGCTTGACTTATTATCATTTTTCCACTTTGGGTCAAGGGATAAAAGAAAAAAGATAATAAAATATTATTAGAAAAAAGATAAAAAAAAAAATGAATAGTAGTGATAATTTGACCACCCCTCTGACATACGCCCACACCACTGAATCGTAGATCATTTGCCACGGGATACATAAGAAAACAGATTTATGATTTTATGTATGTCGATGAAATAATATATAGTTATATGATGGCACGTAGGGACGTTAGAAAACTCATTATTCAAAAAGAAAAGATAATTAAATTAAAGAGATATTATTTAAAAAATAAGAGGATGAAAGAAAAGATACAAAAGTTGAAGGGAGTGAAGAGGAAAAATATTGCGACACGTATCCCCTCCCCCCCAAAGTAGGCTCCACTATTATGTTTTATTATTATTATTATATATATATGGGAAATGTTCAGCACCTAACCATTTGCCCAACATGTTTTGTCCTACATGAGTTAAAAGTTTTGGAATGGGTTGATTTTTGGTGAGGATGATCTCTTCCAAAACTTTTAATCCATGTAGTACAAAACATGTTGGGCAAATGGTTGGATGCCGAACGGGACCCTATATATATCGTGGTCGTGAAGGATAATTACTTAAAGGACCCTAATGGGTGGATTTTTTTTTTCTATTAGTCTCGAAGTTTTAGGTTTTTTCTTTATAGTTTGTTTAGGTATCGTTTGTTAGACTAGAAAAAAAAATGTGTTGAAAAACGTTAAGCGCTGAAACTTATAAGCTTTTAATTGAAGTGCTAAAAAAGTTGTTTGTTAACCTGTCGGAATAGTGCAAAATTCAAGAAAATTAAGCACTGAATTCACAAAAATTTGTTTATTACATATTGTTGAAACTATTAAACTGTCTATTTTCCCCTTTCAGTTACATTATGCACGGTTTGCATGTTTCAAATGCCTATTTTTTAACCAGACACAACAAAACATATTATTTCTTACAAAATATATAATTAAAATAAAATACATGGACAAGTCATTGCATCCAAATTTATAAATAATAAATAATATAATTGTTAAATCATCTTTTTTTCTTTCTTTCAAATCCTTGCATAGGTTTATAGTTTTGTTTCAAAGTTCACGAATCTCTTTTTTTTAACTTCATTTTTTTTTTCTTCTTCTTCCACATCTGTTAATGTAGTAGTATTCAACTCCTCGTATCATATGAATAAGACGCAATAATTTTATCCTGGTTGAAAGAAGATTCACATAAAAGGATATAAATTAATCCTTAAGATATAACCAATATGCAATACCAGAAATTTAAATGGCATCTAACCATTAAATTTCCAAAGGTACTTTTTTCAAGAAAATATAGTTGTAGAAGATATTGGTTCTTGAACATGAAAAAAAAGAAGAGAATTTGATCTTTATCGTCATTCTAGGGCCTCAAAAGGCTTAAAAAATATGAGATATTTAGCACAAAAATTGTTCCGACCTTTTCAACAACCTATACGAGTGATAGGCATCGAATAATAAGTGGGCTGATCAAAATGTGCCGTTCATCGTTGCTTCAATAATTAAATGGCCTGACCAAAGTGTCCAATCAACAAACAAATGATGATGACAAAAACATTACTACCATAATGTTTATGCATTAACAAATGCTCAACAAAAAACATGATTGGTATCAAGATGAATTTCATTAAGTAAAAACAGAACAAAAGCAAATGACTTTATAAAATACATGGAAATATCAACTAAAAACTTGAGATAACGACTTATTTAGATGATTTAAATCCAAAAGAAATATTCTTGATCAATTTTCATAAAAAAGTAAGAAAAGAATGAAAACTTAAGAATCGAAACCACCTACTTGACTTGATTTTCTGACAAAGTCAACAACAAGTAAGCCGTTTGACCAACAAAGGTAACGTAACCGACTATAGAATCAATCTTTGTCAACGCGGCAAGGACTATAGACGCGAATCTATGGTTTTCTATGTTTCAACGGATACCAATTGCTTGGATGCGTTTGAAAGCCTCGAGATGAATTGACTCTTGCAGATAAAATCTAATTTTTTTAAACTGAATTGAGATGCCAACAATCTAATTTTTTGAGATGAAAACGATGAATTTGAATTGTTTGAGCATACAATCATGAGAAATGTGGGAAATGAGGTCTAAGGATTGTTAAGAAAAGAAAAGTTATCTAAATGGGCTATTAAGAGACCGTCTAAAACTTATGGACTATTTAGAAAAAAAGTTCCTTGGCTAGGGTCTTTTAAGTAATTTCCCTTTATTCTATGGCCTTTAGACTTTCTAATAAAAAATCAATCGGACTGGTGATTTTAGCAATTGGATTTGAATTTTTTTATCATCGGCTTCATTAGCAGCTTGGAACTGCTTCAATCGAATTACGTGGCATTCTTTAGTTGGTAAACGATCGAATTTTGCTGAACCAGGTAATAGTGGAGTAATTCTTATTGTCTGATAGGCGATTATAGTCGTCTATAAATGGAGCTAAAACGTAAGATACGTGGCGTTTTTTAATTGGTATACGATCAATTTTTGCTGGTCCGGGCTGTAGAGGAGTAACCCATTGGCGATTATAGCCGACTATAAGCCTTTCCTTATAAATGTGAACCCAACCATAGCCAGGCTTCCGTAGAAGGTTTCTTGAGTCCCACTCTACTCTCTCTCTCTGCGGTTGAGGTTTGGGGGAGAAAAAACCTAAACAGATCGATAAAGATGGCTGCATCAGCCATGGTTCTGGATCCAAAACCCTCGGCTGAACCACCGCCTTCGTATCCCTCATCGAGATCTGATCCACACAGCTTTTCCGATCTGTCTTCACCGTCCGATGATGATGATATGTACGGACGCTACAAATCTCTGCAACGCCAGCTTGAATTCATCGATATTCAGGAGGAGTACGTTAAGGATGAGCAGAAGAATCTGAAGCGAGAGCTCCTTCGAGCCCAGGAGGAGGTGAAGAGGATCCAATCGGTTCCGCTTGTAATTGGACAGTTTATGGAGATGGTTGATCAGAATAACGGCATTGTTGGATCGACAACGGGATCGAATTACTATGTGAGGATTCTCAGTACTATTAATAGGGAGCTGTTGAAGCCTTCGGCATCTGTGGCTTTGCATCGGCATTCGAATGCTCTTGTAGATGTTTTGCCTCCTGAGGCGGATTCAAGTATTTCGCTTTTGAGCCAATCAGAGAAGCCAGATGTTACCTACAATGTAAGTCTTTTACGCAAAATTAGGGTTTGTAATTAGGCTATTTTATTGTTTTCTGTGCTGTGACAATTGGAGTTGATTAGCGTTTGTATATTCCATTTTTGTTTGATTAGGGTTTATGTTGCATGAGCTATAAGGGTAAGTTTGTCTCCAAATTTAAGGCATAATTAGGGTTTATTTCTGTTGGAGTAGATGCTGCCTTTTTGGTAATTAGGGTTTGTGTTCCTCGTCTTCAAAATCGATTACCGAAGATTCTAACAGGGATAAGTTTTCAAAGGATATTACTCGTCTCATTGAAGCTCTTGGAGTGCCATCTAAAAAAAGATCATAAGTTGAGAATGAAGTCACCCAATTAATTCCTAATATTGACGCCACTTATGTAAAAGCTACAATAAAAAACTGAGGCGAGGTTCCCTTTCACTGCTTCCATTGTCTTGGGGACCAGAGTTCCGTCTAAAGTGGCATTCTTCCCTTGTTCTTTAGCTTTAGACAAATTTCTCATTGTCGATCACTTCATAACAAGGGGTACCTCCATTGTTAACTTGACTCTATCTATGAGCATCGAATGGGCGTTTCCCAATTCGGTTATGTTGTGATTTTAGGTTGGGCCTCATGGCCTATTAGATTATGTGTCGTCGAAGATAAGGAGTCTCATGTTAATGAAATGATGAATGTGCCACCCTAGTGAGGTGATACAACCTGTGTGCGTTAGTACCACAGACCTGGGATTGAAACCTTACCTTCACACTTGAAATCTATCGAAGAAAATTTGACTAAGTTATGATTAGTTTTATGAGTTTGTTGTACTTCTGGTATAAGCACTCCTTAAGGAGTTTAGTGAGATTTTTTTTTTGCCTAATATTTCTTTCCTTTGTGAGGAGGATGAGGGATTCTGTGATTCATATTCTCCTCTGGTGTGGGTTGCTTGGGATATTTAGGCTCATTTTTTGGTCCAGGTTGCATGTTTTGAGTTGTTCTCTATTTCTTTGTGCTCCTTCTTTGAGAGTTGGATGTCTTAGGGGTTTGACTTTTCAGCTTCAAAGAGGATTCTGTGGAGCATAACTTCTTTTGTTTGTGTTGGGGGATTTGGAAAGAGAGGAATAGTTGGGCTTTTAAGGGCAAGGAACATTCAATGTAAGAAATTATTATGCCGTGCCTAAGTTTTCGTTTTATTGGTGTGAACTCTTTGATGAGTACAAAGCTCTTTTTTAGGACTTTTTAGTTAGAAGGAAGTGGGTTTGTTATATCTTTTCTGAGTATTTATGTTCTGTGTTGATTTGTGGCTTTGCATCTTTGAATTCTTCTATTGTCACCTTGACCAGTTTTCTCTTTAGTACATTTGTACTTATGGGAAAAAATATCCCTTATAAATACTAACACCCCTCAAGTAAAGAGTTTGATATCATTTTTGAATCCCTAATGCAGAAAAGTAGCTATAATCGATAGCTTATGGACTTTTGACACTTATTATATATGTACAAGATTTAAGTGCAATACTTTTTTTGTAAACCATTATTTTCCTAGATTTGAATGCCAATTTTATTGGATGGATTTACTCCTCACATAAATTCCAATTGGAAAGTCTGCCAAGTTTTGCAGTTATTTTTTATCTTTTTTGAATCCTAAGTCTAACTCTGATATTTTTTTTTTTATAAGTTTAACTTTATTAAAAAGTGGACAAGAAGTCCTCAAGGAAACAATAGAATGGAAAAAAGATAAAAGAAAAAAGAAAGAACAAAGCAATCATTCCCTAATTTCATTTTCCCACATAAATAGAAGATCTTCAAAAAAGAAACCCCTAAACTCCTTAAATTGCTTGCACCAAAAGAACAACAAACTAGGAATACTAAAAATAATATCTTGTGTGGTGCTTTCCTTCCTCTCAAACATTCGTAAGTTCCTCTCTTTCCACAAGCCCCAACAAATTTACAAAGGGAATGAACTTCCACTTGCCAGAAAAAGAATGGACTTTCCAACTAAAAAGATGGACAACTGAACTCGAAAGACGCCACGAAGCCTCATCAAAGAAAGAAAGAAAGACCAAATGCCGTAGGCTACATCACAATGAATAATATTTTGATTCACCAACTCCCTCACTGGACTTGTACAAGCAACATAAATCGATCAAGGTGAGGTCCAAATTACGTCTAAGAGAATTAATCATTGGCAACTTATTCAAGGCTGCCAACCACATTAAAAACTTTAGAAGAAACATTGGCTTTCCAAATCAAGGAATAAGAAAAACAAACCTTGGTATTATCTTCAAGAAACGAGTAAAGAGATCTAACCGAGAATCGACCATCACCATTACCTTTCCAAATCCGACGATTCGCTCTATCCAATGAAGGACCCGAGGCGGCTAATAAATTTGAGATAGAGATAGTGTCCTGAATCTCCCAATCTTTCAGTCTTCTTCTGAACTCAAGATCCCAAGACTAACCCCTCTCGTTCGGAATAAAAAAGGTAGAGACAAACATTCTTTTCCTTAAGAAAGTGCGTACAACCCAGGAAACAAAAATTGTAAAGGGGTATCACTACACCACCTATCCCCCCAGAAGCAAATACGATCCCCCTTACCCACTTCAAATCTAATATGGTCCCCCAAAACCTCACCCAAGGTAGAAATGCCTCTCCACACACCACAACCAAATAGTAATCCACTAGGCCGGGTTTCCCAACCGAGAGAATCTTTCCCAAACTTAGTAGCCATTATTTTCCTCCAAAGTTCCTCCCTGTCGTTACCAAACCTCCACAGCCAATTGCCCAATAACACTTTGTTGACATACCTAAATCTCCTAATTCCAAGACTACCTAGTTTCCTAGGCTGACACACTAACTTCCAATTCACCAAATGAAACTTGTGGTTACCACTCCCATCATTCCATAAAAACTCTTAATAAAAATTATAACAAAATAGTAACAGTGCCATTTAATGATCTTTGACAACACAAAAGAAATTCAAAAGAAAAGAAAATAGAAGTGCTGTTGGGTTGACAAATCTGTATAGTTCCATTTTTTTTTATTAAAAATAAAGTTGAATTGGTCGTGTTACAGGTTCGATAAACAAGATTATGTATCTTTATGCTACATGTAGTCATTTGAAGTATGAGGGAATTTTATTTATGACAACTGGTTGGCCTTCTTATCAGGTTTAAGATTTCATGTTATTCACTCCATCTATTTCTCTGGCTGAGCAGGATATTGGTGGCTGTGACATTCAAAAGCAAGAAATTCGTGAAGCTGTTGAGCTACCGTTGACTCATCATGAGCTGTACAAACAGATTGGTATAGATCCTCCTAGGGGTGTGTTGCTCTATGGCCCCCCTGGCACAGGTAAGACCATGCTTGCCAAGGCTGTGGCCAACCATACGACCGCAGCCTTCATTCGAGTGGTTGGTTCAGAATTTGTTCAGAAGTATCTGGGTGAGGTAGATTACATTTTTTCCTTCTCTATAATGTTTGGTATCTATTTGGCATTCTTTTTATGGGTACGCACGTGAGTTTTTAGTTTATTAAGATTTAATCTTCTGGATGCAATCGTTACTTGTGGGAGTCGCTTGGCCATTCTCTCTGATTCTAATATCTTAATGGACATTTGGTGGAAGTTCTAGTAGAACATTGGGGCAATATTTAATATTTCCATTTATGGGTATGCGTAGTCTGAACTGCAGGACAGCGTAATCAGAAAAGAGAATAAGT
Source organism: Akebia trifoliata (assembly GCF_017979445.1). Classification (NCBI taxonomy): domain Eukaryota; kingdom Viridiplantae; phylum Streptophyta; class Magnoliopsida; order Ranunculales; family Lardizabalaceae; genus Akebia; species Akebia trifoliata. The sequence continues at coordinate 29,259,199 of NC_141389.1, read as the reverse complement.
TCATTTTGGTGGTTTAGTTTTTATTCTCACTCTCCATATGTTATCTGAACCATTCTGGAATGGTAATATTATGTTCTTCTTTTCAGGGTCCAAGAATGGTCCGTGATGTCTTCCGCCTTGCAAAAGAGAATGCTCCTGCAATTATATTTATTGATGAGGTAGATGCTATTGCTACTGCCCGTTTTGATGCTCAAACTGGAGCTGACAGAGAAGTTCAACGAATCCTCATGGAACTCCTGAATCAGGTAGGACTCAAAAGAAATACACTTAAAAAGGAGAGTGAGTATATAAATTCAAGGCTTAAACTTACTTTGGGTAACCTTTCTGGCATCCTTTTTCACATACACACACCAAAAAAAAAAAAAGAGAGCCAATTTGGCAAACATGGACCGGCTCACCTGCATGCGTCCTGTCCTGCACATTCTTGCTTGATTATGCTGTATACTTAAATTCTGAGTTCCCTCTCTGAATGCTTTTACAGATGGATGGGTTCGACCAAACAGTGAATGTGAAGGTGATCATGGCAACTAACCGGGCAGACACTTTGGACCCTGCACTTCTAAGGCCCGGTAGGCTTGACCGGAAAATAGAATTCCCTTTACCTGATAGACGACAGAAGCGACTTGTCTTTCAGGTGAGACTTGTGGCTAGTGCCCCCCACATTTCTGGGAGAGGATTACATAACTTGGTCCATAAAACTTCATCGTATATCTTGTAGTGCTATTATCCCCTTGAATCATGTGGGTTTAATCTTGTGGGGTCTGTTAGACATGATCTACATTCTATTGGTGCTACGCATTTTTCAATCATATCTAAACGGATAACCAAGAAACATATCTGTTAGTGAACAATTCGTCTTGAACCATAACCTTTTTAATTTTGTTTCACTCTTCCCTTTCCATTAGTGGTGACTGGTTAACCTGGAGTGTATGTTAACATTATCTTACTGAACTTGATACTCTTCCCTCTTTTATATTGGTTTTGGTTGACTTGCTGCAACTTTATTGCAAAGTTGATTGCCACTTATGCTTTGGGTTGTCTTGAACAGGTCTGCACCGCTAAGATGAACTTGAGTGATGAGGTTGACTTGGAAGACTACGTCTCTCGACCTGATAAAATTAGTGCTGCTGAGGTTAGTTGATTTTGTGTTTTATGCCTGCTACTTCTAGAAGTGTTACATTGTGATAGGTAAATTTATTGTATATTAGAGAAAGGAATGGAAAGAGCCTCACAATACATGAAGGAAAGGAAAATTAGAACAGAACTAGCGAGGAAAGGCTATCAAAAGCATTACCTACACACAAAATCGAAGAATTGAAGAAAAATATAGTCATAAAGGTTAATTGAGTTGAACCTATTCCAAACTAAAAACACAACCCTCAAAATTCAAAGCCTTGAATTCTAAAAGTATCGGTGACCGTAATAGATTGGGCATTGGAATGCCCATCAATTTAACTTATTCAAGCCTTCAGCATTTTCTTTGAAGCTTCTTCGCTTTCACAATTTTATGGTGGTTATGTTTTTCTCAAATGTTTAGTATCATAGTCTTCAGTGACATCTAGCTTTAAAGCCTTCATTTAGGAAATTATTCATCAGCCATGAATCTATCTTCGATGACGAGCCTTTCACCCTATTGAAAGGGATATGACCAACCATGGTGATACTTTCTAGAACCCCAAGATGGTTTAAGCTGATCGCTTCCTGTAATGATAGGGAAAGTAACCAATTCATTTGTTGAATTTGATGTCAGATTGTGGTAAAAAATTCGAATAATTTCCATTTGTCAATTTAGCATATTTCACTTTCTCTCTTCTCATAGTGATAAGAGATTTTCCTCCAGGAACAATGAATCAAGGTTGATACTTTTTATTTTTATTTTTATGGGTGATGGTTTATTACGTTTTTTTTTTTTTTTTTGGGAAATAAATGTTACACGTATGGACCTTAATTGGATTTGGTTTTGATGGATGCTCATGTTTATCGCCCTTTTGACTTTTTGCAAGTACATTTCCCCAATAAAAGTTTTGAGTTTGGTGAGCTTCTATCTGACAATGGTTTTTAATTTTTCAACCACACAGATCTCGGCAATATGTCAAGAAGCAGGAATGCATGCTGTCCGCAAGAATCGCTACGTCATTCTTCCGAAGGACTTTGAGAAAGGCTACAGGACAAATGTGAAAAAGCCAGATACTGATTTTGATTTCTACAAGTGAAGTGAAGCTGTCAGAAAATACTCTGCTTCAAACAAAAGACAGTGGATTTTATGCCATTTTCAATGGTTCAGGGACAAACAAAAAAAGAAAAAGAAAAGACAGTAGGGATATTTATTTTCTTTGAGCTTAAATTTTTATTTTTAATTTTATGTAATGAACCTAGACTTGAGCTGAAAATGGGACACGTTGGACTATTTCTGTTTGCTTGAGAAAAACCGAGGGAGGGTCCACGATTGCACATGGTAAATTCGGAGGCCTGAAAAGTGCAATTTTCTGGGGGTGTGGACGTGGTTGCTTATTTTGTTGGATTTCATTTTTCTGCCCAATGCAGTTTTCCATTTCCTCACTCTTACAACGTGGAAAAAATGATTTTCCAACCTTTTTATGGAACTGATTTTTGTATGTTCTTGTTTTTAAGGATTTCTTATCTGCCAACAGTCCTTGAACGTTTGCACCTTCGAAAGGAGGGGGAGAGAATATCTTCGCCTCTAACTTCATATTGGAAATTTACAAAATAATAGGTGTGAAAGGTTTAGTTAATTTGATTGTTTTTATTTCTTGAAGAAGGAAACCCTAAAATCAAATTCTGATGGAAAATGATATTCCATATTTTTGTTCACTACTTTTTTTTTTCTTAAATAAAATTTGAGAAGTAATGCTTTATTTGGATTGAGAGAAATGAAGAGAAAAGAAGCTCATTAAAAGAAAATAAATAAAAGAAGAAAAGCTTCTTTCTATCTTGTTTGGTTTGATAAAATATAATGGTAAATTTTAGTGCTCTTATTAGTCGTGAGCACATCTCTCATCATCTCTCCAATTTGGAGAAGAGAGGAAAAACTGACCCCACTCCTTTTCCTCTCCATTATTTTCATTTTTATCCTCACTTAATAATCCAAATAAGAGAAATGGAGGGAAACTGACATTTTTTTGTTCTCTTCTCTCATTTTGCTTAATCTAGACATATCGTAATTGAAGGTTTTTCAAGCTTAATATACATTTAACCTTGAAACTTCTACAGGTTGTTAGCCCAAGTGTATAATCCAGATCTCTGGAGTTAATATTTGGTGGTCACAGATCGCAAAGTTAAAAGTCCTGTTTCGAAAGCCTTATTCAGGGAGGAGGGAACAATTGGTGGGCGCAAGCTAGCCCAGTACCCGTCTTAACCGGAAAAAAAAATCTCTGGAGTGGCACTAGTTTAAAACTCGTCTAATTGATTAGAAATTCTGCTAGGTCAATACAATTTGATTAGGTTTTGAATCCATAATTACGTTTAATAATTTTGCAAAAAGGAAAAAAAAAAAAGAAATGAATATTTCTGATTTATCTGCTGCGATCAGCGATATTTATATAAAAATAAATATCTATAGCAGCCGTCCGTATAATAAATAAACATTTTCGTTTTTAAAAGCTACGTGCTGCGATCAGCGTTATTTGTATAAAAATAAATATCTACCGTGGCGGACTAGTCCACCGGTATAAAAAATGAATATTGTCGTTTAAAAAAAAAGTTACTTGTAATATTTATTTTTTATATAAATATCGCTGATAGCCGCAGATAAATCCTACAATAAATGAAAGGATTTTTAAAATGTACTTTTATCAGTGGATTTATCCGCTGCTATAGATATTTTTTTTTATATAAATAACGCTGATCGCAGCAGATAAATCGGCCGTTGTAAGCAATTGCATGGTTTTAAAAAGGCAGTTTTAGTGATAGATTTATCCACTGCTACAAGCGTTATTTATATTTAAAAAAAAGAAATTTTAGTCTTTGGTTCTTGTAAAATTGGCGAAATTAGTGATAGCCGCCACAAAATGCAAGATGAGGTCTACCTTCTTTACTTTCGTTTGACGGTCAAACCGTTAACAGAACATGTTTCTGTTAACAAAGACCGTAAAATGATTAAAATAACCTTATGCACATGACTTTACGAAGCTACCATCGAATTAAAATAAAGACAATTGTTTTTTTTCTCTTTGATTTGGATCTAAACCCAATCTACAGACTTCGTGAGTAAGAACCTTAACAAAATCTCATCTTCTTCAACTATTCTCGGTCTTCCAACTCTATGAGTTTGAACCCTCTTCGATTTCTATTAGTGGTAATAATCTTCATCGTCTAAACTCCCATCGTCCTCAATCACCGATCGATTCAAATTCAAATAGGTGTAATCTCATCCCAATCTCCTCATCTTCAACCTCATTAATTTTCTGATCTCTTAGATTTATAAATGGTGAGAACCCTAATCATTCTCAACCCTCATTGATTTACAAACTTGGATTCTTCTTCAATTTGAACCCAACTTCTTGTGTTTCCACCTCAATCACTGACTTGGACCATTTTCACCTTAATCACTGATCTGGAGCATCTTTTCTCATGTATAGATTATTTCAGAACCCTAACTTTACTTGATATTCTTAGGTGATTTACGTTAGGTTTTAGATAGGGTATTTACTTATTTATGTTAGGTTTAAAATAGGATATTTTTTTATTTTTATTAGCTCTGTCTTCCATTGTTACATGTTTACCTAGTTAGATTAAATTCATTTTTATTGTTTAAAATAGGGTATTTATTTATTTATGTTAGATTTAAAATAGAGTATTTATTGATTTTTGTAATAGTCATGTCGCAACCCAATGTAGACTTCATCACCAACTACAGAGATAGATTTCATCAGGATTATAAGATTGAAAGATACAGAAATAATAATTACATTGGTGCAAAACAAAAACATATCTCTAAACTTGACATGGATCAATATTACTACATCGAAATCATGAAAGAAGTTCAAGACCAATGCAAATTCCACAATGGTACTATCATCAACATATTAAAAATTGTCTTTTTAAATACTTATAATTTTAATATATTTTTTTTAATTGGTTCTTCTGGCTTGACTTAACAGTCACTGACTTATAATTTTTTTAATTGAGTTCTATCACCCCACAGATTTCACCACTTCATTTACACACAAATTAAATTATTGGAATAAAATTCACCAGTGTCAGTTGTATTAGCAACGTTTGAATGGGGAAGCTTTAGCATTCCAGAAGAACCAAGTCCAAATAACAAAGCTGAAAACAAACACTACCTACAACACAAAAGACTCTTTATCTTCTCTATGATGCCTCAAAATACAGAGCATTTGGCTTATCTTCCTCAATTATAGACATTCGGTTGTCTTCGCATAACCTGGCCATGGTCTGTCCAGAGGTTTCCCAGTGGAGGGGATCCCCACTGATTAGGCTCGATACTAACACATAATGCATGAACCTACAAAGAGAAATTCAGATGAAAGTAAATGATCCTATGATGTGACAAGGTAGGGGTAGCAATAATGGTTTTAAAAACAAGTTTTTCGGATTGGATCAGTACCCCATACGTTTCAGTTGAATTATACAATCCAATTCAACTTGGACCAGGCCATCCCAAACCAGTTCGAAAAATATATATATTTATTATTTAATTGATTCTTTCTATTTTTTATTTTTTGTTGTTGTTATTAACTGGATTGATTGATACTAAAATTGAAGAACCGTATAGATTTCTATGGGAAAAAAGAAAACGATTCATACCAAACAACGTGGCCAAGTTATCAAAAATCAGTCAGCTAAACCACTTTTTGGATGAGTTATTGAGGTGGCCTGTGAGTTCAAGATGACTTGCCCAAAATTTCTCTGGGTTTAAAAATCATGGTCTCGAAAAAACTCAACAGAGTCCTAAAGAGCTTTATGACAACTCCACGGGCTTGGGATTTGATTAAAAAAACAGATAAACAGAAAAAGTTAACTAATTCTGCGTTACCAGTTGTAGCTATGGAGCAGAAATTGCTTTGTAACCCTCCTTTTCAAGTTGCTTCGCTATTGAGATATCACCAGTCTTAACAATTCTACCATACTCCTATACAAAACCCAAAGAATGAGAATTAATTGCAGTTAGAAAGCATTCATTTCCAAACATACAAAGTACGTCCAAGAGCACAATCATTAGCAATATGAGTGTCGCTAAACAAAATTTGCAAATTAGATCCAATATCCCTTATATGACTGAGTGTGTTGACAAGTCACCAAGTACCCAGGAAAAAAGTTTCATGTTATTCAATCTTCTCCCATCCAATAATAGTTAGAAGACAATTCTGACAAAATTTTCACAACAAAATCCATGACTGTGTGTGTGTGTGGTGGTGGAGGGGGGCAACATTAGAAAAAAGAATTATGAAGAACAAACTAGGGTGGAAAAATATCAAACATATTTCAAGGAACTATTGTTCAAAAATTTGCGAGTCAACCAAAAAATTGGTTTGAAGTGGGTAGATATCACACCAAAGAACATGGAAAAGCTCTCCTTTTCTCTCTGTTTCAACACTAGTGACAGACACAAAGTCTTAATAGCAGATTTTTCGGATTTAGACTTTGAGGTTGTAAAAAAGCACTCGGACGATCAATCCATAAGTCCAATATTAATATGGTAAACTCCACTTAAGATATGTTCGGTATTGAAGAGCACTCATTGATTAGTTCGAAAAATAAGAAAGGTGCAAACTCAAGGTTCCAGTTACTTTATACTAGGTGCAAGTATAGATAGCAATATCCGTAATACAAGGTTCAAAAGTCACTTACCATGATGTGGACATACTTGGGTTTGATATAGTCCAAAATTCGCTGATAATGTGTGACCATAAGAGCAGAAGTCTTGGGAGTTAAAAGCCCATTGACTGCTCTTGCTACATCTTGAAGTGCATCAACATCTAAGCCTGAATCAATCTCATCTAAAATAGCCAAATCAGCCCCAAGGACCTGGAAAAAGTGAAGAAGTTTGATTGAGCAACGATAAAAGAAAGTGTATACAGCTGTGATCATTGCAAACCCAAATGAATTAGTTGAATATTGAAGCAAATTGACAAAGTCTGCATGTCCAAAATCATTCAGTCCGAAACAATTGTTTTAGTGAACTTTTTTTGCTCTCTTAAATTATTCAAAATCAGATGTTTAACTTAAAAGTTTCAGCATCTTCATTGCTTGAACATTCTTTAACAATATATATTTACCCATACTTTAAGATCTCTATTCAAACCAATTGACAAGAATTTTTGACAGAATATTAGTTAATTTGGTATTTCCTCTGAAAGATTGAAAATAGGATCCTGGCATTTGGTAATGCCTCTCACTCCTATCACAATATTCCTCTTTCTACAATTTAGTAGCACTGATCATATTTATAAAATTTAAAGTCAAATGGGCATAAGAAAAAAAAATGAATAATGCAGCTTCTAATGATGTTGCAATAAATACCGCAAGTTGCAAAATTTCATTGCGTTTCCTTTCACCGCCGCTGAACCCTTCATTCACATTTCGGTTCAAGAACTTTTCATCCATATTCAAATCACGAAGCTTGGGAAATATGACGCCAAAGAACTGCAAGAAAAAAAAAATGGGATCAGTGATCCTGTTCACCCTAATGGAGTTTGTCTTTCACTCGGTTTCCTTAGGCCACAGATATTGACAGTCGCACCAGAAAGAAAAGAACATGGCATCATATACCTTTTCACAAAGCAAGGAATTCATGTAAAGGACAAAAGGCTAATGAAAAAAAATTGTATCAATCACAATTTTTTTTATTACATCAGCAAACAGAACTGCCAAGTAAATAAATGAGGAAATTCTGGACTTGATTATCCCTTAAAAAAGTTGATTATCCAAATACTTAGCCACCAAGTTAGCACTTAATCAATACTATCAAAGGTACCCATCAGAGGACCACAAGGATACTATCCCTATGCCGTAGTGTATCATCCTATGAGTCAACAAGATGATTTTCTGGAAGAAAAGAAACATAAATGGATGATTTGTGTCTATAGCTTCTTCTCTCAACTGTTCGCCCCAAAAATCTAAAAGATATGCACTGACTTGATTCTTTGGCATTGGAGATCTCCTAGGTGGTACAAATGAGTTCATCCTCCACATTTTCATATTCACTCCTGAAAAGCTTACACCTTATGGAAACTACTGAGAATGAGACCCAGAGAGGAAAAATTATGTTGAATGAGAACAAACACACCCTTTTCCCTGACTTTGATAGACCCCTTACAGTAACGGCTTGCACCAACAAAAACCCAAATAATTCCCATCAGAAGTATTTTTTTTTATATTTAAACGAGAGGTTCTATTGCTCCGCCAACTTTTGCTAACGCCACTCCAAGATAAGTGCTAATTCTTTGGTGATTTACATATGAATTGGGGTGGGTGGCATTAGCAAAAGTTGGTGTGGCAATAGAATCTCTAAAAAAATTGATGTACGGGCGGAGCCAGGATTTTGTCTACGTGGGGACAAATAAGTTTCTTGCAAATTTCAATTGTAGTAGCCTAAGAATCCTTATAAAGTTTAAGCATTCTTGTGGGGCAAGTGCCCCCATTGTAAATCCGCCCCCGTGCTGATGCTTTTACATTTTTTTGAGAAAAGCATTTGTCAAAAACATGCTTTAATTAAGGGAAACAAATAAGAGAATATGATAAGGACCATAGCCTAACAACTACAATAATAAAATAAAGTTCTGTAGATGGATCAATACCTGAATAGGATCAACCTCTGGAAGACCAAGTTTTTGTCTTCGAGCATTATAGGCCATAAGCAGAAAATCACTGTTACTCACACCTGGGATCTCAACTGGGTACTGAAAGCTCATAAAAAGACCAGCAAGAGACCTTTCCTCTGGATCCATGTCAAGCAAGTTTTTCCCTTTAAACATAACACTGCCTCCTGTAACTTCATAGTCTGGATGGCCAACGAGAACCTGAAATAAATAAAAGCCTCATTCAGCCTTTCGGGCAGTAAAGTACAACTAGAAATTACTAAACTTGGATAGGTAAATCAAGAAGAGGCCTATTCAAATTATTTCTAGGCCTCTCAAAAAAATATTCGAAGTATTCCTGATTAAAAATCACATGAGCCAAAGTTGAGACCAAACCCAGCATTATCTGTACTTTCCTTTATTTCTATCTACACTTTGCTAGCTCCGGCTGTACCAAACAGTCATAGAGGTTACAACAAAACTATGCCCTTTATCATTCACTATCATCAAACAAAACCTAATTTGCAAAAAGAGTGTGTTTCAGATGGCACAACTGTCGATACCCTACCCTCATTTTTAAAATAAAGGTGCTGGAGTATCTGAAAGGAGAGTGAGGTGTAAGCATGAAGCAGTACCATTCTATGTTATATTATACATAACATCCACAAAACGGAGAAACTGAGGCGGATATTGTCCATAAAAATTAAAGATAAGTGGAGGTGTGTTCCAGGTTTGCAATGTGACAAATGCATTCTAATCAAAATAATATAATTTTTTATAAGATTGGCAAGGCTTTATGGAGATGAATGGTGGGCAAAAATGAAACAACATGACTACAGATTGATCGTAGTAGAGATGATAATGTTGAAATGGATGAGTAGATAAACAAGAAAAGATAGAATTAGAAGTGAAAGCATTTCAACAATTCAAAAAATAGTCCCAGTAGGTTATTAACCACGGAAAAATTGTTTGAGATGGTTTGGTTATGCGCAACAAAAGCCTATTACGGACTAGTTAGAAGGTATATGCAAATTGAAGGTTCTAAAAAAATAAGTAGAAGACCAAAAAGAATGTGGCTTGAGGTACTGAGAGCTTTTTTTTTAGGCTAGGCAGGGTTAGTTGTTAGCATAAGAAAGGGTTCAAGGGTTTGAATCTAAGACCTTGGGAAAAACCTCCACAAGATCTTACCACATAGCTAAGTGGTCCTTCTTAGGTATTGAGAGCTGATATGAACACACTAGGATTAATAAAAGACATGACTTCAAACAAAATTGAATGGCTGAAAAATATTCGTTCAACCAACCTCAATTTTTTGCAATAAGGCCTTGATGATTATGATAATGGTTGAGTTATTTGGTTTATGCTCCCCTAAATGGTTCATTGGGACGTAAAAAAGAAAGGGATATTTGTATATTTGATGGAAAGGGGGCGATCATTGAGAATATAGTCCTAAAGACTATACCTTCGCTTTTTATAGTGGTCCATGGTGGTAAAAGATTGTAAAGGTTGCTTTTTAAAGATCTTATATTTAGTTGGAAATCTCATTTACGGTTCCCCCTAGTTCTTTTAGTATAGTCTTTTGATGATACCTTGTTTGCCTAGGTTGTATCAAACCAAGCAAAGTACTCATTAAAAAAAAAAAAAACACAAGTAGACATCAAGGATGTTCATGGAATATTGAACGAAGCTCCATATTTTAGTAAATCATTTATATACTATTTAGAGATAGAAATGCTAAAAATCATGGAAATAATAACAGAAAAAACAAAAAACAGTTAGAGACGTAATCAATTCTGCTGCTCAGCTATAATGTGTGGTCACTACGCACAAAAATCTTGTTGAGTTTAACAATTCAACTCATACCCAAAATTAAGGAATGAATCTCACCAACCTTAGAAAATGTGCTCTTCCCAGAACCATTCTTCCCCATTATTGCATGGACCTACTAAACACAAAAAATAACTAAAACATCAGATAATTGTGCAAATTTAAAAAACTTAACGGAAATTAGATTAAACTAATTAGAGAATTAAGGATTGGTAACAGCTAGACCAATCTTATGTAGGGTTTCGAGACAGACCCAAAAGGCCCAAAACCTCTAGAGGAGTGTTTGGTTGCTAAGATAACTCTATTCGAATATAAATTCCAACCATGGAAACTAAAACCAAATTCAAATAATCTCTTTTGAAGAATAAACTCACAATCAGACAAGATGAGAAGAGAAAAACCCTAATTCGACGCAGTAAAAACCCTAATTCCAAATAAAATGAGAAGATTCATCGAGATTACCTCTCCTTCATGAATGACGAGGTTTACTCCATTAAGAATTTGTATCCTTGATTCAGCAATCACAGCCGTCAAATCCTTGACTTCAAGTAGAAGCTTAGTAGATTCTCCCTCGTGATCAGTGCCAGAAGTGGATGGAGAATCAACGGTGATGCTAGCGTTCGCCTTTAGAGATAGACGGTTGTGATTGAAACAACGAGGAGGAGATGGGAGGTGCAGAGAACGGAAGGCGGAGATTCCAATTACGAGAGAATCTGATTGAGATTTTCTGAAAGAAGTGAGACCAGAAGAAGAAGAAGATAATATTGGAGCAGAAAATTGAAGAAGAAAGGCCATTGGAACAGTTTTAACTTTTTGGAGCGAAATCGTGGTTGGTTTCTACTACAGAGAGAGAGGGTGAGGAATGAGGATCAAGGCTTCAAAACCCAGGGAAACCGACTTGACTCGTTTGACACATCTCGTGTCAGACGAGTCTAACTGTTTAAATCGGTTTAGAATTGGATCTAAAGTGGTGTCAAGAGTAGGACTAGGAGTGCTCAAAAAAATCCGGACCGATAACCCGAATCAACCCGAACCAATATTTTTAACCCACAAACCGGATTGAAACCGATTAATTACCCGCCCAACCCGAGGACTTACGGTTCAATTTTGGGTTAGATGCCTAAAATCAGATCAAAACCAGGAACTAGACCAACATTTACTCGAAACATTGGATCGAAACCTAGAATCAATCTGAAACTCGTATGAATGCATCATCTAAATTTTAGAGATTTGAAGAATTATGTAAATTAAACGGTTTAAATAACAAAATAAAAAAAATTGCACTTTGATGCACCACGACAATGGAACACTATATATGAAATGCTAGACCAAATTATACCATATAAAAATATTGTTAATTTATAGATGAATCTCATTTAAATATTAAAATAAATAGTAACAATTGAAAAATAAAATTGCAGAAAATATAAGATGTTTTTTAAGACCTAACTTTATTCTGTTCCAATAAAAATTGCAAAATCCTATTAATGGTCAAGTTTTTATAAACTAAGCCAATATTATCTTCCTCTTCGAACTACCTTCTAAAACTCAATTGAGCAAAAGTTACCTTTCTTGAGATTTCTACCTCGGCTCATTTATTTGTTGGTCACGAAAACTCTTCTTTAATTTGAAATAAAATGCCACGATTTTATCATTTTCATGACAATGATTTTATTTGATATACTTTTGCCCTGGCTTTTTCTATTTGTCCCGCTGACCGTGATTGAACTATTGGAGTCAAAATTGGCTGGAACTTTTTTGGGTCCATGAAAAACATTTTTGAATTTTGTGTTTAGTTAATGGAATTACATGCTTGATTATGTGTGATAAATATTTAAAATTTAAATTTAATTTTAAATTTTAATCTCAAAATAATTATCATAAAATAAAATTTTAACACAAAAGGAATCTGTTCTTTCTATGGTCTCAAGTTCAAATCCCACTACCCATAAAAAAATCTTGGTGACCACGCACCGCTCCACGTAGTGGGGCATAGCCTGAGTGCGGGGTATAAGGACTAGTCTGGTGCACGCAAGCTGGCCCGAATACCCTTCGTTATAAAAAAAAAAAAACTTATATTCTAATAAATATAAGAAATATTTTATCATCACGATTTTGAAAAATCACTTCACATCTATTAGCCAACATAAAATTCTTTACAACAATAAAAATAATTCAAATCTATTAAAATTTTGAATTTATATTATGAAATTAATCAAATTGAAATTTTGAATTAATCAAAACTTTTTGAATCACTAAAATCCATAGTGGACTACAACTTTTCTATCTTAATTTTTTTTCGTCACTTTCATCATTTGCGCTAATGTACAAAGAAAGTGACCCTTGAACTGAAACAAAACATAACATTGTTAAATAGACTAAAGGGTTTTGGTATATTACACTTTGTTGACATATAATATTAAGTGTTGTGAATTAGGTACGATCATTGTCTGGTTTGTTTTCCTCCAATCGCAACACATGTGATGTTTAATGAGGTACAATTTTATTAAAAAAATCAAATATAAAATTACAGAAATTAGCATTATATACACGTGTGTACAAACAACACAATCATATGAACAAGAATCTAAGTCCTTTTTTTTTTTCTAAGTCCTTTTTTTTTTTCTTCTTAAATAACCGGGTATCCCTGTATGTAGCGGATTGGGCTTGCATTTGGGCTTTGCCCAATCCATAGACCATGATCTTGTCTAAGTACTAGTCTCAGGGAATATGCAATACCCGCACATCATTGAGGAATTAATGCTCATATTGGATATCAAACTCATGACCTACAGGCATTGACTCGAAATTTCCATTGAATCAACTCATTGGGGTTTGAATCAAGCCATGTTGAGAGAGAAAGAGATGATATGAGACTTTCTCCTGTCTTTGTAACGAATCTGGTAAAAAAGAAACAAAATCTTTCCCTTTTCTTTTTCATTTTTTTTATTATAGAAAAATAGAAGTTTAGTAAAGGTGGGAAAGAGGAATCTTGGTGTTTTTGTGGGATTCCTCTTTCATGGCTTTTTGATCCTGTTAAACTCCTATTGATTTAGGTTAAATTCTCTTAGCTTTCATTACATGTTGAATAAAATAGAACTTTTGGGACTGTGTATCTTATGCAATGGATACGACTGACTGACAAATACAACCTATGAGATTCTTTTTCAACAACCTATGGATCCAACCCTTTTTACATATATAATTAGCCTCCTATCAATAAAATTAACATAACTTTAAACAAATCACATTCTATTTGATATGGTAGTTTTGCACGCCATGATGACGTTAGGGATGGGGACAACAAGTTGGTGGTGATATTGATTGGGGTGAACATGGTGGTCATGACGGTAGTGGTGGCACGATGGAGACAGTCATTGTGAAGTGGTGGTAACAATGGTGATTCTAGTGGTTACGACGATGATGGATAACAGATTTGTAAGTGATGGCATAGTAATGATGGTTAAATAAATATAAGCGTGACTTGTGAAAAATTACTCAAGAAAAAATAAATGATCACAAAGTATTAAAATATAAAATCGAATGGTCACATCTTATCATTGTGATGATGAATTTTTGTCATAATCTTTAATTGATTTTCATAGTACATGTCCAAATCATTTATGCCAACTTTCACTGACTAATCCTCGGGGATGTGCAATCCCTTACCCCTACACGCACATCGACTAATGTCTGGGATAAATCCGTGATGGTGGTTTCGAAGGGGTGATTCGAACGCGAGACCTTCATTTTGTCACAAGTGATCTTGACCATCAAAACAACTTTTTGGGGTTAATGGAAAACATTTATGCCAACTTTCTTTAAGACCATTATAAAAAGTTGTTGGAAAAGTAATTTTGACAAACTAACAATAAATAAAATTAAATGAATATTGCAGTTGCACCTTCAATTCCATATTAAACCCTACCAAGTCTCCAAAAGACCATTTTTCAGAGAGAGAGAGAGAGAGAGAGAACAACAAACTTTCTATTTTTAAAAATAGCAAAATTTACCTTCTACGACAGTCCCTCTGTACACTTTTTGATACATGAAACTCGCATCCAACTTTCAATTTCCAACTAAATATTCGGTGGACACGTGTGACGATTAAATGGGATAATTTGTACGAGATGGAATACGTGGTTGAAAAGATATATATTCCGATATTCGTCAGAGAGTACACTACCGAGTATGACTGCACATGTGATACCTGCACATCCCAGTGGTATAATAGTAATTTAGCTCAAACTCAGTGCCATTTGCTAAATGCATGAAGAGGAAAAGGACTGCAATAAATACTCACTCCACTTGCCTAGGCTCTTGATCCTGTAGTGCACGTCGGCTTGTATGTTTGATTACTCTGATTTGATTGGTTGTTTCTTACCATTGAAGTTTCGTTTCGAAGGTGGATAAGTGGGACCATGGATGTATGACGTGGCAAAAAACGAATGGAGTTCGATATCGTTATCCAACTTCTGCATTGACGAGGCAAAAAAAGTAGTGAAGTTGGATAAGGTTATCCAACTCCTGTAGTATAGTATCCATATTATTCGGAAAAGCAACTTTGCGTCACTGCTTCATTAGTAGATATAGTGACGAACCAACTAATTTCCTGTAATTTATTTTTAATTTTTCTGTTCATCTTCTCTAACAAAATTTCTGCAAAAAAATCATCAATTTTAACCATTTATACTCTATAGTAAGATGAGAAGATCTAAATTTAACTCCGGTTTCTGGATCCAAGCTTGAAGTTTTGGCGACTTCGAGAGAAATTCACACATAATTATATAGAAATCTCGAGATCTGCGCCACCTCAGTTACGAAGCATCGATTTCAGCAAAAAATAGAGTTTTAATGGCTTTTCTGAATCTTCAGCGAGAGGATTTCCGAAGAAACACCTTGGAAGCATAGAAGAAATCTGGTTATGTGAGTCGTTTCTTTAATCTGTTTAGTTACAGATTTGATTTCTCTTTGTTGTCTTTGGAGCTTTGATTTTAGTTAAATGTTGTAAAAAGAGAGGATTTTTGTTGAATAATTGGCACTTTCCGAAGAAAACAAAATTCAATGTAAATTTCGAATTTCGTGTTTCTTGTTATCTTTGATTTCAGCTTTGTGGAGGTCTAATGGCGGATCCGAAGCTTCCAAGAGTTGATTATTTGGTGAAGACTCTGTGGAAATTAAAGAGAAATTTCAAAAAAATATATATATATATATATTTTTATAGAAATTGAGAGTTTAGTGTCTATCTGCTTTATCTTTTGTACATTTTTCTTTTCAGCTTTCGTGGTTTTTTTTAAGCTTTTAAAGTTTGTTTTATTTTATTTTTCCTTTCCAAAGCACGTTTGCTTTAGTGTGTAGATTTTACTAATTCTCCATCAAAGATCACAAGTAATTCTCTGATGCAATTTTCCTACTTGAGAATTGAGATTCTCATTTCAATTAATAAAATGCAGCATATCCAGTTTCAGCTCTTAAAACCGGAAATTTTGGATGAATTTCGTTGAGAATCTCATACTTTTAAGTGATTGAAGCTCTCTCATCTCTGGTTCAGGTTTTGCAGAAGTTTTCAGACCTTCAATTGAGGATCAGGACACTGTATTACGTTCTTGAGCGGAACGGTTGGGAAAATACACTCATCTGAGTTGTTGGCTTTGAATCTAGTGGGACTAGGGTTTTGATTCTGAGGCTAATGATATAAGTCCCCTTTCTTTTGCTTCGTGCAGGAGAATCTGTTTCTTTAGGCGGATTTGCAGAGAATTTGAGCTCTAATTGCGGGTTATGATCTTCTACTCGTTGATTCTAAGAGAAAACCTGTGAAATCTTCCTCTGGTGAGTCTCTCATTTCTGACCCAAAATTGTACTTACCTATTAAAAAAAACTTAGTTGCCAATAGCATGCCCACAGATTAACAACCGGTCTAATGTGCAAATCTCATGTTTTTTTCTCATCTTTTGGTCAAATATCAGTCATCCTAGTTCCTGATAGATTCATGGTAGATCAAATATCACTCTTTTTTCCATTTTGAATTTTAATATTGTGTAAAAGGGAATTGTGGGACAGAGAGCTGCCATTCCATCCAAAACTATTTGGTGCTAGAGGATGCCAACTCTAGTCTTATATGGCATTTGACATCTCATGCCCCGTGGGCCTTTTTTTTAGAGCAATCGCAGGGAGCAGCATTGGGCAATCCACCAACAATCCCTCCCTCACGATGATGGTCCTGCAACTCGATCCCGTGACCAGGCTTTGATACCACTTGTTGGACTGAGAGCTGCCATTCCATCTAAACCAATTGGTGTTAGAGGTGGCCAATTCTAGTCTTTTATGGCATTCGACATCGCACCCCAAGGGCCTGTTTTTAAAGTGGTTACAAAAAACGGAATTGTGGATTCCACCAACAGGAATAAGTTCCATGCCTTACTGGCATTCTATGAGTAGTGTTTGTGTGGTCTTTCTTAATTAGATATTTGCATTCTCTTTTAGGAGGAAGAAGTAGGAGGAAGACGCAGGCTATAATTTAATTTTTGGGTGATGAAAATTTGTGTAATTTTGAATTACAAGAATATTTATATTTAATTTTTAGATCAATTTATTTGTTTAATTCTTTCCCTTTCAACTGCTACCTATTATTCCCCCTCTTCAATGCTGTTGCATGAAAATTTCTTTTTTTCTTTTTTGGGGTATCATGCAGGTATTATGGATAATGTTACTTTTCATTGAATTGTGGTTGGTTTTGGTTTTATTGCCACTTGTTTGACTAATATTGTTCCATTGCTTTGGTTTTGAATCAGGTGGACCATAACTTCTGAAACCACACTGTGACAGTAAGTCACAGTGACCCCATGAATCATCCGAATCTCAATTCCTTATCTTTGTCATCACTTCCTTTCCTTCTACTTCTACTGTTTGTCCTTCCTCAAGCCACTGCTGACCTTAACGCTGATAAAGCAGCCCTTCTAGCCTTTGCTGCAGCAGTTCCCCACGGTCCAAAACTCAACTGGAACAGTTCTAACCCCATCTGTAACTCTTGGGTTGGCATTACTTGCACTTTGGATGGCACCCGTGTGCTTGCCCTTCATCTCCCTGGTGTTGGACTGTATGGTGAAATTCCAGCTAGCACTCTTGGAAAGCTTGATGCCCTCAAGACTCTCAGCCTTCGATCCAACCGCCTCAGTGGGAGTCTTCCTTCTGATTTCGCCTCCCTCCATTCCCTCCATTACCTCTACCTCCAACATAACAACTTCTCTAGTGATGTCCCTGCCTTTCTCCCCCATGAACTCATCTTACTAGATCTCTCCTTTAACTCCCTCACTGGCAACATTCCAACCACTATACAGAATCTGACTCGACTTACTGGCTTGAACCTCGAATACAACAACCTCTCTGGGCCCATCCCTGATCTCAACCTCTCAAGATTGAACCATTTGAATCTTAGCTACAACCACCTTAATGGCTCAATCCCATTTTCTCTCCAAAAGTTTCCCAATTCTTCCTTTGTTGGAAACTTTCTCCTATGTGGATCACCTCTGAACAAATGCTCTCCCATTGTCCCCTCACCTTCTCCTGCCCCTTCTGCCTTGGCCACCCCACCAACACTTCCTCAAGAAAAACATGGCCCAGGAAAGAAACTTGGAATTGTGGCTATCGTTGCTATTGCAGTTGGGGGATCTGGTTTGTTGTTTCTTCTAGCAGTAGTGATCTTGGTTTTCTGTTGGAAGAGAAAAGATAGAGAAAGTAGTGGTGTGTCGAAAGGGAAGGCCTCCACTGTTGGTGGAAGGAGTGAGACATCTAAGGAAGAATTTGGGATGCAAGATGCTGACAAGAACAAGTTGGTTTTCTTTGAGGGATCTTCTTATAACTTCGATCTTGAGGATCTATTGAGGGCTTCAGCTGAAGTGTTGGGGAAGGGTAGTCATGGAACAGCCTATAAGGCAGTTTTGGAGGAAGGAGTAACTGTGGTGGTGAAGAGGTTGAAAGAAGTGGTGGTGGGGAAGAGAGAATTTGAACAGCAGATGACAATTGTTGGGAGGGTTGGGCAGCACCCCAATGTTCTGCCTGTCCGTGCTTACTACTACTCCAAGGACGAGAAGCTGCTTGTTCACGACTATGTTCCAGCTGGCAGCTTGTTCGCATGCTTGCATGGTATGCTTTATCCAATCCTTATTCTCTTCAATACTCCTTTAGATGTGTCACCACCCATAAGAGATCTCTTAGAAAAACCTGCTTTCCTTTTCCGTCAAGATGCTAGTGAATATATGCGTTAACTATTTTGTATATCAAGTAACAAAACTTGCATGTCCTTGTACTTTATAACTGAAGTTGCTTGTTCACTTTAATGCACAACATACCAACTTGAAGTGGTCATCATGCTTATCAAACACTAGGTATATAAGAACTGGAAAACAAAAGTAAAAACATCTTGTCTTCATTCAAGAAACATGTGGAACCTCACATGTGGCATATCCATAAAGTGATTTAACAAAATGATATTAATACTTAGTTGTATGAATTCAGTGACCAAATAAGGTGATTTACATTTTACACTTCCCTACAAAAGAAATGGAGACAGTAAAATGCTGCCATTACCCTGTTGAAATGGTGAATCCAGAACTAAAGCTTTCTGGATATGTGCAGATGTAAGACATTAAAGGGCCAACAGACTTCAACCTGTAATCCATCTTGACCTAAGTACTCCCTATTGTATAAACTAATTTCATATGCAAAAATAGGATATGACTTTTGTTTTGGGTGCTGAACTTCAGATTTAAATCAAAATCAACATACCGACATTGATGGTAATTATAGCTGAGATAGGTTTGACACAACTCTCTCTCTTTCTCAAAATACATTTGCTCTAATGGGAAGCATGATTATTGGAATTTGAAAGAGGAATCGTCATCACAAACTCTCTTCATGAACCAAACTTGGACTGCGGTCCAGTTCATGCAAGTAAAATTGTGAGAGTTAGAATTCTCACGTAAGTCATGCAAGTTTTTCTGTTAGGTTTTTAAGTTCTTTTTCTATATCAATGGATCATTTAAATCTATGTCTAAGTTATGATTCCTTAATGTCTGCACGTTTCTTGATTTTAAATTCAATAACAGGAAACTCGGGTGCTGGAAGAACTCCATTAGATTGGGACTCTAGGGTAAAGATCTCGCTTGGAACCGCAAGGGGCATCACCCACATCCAGTCTGAGGGTGGCAATAAATTCATCCATGGCAACATAAAGTCCTCCAACATCCTACTCAACCAAGACCTCAGTGCCTGCATTGCAGAATTCGGCCTAATCCCTCTCTTGAACTTCCCTGCCACCACATCTCGAAATCCCGGATATCGTGCTCCCGAGGTAATTGAAACTCGGAAAGCAACTCAGAAGTCTGATGTCTACAGCTTTGGGGTCCTCCTCCTCGAGATGCTGACGGGAAAATCCCCTATCCAATCCTCTGGACACGATGATGTTGTTGATCTCCCCAGGTGGGTCCAGTCAGTCGTGAGAGAAGAATGGACAGCAGAGGTTTTCGATGTTGAGCTGATGAAGTACCAAAACATTGAAGAAGAAATGGTTCAGATGTTGCAGATAGCCATGGCTTGCGTCACAAAGATTCCAGATTCGCGACCAAAGATGGATGAAGTTGTTAGGATGATTGAGGAAATTCGACAATCTGACTCAGCGAATCATCCATTCTCCGAGGATAACAAGCCCAATGATTGATTTGAGATTGTTTGCATTGGTGTCAGATTCAGGCTGTCGTTTCCGGTGATTCTATTTAGATTCCAACGACATACATTGTAAGGTTTTTTACAAGTTTGTTTAAATTTCAAACCTTGTGCATATGTATGCGGCATGAAACTATGCAAGTGTGTCCATTTGTGTGATTTGTTAGAAATGTTTGGTAGGGTTTTCTTTTCATGATTCATTGTAATATGGTGCTTATTAACCATTAAAGAATCAATTTGTGTTCTTCAACCATGATGTTTTTAATGTTCATCACAAGCACTTGGAATGGAAGATTAGGAAGGAGCCTTCCTTCTTACTTATCTGGGTAACATATTACACTTTGATGTAGTGATCATAATTGTTTAATGTTTTGTGCCTGTCTTGAATTGTGTTGGCTGAGGACATAAAACAAAACATAAATCCTCAAATATTAAGAGTTTCCATTGATATAAGACTATCGATTTTCTGATGCCCCCCTACGACCTCATCACAAACTGTAGATCATTTGCTTCGGGATACACAGAACCAAAAAAAAAATCTTATGTATCCTGAGGCAAATGATCTATGGTTCTGTGATGAGAGCGTCAGATTATCACCGACTCCTGAATAATCTTGATTTTTCTTGAAACAGAAATATTGCCTCAAGACAAGGATTTAAAGAATCTTGTTTATGTGATTGACTCTTTGCTTTGAAGTGGTTCACTGTCAATTGAAGATGATCAATGAGCTATAATTCTACAAGCCAATTATAAAACTTAAATGGTTCAGTTTCTGAAGATTCGTGAAGAATGACTAGTGAGATCCTGATCCTGACATGGAAACCCAAAAACCAACAGTAGATTTATGTGTACCTTAATGACACCCATCTCTCGAGGTTAAATTTTCAACTGTTGGATTTTCATAAGTCCTGACCCAATTCAAATTAAAGCAAATTATGAAGAGGTGGCTCTAGATTGATTTGAACGGCAAAACAAGATTCAATTTTCCAATCCCAATATCTTTTTTTCCATTAAGGCATAGATCATGAAAATGGTAAACCCCAAAGTACATGGAATTAGATAGTAGATCATGACCATCGAAGCGAGGTATCACAGTCAAAACTGCACCAGATTGGGTGATGATCCAAACCATAAATGATTGAACTATTTTAGCTGATTTTATACAATTACAAGGTGATGATCTAAACGATGTTCAATCATCAAATTGTTATCACAGAGCACATGCATTCATGTTCAAAATTAATCAAAAAGAATAATGCTGAAGTGATCTCAAGATTGGACCACACATTGCACACCCTGACGTGGAAGTGTACGGAAACCTTAGATGCTTTTCTCGGGATACAAGTGAAGAAACATCTATGGTTCCTATCCACTTTCACATCAAGATGTGCGATATCAGGACCAATCTTGAGGTCACTCAAGCACGACTCAATAAAAAAAGATCGACTTAGGTCTAGTTAGAGTACAAAAGCACCCACTTAGGATTATTTTTTCAACTCAACAAAAGGATCTTTCATCTTTCAGCCAAATATTCAATTTATAACTGACCTTTGGATACAAATCATGAGAATGTATATTCTTCCTTAAATCTGTCGTTGCAACATGAATCAAATGGGGAATAGATAATCCATTTGTAACAAAATTATTTTAAGTGCAAAAGTTATAAATCAATGAGACCATTTGAAATAAGATGAGAATAAAAATCCAAGTTCTTATGCCAACATCAATGATTATCTCCCAGAAGTTGATGTCTTCTTGCTAACCAGGTCAGCACCGCTGACGTACTTGGCAACAAAAGATATCAGTCGGAAAGGAGCCCCAATTAGTGGAGCTTCTGACAGCGGCACACTGACATTTCCATCAATCTCCGCAACCTGTGACTCAGTTTCCCGAATTTCGTTGTCATCTAAGGGAATCTGCACAATTTCTTCAATCTCGCCAGTTTCATAGGATTCCGATGGTTCTTCAATGTGGATTCCAGTAACAGTGATAGACTCATTATCTTCATTATCAGCATCGGTTCTCTCATCTTTACTTTGAACACTAACTGGTGGGTTGATCCTCTCACCGGATTCGACCATCTTCTCTCTAAACTCTGGCATAAAATCAGCTACGGTGACAGTTTCAGACGCTGCTTCCGCTGGATTGAAAGCATCCATTGAAGGATGCCCAGGAGTTACACTCTGTCAATCAAGATAAATGAGCACTTTAATCACCTATAAATAATCATATATTGGATCCATCAAAACCGGACATTTTTGGTGAGAAACAATTTCCCTTGTTTCTGAGAGCCCATTCAAAGTGAAAACAATGAAACACATTGGCTTTATGAGTTACTGTCTATCAAGTCCGGCTGAGATTTTATTGGCAAATCTATAGTCCGAGTTTTATAAGCAAAAAAAAAAAAAGACCATGAATTAACTAAAGCACAATATCATGATGTAATTAGTCCCCACGAAAGAGATCATGATCATGTTGTGTGAAAATCGGAATTCCACTCCAGCATACAATTTGTTCTATTATTTCACATAGTCTAGAAAAATGTGTTCTCATTGGAAGACTACAAACACCTCATTAAGTTCACTTTCAATGTAAGAGATCTACATTGGTCCCTTCAAATTGTGGGTACTGAGTCCCAAACCTCTTCGTGGAGGCCATGAGCATCATGACACATCCTGATGTTGTGTCATGGTGTTGATCAATAGACACATTTTGAAAAATCTAAACAAAAAGGTAACTGACAATGCAAGTTTTCCAAATGATTTGGCTAAATATTATTACCTTTTTGTCAAGCTCAGCATTTTCTCTCATGGGTTCATCCACTAGTGTACAAGTTGCTCCTATCTGAGCATTTGAATCCTCATCTTTAGAGACCTGCTGCACCTTTTCCTGGATATCAATCGATAATACCAACTTAATATTAAAGCCAAATAAAATGCAAACTAAATCCTTCCCCAATCAAAACCTTTAGGTCTACTATACCACAAAAATGCTCTTTTGCAATTCTTTTCTTTTCGAATAAAAATGTAGAAAATAATAGCGTTTTTTTTTTATCCACCAGTGTTTTTTTCCTTTTTCTTCTCCTGCCTGAAAGACCCATCAAACATGTTTTACAACGCTTCTAATCAGCCTATCATAAGCAGGAGGTTTTGCAAAAAACCTATTTTGTTCTTCCTACTTGTTGTATTTAATAATTTATTTAAGACCATTAGAAGTAGAACATATTATACTGCAATAACTAGTCAAATATATACAGGGGCTGAGCTAGGATTTTGTCTATGTGGGGGCAACTAAGACCCTTACAAAATTTAAAAATTCTTGTAGGGGCAATGGCGGTTGATTCTGTTTCTGCCGCTGTTACAGTCGCAATAGCAGAGAAATCCTAATAATTTTTAAACATTCTCGAGGGGGCCAAGTGCCCAAACCTACCGCTTGCATATGCACTTGAACAGATCATTTTTTCCTGCTTTTTTATGACATTCTATCCAACACATATCAATAGATTCTAATCTGTTTATCATAGTATCCATTGATACATCTATTTTCACTTTGGATTGTGTGCATGTGAGCGTGTCATCTCATTTGACCAAACACCAAAGTTCCATGCTTTGAGTGCAATCTCTCCGACTACCAAGAACGAAGCACTGGTTTTCTAAAAACTTCTAACCAAAACATATAATAGAAAATAATGGATTTCTTACGAATCAAAAGGTCAAGCTCACAAAATTGATAATCAACTTGTTTTTATTTATTTATAATGTAAATCTTATTGTTAAATGAAAAAGGATCTTACTAAAGGTCAAGAAGACCTATCACGAACCTAAAGAGAAACTTATAAAAGAGAAAGCAACTAAGGAAAATAAAACACTTCAGTACATCAATCAATCCTCCGCAAATTAAATCCCATCTAAACTAGAAACCCTAAAAAATAAAGACACTTGAATTCTTTGAAAGGCTTGTGCTGAAGAAAAATGAGAGCCGGAATGTTGTTGATAATGTGAAAGAAATGACACAGACCAGAGGATGCGTATCATGCATGGTGATATACACAGTGGAACACACGACACAGATTAGAGTGTATAGGACCTACTACTCAGTAAGTCCTGCCTAGATAATCCCCAATGTTTGGCCCATGACGATATGATCATAGGTAATTTAATCTATAACAAGTTTACAACTCTTGTGATGGTATAAACAAACATGAGAAATATGATCCAGATTTCCACATTATACATGGGAACAACAAAACATAAAATTACTAGTACCACCAGCATGCAAAGTACAAAAGCTAGAAGAGAGTATTTAAACAAAAATTTACCGTCTCTGCTGTCAAGAATGCTGAAAGAATGTTCTCCTTCTCAAGATGTTGAACCTGTGACTGCAGATGAGATATGGTTTCCCTAAACTGTTGGTTCTCTTGAAAGAGACTGTTCTTGGATTCTTCCAACTCCTTCACCTGCCAGGCTTCGTTTTTAATATCCATATCAGAAACATTTGAAAATAGGGAACAAGAAATAAAATGTGCAGAACAACTACACTTCTGACATTTTAAAGTATAATATCCACGCTATAAGGAATCCGATTCAGGATCTTTTGTGTGTGTGTGTGTGTGTGTGTGTTTTGGAGGGAAGGGGATTGCTTTCTTCTCAGCAAATCACTTTGAAAGTAATAAGACAACTGCAGATAAATTATGAATCATTGTTGGAAAGGTTGGCAGAATCCACTTGGTTTTGCCAAATCAGTAAGGACCAACAGAGTTTTCTTGCACAAACCCAAAATTCATTGGAAATGGTTGGATCCAGGCCCTGGAATAGGTTTCCTGACTCCTAGATTTTTTCCAAACTGAAAATGCAAAGATATTCTTTTTTCAGTGTGTTCTTTTCTCTTCAGAAATTTCCATCCAGATTTCATATTTTACCTCTTAAAAGTTGAAAGTTTAAAAAGACAAACATTTTCTCTTCCCTTCTCAACAGATAAAAATCTTCTCAGATATACTTATCACTAACTTCATCATTTCGCTATTGATAGAAAAACTTCATGTACAATCATATATTAGTTAATATGCCACAAATTATTACTCCTCAATCTGCTTGTTCTTATTTTCGTCAATCACTTAGTTCATGGGCATTTTGGTCCATTTGCAGCAATACAAATTTTGTGTCCTAAAAACAATACAACTGGGCTGGTAATATCACTTCCCATTTTCATTCTTTACGATACACTATTCTAGTGCATAACAAATTACAAACATCATGACTTAAAAAAAATGACGTCTAACACAAAATATACAATACAAATAGTAATGTAAAATCTAGTACCCCTATTGGTAGCATATCATGCCAATACAACTGAACTAAGGATGTAAAGTATTTGAGAATCCACTGTTGGGGAATGTTCGAGAAATTTTTTGAATGGAAGCTTTTGTAGCTGTCTAAAGCTAGTGAAGCAATGTACCTGAATCTGTAGCCATATATTGTCTTCATTCAATCGAGTAATCTCTTCCTCAGTTGACTTCTGTACCAGCAAACAATCTTTTCATTCCCCAAGAACTTGATTTTAGGTGACAAGCATTAAGAATTTGAAAGAGATGAATTACCTCCTTTAAGGCCCAGGATTCTTTATCACTCTCTAAGTGTTTGATCTTATCCTCTAAGCTGGCCTGCAGATCATTGAGTTAGCTACCTGGCGATACAATACACCCAAATTTTCTTGCAAGTGTAAATTTTCTCAAAAGAATACACACACTACCCACCCACAAACGCATAAAGAAGATTATGGGCAAGAAAAGTTAATGTTTACGAAATAGTCCATCCATCAAACAAACAAACAACTCTTAACACAATTCTGTAGTGGGATTGAAAAACCAGATGCAACATAATATACAAACAGTTACCCCTTTCTGAATCCAAAAGGCTCTTTCATTCATCAACTCCTTTATTTTCTCTTCCATGCCCACCTGCATATCAGTAAATTGTTAACCCTGATACAACCTTTTAGAATGATTAATATTGTAAGATTTTTTTTGGAATGGTAACTAAATTTAAGAAAACAGTAGGGATCTTAGAAGGGAAGACTACTGGAAGGAATATGATCCCCACAAAGTCAAATATTTCCTAGGAACAACTTCATTTGTGAGCTTATTGCAAACCTATCTAACTCAAGATTTTGTTGTTTGGTCAGAGGGTGTGATTTCTTGAGATTTTGGAGTTCATAAGAAGTATTATTTACTGGAAAATGGCCTCCATTGCAAGCCTTATAAATTTATTTGTATATGCAGTCCTCAATCTCTCTAGCGGAGGAAGATTGGAAGGTTTGGGGGTGATTTGGGATGGGGTCATTTAAGTAAAATAGTTCTACCCTTCTATGGTTAATGTCTTTTGAAATTTCAAAACCTGACCTTTTGAGGTCCCGAGATTCCATGGAAGGTTGCCCTTCTTTATTTGGTCAGCTACCTTATATTGGATTTCGACTGCTAATCATAAACTAATAAGGCTTGCATATTTTTGACCTCATTGTATTGCTTGCGCTGAATCGGTCAATCACATTCTTATTCATCATTCTTTTGCCAAAGCCATCTAATTCCATTTCATTGTTCTTCTTTCGCATCAATTGGACTTCATAGGTTTATTTTAAATATATTCCAAATTGTCAGTTCTCATATTTTTTTAAGTAGGGAAAGGACCTTGTGGCCGTTGGTGCCCTCTATTGTTTGTTGGGGCATTTGGTTGGAAAGGAAGGGCTGTCTTTTTCTAGGTAAGGTGCAACCACTCGTGAGATCATAACTTTAGAAAATCTTATTTTATTGATGCAAAGCTTTTGATCATTCCAAAGGCGTTTTCTTTGAGTAATTCGTTTACAAATGGGATTTTATGTGCAAATAGAGGCCATGAGCTTGTGGCCTGGTAGTTGTGTATTTGGTTGCTTCTCTTTTTCTTCTTGTATTTGCTCTCGACTTCCACCTTCTCTTTTTGTCAATGACATTATGCTTATAAAAAAAAAAGTTGTGGCTTCATCAGCCATAAAGCTTCCTTCCACATAAATTTGAGTGATATGGCCGATGATTTATCTACAAAATACAAATTCCATCCCAAAGGAAGGGTGGTAAATTATAGTTGAGAAAGCAAATAAAAATGATTGCAATGTTGAAGTGGAATGTTGATAAAACTTTAAAGTTCAAAACTCCGAAGAACTTCAAAATTTAGCATAATCAACTTCTTCAATTAGAAGGCAAAAGCCTTTTTTAAGGGTGGTTAGAGGCTGCCCCCTTAAGAGGGGAGATCTCAGGTTCAATCCTGGCTGATCTCACAGCTAATTGGTCTTTCGGTCCTGCCTGAACCACTTTACTGTACTTATCTATAAAATGTAAATTACCTCCTTTTCAAGCCAGGTGTCTTTTTGCCTTTGTAACTGTATGATTTTCTTCTCTAAACTAGCCTGTAAATATCCAAATTCACAACAAAATCTTTAGCTGAAACACTAGAAACCTTTTTACTTAATTGCAAAAACAAAACAAAAAAAACAAGTGCACCCAAAAGTCAGCACTCCCTCATTGACCTGTTCCCTATCAACTCTGCAGGCTAAAAAGGCTTACCTCAGTCTGGATGTAACAATCCTTTTCCCTCAGTAATTGTTGGATTTGCCCATCTAAGCTAGCCTGTACAACATCTAGTTTGTTACTTTTGTGATGCATAACTACTGCAATAACTAGAACCTTAGAACTAGAGAAAGAATACTTCATATACTTCCCAATTATCCATATCAATTGAGTAAAGGCATGATTCAGAATTTGGTTCCACTCGAGGATGTTCAGACCAACACATTCTTTTTTTTTTTAATATTGGAACAAAACATTGTTGTGTTTTGAAATTTCTCACAATGTTTCAATATGTTTTGTATCAGGGGAAAACAATATCCTACTTAAATTCAGAAGTTTTGGAATGTTTGGGTAAGATTCAAAAAAACATACCGAAATATGTATCGATACGCACAAAAAAACACAGAAATTCTATCATGCCACGGGAATATTTATTCTTCCTAGTGATGTGAAAAAGTGTGATTTCTTAATTCTAAATTTCAATTAAAACTCTTTAAAACAGTTTTTGTACATTTATTGATTTAAAGCCAATGTTCCAGAATGTTTCAATACATTCTTAGAGCTTTAGTTTGGTTGTTTTTTGGAAAAATCGAAACGTTGAAACGGAGCGGAATTTAAAACCTTGATTGTGTAAAGCATATAATTTTTACATATAAAACTGCAGTTAAGGAAATAAATTATCACCTCCTTCCAAATCCAAGAACGTTGTACTTGCCTCAATTCTTCTTCCAGGTATTTCTAGAAGTCATTCTCAAAAAGATTAGTGATAATCAGGTTATTTGTAAAAAAACAGTGGAAAAATGGGGGAAAGCCAGCATTGAGTACAAGAAGTTATAGGTACCTCCCTTTCCAGCCAAATTTGTTTTTCAGCTTCATCTAAAATGGCCTGTCAGGCATAATTATGGATAGAATATCAAACATTGGTAAAAGAAACAAAAGGAATTAGGGTTTAGACCCATAGCTCAGTTGGTTTGACTCATTACAAAACAACTTTGAGGTCGTGGGTTCAAGTCCAGCTTACCCATCCACCAAAAAACAAAACAAATAAACAAACAAACAAAAGGAATTATGGAAAGTTACGACATGCCTTGCATAGTCACATTTATTACCTTGGATCTTCAATAAATATATAGATTTATTGATAAAGGAATTTTTACATCTAAGATACAAATAGGTTCTTTAAAATAAGGTTACTATAGGAATAAAAAAGCGACAAATGCTAGAGACAATTACATGGCTCTATTTCTCACCAAACAATGGATGATCTTATTGCCAGCTTATGGATGTGCAACACATAAAGTTCCAAGTCATCTTGGGAAGCCTCAATGATATGTTAACGTGCCCTCTCACATACCAATATCTGAACCCTAGACTAGTTGGTTGAGGATCAATGTGTCCACCAAGGATGACCATAAGGATGTAGTTGCTCGATTATTTGAGAAAGCTTACCTGTGTTAATCACACTATCATGCACCAACCTAGTATAGCAGATGTCCCTACTCAAATCTAATCTTTTCAAACACTGGCAAATTTTAAAATTCTTTTAAACTGAAAGCTTTGGAAAAGCCTCGGGACTAATTAAAATGTGCATAAATTCATGAATTATGGCTCATCCATTAAAGCTTTGGAAAATGAGGATGGGCCATAAATCCTACATTTTTTTTATACCTTGTGCCAAAGGCAGCAGCTCACATGCATAAGGTTTTTTATGGAATAAAAATCAATTTTTTTGTTTTTTTATTTCTTGCTTTGCTAATAATAATAAGCTATTTATCGGTTAAGTAACAAAACCAAAACATCTCTTTCCACCATATGAAATAGATTGAGCAATTTTTGTAGTTCTTCAATGTTTATTTTATTTGATAAGATTTGCCATATTCTTTTACTTTAGGGATAATATGGTTACACAGGGAAAAAATTTGGGAAAGTTTTCAACAAAAAAGGTTACTAAACAGTAAAATGTTTTTGTGAGATACTCTTTTGGATAGTTTCTACGCTGCCACAAAATATAAAAGAACATTTTTGGAGAAATTTTTATTTGAAGAAAAAAATCTAAGCAATAATACAGGGACAACTAATGAAGACTCATTTGGGGATACAATGTAAGTGGTGATGATGATTTAAGAAAGGATTTTGTTCAGCCAATGATCCATGCCTTTAGGCTTACACGTCACACTTTAGGCCACAAAAGAGCATAGCATCTACCTTTAAAATAATTGGGTATAAAAATGTTAAATAACTTCAGGAAAGTCATTATTAGGGTCAAGTGAAGTACATTATTTACTCAAGAAGTGACTCAATGCATAGCGATGATCCTCTACAAACCAATTGGCCAAATAGTGATAGTTGCATACATATTATTAAATTTCGACATATTTCTCAAAGAGTCGTGATTTTCTGACTCCTCCCTCTGACATATTCCCCTCTACTCTCCCAACACGGCATGTGACAGAACCGTAGATTTTCTTTCCTTGGGATGCACAATCGCATGTCCCCATAAACATGCGCAGTAGTGTATCTTGAGGAAGAATATCTACAGTTCTGTCACATGCCACATCAGGAGAGTAGAGTAGAGGGGGAGTATGTCAGGGGGAGGGGGTCAGAAAATCATTGTTCTTTCTCAAAATATGTCCATTTCCACAAGGACTGACATGAGATTTAACCAAAAGCTTCTGTTTGTATATATTTTGATGGAAACCACTATTCATTTCATTATAGAATAATTAATAGTGAATATCAATCAAAACAATCATATTTCAAATATTGAAATGCAAGAATTTATGGAAATATTTTGGCCAACAATAAACTTAGACTGAAATATTCTTCGCTGAAAAAATTTAATCTAATTATATGGATAAAATTTATCAAAAAAAATAAAACAAAACTTGCAAATCTCTCGTAGAAATGACTAGAAAATTACAATAATAATAATAATCACTTGTAAAAAAAAGTACGCATAATAATAAAGATTAGTTAGTTACCTATGTCAATTGTTAGTATGTTCATGAAAGGACGTGCATATAATTGTCCAACTTCAATCTATTTGGATATATTAGTAATTTATTCACATGTCTAAAAAATACAGATATAATAATACATGAATATAGTACTTAATAGTTTCTTCATCAACTAAGTATTTTACATATTACAGTGCATGCAGTTAACGTGACATTATTATTGTTTCCATGTGGAGTATCATTGTTTTTTCACTTTCAGAGTCTAAAATACTTGCAAAGTTGCAAGTACATGTACTGGATTGTTGTTGCTAGTCATATCCATAATTTATATGGTTGTTTATTGTATTTTTAGGGTCAATGAGTACATAATAATGTCTTTTTTACCATTTCCTATCAATATTTTTCAACATCTTTATCATTTTCACAATATTTTCATGAGAGTTGTATTAATTATCACATTGATAAAAATATTTTCATTTCCTGCCAATATTTCTATCATTCCCAACGTTGTGTTGATTTTTTACATTGATCGAATATTTCCATTTCTAAACTGACCAAACTAGACACTAAAATCGAAATTTAATACCTTATTTATTAATATGCCTAATTGAAATACAACATTACTGGTGAATTTTAGGATTAGCAATGCAAATTGGCATTTTATTTTCCCAATAACTAAAAAAATTACACTCTTTCAATTCAAACTAACGTATCCGATTTTTTACTCATACTTCACCCTCGTTACAACAAATTATTACTGGCCATTTAACAAATACTCCTTTGACCACCTAAAAAAACGTTAGTTTCTTTTTGAGTTGAGATCCAAAGCGGTGTTCCGTTCCTATGGCAACGTACAGTATCTACGTGGCATGTTTTGGTTGGAGATTAAACACATCGGGCTGCATCCTTTATAGTAAACGTCTTGGTTAGGAGCCCAATGTGTTTTAAACTCCAAACAAAACATGCCACATAGGCACCGTTCCTATTCTATAGTTACAAGACATTGTTCTGGATACTCGTTCTTTCTTTATTTACGTTGGCCAAAGCTTCACAAGCGCTCGTAAAAAAGTAATCTCATAGGTGAAAGGCATTTAAGCATTCTCCTAAGCTAGTCATGCAAAACAAATGGGCTGATTTTCAGTAAGGATTATCAGATCATCTTCACCAAAAGTTAGCCTAGACTCATCTCCATGTGAAACCCATGAACATGTACAACATTTAAACATCATGGGAATCAAAATCTGACTTACGCCTTCCATGTCATTGCTCTGACGCTCATCCACACTAGTATCATATTCCAACACCCCTACGGTTTCAGTGTCTGAAGTTCCTGATTCGTGATTTTGCTCAAGGGCTGCAATTACACGATTCTTCCCAACCGAAGTTGTTTCTCTGCCACTACTAACAGCTACATCTGATGTTTTATTTTGTTTCCCTTTCTTTCTCTTGTTTTTCTTCTTCTTTTTATTGTCCTCCATTGGTTCAACTCAAACCTAACACTCAGAATCACTTTGATTGAAGAATCATGAATAATTCTGATCCAACTTCGTTACCTGTTACCATATCAAACACACACACTGGATGAGAGAGGATTACTTTTCCAACTCAGTATCAAATTATCAGACCTTCAAACAAATCCAAAGCAGAGCAGATCAAAGGATAATTCGGCATAAAAATTTAAAATAAAAACTTAAAATGTTGTTTACGGTTTCATGGAAAGCGGCGATGCCAGCAATCCCGAAGTGAAGCAAAATACTTCAAATTCGCTGACATTTACACAACTCGTGGATCAAAAACATGCATAAAAAACGTAGAAGATGTAACCCTAACCCTAGTGATCTAGGCTCGAGATCCGAAACGAAGGATCTTTAAATCGTTCCGATTCAGTTGTCAAGCTGTGTATTACAAAGCGAGAAACAATTCTAATTAGAAGAAACAGTTGATTCATAGACGTACCTTCGGATCCAATGTGTTTGCAGGCTATTTCAGCTTCAAAATTCGTAGATTTCTGAAATTTTCGCGCGTTTGAGCGAGAGAGCGATGAAGCCAAATGGGGACAGAAGGTTGATACTTGGTAACGCCTCTTCTCTTCTCTTCTCTCTCCCCGATTTAAAGATGGCATGTGCAAACGCACGTGTATCATATGGGTTTATTTGTAATATAAAATGTTGATTAGAGGGTTTTTGAAAATTACATAATAAAAGCACAGTTTTGTAATTTTGAAAGAGTCACGATAATATGACTTGGCACGTGGCATACTTGATCGACTCTTTGACGTGACAAGATCAGGAATCATAGATCTTCCCCATAAAAAATAAAAAATAAAAATATATATCCCGCGACATACAAATCTACAATTCCCAAACTTGTCCACGTTAGGGAGTCAATTGATTATGACACCTCACGAGTCATATTATCACGACTCTTTTGAAAATGAAATAACGTACGTGATATAGTCTTAGGTTGGAATTTTCTTTTATCTTTAATCAAAATGACCTTGATTATATTAAATTTAAATGTTAAGTACGGCATATTTCTGAAATCCAAATTTTGGTGTGAATCATTTTTATTCTGCTTTCTCTTGTCATAATAGTTATAAAGCTTAGTGGTAATAGAATCTATCTAATTAAAAGTGTAGCTTCTAAAGATTTTGTGTGAGTTGAGGCATAGCGTGGGAATTTATTTAAGAGAGTAAATTTCATGACACCTTCCAATGTACAATAGCTTGGCATGTGTTGCAAATAAGGGATAAAGATTGAATGAAAATTATGACAATACATGCCAATGATGTTTTTTAAGATATCAGGAGATAACACGTGGGATATAGGAATCTAGATTAGTCATAGAGATCCGAACCAACTCATTTGAAAGTAAGTTCATCGTAAACCAATCATAAACTTGTATCTTGATTGGTCTAGGTGATATTGGGTCAAAGACTCCAAAAAAATGAGAAGATTCTTCATAAGGAAAGATTCCAAAAAAAGATAAATGAACAAGGAAATAGTATTGATTAAATACATTTATAATTAATATGTACTTACTAAAATGGATAAGGACGAAATTAGAAAGATGATCAAAGGGGATCTTAGGATTTTTCCTCAAATAAATGGACAAGGACTTAAAATGTATGTTTTTCCAGAGACATAATATATTATTCTAACTATGACATTAAAGAGGTTGGATTGAAGTATAAATAGAAGCTCAAGACGTAAAGATTTTAAGTCATCATCATAAATCTCAAGGTAATGCAAGTTTTTAAATCTATAATACAGATATATATAAAATAAAATAAAAAAGATTAGTATGAATTTACAATTATTAGAAAAAAGAATTATAAACATTAAAGAGTCAAGATTCTTGTAGAGTGAATTTGAGTAGATGGCCCTTGTTGATGACCAATTAAAAAAATGTACTTATAAATATTACCTTAAATCAAATATGAATGAAAGTGTTTTTCTTCGAGATGATGGCCAAAAAAAAATAGAGTTTCCTTGTTGATGAAAAGCTAATTGCAACATATAGAACTTGTCACAAAAAAAAAACTACTACAATGTCAAGCACGACAATCACATACCAATATTATTCGGTTTAATGGATGTCCACGGTTTGATATGTTGGATCAAATTCTTGATAGTAACCATACTTGTTTCCTCATAAACTCAATATATAAGTTTTGTGAGTGTGTTAAGTAATGGTTTAAACATTGCTTAGTTCAGCTTTTTCAAGGTGTTCCACAAAGCAAAAGTTTCTTGTAATTTAAAAAACATTTACGATGGCGTTATAATGGTGTCTTTGTATAGCATTTATTATTTTTCTTATTTCTTATTTGACTTGCTGGAGCTTATTGTATTCGGATATCTTGCACCTTGTTTGGTTTGAGAGAAATGGAGAGAAGAGAAAATAAATTAGTTTCTCTCCATTTCTGTTGTTTTGATTGGTAAGTGGGGGGAGAGAATTTAAAATTTCAAAACTATCCCAATATCCCTCCTGTCAATCCAAACCCGGTGGAGAGAAACTGAGTTTCTCTTCTCTTCTTTTAATGGGTTTCTCTTCTCTCCACTTCTCTCAATCCAAAGGTCATGAATGAGGTATTCTTGTGTGTCATTCTTTGTTTGTTAATGGGCCGTTCAGCCCATAAAAGAATAAATCCTAACCCAACCAGCCCGTTTATTGGCCGGGCCTAATGAAAACACCCATATCAAGTTCCCAAGCCTGAGTTCTCCCCTAAACATGAATTGGAGCTGTTCTAACTTATAGCTTGGTCCAATAATTAAATGGGCCCAATGACACTACCCAAACCCAATTCATTGTGGGCCGAACGAAAACCCAAACCACTTACAGCCTTAATTTTGATGGTCGTAGAGACAGGCTTGCAAGTTTTGATATCAAGGGAGATTGTGGCTCTTACTTCTTAATGGACGTATTGTTTGAACTTTTGTGGTTAGGTCCTTTTCTCTATATGCTCGAATTTGATGGATTCTATTCTAACCATGGTTTTAAATCTTGTCAAAGACCGAGACGACTCATCTGAGATGTCTCGGTATCATCCACCAACGAGACGAGTCGACAAGTCGGCTCAAATACATGGTTTGTTCAAATTCTGAGGCATTTTTTTTAAAATCTTGTCCAAGACAACTGAAATAAATCAGATATCTCGTCTTGATCTCATTCATGGACGAGACATCAAAACAAGTTTTAAAACCATGTTTCTAACACCACTGATCCTCTCGGTATCAATTTCTCTCTACTTACAAGGAGAGAAGCAAACTCTTTACTAAGTTGGTTGAAGTCTCTTAGTGTTGATAGTTACAACCACTATTGGAGTTCATTACTCTCCTTCACCTACTAAGTACCATCCACAAATATATGATGCAAATCTCGAGGTAATATATGATGGCAATAGAATCACATTGTTTTACAAGTATCCTATTGAGTCAACAAGAATTTTTGTTACTCTTTTGAGTAAGACTGACTCGGCCAGATATAATGCATGGGGGGAGAGGATCCTTTATAGTTACTTATGAGCCGGGCTAAACTGACTTTAAAAAAAAGATACTCAAATTTACATTCTACCAATGTGGAATATGTGCACAAAACCATAGATTTTTTCTCCCCCTGTATTACAAGGAAAAAAAAAAACATATGGCTCTGTCACATTCCACGTCAGTTGAGTGTATTTGAGTATCTTTTTTCTTTTAATTGGTTTATAAATATTCTAGTATGTACTTTTGTGGTAGTGTATGCTACTTTTTAGATGGTTGAGAGTGCCATATCATTAAAATAATAAAATCTAACCTTTCGAAGCTTTCAAGCTGCCTAACTGTCCATTTTCGAAGCTTTTGATTAAGTCTTTTTTTTTTTCCTTCAAATCTAATCTAGATTATGAATTTTAGAGGTTTGACACTATCTCAACTGTTCTAAAAGTACTACAAAAAAAGGTACTAATAGGGATGCATACTGGATCGGGTAAATCCAAGAATCGAAATTAATCCGAAGCCCTTTTAGATTGGATTGGTTCGGATTGAGAATGGTTTGTTCGGATATAGATTGTGAAATAAAAAAATCGATTAATTTGATTTGATTTTCGGATTAGGGGTATAATAGAACCGAACCATATATATATATATATATATATATATATATATATATATATATATATATATATATATATATATATATAGATAAAAAGTAATCTAGCTATTCGTCTTCCTCATCTCGCCACTTGTCACCTTTCTTAATTTCTTTCATCTATTTTCTATTTTTTTTTCATGATTTTCATTTTTAATATGTTATGTGTGATGATTTGTTTATGTTGAAATAATAAGTATGTTGATGTTTTGTTTATGTGTGTTATGTGTTATGCGTGATGCTTTGTTTAATATTTATTTTGCTTAGTTTTAAGTTTTAACTATTTTAATTTTACTATTGAAAATAATAAGTATGAGAATCGAGAATCGATCCGAACCAAGGTTGTTTTGAATTGGTTCGATTTTATAGGATAATTGGAATAGTTCAATTTCAAATTTGTAGAATCGATCATGTTTAATTCGATTCCAATTTGCCCACAAATCCGAACCATGTACACGTACTATAGAGGATTATCCCTATTGAATTGAGATTTGTTGTTAGAGAAAATGCGTGCTAAGTTGTTAAACCAATGGCATGACACCACGTGTATTGAAAGATTTTTTCTGATTGGTTAGTGGGGAGAAAATTGCAAGAGAATGTGGTTAAGAGTTTAAGATTTTGAATTTCACTTTTTTTTCTTGACACATGGCCTTATTCCATTGATTTACCAACTTAGCACCCTTTTTCGTTAGAGTCCAAATCCCCCAGGGTGGAGGATTGAAACCCTCCTCCCACAAAAGCACATCTTCTACAGGTCTATTTTCTTATAGCGACCTATAGCACGCTTAGATGGTTAAAAAAGTGACATGTCACCTATAAATTTACTTTTCGCCCTTGAAAAGAGTTTGACAATTGGAGATTCAGTGACCATCCATTTTCAAAATCATAGACCATTTTTTTTTTCAATAAAATAAATCTGAATTTTTTACATTTTATTTTCAAAAGTGATGTTTCGTAAACAGTAGAAGAAGAGATATAGGGCACTACAAAAAAGTGGAGCTGTTGAGGATCCGCTCCCTTCTCCCACACCTCAACACTTGCCACGTAAGCCAGAATCCAAGAAAATTTTCAGATTTTAGGCTCCTATAGCACTAACTGCAGTGCACACCATAGTTTTTAAAACTTGACTCTAACTTGAATATCCATGAAGTCAAGTCAAATTAATAACTCACGACACGGGTCAACTTGGATGAATTAAATAGAAATTTATAAATATTTAAAAGATGGTTTTTAATTGTCAAATATCTGGATCAAGTCTCTGAACACCAATCTCGATTCATTTTTGAGCTGATTTGATTGAGTTGATGAGTTTACTCAATGAATTACCGAGTTTATTCTGTGAATCGACTGATTCACCTCGAAATTCAATTGAGTCAAAGTCGATTCGACCAGTTTTAAAAACTATGGTGGACATATTAAAAGCACATTGTCGGGTCCTTCTGGTCCAAATTGAATAAAAGTTTGTGGAAGAAAAAAAAAAATTGAGAACTCAAGCGATTGAGTGGTTGCTTCTATTTAAATACAATTTAAGACATCAAATCAAATAAAATCTAGAAGATATCGTTGGGACCTATCAAGTTGGTATTGTGCGTCACAGTTCTCCCATCTTTTCATGTCTGTGGGACTCTCTCTCTCTCTCTCTCTCTTTAATGGGATGATGAATGTTCCCAATTAAATGTACTACTACTTGTCATCCTACCTGTCTTTCTGCTCGCTTCAGTCCTCTCTCCTCTTCTCATCAATGCCCTTCTTTACTCGTCCTCGTACTCTCTCTCTCTCTGAATTATGGAGAGCTTTGATGGTAGGCATGGTTGGCTTTCCATCGAAGCGGCTTTAGCCCCATTGATTCAGGCACTTTTCTAAAGGTAAAACGTACGGGTTGAAACTGAATGTACAACAAAGGGTTGAGATGTGAACTGGGAAATATCTTCAAATCTCAGCCGTTATTGTCAGTACATAGAGTTGAGATTTGAATAATGTATACTATTATGGTTCTTCTCCAAACCATGTGGTTTGTTTTCTGACGGTTGAAGCATAACGGTTTATAAAGTAGTGGGGAAGGAGCAATTCTTTGTTATGTTGTCATTGAGACTAATTATTTTCTGAGTCACAAGTGATATACTCCCCCGTACTCTTCTGACGTGGTATAAGATAGATTCATAGATTTTTTCTCGAGATACACAATTATACATATTTATGGAGATATGGAATTGTGTGTCATGAGAAAATATCTATAATTCTAGCACATGCCATGTCAGGAGAGTACGGGAGTGAGAAAATCACAACTATTTCATTCAGTAGGTACATATTAATTGGAATTGTGTGTCCTGAGAAAATAACTATAATTCTAGCAGATGCCATGCTAGGATAGTAGGGGGGAGTGAGAAAATCAGGACCATTTCATTTAATATGGTACATATTAATTGAACTTGTATTTAAGTTGATTTAAAATTATTTAATATCTTATATATTTAGATAATTATTTTGATACATACTTTTGTCCCTACTTAAGATAGTGACAAGTACTCCCAAATATAAATTATTCTTATGTAACAAAATGGGGTCCAAGCTCTCGAATTTATTTAAATAATTATGTTAAGCCATTCAGAACTTAGTTATATAACATATTTCGTGTCTGATTTGAACCTGAGCTCGTTTTTATCTGATGCCTAGTTTGTATATGAACTCGTGCTTGTATTTAATCTATACCTCGTATCTAATCCGAATTTGAGCTCGTATTTGATATGTACTCATATCTGATCTAAATTTGAACTCATTTATAAGCTGAACCTAAGCTCGTATTTGATCCTTAACCTCATTTTCGATCTGGTCTGTACCTTGTATCTACCCTGATCCATAGCACATATCTAAATTCAACCACATCCTTTCACATTAAATAAAATGCAGACAAGATTTTATAAGAGTGATGGGACATCAAGTGATAGAATTTTTTATTTTTCTACTTTGCATTAATGATCTAAAATACTTACACACTGACTCAAATGATTGCTTCAAAATGATAGACACATCTTCAAAAGCACTTAATTACTTAGTTCATCATACACCTGGAATAATCTATGGGTGATACCTATCTCCAAGGCTTGCCTATAAATAGAATAAAGGGGCGCGAGGGGGGGGGGGGGGGTTGAGTTCTAATCTTCATCTCTATTAGCACTTTTCATTATTTTTTTCATCCTCCATATTTTTCTTCTGAGTACTAACTTGAATGTCAAATCATCCTTGACAGATATCATACCAGAGCCCTAGCTCATTGGAGAAGAAGATGAAAGTCAGATTATCTTGCTTGAGAAGAAAGTCAGATTCCAATCGTCTCACATGAGATAAATGCTCAATCTCATAAACCGTTGACACACACCTTGGGAAAAATACTTGTCAAGTCAAGGGGTGACATCAAGTCTTATGTATTAAGTGAACAATGAATTCCCTTTCCTAGATACGTGTTAGTTTTTGCTTGCTAGTTTGATGTTCCACTTGACAAATACATCCAAATTTGGCTTGTCAATCGACTGGATCCAGATTGGATCAAGGTTAATTTTATTCCAAATCTATACAAATTATATTGGATTGGTCTTAAAACTGATCTGATTAGAATCCAATTAGAACCTTGTTGGACTAGGTTTCTATCAAACCTCAACATTAGGGTCCAAATCACATTAATTACAAACAAAATATTTTCTCACATTTTATTGAATTCAGGATTATCGAATTGAGATGTGGTGATATAGAACCGATCCAGTTCCAATCTAATAGGTTATCAGATCAAATCCTTATCAGATTGAATTCCTATCAAAATCCAAATCAAATATTATTGGATCAAAATGAATCAAATTTTGGTTTGATCCAATCAAAACCCTTGAGAAATTTATGACATTAGGTTTCCCTGCAAAATTTTATCCCTTGAAATAAGCCCGATGTCCTTTTTTTAGATGATTTAAAGGTGAAATTTTGATATTCTTTTCAAAATACCCTCTAAAAGTTCAAAACTAAAATTAATAGATTAAAATTTGAATAAAATCAAGTTTTCCCTATTAATTCATAAAAAAGGGGACCTTGACTTTTAGTCAAAAACTCGTAACTACTTGGAAATTTTCTCTCCACTAACCAATCATACTTGCTTTTACTTAATACATGTGACAACATTCTATTGGTTCACTAACTTAGCACAGAAGTTTCTAAGTACGTACTCAATCTAATTAACATTTGCTATAAATCTAACATCACCAAGTTTCTGTTTGAGACACGTGTTAAGTGAAGAACTGCTTAAAAGCATTTTTTTTTTGGGTGCTCTTTAGTTACCCTATTGAATCACCATCACCCCAGAAACAGACACTTGTGAGAAATTGAATGCGACCACCCATTCTAAGCTGATAGTCCACGAAGTAATAAAAGAATTCATACGAAAAGGTCTTAGAGGATGAGCCACATATCATCCCTGATATCATGTTTGGTGGATTAGTAGGTATTTTTCACGGTAGTTGTTAGAGTTGAGGGCATATTGGTCATAATAAGTTTATATTAAATTAAAATAAATAAATAAAATATTGTGGGAAAAAAAATCTGTCTTGGTGGACAAGCAAAGAAACATTCCCAACTTTTTGAACATGATGGGTGTTTGCTTCTTCTCCAAACTAAACTGCTCTCTCTTACTTTTCGATGTTTTAATATACATTTATTATTATGTTATAATTTAACAAATAATTAATTAAAGGGTCAAGATCCTGTAATTCATGAAGAATGACTCATGGAAAAAATACTTGATCTTAACCGTTTAAACAAAATATCCAACAGTTGAGATTTTTCCTTGGGATAAGTATTTTTGAAATACATGTTATGCGGATTTGTATAAATCTCAATCGTTGAATTTTGTGTTTATATGGCAGGGATCATGTGTTTTCTTGTGAGTTACTAGAACCCAATCCTTTAATTAAAATTATATTCTTTTATGACTATAGAGATTGTTTCCAATTAAACTAATTGCACAAGAAAAGTCCTCGACAAGAAGAAATCATCCTCCTAAACATCACTTGAGTTGATTTTTAGTTATTTTTATTTATTTACAAGGAGTATTTTGGATCTCGAGGCAAAAAATGCCATGTGTATCATGGTTTTAAAACTCGTTTTGACGTCTTGTCTCGTTTGGGAACGACACTGAGTCATCTTGAATGAATTTTCCAATATGTTTGCGACGTCTCGTTCAACAATGAGAAAAATGAACATGAGTTTTAAATCTCGTCTGATATATCGACTTGTCAGTCTCGTTGCCGAGCAATATCAAGATGACTCATCAATACATCTCGGTCTCAAACGAATTTTGAAATCATGATGTGTATGTGTATTCATGAGCCAACCCACTTGTGCCAATGCAAGACCATGGGCTAGGGAGGCACTCGTGTTTCTAAAAAAATTCAATTGTGACCTTAGCTTAAACCAACGAGGGATCCTAATGTTCATTGTCAAAATATAAAACCATTACCACGAGAACAAGCATCAATAATCATAGATGAAATTGTTTAACCTCGTGAGATATTGATATCGATGACAAAAAGATCTCTGAAAATTACTGACTCTTCATATGCTAGAGTTGATTGGTAAAAGAGTAAATCGTTAATTTCTAAGAAGTAATCATTGATTTCTCGCAACAACTTCTCAAAAGGCACAGAAGTGAATCTCACCTGAATGACAATTACCAATGCTTATGTTTCGATCTATTCTAGCAGATAAGTTGATCTCTAATTTTGTTTTACAAAAATTATATCACCCTACATGGTTGTTTGATTCACCAGTTGGACATAAGGATAAGAAAAAATCTATTAATTATAGAGTTTATTTTTTATTTTTCTTGTTTAATCTCAATTGAGTTTATACCTTATTTTCCTAACAAATTACCCTCTCTAAAAATATGATAGTCAAAACACATCAAGTGGCACTTGATCAAATTAAAAGTCAATACCCCTCCTTGGGTGTATAAGATTCGAATTCAATAAAAAATTAATTTATTTAGACAAAAATACTTGAGCGTAATGATTTATGGAGCTCGTTGGTCCTAAGGGTATTTTCGTACTTTTACAAGTAACACATAAAGTACTGGTTACATTTATTGTGTGTGTGTGTGTGTGTGACAATGTTTAATCTTTAACATAGAATTTTGTCTTTATAATGGAATTTGAAGTGAATCAACGGATATAACTCAATCTGGAGGGAATCACGTAAATCTCTATGTTCTTTGTATATTTGCATTTTTATTTATTTCATCTATATTGTTCTTGAATTGATTTCCTTACATGTAATTATCTTATCAAGTAGAGATTCTAATTTGTTTGTCAAGATTTTAGATGATTGGCACCAAATAGAAAGAATAATGATGCTTTGGCATAATTGATCAAACCAACTTCAAAACATTATATTATAATTTGACACTTTTTAAGTAAATATACATCTTTATTATGGTAGTGAGAGAATGATGAATATTGTTCAAAATTGTCCACTTAAATTAAAATTTTAAATTACAATCGTACCCTTCCATTTTACTTTTATATGTCAAAGCAACGTTCACTTTTTAATTAAAAGTCTTACATCATTACATAACAATGTACCCTTATCATGTCTAGTATTTGAAAAAAAAGTGATAGAAAACTCTTTCTCTTGTTTAGGATATTTTACAATCTACCTTTTTTTTTTTAATGTTTTTCATGTTAAATTCATAACCCTTCTCTCTTTTCTCCAATTTTCAATTATTAAACTTAAAAACCTCTCTCATTTCTCATCATCAAGTGTTATTGTAATTTTATCAAATTAATTTGATTAAATTATGAGTCGTGATAATATAACGCCCCTCCTCTGACATACGCCCCCCATCACAGAAACCATAGATCCTTTGCATTGGGATATGGAGGCAAATGATTTATGATTCTATATATCTCGAGGCAAATGATTTATGATTCTGTGATGAGGGCATATGTCAGAGGAGGGCGTCAAGAAATCATTAGTGTTATATTATCAATGTACAATATTGGTTTGAAGATAAATAACAAACTTATAAGATTCATGTAAGTTTCTAATATTTATTGGTTTATGATTCTTTCGTACGAAAACGCAACAAGAGTAAGAAAAAATTGAAAATAAATACAAGGATTTATGTGATTTAGCGAATTATCTACTACTTTCACCAATGGAATGAAGATCAATCCACTTTCAATAATAAAGTTGCTTTTAAGATCTAAAACCTCAACAATTCTCTCAATATTCAAAAAAAACATTGATGATTTTTAATTCTATCAATTTAATTGGATGTCTTTCACTCGACCACTCCAACCAAAACATTCTCGAATTTATCCAAATTAACTACCTTTAGAGTTTGACTAATAATTTTTTGACAGACACCCCATCACAGAATCGTAGATCACTTGCATCGAGATACACATAATCATTAATCTTTTTCTTATATACCGTGAGGTAAATGATCTACAATTCTATGATAGGGGGTGTCATATTATCACAACTATTAGAATTTTTGAAGATCAATTTCATTTCAATGTGTCAGAGGAGTCAAGTTTCTTCCCATTTTTTTATTCTTTTTTTTTTAATTTTATATATTTAATATTTAATACAATCTACACATACATTTATGTCCGACTGAAATTAGAATCCATCATCCTTATCTATATGATAGATCTTAAAATAGATTTTAGAGTACAATAATACATAAATTAGAAAGCGACACATAAGGACATCATGGAGCTAGATTGATTTTGGGATTGGATCAGTAATGGCCCACAACAGTTTTACTCTGAGAAGAAAAGAAGAGTAATGACCCTAGATTTGTGCCTAGGGCTGGGAATGGGACGAATAAAATCCGTCTACCCGACTCATCCAACCTGAATAAATCGAATATGGGCAAGGTTTTTCTATCCAATGAAGAATTCGGATAATATTACCAAATATCTATTTACCCAAAAGTTTTGTAGGGTTGAGTGTGAATATATGTTATATCTTACCTGATTACCTGTTTATCCAAAAAAAAAAAAAAAAATTATATTATATTTAAATATTTATAAATAATTAATTTTTTATTATTAAAGTAAAAAAGAATTCAAATAAGAGAGTAAAATTTTGGATGACCCAATAATCGGGTATGATTATTCACCTAAAATATGGATTTGAGTATTATTCTAAAATTCAGGTATAAATATATATGTTTCAATTCTGGTATAGAGTCGGTAGAAGTCCTAACCGACCCGTTATCAACCCTACTGGTGCCAGAGCCATACCACAATTTCAAAACTTGGCCGAGTTGACCTCAACTCAAATGGATTTTAAGGTGATTCGGTCATGAGCTCGAAGGAATCAATTTTACGAGTCAATTTGACAAATCTATTGGCCAACCCATAACCTAGGCCAAGTCAAATTTAAAAATACATTGAATCAGATTAGAAATTTAACCGAGTTAT
The DNA here is from genome assembly GCF_017979445.1 of Akebia trifoliata. Lineage (NCBI taxonomy): Eukaryota > Viridiplantae > Streptophyta > Magnoliopsida > Ranunculales > Lardizabalaceae > Akebia > Akebia trifoliata. The sequence goes on along the minus strand of NC_141389.1, from coordinate 29,214,222 downwards.
TTGATTGTACATAATATTCAGATGGAGTAAAAAAAAAATTCATATATTACAAAATATTAAGAAAATTAAAATATGTTTATTTGATTAATCCAAATCAAATTTTCTGAACAGAACCAACAACTACACCCAGAGTAAGTGAAATTGTTCAGACCATGGTTGGATCCAGGTTCAATTTGGTTGAATTGACTTGTATTTTAAAAATAGGTATGCTTTTTACCTAAACTAAATTCAATTATTTTATCAATAATGATTTTTTGACGCCCCCTTTGACATACGCCCCTCTATACCCTCATCACAGAACTGTATTATACCATTTGCCTCGGGATATGTAGAATAATACATCTTTCATGTGTATCCCGAGGCATATTATTTATGATTATATGATGGGGGAGTGGAGGGAGTATGTCAAAGGGGGTGGTCATGAAAAAATGATTTACCAGTACAACCAATTTTATCTCAAAATCTCGTTGGACCTCGCAAGACCACTAGTTCAATTCATTGGTCCTCATCAACTTAATAGGGTTTACTTTAATGGACTTGACTAAATTGTCGGAGTTTTGAAATTATGTTTTAAATACATGTTATCCCATTTCAAATCAGATTCGCGATTTATCACTCTAAAATAAATTCATTTGATAAGGGTAACTAAATATAATTAGTTTTTTTTTTTATGAACTGTTTAGGTTTTGGATCGTTGATTTGATTCACAAGTTTGATTTGTCACATAAAAATAATTCAAACAAGCAAATTAAATTAATGTTAAAAACTTCGAAGAATTATTAAATAAAAAATAAAAATTCTAGATTTACCTTAAAAGATACATAATCAAGGTTATGTTTGGCAAAAATTTTGATCTCTAAAATCTGAAATCTGAATGAAACAAACGGGAATAAAGCTTTCGAAGTGTTAGAGTTCAAAGTTCAATGTATTTGTTGAAGGGTACTGGTTTCGGTTTTGGATGATTTTCCACGTTTCACATTCCTATTGGTGAATGTAGGTAGTAGGATTAGATTTGATTATAATAATAATCCAACGGTACTTACGTAAGGACGACAGATGTTTCTGTCATCCTTGGGAACATAGATATAAACAAAAACCCAAAAAATAGTAAAGAGTCGTGCTGGGGTGACACAACGAGACACAAAGGTGAAAAAAATGACGTGGTGTCGTGTATATTACTGTAGATTATTTTCTCCGAGATACGAGTAAAAAGAATCTATGGTTATGTGAGCGCCACCACATCATTTTTGTCACCTTTGTGTCATTCCAGCATTTTCCAATAGTAAAACAACGTGCATCTATCCAACTTCACTGTAATGGTGATTAAGCGGTCGGTCGGTTTGACCGCGTGCGAGTGAAATTGGCTGCATCAGCTTTCGAGTTACTCTAAGGTTATGATGGCCCCATCACTCACCTATCTCGATTAGTGGGCCGATCTTTACTGATTAAATTACCAAAATATCCCAAACTGAAAACAAAATTTTCTTTACTACCTCTAGTTTTTTTTTTTACTTTTTATGAAAATCACTTATTGTATAAGGGTTTGACCTCACTTACGGTTCCGACAAAAGATTGATAACGGTAAATCTACAATTTAGTGACTTAAAATTACGAAAATACCCATACTAGTATTCATTGGATGTATGTTATTTGATTCATTTGAGACACTTGCAAACCATTGAGTCAACTCAATTCATTTGACATTCTAGTCAAAGTTTAAAACTAGATTCTATCCCAACCAGATTTTGTGATCTAATCAATCAGGGTAACTTGCGTTTTGGAGCCGTTAGATATTTCTCACCAAGTGTTGTGTCATTTATGAAAATCGTTCAAACCTCCATCCAAGAAAGTATCGAACATTTGGGTTAGATGGGTCCAAAAGGAACTTAAATTTCCAATCTGAGCTCGAGAGTGAGAATCAAGCCATAAGCTACTAATGAATTTGGGAAGTGCCCCCCTTCCCAATAAAAAGAAAAAAGAACCAATTATGTGTAGGGATCACCTAAGAGAAAGAAGATTTGAAATTTTCATGACTTAACATCTAAATTCTACTCAAATTATATATGACTTGTTCGTAGGGTTGATTGCAAAAAGAGAATGGATATCTATTGTTTCAACCAGAATTAGCTTAGATATGAGAGAACATCTTAAAAAAACCTTAATACATTTATTCATGGTCTTGACTATTTCTTTAAGAATAATATTAAACTGACTAAAAAAAAAGATACTCAAATACATGCACATGACATGGAATGTGCATAGAATCATAGATTTTATTGGTTGAGTATCTCAAGGAAGAAATCTATGATTTATGCACATTCCACATCATTTTAGTGTATTTGAGGTTTTTTTTTTTTCTTAAGTTAGTTTAGCACCACTCTTTCTTTAAATATTTAGATCCTACATACACTCAAGTCAAGTTTCAAATTCAATTCCTTGTCTACCAAACAATCATGTTTGATTGGGAAATAAAAATAAAATATTTTTAAAAAAATTAATCAACTAAAAACGATTTCAATGTTGCTTGACCCCAAAACTCAATAGCACAAACACATCAAATAAATCAAACCATATGAAAAATGCACCGAGTCTCAAGAGGAATTTGATTAAGTTATTAAACTATACATAATTTGAAAAATCAATATTTTATTATTTATCTTAATATTAAAACTTATTTTTAAAATTAATTTTGGAGTAGGACTCGTCTTACTAAGTCTCATGCACTATAAAAAGACACCAAGATGCACAAAATAAGCCCTCGAGATTCATAATAGACATTGAAGTCTTATTTTACGTATCTCAGAGTCTTTTTTACGGTGGACAGAACTTAGTAATGCCTTTTTCCATATCATGACAGTAAGGAAAGGGTTTGTTTTAATTTTATAAGTTTTTAATTACACAAGTTGGACATCCTAATCGAGTTTTCCGAATTTATAACTATAATAACATAGGCTCCAAATGTTACGTCAAGATAAGGGTAGTTTAGTACTTTCAAAGGCTCAATTACACCTTCGAGTATCGCGTCATAAAGGACAGCTGGCTGGGAGGGGAGATATTCTGGTTTCAACTCACAAATGTAAGCCAAGCCGAAGGCGGAACCCTCACTTTAAACCCGTGCACTATAAATAACCCCTCGTACACTCCCTTCATCACCTCTGTCTCCCTCTCTCCCTCTCTCTCTCTCTCTCTCTCTCTCCTTTCTAACAGACTTTCGATCTTATCTACTCTTTCCCGCCAAAATCGAAGAAGAGAGAGAGAGAGTTTTTTTTTTGGGGGGGGTTAAAATCCTTGAAACTTCACTCTGATATTCGGCGATTCAGAGCAAATTCTTTGAAGTTTTAAGCTAGATCTAGTTCTACAGTACTACTGAACTAAGTACAACACCTCTATCTGCAAGAAGCTTCGTTCAATCGAAGGAACAGGGGAGTTTTCTACTAAAGGAAACCTTTCTGGAATCCTAGATCTCATCTTTCCTTTTAATAATAGAAAGAAAAAAAAAAGGATCTCGAAGTCTACAGTTTCGTGTTTCTGAAACGCAAATCGAGGAAACGAAGAGCTTGTTTTACTGAAGGGTTTCGTTTTTTAATAGTTTTCGAAGCCTTTTGTGATCCGATCCAAGTTTTGCTTGAGTTTTCTTTAAAGTACTTCGATTATAAAAGAAAAAGTTTCATCTGTTCTTCGATTGGACTGTGAGATGCTTTTCTCTGCTCGTTTTGATGCAGCAGAGGAAACGCATATCTCTTCGTTCGATCCGTTATCACTTACTACGAATCCGACGGTCGGTACAAATCGAAACTGTTTCTTCAGTAAAACCTCCAATATGGATGAAGCGCAGACAGTGAAGTTCTCTGAACACGTAATCACGACTAGGAAACTAATATCTGATCGGAAATTTGCACGAAATTTACTGGAAAACGGCGATCCTAAGCCGGAAACGAGATTAGTGCGCCAGCAAGTTGTGAGAATTATCTTCACAGATGTGGACGCAACTGACTCGTCCAGCGACGATGAGGCACAATTTGTACGGCGAGTGAAGAGACACGTTAGAGAAATCAACATTGAAGCACCTGCTAAAGTGCGCCGCGATGTATCAGTGAAGAAGAGAAGTGTCCAGTTACCAGAATCTGACGAAAATCGCCGGAAAAGGTTCAGAGGCGTTCGACAAAGACCGTGGGGTCGTTGGGCGGCAGAGATACGAGATCCTGTACGTCGTAAAAGGTTATGGCTCGGAACGTACGATACGCCGGAAGAAGCGGCAATCGTTTATGATGACGCTGCCGTTAGATTAAAAGGTCCTGACGCCGTTACAAATTTTCCTATCCTCAATAAATCAGAAGAAACGTTTTCTAACGGTAACAGAAGCGACAACGCCTTCTCCAATTCTTCTGCTTTGTCTCCTACTTCGGTACTTCGTCACGGTGATTTAACGCCAGTTGATAATTTCCGTTACGTTGACGTGGACGCTTTTGGGTTTAACATAGACTTGCCGTTTCCAGAACTTAAATTGCCGAAAAAATACTTTGGCGAAGAAGAATTCAGCGAGTTTGACATGGAAGACTTCTCACTCGAGCTCCTCAGATTCTAGAGAAGAACAAAAGTATCTTATCGAAATTACCAAAATGCCCCCCCGATCAATCCCTTGTTCCAATATCGAATCAGCAAATTCATCAGGGCATTTGGCGGATTTAAACGTACATTTGCGAGGTAAATATCCTTTAAATACATCGATTTTGTCCTAAAAAAACTGTTTTTATTAACTATATTATATAATTTAAAAATTATTATTGTATTTATGTTTTTTTTTTTTTTCGGTCTGTGCGAGTGAAAAAGCTGTGAAGCAAAAGAGTCTCTATGAGTAGCGTTTGGGGTTGTTTCCTTGATCTCCACGCTTTGACGTGGAAAATTAAAGAGTTTATTTAAATATTTTATTATATTTTCGTTGAATCTTCTTTCACCGGTTTGTAATGGGCGGCTCTCTTTAAAAAACCGGTTATGTGGGACGCGTGTCATAATATAGAACGCAAATTGGGCCTTCGTCATATGGTGAGGTGACTTCTTACTGGGACTGAAGCTAGTAGCTGGTGTATTGGGTCCCACCAATTTATAATTATCACAGCCAAAATCATAAATATTACGAAAGTATCCCTTAAAAAAATGGAAATGTAGAGGAGGGGAATGGTTAGTTTGGTAATTAAAGTGTGAAGAGCCGTCCCATTGGTCACGCATGTATAGTGGGGATTTAGACTAAACAGAAAGTACCGAAGGCGGCTGGCAATCCTTCTCTAAAATGCTGCATTTTGAAGAAAAGTAAAGAAAAACGACAAAATAGTGTTTGATGTTGGTTGTGGGTAGACCGATTTGTAGGACCCACAAAGCATTGCGCCAAGTAATCTGGATATCTAACACGTTTCGATTGCGGTAAAATATGTGTGTACATATATAGGTTGGCGTTAATATTATGGATGGATTGATTTTTTATGAAAATGATCTTTAATAATAATAAAATAATCAATTTATTATAAATTTTTAATCTCATTAAAAGTGATTTATAAAATTCGATTCTTCAACCTTAAAAATTAAGATTTAATTTTTTTAAAATAAACTGATTTTTTATGATGATGATTTTTTCATCATAAAGATCATTTAAAAAAAAAATCAGATAATTTTAAAAAATTAATTCTTATTTTAAAATATATTTGACAATGTTTGACTCTCTTTAATACCTCCAAAAACTTCTCATATATATATATATATATATATATATATGATTTTTTCATCGTAAAGATCATTTAAAAAAATAAAAATAGATAATTTTAAAAAATTTAATCCTTATTTTAAAATATATTTGACAATGTTTGACTCTCTTTAATACCTCCAAAAACTTCTCTCATATATATATATATATGAGAGAAGTTTTTGGAGGTATTAAAGAGAGTCAAACATTGTCAAATATATTTTAAAATAAGGATTAATTTTTTTAAAATTATCTGATTTTTTTTATTTATTTATTTACTTATAAAAGAATGATATTTATGATGAAAAAAAAATCTATGGAAACAATATGTTTCCAAATTATAAAACGCTGTCGTATAAATATCATAACAGCCCCGTTAGTTTGGAAGATAAACATCGTTAGTTAGTGAAGCATGATATGGGAAAGAGATGTTTGAATTAAATAATATAATAGGGGTCTTTTCAACCTTTACCGTTTCTAATGGGGTTCAGACAATGATCCTACTTTATGGTTTAAAATGCTCAAATCTAAGAGATAAAAATCATCAATAAGATTGGATTTCCATGTCTGAAAATCCATTAAGAGGTAGGTCCAAAAATCATGATCCTATAGAAAAGTAGTCCAACTATCCTTACTAAGATAAAGAAAAAGAGGTCTGATTAAAGTTCATCCACCATCAAAAAGGACCTCGAGATTTGTAAAACACAAAACCTCCAGTCGAGATTTGTAAATCCTTTTTCTCACGATCAGAAGAGAGTTTCTTATAAAAGTGCAAGGATTTTCTAACTCCCCCCTCCCTCGACACACTTTCCCATCACAAAATTGTAGATCATTTGCCTTGGGATACACAAGAAATATAAAAAAAAATTCATCAATCATGGCATCATTATAATGAAAAGAAATTATTAAATTTTACGCCGATTTAAACACCCTCCCCCTCCCTGTTTTGATGAATGTTATCGAGATGCCTGTTTTTTCAAATTGACGTTATGTCCTTAACTTCAATCTTCTCAATAGACTAGTAAAAACAGGACCTCTGGCCAAAAACTCCATCACTTTTAACCTCACCTTAACCACCAAGTAAAAAAATCTTTGGTTTTTTCACTAAAAATTCCATCAAGTTTCTACACATCCGAATGATGTGACCTAGCCCATGGTACCTCTAGTCCACCTTCATGGGAACCCAACTAACGCCCTAGACCTATAGACAAGACAAGTACCCTCTAAAGTGGGCAAGGGAACAGCTTAATAATATTTAACACTTAAGACCGGTTATTCTTCATTTAAGAGAGTTCTATTCTTGTATGACCCCACTTCATAATTAATCCACAAGAATCCAATAAATGTTATTTTCCCTTAATATATCACGAAGAGATTGTGAAGGATAGGATGATTATAAAAGATGTTTATAAATAGAAAAGATATGTACAAGGGACATTTTGCATCTTCATTGATACGAGAAACCATTCTTATTTGGGCATAGGAGTAGGGCTCGCAGCGGTTCGATTTGGTACCAGATCAGTGCCACTCCAATACCGATCCTTTTAAAGATGTACCAGATCGACCCAAATGGATTAATGAATTGTGAATTCAATCTGAGATCCAATCCGATTGGAACACATGCCTTATTTTAAAATTATCAATGTTCAAAAATCATATAAAATTTTAAAAATCTACTTTTCCTACCATAAATATAGAGAAAATAAAAAAAGACTAAAACATTTTATCTATATGTATTTATATGAAATTAAGAATAATAATAAAAATTATTGAAATATGTTTAAATCGGATTAGGGTACATCCTAATCTGTTCCAAAATTATTTCTGATCTAAGATTTAAATCCGAATCCAATTTTTCATATTTTTTTCAGATCAGTTTGGACCACTTTGAACATTGAGTATATTTCATATCATTGCCAACCCTACATAGAAAGTTCTTTCATAGTCACCACATCTGTGCCCTAGATCGGAGAAGCTCTAAAGATCCACCACTATAGCCAAGAGTTTAAGGTGGAGACAGTCAATAATACTTTTTTTTTTCTAGGGAGCAGTACTAATTTTTTTTAGGGATATAATTTTCTTGAGAATCACTTGGAATAATATCATCCCATCTCAGCCGTTCTTTGTTTATGTCTAGGTTAATACAACTATCCCCATTTTAAAAAAATAAAAATAAATAATAGCTCCTGATATGCAACTAACGTCTTTGGCCATACATCAAACACACCTGATCTTGACATCTTTCCTAGTAAACAACAATGTTTTGAATTTTGAAGGCTTCAAAGAGTATGTCAAACCATGAGGTTGAGAACAAATTTTCTAACCATCGTGGTCAACAATCAATCTCTATGGCCCCATGTAGACCTAATTTTATTTTTTTTCATAAAAAATATTCCTTTGACAATTCCGAGACAGTAGAATTTGTCTTTTGTTCCCTCCATTGCAAAAAAAATCTTGGTTGTGTAAGCTTTCTCTTCCATACAGAGCCCAAAAGAAATACTCATGCACTAATGGCCAAAAATATCTGAAAATTAAATACAGAGAACCACTATAGTAATTTGATTCTGAACACAGTTTTATTAATATCAGATGTGGATCTATGCAGTGGAATGGAGGAACAAGCCTTAAATGCTGTAGGACCTGAATCCCCTTGTACCAACCCCAATCCTCATTATTCCCCAAACAAGTCGACCTAGGAATCAAGGTTCGGAGAGAGAAAAAAAAATCCCATAGAACATATACATGTAGCCAAGTTGGTTTCACCATATATATTTATAAAAAAAAAAAACAAAAAACAAAAATCGGCATTGTTATGTTGGGGGTTTTTGATTGTCTGCTCTTTATCGAGTTTAGCATTCCTTAATGTTCTTAACATTAAAACTGCACATGTAACATTCAATTCCCAAAAAGAAATGTCAATGATCCAACCCACCAATTAAATTCTCGGTGCGACTCTTAACCCATGGAGTGGGTCATGGATATAATGGTAAATAGACAGAAACCACGGGATGTATCAAGTTTCAAAATATTCTGACTTTTAAGAGAACTACAAAAGTGGTGCTAGCCACCACATCAAAAGAAAGAGATGCAAGGGTATTACCTTGCTTTAAGTTAGATTATAAATAGATGAAGAGATAAATTGAACAAACAATACAATCTTACAAGCAAGGAGTAAGGAGTACCGAGTAAGGAGAACCATAGAGAGGGGAGGGAGTACCTTTTTACTGGAAGGAAGTGAAGAAGCTGATAGTTTCTTTTAATGCTGAGATGAAGGTATCAACGTCTTCTTTGGTGTTGTAGAAATGGAGGCTAGCCCGAGCACTTGAACTGACTCCTAAGTACCGGTGCAGAGGCTGAGCACAGTGGTGTCCCGATCGAATGGCCACTCCATACTAAAACAAAATAACACAAACCATCAGGTATATCTATAGATGATTAATATCCATTAAACTTCATTGTAGTAATGCATGCATGTCGATGCCTTCTTTACGAGCAAGAACTTGTTGAAGAGAGAGATGGCACTGTGTCGGTTTATATCGTGAAAATAGGGAGTCATCCCCCACAATGTGTCACGATTCATAGTCATGCCATCCCTCAAGGATTTTAACATTTATTGTTTTCTTTTGTTATGAATTATGATCTCACGTGTTCCTCAAGGTCGTCTCAACTGTGAGTTCGATGGATTGTCAATTACCAACATTAAGACATAAAATTTGAGAATTCATCATGGGTAATAATGTGATGCTACAATAGACATGAATATCAGTCTAAATTGTCTAACCAATGCTTGACAATTGAATCTCAGATTCACCCAACAACTATCCTGTTTCCAAGAGATGACATATATAAGCTTTATGGCATGTTTAAAGTGTCGACATGGCATGCTCACATCTACATCATCAAGAAAAATAAAATGTAAACAAACGTTTTTGAAAACAAATTCCTCCTCGTCCCTCCTCTCACATATCCACATAATAAAGAAAGTAAGAAGGAAAGGCCCTCATTGTTTTTGACATCTTCCCAGTGCAAGGGGATTTTGGTAATAAACAGCACCTTTTGCATCCCATTGTTATTACTAAAACACCCTCACATGAGATAACTGTCCAACAAAGAGCCTGACTTCTTTGGGAGAACACAAAACTGCACTTAGCTTTCCATGATACTGGCTGAAAGACACACCATTATCATAATAGCTTCCAATTTTATAACTCTCTAATTGTCATCCCTTCTCAGGTTGCAGATATTTTTATTTTCATAATCGAAAGAAAGAGAGAAAGATAATAGCAACTTAAACATAGTGACTAGGTTCTATTGTCATACCTGCTGATCGAGAAAAGTTGCAATGTCTGTTGGGTGGACATTTTCAACATTAAATGAACAAAGAGCAGCACGGCGGACAGTTTGTGAAGGAACAGGGCCATATACGTGGATATTGGGAAGAGCGCGCAGGCTTTCATAGAGATAACTAGCCAGTTCAGTCTGTAAAACAAAGATAACATAAGGCCAGAAACCAGTTTAAGAACATAGACTGACATCCAACCCGGTGGATTTTTTACCTTGTAGAAGGAATTATTTACTAGGTGTTGAATTGCATTCATCTCACACAACGATAATAAAACCTAATCCTAAAGTATATCTAAAGTTGAGATGGGATGAGGATGAACCTCAAACATGAGCCAAAATAGCATCAATCAACCCATGGTTAACTCAATGAGCTACATCAGAAAGCCAAATGGAGTATTCTTTCGGTGTTGTCCAAGTCTCTTGGTCCATTTTGAATCACATGCCCCCCTAGTTATTAGAAACACAGGTGTATATTGTCGTTGCATGAATGGCCATTTACAATTTCATCTGACAAGTTAGAAGAATGCATAGTTGATGAAGAATACATTATAATGATAAGGATTGCTTTGAAGGATAGTCCAAACAATCTAATGATGTACCTGATCTGGATATAGTTGGGCAGTCGCAATGTCTAAAAGAGATGGAATCAAAATGGGATACAATAGCAGACGCTATATTGGCTGGCCCATCAACATGGTGGCAATGCTCAAAACAGATTGATTTTTATTTATAGTTATTGCCCTTGAGTGATTTGAAGTGTTCTAAGGTGATTGTCATCTTGTTCATTTTTTCTCTTTTATCTATTATCATGGCCCTCAAGTTGGGAAAGATTGCCTACTCTCCTGAATGTATATAAATATAATGGGACCTACAAAATACGTGCTCATACTCATTATAACCTTTTTTAAACAAAAAAAAAAGGGTCAGGATCCCTTGACTCCTAAGAATGACTCGTGGAAAAAACACATGATCCCAACCCTTTAAATGCAAAATCCAACAGTTGAGATTTATTTTTGGGATAAGTATATCCAAGATTTGTGTCATCAAGATACTCATAAATCTCAACCATATGATTTTGTGTTTAAAGGGTTGGGATCATGTGGTTTTTTCATGAGTCATTCTTAGGAGTCAGCGGATCCCAACCAAATAAAAAAAATTGGTATTAGTGTATGGTATGCTCCACTTGTTGAAGGGGCAATATGATCATTTAAACACAATTTTGATATGCAGAAACGGTTTACCAAACCCCCCAACAAATTCTGGACCCCTAAAAGCAATTCCCAAAGGCTACCACCAAAAAATTGTACATGCAAGCACAATTCTTACAGAAGTGACTTCATTAGAAGAACTTCTATTCAAAGCAATGGAGCCTCAAGGCGAGGCCTTAGATTTCCTATTCCCGCACATCAAACACACAGAAGAGAAGGTTTGACTGCGTAACGATCCCATACTTCAAAAGTTGATATAAAATGAGTGCAAGGTAGCAGAAGAAAATGGAAGGAATAATCCTCACCTCATAATCATGGATCTTTTGCATTCCAATCCCTGACAAATAATCAATTGCTGCTCCTAGCCCTATGGCCTCCCCAATTGCAGGTGTTCCAGCCTCAAACCTGGTCCAGTTAAATAGTTAATGAACACCCGGCCAAGTGAATTAAAATAACCATGTAAAATGAATTCTTATGGCAAGAATTTGAAATGCAAGGATATCCCCAAAGAAGTTAAGGTTGAAATAGAGGAATTTCTCCTTCCTTCCGTAATTCAGGATTAGTGGTCATAAACTCATAATCATGGTTTAAAATATTGGAATGCATCAGTTGATACGTATCAGTATCGGCCAAGACCGATACAAAACCTTGACCCCGAAACATTGAATGTTTTGGGAATTTATCGGGTACGAATCAGAATGTATTGGTTTTATCAAATGTATCGGCTGATGCCGTCTTGATTTTTTCATTAACCAAAACGTTTAATCGATACAATATTTTAAACCTTGGTCATAATGACAAAAGTTCCCTTAAGAATTTCAGCAATTCATTTGGAAGCTCATAGGCCCACTTTACAAATTAAATTGATCTCTATACTTGCATATATAATATGCATTTTCCATTCCTGAACTTTTTAATTGGATTGGAGCATTTATTTTTGTAGGACTGCCCAAGTGTTGATGCCACCAAGCAGAGAGATGGTGCCCAAATTTCATAGCAGGGGAACTACTCTCAGTCTGTTACCATCGCTAATCTTCTGCTGGAAATTCCATGGGAGAAAAAGTAATGTAATTCACAGGTAAAATGCAATCCCTTCCTGTCATAACACTAAAAATTCTGCCACACTAAGATAACCTTTTTTTTTGTGGATATGTATTCTGAATAACTTTATAGAATAATACATAGCCTTTACAGTACCTCTAGATTATCTTTAGGAAGATTTACAGCATATAACATAGCCTTGCATTTTTAAAGTATACCTAGCCAAAAAGGAACAAAAAACTATAAAACCGGAAGGAAAAAAAAAATGGAGTTGTTAGGACAAGAGGAAAGAAGAGGAGCTATGAACAGAATTTGGTGAATCAGAAATGTAATCTTCAAGGAAGAAATTTAAGTCGGGTGTTTTAACTATCCAATATGTGTTCTTAACTACCCAATCTTTGTATTAATATAGACCATCCACCATATTATTTTTACGGTCCAAAAGAATGTGATAAATCAGATTGTTGGTCAATCTCTGCTCAGATTTATTTGTGGGTATAGAATCTCCGGGGTCAGACTATCAAACAGATTCCAACTCCACCCCATTCATTCCATGCAAAGGAGCATGCATCGTGTATGGTAAAGGAGGCAGGCTGCTGCTCTTTTCTTCCTGTCCTGACATGAGCTCTTATTATCTAATAGGTTGACTCTTGGTTGTAAAAGCTTTAAACAAGCTCACCAACCTGGAAGGAGGCTCTGCATAAGTGGAATGGTCTAGAAATACATCAGCGATCATTTCACCACCACCTTGAACAGAAAAACAACATTAGCCACAGTGGTTAAAAAGCTTCCGAACAAACTTGGATGTCAAAGGCGCTACTCCAGATGAAATAACTAGAAGAAACTTTTACAGAACAAGCACTCTCCTATAAAGCTAGGGTAGTATAGGCCAAATAAGCTCACCTAAGAAAGGAGGCATGGAAGACAAGAGTTCGCCTTTTCCGTACAAGAATCCAACGCCTGTAGGCCCACACATCTGAGACATGTTTATTCCTTAACTTGGTGATATGAATTCTTAGGGGGGCAGAATTTAGTAACATAGTTGACAATGCATATCTACTAAGAATGAAAAGAAAGATCCTGAATATCTCGAACCTTGTGTGAAGATGCAACAAGGAAATCGGCATCTAGACTCTGCACATCAACCACCATGTGTGGAACACTTTGACAAGCATCTATGAGCACTTTAGCACCAACATTATGAGACCAAAGCGTGATATCATCGATAGGAAGAAAAGAGCCTACAAAAGGAGAATATTAGATTGTGGCAATTTTTGTTTCATCTTTTCTTTTCCAAAAGAAAATATTTAACTACTATTATCAGAAGAGAACTCTCTTTTTTGGAAAATACAATTAACAAATAATTAATCAGTTGTGGATTATACAACACAAATGTTGACATAAATAAACGCCTATAATCCAAGCAACTGTGTCATTTCTACAATAAGCGATTCTTTTAAAGAATCTGTCTGGAATTATGAAAAAGCAATCCAAGACTTGACATGTCTACAAATATGATATAGAGCACACATGCTTAAACCGTGACTATGACTGGATCCTAGATGGTCATCGGTTGAAAAACTAGTACCTGAACAGTAGTCTTGAATTTTCCTTTATCAGTCTTTGTCTAATTATGACAAGTGCCATGTAAATGCCAATATAATGACAAAAGAATGCTAGTCATAGGGCTTTGGACCCATAGCTCAGTTGGTTTGACACATTGCAAAGCAACTTTGAGCTCGTGGGTTCAAGTCCATCTTACCCATCAAAAATAGAATGCTCGTCATAATTGGAGGAGTAAAATATTGGAACATTATAGAAAAAGAAGAGTTGAACGGAGGAAAACACCTACCAAGAGTGTTCGAGACATGATGGACAACCACAAGTTTTGTCTTTTTTGAAAGCATTTCTTTCAACTTCTCAATATCTGGAACTTCTTCTTCTGTTAAATTGACAAACTTCAGACTGGCACCAGTCTTTTGAGCTACAAATTGCCAAGGAACTATAGCACTGTGATGTTCAGCAACTGTAAGAACAATCTGCAAAAAAAAATGTCAAGGAAAAATGAGACTGAAAATGACAGACATAGTGAGAACAGAATATCAGAAGCTGTAAGTCTTTGGTAATTAGTAAAATTAAAGCCTCCCATAGTGTAAAAGAAATATCACTGTTTAAAGAATGTGATTAGCACACGAGTTTCAATGTTGAATGTTTTAACAGATAAGTGTGCCTAGATTGGGGTGTGTTAAAAAGAGAGAGAGTGTAAGAATGGAATAGAAGTAAATGAAAATAAGTGTTTGGGAAAGAATTGGGGTGGAATTTTTTTTGGTAGCATGGCCCTTCTAATTGGGGCATCTGCTATGCCCAAATGTGAGAAGGTGCTTCCCTGCCTTATGTCATATCATGAACGATGGAAGAAGAAGACCCACTTTGAGTGTTTCGTGTTTGGTGCAATTATCTGGACATGAATATAACCCTAACATAGAACATACAAGGGCAATTGAAGAAAATAAAACGCCCTGAAGGTAAAATTTAAAGATTTTGAGTGGTGATAGCATAGACCTAGGTTAGATTACTGTCTTCTCCCACTTAAATAACAAAAGAACAAGAAATGAAAAGATAAAATTAATCTTTTCTCTTACACTCATCCATAGGAGCAACAAAAGCCGGGTTAAAAGATCATGGTGCTGAGATAAAGATAAGAGTCTTGGTGAAGATATCAACTAGCTGATTGTTTCATTTTTGAACGCTCGTCATAGTATCCCAACTATGTACCTGGGGGGTAAAACTACAAAGGGTCAGCTGAATCACTCGAGTGTTGAAATTTAATCCTAGGGAATACAGGTACCTCAAATGTAGCCCCCAATACTTCAATATCCAAGACTTCAACACCTCGACTAGGAAACAATTATGTATTGCACTTGCACCAACTCTTTGGAAGTGGGAAGTAAGGGGCACCAAATTTAACAAGCAAGGTGACAAAACGACTTGGATGTGGCAACAACAGGCAGCTCAAATCTTAAAAATAAATAAATAAAATAAAGAATTTTTAGCAGAACTACAAAGACCATCATGCTATATAAATTAGGGAAATTGACTTGGCATGATTTACATTTTATACATCAACCAACATAGTGTGTGGATCTCATAACCCATGCAACATACATTATTCCTCTATGCCTCATCCAATTGGGGCTAACTGCATGAAACCTATTTCACCATTCAACTTTATCTTGAGTCATACCTTTGGTCAATACATGTGTTCTTCAATCTTTTTCTTACTCTCTCCATCCACATCATTGGTACCACCATTGGACTTTCTTGTACATGCTCAAACCATTCCAATCAACTTTCTTTATTTTATCTCCAATTATGAGTTTACTTAATTTTATTTTTATCATCGTTTGTGTTAACACTCCTCCATCTCAACATCATATTTGCTACTCCATTCTATCAATATGTTGTTTTTTTATTGTCTAACATTCAAATTAGTAAAGTATGGCTCGTCTTACCATTGCCACATGCATTTAATTGGAAGGCTTAAGGCTTAACACTTAACAGTACATTTGGTCATATCAGAGGTAGTCCTTCACGTTATCCATACAACACAATTATATTGGTCACACCTCGAATTTCTCCATCGTTAGGGATAATTGAGCACCAATAAAAGAAAGCGGTCTTTATAGTGTATTTCTTGCCTGTCAACTTTACTAGTTTACATCCCTAGAGGTGTCCTTACTAAATTTACGCTGAATATATTTTACCAAGAGTATCCCTCTCTAGTTTAATCGGGCCAATTCTACACCATCCACAAATAACATGCACCCAAGGACCAGTTAATCAATTTGTGATTAGTACAAAAAAGGTATTGATTAGGGCCAATCCTTGATGCTAACCTATTTTAACTAGAAACTCTTGTCTCATCACCAAAAATTCTAACATTAGTTACAACTAAGCAAAAATGCCTTTTATAATGTCAACAAAGAAGGCCACTTTTTTTTTTCATATATAAAATCCACCAGATTAACTTTCTAGGAACTATAATATATCGTATACATTTTTCTTCAACTTCTTTAATAATAATGTTACAATGGAAGCAATCTCTCTTGATAGGTGAATCGATCTATTTTTCTTTTTGAAAAAGATCAATAGAAAATAAACAATACAGTGTAAATAACTAAAAATGAAAAAAGTGAAGTACAAGAAAAATATACCTCATCTCCTTGTTTCAAATTTGAGAGACCCCAAGAGTAGGCTACTAGATTTATAGCTTCAGTGGCATTCCTCGTAAACACAATCTCTCTAGAATCCGATGCATTAATAAATGCTGCCACCTTCTTCCTCGCCAACTCATATTCATCAGTAGCCTTTGCACTAAAGGAGAAAAAGACTAGAATTTGAGAGTTGAGACCAAAAAACTAACACCCAAGATAGTCAACCAAAAAATAAGCAGGAAAATGGAAGATTCATACGGAACTACTTTTTGAAGGAAAGCCCAATCCAATTAAGGTATTATCAATGCATATACAAAAGAAGCTAGTAGAATGTATGTTTTATACTTTGAGGAATTTGGAGACCAGTGGGAGTGATTTGAAGGCGAGCTTCTCAAAGTATGTCGTAAACCTCAATAGCTAATGGGTAAAGCTGAATATTAATATCTATAAAAAAAAAAAGGTGAATATTAATGACAATTCAATTGGTAACCGAGCCATGAGTTTTGAATTTTTTTTTCCAATCAAATTAGTTAATTTGACTAGGATGAGTGACTTCACATGCTTTTTAAGACTTTTAAACCTGAAATCTAGAGCCTTTGGAATATAAATATAATTCATCTTTCAACAACAAATGAAATAGAACTCCATTTCACGTATATTTGTTCTCTTCTTGATTCTATCCACACACAAATGTTTAAAAAAAAAATCCAGGACGAAATGGATACCTCAAGAAATGGATTCCACGATGCACGTTCGAATTATAGGATTCATAATAGTTTTGTAAAGCCTTCAGAACAGAATAAGGTTTTTGAGAAGTTGCAGCGTTATCCAAGTAGACGAGTTTCGAGTTATTCACCTCCTGCCAATGCCAAACAAACAATATTGAGAATCAAACCAAATTTCATCTATAGTTCACTCTCCTTCGAATTAATAAACAGTTTAAATATGCAGAATAACACGAACAAACAAACAATAGCTTTCCAAATTCTTTCCAATCCAAAACTAATAAACCAAATCGCCCCAAAAAATAGAAATAAATTTGATCAGGAAATCAATCACGCGAAGAGAGAAACTCAAACAAAACGAAATAATTCGGATCACCTGATGAAGAATTGGGAAATCTGGTCTGGTGATTTGCCCGAGAGAAGCGAATTGAACTGCTCCTTCTCCTTCTATGCGGATCGAAGCTGTTGCAGAAGAAGAAATTTTTCGAAACCCTGACCGGATTGGTGCAAATCTTCTAGTGGCGCAGTTAGGGTTTAGGGTTGCGAAGGAAGAAGAGAGTTTCGGAACCATAGCTTCCATTAAGTACGAGAGCGGACTCGAAGACTAGATTCGCGAGGGACTAGCTGTGTGGGGGATAACACGATGCAGAATATAAGCAGTTAGAAATGCCACGTGGCGCGCGCGAAAGAGATATCATCGTCCCCTGCTCCAGATCGTGTGAATCCCGATGAATATGTAAATCACTGGATTGGATCTTTCCGTGGATCGTGCCAGTCCCTACCCGATCGGATAACATTCCAAAAAGAGGTGTCAATGGGTCAGTTCCGGTTCTCTTCTTAAAATAAATGGAATTGAACTGGTACTGGAACCGGAACCGGAACCGAACCTGTCAAAAATCCCGGGTACCCATCCATTCCGATACTCAAGAATCGAATGACAAAAAAATTATTTTAAATCATTATAAAAAAAATAAAGTAAAAAATAAAAATCCTTTCAAAAAATTAACATATTATCAATAAAATTACTAACTTAGTTATAATTTGTTATATTAATTATTATTTTTTTAAATAAAATTTGTTATATTAGTTATAATTAGTTATAATTTGTTATATTAATTATTATTATTTTTAAATAAAATTTTATCTTTGTTAAAAGTAGTGATTTTGTAGAAGAGTAACTCATTTTAAGTTTCAATTGATAATTTGTATGAAAATTTGAAGAATTTTATATAACATGTGTAGAGGGAAAAATCCATCAACCTCGGAATAGCAAAATAGGGGCATGTGGCACAATATGCATTTGGACCTTATAAAAGAATGATGGATCAGAATAGTTGGAGAAATCAAATTTAATAATCGTCTCGAATCCCGTAATATTAGGGATCCATATCAAGACAATCAAATCTAGACCGAAGAAAATTGAGGAAATGGAGGGAATAACTCTATGGAGATGAGAATAAATTGAAAACCTACTAAAAGAATGAGATTATCAAAAAGATCTATAAATAGGACGTTTCACAACAAGGAAGGTATGAAATTTTGATCTGAAAAAGAGCTTTATAAAATTGTCTCTAGAATTAATTTAGGCATCGGAGGTTCTGTGGAACAAAAAATTGGGATGATTATAAGGAACTACAGGCTACAAGATCGGAAGAGGAACAATACCAAGGTAATCACAAAAATTACCTCCACAACATGCATTTATTTTTTAAATAAAAAAATACCTTAAATCATCTATAATATGTAAAAAAAAATGACAAAATAATTTAGTTCCGGGTATTCGCGAGTACCCATTGGATAGAACCTAATAGTCAGCTCTAATCGATTCCAATAAAAAAGGATTTGGTACAGGGTATTTGGTTCCGGTTTCAATTCTGGTTCAATTTCCGATTAAATGGGTACCCATTAACACCCCTACCATGGATCGTCTATAAAATTATCAATGTTACAAAAATATCCTCGACATGTATTTGAGGTTTCTCATCGGGAAATTATAAAGGCAACCCAATTATTCATTAAGGGCATCCGTGTATAAAAGGCACCCCATATTGTTGGATTAACGATTAGGACAATCCAAAAGAAAAAAGCAACTTAATATTTTCCTTAAAATGTCGATAGTTTAATGTCAACATATTTCTAAATGTCAACACTAAATAAGACTTTTTGTTCCATGTTGACATAAAAAATATCGACATTTTATATATATGTCGACTTCTAAATGTCAACATTAATGTTTTTCATGGGGTGCTCTAATAACAGTGAAACTTACATTAAATTCACTGGGTTGCCCTCATCAATTCGCGGGGTGCCTTTATAATTTCCCTTACTCATCTCCATCGAAGCCATTTTCAACAGATAGAGACGATTTAGAAATCAGTGATTCTCTATCCAAGGTGAAGCGACCGAGCACAAAAATTTTGAAAATCTTCACGGGTGATGTAGTTCATGGATCATCGTTAGGGTTTTTTCTTTTTCGATTAAAAAAAACATGAATGTTTAGAAGAGTTCTATGGATTTTTTATTAGGAATTTTCTATTTCGATGAAAAAAACACGAATATTTTGAAGAATCGTGATTTAATATATTTATAGTTTTTATTTATTTTTAATTAAATGTTCATGGTTTTGAGTAACATGTGTGTAGCTTGTAGGAATATTTTATGCATTCTTCTATTGGAAAGAAGTTCAATTTTTAGGGCATGTTTATTTTGTTGAATCTTATGATTTGGAGGTAAACCACAACTAGGCAGTTTGTTAATTGTAATTTGCCTTTTTTTTTTTATTTTATTCTTTTCTGATTTTGAAGATTTAGGTTAGGGTGTCAATGGATTTGTGGGTGAAGATTTTGAAGGCTTTCATGTTGGGGATTTTTATTTTGAACTCATATTGGAATTTTATGTTGGGGTTTAGCGTTGAATGAGTAATTTGAAGGCTTTTATCTAAGGATTGCAACTTGGGTTTCCGATATGGAGTTTTATTTCCCATTTTGTTTGGTGTTTATTTGTTTAATTAATTTTTATTTTATTTTATGATTTTGAAGAGTTTTGTGTGTGATGTAATTTTAGGTTTTATTTTTTATAAGTTAATTTAAGAATCAGGTTTGGGAGTTCAAGGACCCTGTTTAATTTATTGATTGTTTATAGTTTTGAAAAGTTCATATTTTAAGTTTTAACTTGGAAAATGGTGTTGTTTTAGTCAAATTAAAGATTAGAACACACTATTCAAATGTTATCAAGGTTCAGCTCAGATTATGACTTCACCATTAAATAATTTTAGTAACTGTTGAAAATGATCCTTTGGCTCATATAAAATCTAAAATCCAAGTAAAAAATGAAATCTAGAAAAAACAAAAAAAAGAGATCGAGTGTCTATTGTCACACCTACTTTTACTTATTCTGGATTAGTCATTTTTTACATTATTTTTAAATTAGGGTGCAATAAGTAAAAGTTGGATTCATACTAATTTTTTTATATTATTGAATTATTTTATTGGACCTGAGTTCTCCATGAAACTTACTAAGTTAAACATTGTGATGCTTAATAAGTTGGTAAGAAAAGTGTTTCACTTGGTATCTCGGTCAAGTTCGAATATATATTTATATACATTGACCGTACATGTCTTCATGCTTATGTTTCTCCTTTTCATTTCTTTTTTTTAGAGAGATTCTATTCTCACACAAACTTTTTATAATACTACCCAACTCATACAAAGGGCATTAGCACACATTTGGGGTGGTGTTAGCAAAATTTAGTGTGGCAATGGGTATATATATTTGTTTTTTTGATGTATAATAATTTTCTCATTCTAATTTTCTTTTTCCTAATATCAGATCTCTTTTACTTTTAGATTTTTCTCTAGAAGTCTGCGAGTAGTAGGTTTTAGAACTCGGTTTCCATCTGGTCTCCTCCAGGCCCGATACCAAGTTGTCTCGGACAAGTTTCTTGATATGTTTGAGACGTCTCGTTCAAAAAAAAAAAAAAAAAATTCTTAATATTAGATCTCTTTTACTTTTAGATTTTTCTCTAGAAGTCTACAAGTAGTAGGTTTTAGAACTCGATTTCCCATTTGGTCTCGTCCAGGCCCGATACCAAGTTATCTCGGATGAGTTTCTTGATACGTTTGAGATGTCTCGTTCAAAAAAATAAAAAATTGAACGTGAGGTATTAAACCTCATTAAAAAAAAAATGATTTGTGAGTTGATCTCGTTCAATTCCGATCCGAGTTAAATCAGGCGATACGTTTCGGTCTCGGACGAGTTTTAAAACCATTCAGCCGAGTACAGCCGAAAACCCTATTTCGACTTCGAGGCAGAAATTGGAGCAAAAAAGGAGAAAAATTTGCTACAGAGGATTCGAATTCTTTCTGAGATGAAGAAATAGATTTGATCTAGATTGAGCGTAGATAGTGGAAGTCCGGTCATTTGTTGTGAGGCTGGTCGTATCGAGCTTCCTTCTGTAAGTTTTGTCGTTGAATTGGATTCACCAAACCTAGAATTTCCTTTCTCCTTGTTGTTTGAAAATGTATTTAAATTAGGGTTTTAACAGTTTGTTTCATTAAATTTTATGCTTCACGGGTATTTTAGGGTTTATGCAACTTCAATTGGTTTTGATGCGATATTCCCTTGTTATTGTTATTCAAAGAGAGTTTGATCGAATTGAATTTCGGCCAATTAGGTTAAAAGTGTTTAGAGTTCAGCAAAACGCATGCTTCATAGGAAATCTAGGGTTTATGTATCTCAGAATTCTATTTTGATGCCAAATTTAGCAATCACTGCTATTGAGAGAGGGGGCTTGATCGATAACTGTGTTTCAGTTTCTAGATTTTTATTTTTTTGGATTTATTGATGAGAACGTGTGATGTTGACCTCATATAACATTAGAGGCCAAAAGAAGAAGGGATCGGTACTCATTCTTAGTTTCTATAGCATTCAAATGGTGAGAGAGATTTGTAAATCTTTAAATTTGATTCATAGTAGCTCTTGCTGGAAAATGTGAAATTGGCAAAAAATTTCCTCTTATTATATACTGAATTTTTTAAATTTGAGATCAGAAGCTTAAGCATCCTCCGTTGTAGCTTTTAGAGATTGCAATGCTTATGTGTTAGCTGTTTACAAGTTATGTGAGAGCTTCTAGTAATGATGTCGAGACCCATCAATCGAATGACAGTGTCAATGTGAATAGTCTATTGCACTGATTCATTTGATATTCAAGATGACTTGTTGGATGAGTCGTGATAATCTGACTAGCCCACGTGGCACACTCAATCAACTCTTTTGACGTGGCAAGTTTAGAGAACCATAGATATATATATTTTTTTGATAAGTATAATATATTGCAACAAAGAGAACAAAATACAAGGAGGCCAAGAACCATAGATATATATGCATCGGGATACACATTTTATGGGGAAGTGCAATTTTCTATCCCGAGACATATAGATCTATGATTTCCGAATTTGTCACGTTAGGAGAGTCGATTGAGTGTGCCACGTGGGGTAGTCAGATTATCATGATTCCTTGTTGGATAGCTTGTTCAAGTTTATGGAAAGAGTTGTGATAATCTGACTCCCACATGTGGCATACTCAAAATACTCTCTTGATGTGGCATGTGTTAGAACCATAGATTTTATGTCTCGGAATTTTATGTTGGGGTTTAGTGCTGAATGAGTGTTCTTAAGGGTTTTATTTAGGATTGCAACTTGGGATTCAAATATGGAGTTTTATTTGCCATTTTGTTTGGTGGTTATTTGTTTAATTAATTTTTTTTCTTTTTTGACTCTGAAGAGTTTTGCGTGTGATGTAATTTTAGGTTTTTTTTGTTTTTGATAAGTTAATTTAAGAATCAGGTTTGGGAGTTCTAGGATCCTGTTTAGTTGATTGATTGTTTATAATTTTGAAGAGTTCATATTTTAGGTTTGAACTTGGAAAATGGTGTTGTTTTAGTCGATTTTTTGTTCGTAATTTTGAAGGATTTATTTTGGGGTTTTTGAAAAAAAAAAATTCTTTTCTGATTTTGAAGAGTTTTGCATGTGATGTAATTTTAGGTTTTTTTTTTTTTTGATAAGTTAATTTAAGAATCAGGTTTGGGAGTTCTAGGATCCTGTTTAGTTTTAGTCAAATTGTTGTTCGAGTATCTAACACAGGAAAAGTTGTTCAATGGGATTTGTTTTAGTCGAATTGTTGTTGGTATCATTTTTTAGTAGGTTTGACTTCTTCCTGTGATTTGATTTTTAATGCTAGAGGATGAACCTTAGAGGAAAAAAACCCTAATTGAAGTTTTGTGATAGATTAATAAAAAAATGTCCTAAATGCTCATGTCTTCAATCCTGTAGCAAAAGCCCTAGATTTTTTTCCCATCAAACCCAGTCATCTTCAACCCAATTGATTTTTCATCTTCAAAACCATTAAAACCTGGCAAGATAGGTTTTTGGAGATTTACCCTACCCCACCCCAATCCAAATATTTCCTAAATTTCTCCTCTTTTATTGGATCGCCCATGTTTTATTTAATATTTAAATATTTATTAACATTCATCTAGACAATGGAAGAGGCGAAGATCCTCAGCACACCCCTTTGTTAAAAACATTGTTTGGAGTTCCTATGATGCAAAGCCAGTCAATTTATTGATCATTTTAGTTAAGCAAAAAAAAAAAAAAGAATTTTGAGCCAAGGAACATAAGAAACCCCAATTATGAAATTATTAGGACCAGGGCTTAACCATTTTTTCGTTGCCTGTTGATTTTATTTACTGTTTCTATGGAAATATGCACTTGAAGAGTGTATGGGAACCTAATATTAATAGTACCATTGTAGTATTGCATCAAGAATAAAGTGATGTCACGATTGTACCTCATATTGCACATCCTGACGTGAAAGTGTGCAGGAACCTTAGATGTTTTTCATCAAGATATGAGTCAAAAAGCATCTATGGTTCCTACACACTTTCACGTCGGGATGTGCGATATGAGGTACAATCTTGAGGTCACTCCAGCACGACTCTTGCATCAATTCCCTCTGAATCATATTCATATTGATTCTAAACTTTCTGTACTGTAGTGCCCCGTTACTTTCCTAGCAGGGTCAGATGGATCTTGAGACGGAAAACCGTATAGCTTCTATACTGATGAAAGAGGCTGCAGAATTGCGTCGCCAAGCTGAGAAAGAAGGCGTACATGCTTATCTTCACCAGGCCAAAGTAAGAGGTCGACCGAATTCACGTTTCCTATCTGCAACTGTTCGTGGGGTGCAACAAGGTTAGTTCCATTATTTCCCCAAGCATGGTAAAATAATTTTTACTTGTAAAGTTTCCTTGTTTAAGTGTGTTTATTGGCTTTGTCTACAAACTTGACTTTCAACTACGGATTGATTAAAAATTAAAACCATTTATGTTGAAAGTTGAGATGCTGATACACTCCTTTATTGCTTGCTTTCTTTGCCTGGCTTGCTTGTTTGTGTTTATTAGTGAGTAATCTAATCTACTCTACCTATTCCTAGGCTTTTGAACTGGCTGGGGACTAAAACACTGAATCAAATCTCTTTTATTGGCCAACAACAGTTAGCATTATTGTGTCAACGATGGTGCCTTGCCCAATAAGATGACCTATTGGATGCCAAGGCCAAAACTTGCTCCTCCCCTGCAATTCTATTTGTTGAGTTATTAAAAAAGAACCCATACAAGTTCCTCAATTGGCTTGATTAGTATTTTTTGATGAACATGTTTCAACCAGTAACATTATTTGCTTAGAGAGGCAAAACACCGTGTCCATGGTGGGGGCATATCGCACAACACTGCATTTCCTCTTTTTTTCCTTATAGCATCACCCTGTTTCGTTCTTCTTGGTGTGATCTTGGCTCCTTATGAAATCTAGTTTTATGTAGCAAATCGAGCTGTAGAAGTAAATGAAATGTGGCGAGTCCGGCAGAAGGAGCTAGAGCTGGACAATAAACTGAAAAGGAGATCAAGTAGAAGCCATAGGGACAACCTCAGTGTCTCCCCAAGAAGTACAAAGAACCGAAAAACTGATAAAACAGTCATGGCTTCATGCAGTCCAAGCAGAAGGGAAATTGAAGAGTGCTACTCTAGTGAAGGTGATGGTTTGAGAGATGAAGAAGTTGAAGAATTTTTAAACTCAAGGTTGTAAACTACCCATAGCGCAATATGTCCGCCTCATAATTACTTCAGCTTCTGCTGACACGGTTTTATCGATGGCAGGGTCAAGCGTGGAAGAGGTGCCATAGGATCAAGGATGGATGAAACGGGTCCTTATCTTCCACCGTCGAGTTCAGACTCCCACAGAAAGCTCTTAGCATATCCTGACGATGCAAGGGTGAGGGAAGATTGGGAGCATCGTATTCTCGGGCCAGAAAAGCCATCTTCTTTGAAGTCACACAGGTCTTCTGACAACAATTCTGATGACGACAGTAGTTGGAAGAAGTCAAAGAAGGTCGAATCAGTGAGCTCATCAAAGAAACGACATTCCAAGAAGCACAAATCAAAGGAGAAATCTCGTGATAGTAAGAAAGAGAAGAAATGTAAACATCGGCGTAAGAGTCGATGAAGAAGGAACAAATGTGATAACAGACTATTCCAATTGTAAAAGATATTTCGACTCTCTTGGGTTTTAAAATGAATATATTGACGTAGGTTGTAAAGGCTCCTTTGCATTCTTGTATCACTGGTCTTTTGTGCTGCAGCAGTTCCAACACCATCTGTTCCATATGGTGCATGCATGCCTCATTGTTAATGTTCTTGTGTTGCAATGAGCTGATTTGGGCCCACAATGGAACCCATGTGATGTGATGATCGTGTACCAATGATAAATAATTTTTGCTGCATACCAATGATACATTTTGCTGTAAGATATTTGGATTGTAGAGGTTGGGCCCATACCTAACTAATCAAGTGGTTGGAAAACGTATTCAGATACTGTGCCCACTGTACTTGAGATCGAGTCGTTTTGATGTAATCTTGAGATTATTAAAGCAGTTTTAAACAAAATGAATAAAAAAAGTATCCTAAAAATCAGATGGAATAGGATTGCTAAATGTAATGAATCAAACAATTGAACCAAAGTTCAACCATGAAGAAGACGTAATACTTCATGAAAGAAATGTGTATTTTGATTGATGATTCGTGGTTGAAGCTTAAGAATTTTTAATTCTTTTAACGACTGAAGTGAAACTAACAAGAACCATTTCTGTTAGAGATAACAATAACAGGAGAATATCTTCTGTAACACAAATCTTGAGGTATAAGGAGAGAAATTTTTGAGATTGATATGAAATGTTTCTTTTCCAAAACTTGTGGGGCCCACACACAAAAGTAAACAATCCATGAAATGTCCAAGCTAGCGAAATTTTAGGAAAGAGTTGTGATAATATGACGCCCCCCTCTAACACACGCTCTCATTAGAACTATAGATCATTTGCCTCGGGATGCAGAAGAAAAAGATTTATGATTATGCATATCCCGAGGCAAATGATTTATGTTTCTATGATGAAGTGTAAGGGGGCGTTAAAAATCATTATACTTAAGGAAATAATAATGAAAATACTCGAGTGACATTAAAATTTAGAGACCTAATACATTGACTCACTTTTTGTACGTTCCTTTACAGAATTATACAAAATCATAAAAATCTGTCCCTACGTATCTCAAAACAAAGGATTAACGATTCTGTAAAGAGAGTATACAAAAAATGAGTCAGATTATCATGACTCTAAACTATATATTGATTCACACATTGTTGACATGGACGTGTGTAGAAGTTTTTCATCAAGATACAAGTGAAAAGCATTTATGATTTCTGATTGCACCTCCACGTCAACAATGTGTGAATTGATGTAAGTTTTAATGTCACTTAAGCACAACTCAAATGATAATATTAGTCATCAGGTTAATAATGTTGTCAAATAGCATTAAAGAGAATTGACCGGGAAAGATAAAATAATTAATATACATTATTGTATTTAATACCCGTTAACCCGTCAATTTTGAAAGTTGAGATTGAAAAATAATAATATCAGTCTTCAAGTTAATAATGTTGGTTTGAGTATATGATGTCAACAAATCAAGTAAGACTCATCGTCAAATAGATTGACAATCTAATAGAAAGTTAATTAATTTAGGATCTTGTTAATGTGTCAATACATTTGGAAAATTGAATTTTATATTAAAATTTTTATTTTTAACAAAGTGCAGATTCCAATTTACGAGGTGTATTTATTTCACTTTAACGTATGCCCTAAGGGCACATCTTAACAATACCCATTAATTTAAGATGCTAGATGAGTCGGTCTAGAACCTAACACCTTGGAACCACCTCCAAGATCTTACGTGGACATAAATGTCAAGGACCATCCAACGTGGTAGACAATTTAAGAAAATGACAGCTTGATTGGTGATCTACAGCCAATCAGTGGGTCCCACCATCATTTTTGTCATGGATTGTGTCATCATCAGGCAGGCACATGGGATAGGAAAACGCAAATAAAACATACAACTTACGAAAGCGCGTGGGACCCACTAACTGACGTGCAAACATGCAAGACTTGCGTGATATCTTTGAAAAAACGAAAATTTGAAATTTAATCAAAGTTAGTTAAAGCTAACAAACCACAATGACAGCCAAGCACACGTTACCAGCTCATCCAAATGTACAGATACTATATTTTATATTTTTTCTAATAAAAAGCAAACGCGTTGTAGGCCTTTTTGTCAAACTATGCTCCACACCATGTTTAGTTCAACTTGATTCATGGTTTAGCCAAAAAACTGAAGACCCACATCCCGCCATGTATGTTTGTTTTTCAATTGGAGATATTGCCACACCACTATTTTTAATATCACACCAATTATAGCACAACCAAACATCTGATTATCATCTACCAATAAATCAAAAGAAATTTAAAATCATAATTCATTTTTCTTATTGTTGAATGAGACAACTCAAATATATATGAAAACTCATCCAAGACAACTTGAATTTGTTCATGAACAAGATGAGACATCAAAATGAATTTTAAAACATGCAACCAAATAAGTAGATACACCAATTATTCATCTCTCTCTCTCTCTCTTCAATCCCATTATTTAAACACAATAATACATGAAAAAACAAATCATATAAGATAAAATATTCACTGATTCGGCAACGATGCCTGTACCCACAGACAAAAGAGGTCATTTTTATTATGAAACAAAACCATGATTTTGAAATCCAAAATCTCACTCCCAAAACCTAAGTAGATCGATTCTCTCTCTCTCATCCACAATCCCCGAGTAGGACACTTCCATTACTTACAAAGGCATCATAGTATACAAACTAAAACCACATCACATTGATGAGTTTCACACAACAATTCCCTCGACTTGATAATGTCTTGAGTTTGATTTCAGAAATCCCAAAATATCCTTACAATTTGAACTGAAACACCAATACATACATATACCGTTGTACTCTTCAAGTAGTAATTAAAATCAATGATTAAACATACCATGAAAAACAGTAAGTTAATAAAATAGAAAGAGACAAAAAAAAATTTTAAACTTATTACGTGAACAATTCCCATCAATCTCATCGCCCTGTCGGGTTCATGATCTGTGAGAACACAGCACTAGGTGTCAACCCATCGGAATCCTCACTTGCAAGGCTCCGACCTCCAATGCTCATAGTTATCCCACTGCTCCTCGAGTCAGTTACATTGCCATCGTACCCCATTGACGCATCAGGATCCTTCTTCCCTCCATATTCGGCACCAGTGAATGGGGTCACCTCAATGTCCATGTCGCTCTGTGCCTCACCGCTGTCCATGCTCTCCTGAAGCTGTAGTGCGAACTCGAGGTTCCACAGCACGTCACCCATCGCTGGTCGATCAGTTCCCCTATCAGCCACACACTTCTCAGCAGTCTCTGCGAACTTCTTGAAACACTCTGGAGCAATCTTACCCTTCAGGAATGGATCAACTATCTGATCGAGTATGCCTTTCTTCTGGCAATGTAAGGCCCACTCTGCTAAGCTCACTTGTTCCTTCGCTAGCGTTGGATTTAACGCAGGCCGTGCACAGAGGACCTCAAACAGTACAACACCAAAGGAGTACACATCAGATTTCTCTGTCAATTGTTGCCTTCTGAAGTACTCCGGATCCAAATACCCAAAACTACCCTTCACAACAGTGCTGATATGTGTGTGATCCAATGATGGCCCTGTCTTAGATAACCCGAAATCAGAAACCTTCGCCACCCATTTCTCATCCAAGAGGATGTTTGTAGTCTTCACGTCTCTGTGGATGATAGTGTGTTTGGCACCCGTATGAAGGTAGTGTAAGCCGCGTGCAGCCCCAATGCAGATCTCAAGTCTTTGCTTCCATGGGAGGGGTGGTTTCTGGGTCTTGTAGAGATGCTCACGAACAGTTCCATGAGCCATGTAATCATAGACAAGTATCATTTCACAATTCTCTTCGCAATACCCAATCAATGAGACAAGGTGGCGGTGACGAAGCTTCGAAAGCATCTCAATCTCCGTCTGGAACTCATGAACTCCCTGCTCGGAAAGTGGGTTTCCACGCTTGATGGCAACCTTCATGGTTCCACCGTCAATTTCACCTTTGTAAACCTTACCAAAACCCCCAACCCCCAAGAGTAGAGCCTCATCAAAGTCATTGGTGGCAGTCTTGATCTCTGCAAATGAGAAGTGACGGCAAAGGTTTGAAGGTAGCGATGAAGCATAACTTCCTGTAGTATTCGTCTTAGCAGACCCAGCCGAATGTGAATTTCCATATAGAGAGAGGGGGAGCCATCCTTGTGGCCCATCACTGGAACTGGAATCCTTCCCTTGCCTCCGGCATCGGCACAACACAAACACTAAGAAACAAAGAAGACAAACAGCAGCAATGCCACCTACAACACCTCCTGCAATGAGTGCAGACCGATTCTTCGAATTCCCAGATCCGGATGATGGTCTAGCCCATTCTGGGTGGATTTCGTCCTGTTTTGGAGCAGGAATCGGATTGGGCCCAGCAAGGTTTCCAGAATTATCACTAATTTTAAATATCTCCACTCCGTTCAAGATAGCATCGTAATAGTTAGACTTAGATGCCGCAGCAGGATGTAATGCAAGCCATAAATCCTGCTGGCCATTCCCCCTGGGAACAAGCACAACAAAATCCTTATAAACAGGAATACCATTCCCATTTACCCAAGCAACAACATCTGCCTCATTAAAAGCTGTCTGATTATTGATGAAGATATCAAACACCCTTTGATTGATTTTCGATATAACATATTGAATCTCGCAGAAATGAAGCCTAACCAAGTAATTAAACCCTGAATCAACTGCAAAAATCCATGACAGATTGAATTGCAGGTTAATGCTTCCAGTTGGTCCCATTGTACGAGCGGTTGCGTAGACTTCTGTAGGCGCAACATAGGTAGGCATGTTTAGAGGGTACTTAATTGTCATGTTTGGTCCAATAGTGTCAGTCACACCAATATTCGCACCAAAGATGTACGGTGAATCATCAGACCAGGATCGAAACATGCCAGTATCCTTTGAGGGCGAGATATCATTCCCACCCACATTCAGACGGTAAACTTTCTCAAGGGCGGTACTGTTATCGATGATGAACGAAACCGACTGACCCACAATAAGGGCACTTCCATCTTCAGTATTGTAAATATCAGGCATTGAAATAACCTCAATCCCATTCACAAAAGCATAAGAATTGGAAATATTTGATGGTTTGAAGGTAATATTCAATCGTCCATCATTCACATTGAAAGAGTATTCCTTGACGATGTAGGCAAAGTTCAGAGCATCGGTGGTCTGTGATACGCTAAAGTTTCTAAGGAGGGTATAGGACCCGGAAGTGACCGAAAAGATCGCATTAGAGGCATTGAGACCTGCATAGGACGAAGGGTAGAAGTAGAGACGAACAAACTTCCTGCCAGATCCAACTGGAAAACTATAGGTGTATTCAGAGTGGAAGATTCGTGCCGTCATGTAAGGGACTTCTGGGACAGAGGGATCTTGAGTGGCGGCACGGGATTTCAACGTGTTCTCCGCCGGGGGTGCAAACTTAGACCCCTCATCGGTGGTCCATATGCGACTGTCGGAATCGTTTGTTTGCGGTGGGCCACCACAGTTTAAGAGGATTTTGTCGGATGGGATGTAATCGGCAGCAGAGATTAGATGGATTACAACTAAAGAGAGGAAAAGAGAGACGAATATGGATAAAACATGGTTCTTGTTGGCGTTCTTCATCGAGAAGAAACGATTACACAGGATCTGGATTATCAACTAAAATTTCAACTTCCAAAAGGTCTAAAATCCAGTATTATGGAGACTCAAATATACCAGATTTATACAAAAATTAATCCCTGGAGACTAAATCTTCCAGAAAATCAATCAGAAGCACTAAAACGACGAACAGATCGGTTTCAGAGCTTGATTATCTCAATTCCACAGAAGATCTAGGGATTAACCTACCACCTTAGCTTCCATCCATGAAAACCTTCAAGAACCTCCATCATCCTTAGTCAATGAAGATTAAAACCATAGAAAATAACCAGATTTTACTGAAATCTAGTCAGACTTTCTTCAGTAACTCAATCAAATTATTTTCAATCACAAAAAACCTAGAACGAGATTACATGAAATGCACGCAAACTCTTACTTAGATCGATCGAGAAAATGTATAAAAGAACAGATTTTGATACGAAATTAGAAGAACAACCGACCAAAATGAAGAGTTTTCAAGTGGTTTTCGTGTTAAGAACAGCTTCTACGAACTCGAGAGAAGATCGAAAGAGAAAATACCTTCTAACAGCAGAGAATCCAACAGATCCAAGTGGCGAGAGATAGGGTTTCAAGTCCGCAATGGCGCAAGAAACTGAGAGGACTGAGCAAACATTTAAGTATCTGAGTGACGAAAAAAATACTTTTTTTATTTACGAAGTTGCCCTTGATCTCAAAGAGTTGGTGACAGAGCACCACGCTGTACGCGTATCACATCATTTATTTTTGTCTGAAATTTGCCATGACTCACCGAGTTAACATTTGTTAACACAGGCGAGTTGAATAATTTCCGAATATACCCTTCTACCGAGTTCAAGTATTGTTGATCTATAAATCACTAATACAAGCAATCTATGTTAGTGACTCCATCAGCGTCCGTCCCATTATATAATGACATGTGATTTAAATTAATTACACTTTTCACTATCGAATTTTTTTTTTTTTTTTTTGATATCATGGGTATCCTCGCTCTTTGGGTGGGACTAATCCCCCAGTCACACGCATCGTCCCCTCGAAAAGTCCTACGTGCAATAGGTTGTGTCAAAGGTCCACTGGATCCTGGAGGGTGCCACCAAGAAATTCATAGTTTCGTGGGGGTTTCAAACACTTGACCTACTCTTTTTGAGGAGCTTATCAAGGCTCAGCTTCCCACTAGGCCAACCCCTAAGGTTAACTAGCGACTAAGTATGATTCATCAAATAGTGCAATTTAATTGTTCAATATTGGTATAAGCAAGAGAAATTCCTAAGTTCTGTCTAATCATATCTAGAGATTATTTCAAATAATAGAGATTGTAAATTATAAAGTCAGATCAATAATTACAAGGCAAGTGACAATTAGTTTAGTTAGTAAAATCTTTGGGTGATGATATTAGAGACCTAGGTTCAAGTCCTGCCAACATCGAATTATTAAACTCATTAAAAACAAAACTTACTAATAAATAAATAAAGAGAGAAAATATTGAAAAATATGATGAAGACGTAAGTAGGTAATTTTGATATTAAATCATGTTGCCTACTTAAATGTTTTGCTGAATTATCGAAGAAGTCAAACCATAAAGTTCACAAATTATATTAAATTGGCTATATTGTGAAGTAGTTGGAAAATAAAGGAAAGTCCATTAAAAAAATGTCTAACTAAATTAAACGTGTACGTGCTATGAACTAGAAGTTGAGCGACTAAGGTGCATAATTGCATATCGTATTATATTATTTACATAAAGTATTCAATTATACCGCATCAAATGAAACCATATGTTATACATCCATTGACCCGTGAATGATAAGCTCAAACTATGATAAATTTATATTTATTAGTTAAAAATTAAGAGAGCTGTTATTGGCAGCTGAACTTTTACTTATTACATTCCAATTAAGAATAAAGAAAATATACGAGTGGTTGAGAATAAATAAAAGTTTAGAATTATATATGACCATGATCATAGTCGTAAACAACTATTGAAATTATTTGAACGAGTGTCATAATGTTGAGATAAATAATTTGAGCCAAATTTTTGTAATGTATAAATAATGTGTTTTAATCTCTAATTGGGGTGCGATAAATAATTTAAGAAAGTGGAGTATAATAAGTAAAAGTTGGGGTTTCAATAACAATTCTCAAAATTAATTTGATTGGTATTTTTAGCCTTTGGATTTGGGCACTTTCATCTCAATATTTGAAATTAAATATTATTTTTAACTCATGGATCATGTTCATCGTGAAAGATTTCAAACCCATTATTCCCCCAAATAATTGGCGAGAGAGCTTTTAATAGGTTAGTAAGGATATCAAGTAGTCATTTTCTCTCTGAGTCCTGATAATAGTCGATTCTCTGACATGGACAAGTTTGAAAATCGTAGATCTGTATGTCTCGGGATATATCCCTCTCTCGGGAGACACCTTTATGGGAAAGTGCAATCGTGTATCCTGAGACGTACTTATATGCGATTCCTGAACTTGTCCACATCAGGGAGTTGATTGAGTATGCCACCTACTCTCTTTTTTCCAGAGAAAATCGATTTCCATCACTATTTTCTTGAAATTTTGATTTGTTTAAACAAATTTCTCATCAATGATGTATAATTAAGTTTTAACGCAAAGTATTTTTGAATGAAATCTCAGCCACTCATTGGACATAAGAAAGTCCAACTATCCAACTATCCTACTTTCCAAATTCGCCTATTAATGCTTTCCAACGCTAGCTGAGATGTTGCTGGGGCCCTCCATGAAGTTTGTGGTCTGTCATCCTTGGCTTGTTGCACCAAAATCGGCGTGGGCGCGTGAAAGTTTCGTAAACGTAGAAATTGCTGAAGAGGCTAGTTGGAGAAGTGGGCCCCATTTCTCCTTTCAAGAGGCGGTGCGTTTGATGAGTTGGAACGTATCCTGTACCGAGTTTTCTAACCTCAAAATATTGTGTGTCAACTCAGATCTCAATTCTTAATCGAGTTTTTAAATTGAGTCGCGATAATCGGACAATCTCTTTTTTTCAGACGCCCCTGTATATCCCCATCATAGAACCGTAGATCGTTTGCTTCGGGATACACAAGACATAGATTTATGATTTTAGTAACAGCCAAGTCAATGAGCGTATGAGGGGCATCTGAAAAAAATAAAAGTGTTAGATTATCATTAGTTTTTAAAATCAAATCTACCTCTCAGATATACGGAAAAAAACTTTCAAGCCACTATTTGGCTTCAAAATAAATATTTTACCTTTACTAAGAGTTCTTAACCTCACCTTGTGGCAACCAAAAATATGATTCGATGCTTCAGGGTGGTTGAGGACAAAATTTTATGAAATTTGAAGAAAAAAATTCAAAAAATTTTATTTTTTTATTATTGAATTTTAATTTTAAATTTGAGAATTAAGTGAAAGTTGGATAAATGTCCATTTTCAAAATCTTTGATCAAGTTCAATAGAAATAAATTTTTTTTTAATATGAGTTTTTTGATGAAATCTAGAGGATTGTGGTGTTGGATTGTTGATGTGGTAATCCATTTAAGCAAAACGACCCTTAGTAAGGCTTACAATCTTGTTATCTTAGTAAGAAAAGTGTTTCATTTAAATTATGTGTGGTGTCTTAGGGAGGTATTACAAATATTAATGAAAAAGTAGGGGCCTGATATAAGCACAAAAAGATACGTGTCATTTAACGAGGAGGGTTACTCCAAAATTTTGAAAAGTTCAAAGTCAGACTCCACATATAAACAACATGGTTTTAGAGTAAGACTGCAACTTGAGCGGGTCAAACCAGAACCAATTGGGTTGAACCTGACCTAGGCATAGCTGCTTGGGTCCGACCTTAGGTTTGGGCAAAAAACAAAAATTGCTTGGCTCAAATCGGATTGGGTTTGGGCATAAGTATCGGGTGACTCAATTTGCCCAAATCCAAACATAATATGATTATAATTTAAAAATATTTTTTATATCTTGATTTCTTTTGCACTCAAAATTCATATTTCAATATGTATGTTTTCTTTTAAAAAAATGATCAAAATTAATGTGTGATTATTTTTATTAAATAAATTATTTTTATTATTAATAGTTTTGTTTACATGTAATTACATATTGTCATGCGATGATTATATTACAATGGTAAGTTTTAATTTCTTTAGTTGAAATTACCATTAAGAATAAATAAAGTTGATTATTTTAGTTAATCTTTTTTCTTTAAATTTACTTATAATCTTATTTACATAGAATTTTGAAACACTTTTCAAGGACAAATAATTGTAAAATTTAAGTTCTTTTATATGTCACTTATATTTATATAAACCATTATCAATATTAAATTATTTAATATTAATGAGGAATGAATTAATCCGATCAACCTGTATAATCCGATTTTGGTTGGGTTTGGGTTGATCATTTCATGCCTGAGATCAGGTTGGGCATGGGCATGAGTTGGTGTTTGTAAAGTTTGGGTTGGGTACATGTTGGACCCCAATCCGACCAAACTCGCCCGAGTTGCAGCCTTATTTTAGAATTTGTGAGAACAAGACAAGTCATCTAGATCTTGGATGCAATCATTCGAGATGATCAATGTAAATCATCATCGCATGGACTTGTTTGAGGTTTGAAATGATTCACGTTGATTGAGTAAACTTATTTTTGTGTTTTTTAATATATATTTTTAATGATTTAAATATTTACTAATTATACGAAATAAGATTATTACCATACAAATAGTAATTCACCTTATACAACAAAATTTAAAATATATTTTTAAACATAAATTCATACTAATAATTATTTTAAATTTGATTAAATGATTTGAATCATCTAAGACAACTAAATGTCAATGAGGCAAGGCAAGATTAGGGGTGTCAATGGATAGTCGAAAATTTGAATCTGATTCAAATTCAAATTCGAAAAAATGGATATTATCTGAAAATTTCGGATATCGGATTTGAATTCGGAGAGTTTTATATATTCGAATCCTTATCAGATACGAATTCGGATATCAACATTTCGAATCCTATAATATCTGATTTGAAATAATATATAATTTATATCATTTTATTTGATTTATTTTTTTTATATAAATAATATAATATATATTATTTTATTTATTATAATATATAATATGTTTTTTTAATAAGAAAAAATTAGTTGGATAAGAAAAAATTGTGTTTTTTTTAATATACAAATTATTTGAATTCTAATAAGATATCATTTGATATCCGATAGGATAATCGGATTCGAATTCAGATATCAAATACACAATTTGGATTTGGATTCGGATATTGTTGTATCCGAACTGATAAGCATCTGTTTACAGCCCTAGGCGAGATACCAAGTTGTAAAATCATGAACCCATAATGATTTAAAGGAAATGGTCCACACTCCCCCACTACTATTTTAATTTGTGTAAAATCCGAAAGTTATCCATGTTCCCATAGAGAAAAGACATAAAGATGGCTATAAGGTTTATTATAAAATTGTAATCAGATTTGTTTAATTAAATCCATAGTTGTGGGCTACTCAATTAAACATCCTTATCTCTCCACCATGAGTAGGAGAATTTTTAATCCATTAGTAATTCACCTAATAATACAAAAATTATAATATATTTTGAATATAAGTTTATAATATATTTTTAAGCATGTTTTGGAAATTAAAGTGACAAATCATATTCACCGTGAAATGGAAATTGACCCTTTGAAATTGAAGTGTTGTCATCGGTTAAAATTTGCTTGTTAATAGCAGTTCACTGTATTAAAACTGTCATTTTATGAGAAAATACTTAAATTTTAAGTAAGAATAATTATTTATATCATAAAAATGCAAAATCCAATTGATTTGACTGAGCTTTCCACAAGAGTAATGAATTTTTTACTCCCCCACGTGGCATTCTCAAAATAATCTCCTGATGTGACATGTACTAGGACCATAGATCTTTATTCTCGGGATGCACAACTACAAATATTTATGAGAATGTGTTTTTCGAGACATAAAATCTATGATTTTGACATATGCCACGTCGAAAGAGTATTTTGAGTATGCCACAAGTGAAAGTCAGATTATCACGACTCTTTTCATAAACTTGAGCAAGCTATCCAATAAGGAATTGTGATATTCTGACTACTTCAAGTGGCACACTCAATCGACTCTTCTAACGTGACAAGTTTGGAAAATGTAAATCTATATGTCTCAGGATACAAAATTGCACTTCTCCATAAAATTTGTATCCCGAGGTGTATAGATCTATGGTTCTCCAAATTTGTCACGCCAGAAGAGTTGCTTGAGTGTGCCACATGGGGTAGTCAGATTATCTTTTTTTTTTTTTTTTTTGTGATAACGAAGGGTATCCGGGCCAGCTTGAGCGCACAAGACTAGTCTCTACACCCTGCACTCAGGCTATACCCCACTACATGGAGCGGTGCGTGGCCACCAAAGTTTTTTATGGGTAGTGGGATTTGAACTTGAGACTATAGAAAGAGTAGATTCCTTGGTCCTAAATCGTCAGATTATCACGACTTATCTCATCCAACAAGTCATATTGAATATCAAATGAATCAGTGGAATAGACAATTCACATTGCCACATTGAATATCCATAGAGTTTGGGGAAAATCCCTTGTTTCAAGAGGATTGGAATGCTGAAAGTAAATATTTGGTGCAGCAAATAATTCTTCTAAGACCGATTTAAATGATTTAACTCGTTCAAAATGGGATGAGTCCAAGACAACTCAATGTCAATGAGGCAAGGCGGGATACAGAGTTTTAATATCATGGAAACCATAATGATTTAAAAACTAGTTCCAGGCCAAGAAAAGTTAGGTAAGTCGTCCCCATCAATCGAATGATGGTGTCAATGTGAATAGTCTATTGCACAGATTCATTTGATATTCAAGATGACTTGTTGGATGAGTCGTGATAATCTGGCTAGCTAACGTGGCACACTCAATCAACTCTTCTAATATGGCAAGTTTGGAGAATCATAGATCTATACACCTCAGGATACATGTTTTACAGGAAAGTGCAATTTTGTATCCTGAGACATATAGATCTACATTTTCAGAATTTGTCTTGTTAGGAGAGTCGATTGAGTGTACCACGTGGGATAGTCAGATTATCAC
Organism: Akebia trifoliata; assembly: GCF_017979445.1. NCBI lineage: Eukaryota > Viridiplantae > Streptophyta > Magnoliopsida > Ranunculales > Lardizabalaceae > Akebia > Akebia trifoliata. The sequence goes on along the minus strand of NC_141389.1, from coordinate 29,175,583 downwards.
GATTCCTTGTTGGATAGCTTGTTCAAGTTTATGAAAAGAGTCATGATAATCTAACTCCCACATGTGGCATATTCAAAATACTCTCTTAATGTGGCATATGTTAGAATCGTAGATTTTATGTCTCCGAAAGCACATTTGTGCATTCCCATAAATATTTTTAGTTGTGCATCCCGGGAATAAAGATCTATGATTCTAGCACATGCCACATCAGGAGATTATTTTAAAAATGTCACATGGGAGAGTAAAAAAATTATTACTCTTTTGAAAAGATTATTAAATTATTCTTACTTAAAATTTAAGTATTTCTTATAAAAAAACAGTTTAATATAGCGAACTGCTATACTACGCAAATTTAACCTGATGACACTTCAATTTCAAAGGGTCAATTTCCATTTTGTGTTGAATATGATTGGTCATTTTAATTCTCAAAAATATTTGTTTTACAGTGAATTTGTCATTTTTATAATTTACGAATTCATTAATAAAATACTAGCAATTTTATCTTATCAACGATCTCGCCTTTAATTTATCAACAAATTCATTGATTATAAAAGTGACGAATTCACTGGAAAAACATGTTTTAAGAATTAAGATGAACAATGTATTGAAATCAGAATTTGGACATAAGTTGTGCACGTTTTGGGAAAAAGTCGTGTTGGAATGACTTCAAAATTGACATGAAAGTGTATAGGAATTATAGATGTTTTTTTTTCATGTATCTCGATGAAAAGCATCTATGGTTACTATACATTTTTTCATCAGTATGTGCAATATGAGGTCCAATCTTGATAGAAAATCCCTCATTTCAAAGAGTTGTGCTGGGATGACACAAACGGGGAGACACGAACGTGACAAAATGACATGGTATTGTGCACATTATTGTAGACACTTTTCCACGAGATACGAGTAAAAAGCATCTACGGTTATGTGCGTGCCACCCCATCATTTTTGTCACCTTTGTGTCGTTCCAGCATTTTCTAATTTCAAAAGGATTGGAATGTTGAAGGTAAATGTTGGCGTAGTAAATGATTTAACTCGTTCAAAATCCGAGTTAACCCGAAATCTATGTGCGACAAGACGAGATGAAAGGTCGGCTGGCGGGCTTTTAAAACCCTGAATCCTGATACTCAACACCGCATAACATTCATCTCTCTTAAGCTGCTGCAATCTCGAAGGTATAAATCTTCCAATTTTATTCGAATTTCTTTGCACACGTTCTTGAATCTTGTTTCTAGGGTTTTTAGATCTTTAAGGTGGATTCTTGATTCTTGCTTCTAGGGTTTTTAGATCTTTAAGATGGATTCTTTTGTTTGCTGAAATCGTGTTGATTTGTTTTTAATTTGAATTCTACCCAAAAGTGTACTACTAATTATTTCGTAAAACTTCGTTTTAAAAAAAAAAATATATATGTTAAATTTAAATTATAATTTTGTTTCTTTGGTTCTATTTACTTACTGGTTCTTATCTTGGAGATGAAGGTTTCCCTAATCTGAAAGTTCTCCGTCCATTGATTGTTAATATCTGCTCAGCTGGCCTAATATCATCGGTTTCAAATCTCAATCAAAGTCTGATCTAAGATATATTATGAAAATTTAGATTCTCATGTGTTAGTTTCATATTTTTTTATTTTCAAATTGTTTCTTTTTTAAACCTATTGTGATTCAACTATACTGTTTTCACCTATTATTTATACGATTTTAATATATATTGGGCGGACTTTGAGACATTTCATAGAGGGGGAAGCCTGGTGATACTAGTGTAGTACGCTATCGATCAGTAGAGCGCTCCTTTAGATACTACGCAAGCGGAGGCCTGGGGCAATCAATTCAAGCCGTTTTGTGTGCTAGTTGCAAAACTTAGCCCCCCCACCCCTGCCCACCACCACCACCACCCACCACCCACCACCCACCACCACCACACACACACACAACAAGCGGAGGCTGAAAAGCAGTAGCACGCCAATAGCAAGGCCCCTCTGGAGATTTTATTGGTGTAGTGTAGTCATGTTCTGGTTATGGGCGTATCTCGTTGGGTACGATCATAGCTTCACTCATTTGTTTTTGTTTGACGTTAATGCCTTGATGCTTGTATGGAGGTGGGACTTCCTTAAAACACCTTGAGTCTTATTGAAAAGCTTAAAATCTTAGGCATTTGCCTTATCTAATTAGGTTTTATGCCTTATTTTTGGTAAGTTGAACTTGAACCCAGGACCTCAAGTTGAAATGCAATGTGCCAGCAGAGCTTGGGATCCAAGTCCCTGGATACTTTACGATTCTCATCCTTTATTTGTTGAGTGTATATTTTCTTCCACTCTCGGGTGTGTCATAGATACCCTAGTTAAGCCCCTCTTATATTCATAATTCTCCCCCTCTCCAGTGGATTGGTTTTTTGGAGTAGTTGGTTGGTTATAGGGGCGGAGCTAGTAAGGAGCTGGTGGGGGCAATTGCCCCCACAAAACTTTGACACACCCCTATATTTTCAACTAATTACATGCCCCATTTGTCCCCACTCCCTCACCTCTCTCCCCATTTGGCCCCACACCCTCACCTCCCTCCATTTTTTGCCACCCCCCCTTCAATTTTTTGTTGATAACATTGCCTCTTGACCGGGCCTTCTCATATACTAATTGGAAATGACCTAAATATCATTTTCTTCAACTACTAACCAAAAACCTCTAAATTTCTCCCTAACACCATTCATCTTCAAGTTCTTCAATTATACAACTAACCATAGTTTGCCCCCACTATGAGAAAATCCTGGTTCCTCCCCTGGTTGGTTAACATGGTATCAGAGCGCTAAGTTCTTATAGGTTATAGGTTCGATTCTTTCCACCCTTATGGGTGAGGGAGAGTGTTGATTGTATATTTTCCTCTACTCTTAGGTGTGTCATACCTTAGTTAAGCCTTGTGACCCTCCTATATTCATAGTTGTCCCCCTCTCCAACAGATTGGTCTTTTGGAGTAGTTGGTTGGTTAACATTTTATAATGCTTGGTGCCAATGGCACACCTTGCGGACATATCATGGTTGTGGCAATTTTATTTCTTCTACTAATCCTTAGCTAATGTTCAAGGTTGGTTAACATCTACGAAAACATGTCTTTCCTCAAATGGAATAGAATAATAGATAAATTTTTTTCTTATTCTTTCCTATGTTTCTCCTTTTAATGTTCTCGTGAAGTTCATGCTCTGCACTTTTGGCCATTGAATTGCCTCTATCAACACCTCTATATTTAAAGACATTATGCAAGTCAGATTTTCTAAATGCATTCTTTCTGTGTTATACAACCAATTAAAAAAAACTTTCTACATTTTATACTTGAATTGAAATTTGTAAAGAATATCTCCTTACATATGGAAGCAATTGTGCGGATATGTTGGCATATTGGGTTTGTGAGGATTCAGTGTGTCGTAACAGGTTGTATCAGTTTCGGGCACTAATGCACTTCCTTGTTACTTGGTTCTAAGTTGAATGCATTTTTTAGTTATTTATGTATTTAGAAAAGCAATATTCATTTCTAACCATCCAAGCAACTTACAGTATTTCTCAGCTGATTTTCAGCTTCTTTTCCCTTAGTTTTATTAAAAAACAAAAACAAAAACAAAATGGGAACCGAATGTTTCCTTTCATAGTGAACCAAAAGAAGCCTTGCTGATGCAATTGTCTTAAAGTTTTTCTTTCTATTTTCTATTCTAGAGAGATTTTGGATTACAGTTTTCTGAAGGGCTTCAGGCTTTTTGATCTATGTAGATAATGATGAGTACGTTTTAGCATCACAATATTTTTTTCCTCGTTTCTGTGGAGTGAATTTTTGTTCATTATGTCATCGTGGTATACACATATTTTTTATTCCTTGCTCAAGTTTGGCAATCTCTTCTTCCTCATCTTGGGTGATGGAAGGAAAAATATATTTTTAATCTGTTATTGTGTTGTGTTGATATGGAACAGAAATGGCAGACGAAGCACCTGCTATTGACCTCAAGGATGAGGGGGCAGAAGTACGTTTCTATTGTAGTTTACTGAAATATTTTATTTCCAAACTGGAAAATTTTAATCGTATTGTAGGATTATGCCTTTTATGTTATAATTAATTCTAACTTCGATATGTACCACGATTGTGCAGCTTGCCCCATTTGATCCTACAAAAAAGAAGAAGAAGAAGAAGGTTGTAATTCAAGATACTAAAGATGATTCTGTGGATAAGTTGGTTGAGAAAACAGAAAGCTTGTCAGGTATAGTACTAATCAAAGTAAAATTTTCCCAAAATTGTGTTTATTATAATTTTTAAATTTTCTACACTATTTAGTTGAATTTGTGCTTTTTTGGCTTCTTACTGGGTTACCGCATACAGTTTCTGAAGGACTTGAAAATGCTTTTGCTGGATTGAAGAAGAAGAAGAAGAAGCTGGTAAGTTTGCATTTAGAAGCATTAAAGATATTCGGCTCTTTGGCTGCGAGTGTTGTAAATGATTTGGTGTCCCATTCCTGCAGGTTGAGATGGACTTTATGAATGATGAGAATGTGGATGCTGGAGAAGATCAAGATGGTAAGACTTTTCATAAAGTCAGGCTAATGTTACTTCAATGAGAAATTGCTGTAGAAAAAGAATGTAAAAGTCACGTGTTCAAATCTGTGGTTAGAAGATTAGTAATCTCAAAGTTGCTCTTTTGTCACCATATTATGGTATTACTAGTGGAAACTAAAACACATGTTTTCTTCATATTTTAGATAATGTAGGAGAGGAGGAAGAAGGTGAAGGGATTGTTCTGCATGCCCCCCGGAATCCTTGGGAAGGAAGTGACCGAGATTACGAATACGAAGAGGTGTTGTTTTCTAGTTCACGTGATTAGCGTTTTCTTTATTTTCCGAAGTTTCTATATTTTGTTTCTTAAATGAGTTTTATTCATGCCGAAGATGTATGTTAGGTAGGGGTGTCGATTAACGGATATCCGACTGGAATCAGAACTGATAAAATCCCTTTTTTTTATTGTACAGCTCCTAGGTCGGGTATTCAACATTCTGAGAGAGAATAATCCAGAGCTTGCAGGGGATAGACGTAGGACAGTGATGAGGCCACCTCAAGTACTTCGTGAAGGCACCAAAAAGACAGTCTTTGTGAATTTTATGGATCTTTGCAAGACGTATGATCAGTTCACCGATACTTCACTTTATTCATTCCTTTTTTTTTTATTTTTTATCTGGGTGTTGTCTGTGGCTTTTTAGTTTTTATTCCCCTTACGTTGTGAGACCCTTCCCCACACCCTACTTTATTGTCCCTTCGAGTGAACCCACAAATATACTTATGCTAGTATCTGTTGAAGGGACACACACTCCTCCTTTATAAATTCATTTAAACCTCTCTCAAAGCAACATGTCTCCACTAATTAACTTTCTGAATCCCGCACGCAAAAAAAAAAAGAGTATATATATATATATTCCAGATGAAATTTGATATCCCCATTGTCCAGAAAGCTTGATGTCACATCCCCTAAAAATGCCGAGTAACATGTATATTTTATGTCCATCGACCCATGAATACTTGACATATCTTCTGATGGACTTACATACAAAATTCATCTTGTCTAGTGGCTTTTAGTTTGGATTTGAGCATTTTTATGGGTCATTTCTAGCCAATAGGGTATGATCTTTTTGGGGACTCCTCAGAAATATTTATAAATCACCAATAAATCTGATTTTTTGGTTGTAGGTCCACCAAGAGATAGGTCGAATTATTCATGGATTAGTGGACCTGTGAAAAAAATGTGAGAACAATTTTGACGAGGTGTTTCTTTTTTCATGGTTGGGACATCAAACTTTTTATACTATTGGGACATCAAATTGAAAGTTTTTTGAGTTGGATGGGCGTTTAGTAGAGAAATAGTTTTGAAAGGGGTTTAAATGCATTTGAAAAAAAGGGTATATGTGTCTTCTAAGTAGGCTATCAAGCAGTAATTATGTTCCTTCCCAATTATAACTATCATGGAGGAACATGGTTTGTTTAACTGACCCCACATTTTTGGGATAAGGCTTTGTGTTCTCATAATACTTTTGCACTTCAATTCAGCATGATCTCTTTTAATAGGTATGATTAATATTATTTTTTTGCTTAAAAGATGCTGTAGTGTTATCACCAAGAAAAAATTAATCAAGGTTTTCTGCCATCTCTGACGAGTGACAATTACATTTTTGACACTATTTTAACATACAGGATGCATAGGCAGCCAGAGCACGTCATGACTTTCTTGCTTGCTGAAATGGGAACAAGTGGCTCACTGGATGGTCAACAAAGACTAGTTATCAAGGGAAGATTTGCTCCCAAAAATTTTGAAGGAATTCTGCGACGATACGTTAGTAAGTTCCTTTAATATTTTGTTATGAGCAGTTGTTGATCTCTTCATAATTCGGCCTTTACTTTTTATATGGGCATTGCATGCACTAGGGTATGTTACTGTTTTTATTTGTTTGTTGTTTAAATGAAATATGACATTAATAGACCTTGATGAAGATGGTGATGACCATTTTATCGATAAAACATAAGATAATAATGATGTAAATGAGGATGACATTGATTTTGATGTTTTTGACTAGTTGACGAATCCTAACTTGGACATGATTATTATCCTTTATATAGATATATATTTTGAACAATATAAATCATAGTATATTGTGTACCTGTGGTTACTTATTATGCATGCATGGATGACATCAATATGGGGTTTGATAATTGATTGTTATAGTTCAATGAAGTATTTAATGATGTAACATGAGAACACCACTTAATAGGAACAATTATATAATCTTAACCCTAGCTTGTCTTTTTCCCGATTTTTTCTCTCTCGACATTTTCCCTATATTACTGAAATTTTCCTCTTGCCTACTTATTCCTGAACTCCAAATTGGTGACTATCGTAGAGGGGGGCATAACTGAGATGAGATGGCCCTGACTTGTTTTGTGTATCCATTTATCACTTTTGCTTCATATGTTCCTCTCCTGTCTTATACTCTTATTACTCTTTGGGGTTGAGGAAGGACAATAAAGTTGGAGGGGTATTATTGGAGAAGGGGAGAAGAAGAAATACAACATATAAAGTTGAAGCGGTATTCTTTGAAAGGGGATAGAAACTGTCTTTTCAACCAATCGGTGGTGGCTGATGTGCTATAACACTGGCAGTGTAACCATGGGCATATTGTGAAAGACATGTAGTTCTGTATATTTTCTATTATTCTTGTTGGCTGATCTATTTGAATTGTTTATTTATTTATTATTTTTTTAATTATGTATTTCCAGATGAATATGTCATATGCAATGGCTGCAAAAGTCCAGATACAATTCTTTCAAAGGAAAACCGTCTGTTCTTTCTCAGATGTGAGCAGGTAACCACCTACCATATCTTGTCTTGTTTATATGCATTCACACATATTTTCCGACAGATGGTATGCACTTTATATGCATATTCCCATATCTGTTGGAAATTTGGGTTGCCTCTTCGAAATGTAACGTATTATGGATGGTGGGTGCTGCTGCACAAATGGCCTTATGGTTATATCATTATAGATTTAAAGACATCTATAATTTATACGCGCCGTCTTTTCTCTGTTTAGTCTTAGACATAATTTATCTTGTCCTTGAAATCTGAGAAATCCTTGATGTCTACTTGAGGTCTGGATACCAAATTTCTTATTTCAGCACCTCTTTTTAGCTTTTCTGCTGAGAGGGCCTATGATGACCTGCAAAGAGTTGCCTACATCGTTTGATTATGTCTCCTATGATAAAGGTTTCTGCAAGTCTGAGGTTTCTTTCAGGAAAAAAAGAAAAAGAAAAAAAGTGGTGTGATGACCTAGTAATCCTATGATAAAGGTTTCTGCAAGTCTGAGGTCTCTTTCAGGAAAAAAAGAAAAAGAAAAAAAGTGGTGTGATGACCTAGTAAGGGAATTTGTTTTAGTCGTGATAATCTGATGCCCCCCTCTGACATATATATTCCTATGCCCCCATCACAGAACGGTAGATCATTTACGTTGGGATACACAAGAAAAGATATATGGTTCTGTGTATCCCGAGGCAAATGATCTACAGTTCTGTGATAGGGGGGGGGGGGGGTCAGAAGATCATTATTCTTTTTTTTTTTTCAGGAGAGCTCAATATTGTTTTAATTAGATCCGTCGATTTTATTGTTATGGCTGTTGAATGATGATGGCATGGCTGCAAGATCTGGAAAGAACTAAACCCTTAGAACTGACTGGGACTAATTTCATTTTTATTTTTAAACCTTTTGCAGTGCGGCTCAGGGCGGTCAGTTGCTCCCATCAAGGCTGGTTTTGTTGCACGTGTTGGGCGTCGCAAGGCTGGGACATAATTTGGTCTCTAAAACTAAAAATAGTTTTTTATCACTTGTTTCCGGTTGAACTTAAGTGTAAACTTTGTGTCTGATTTTGGTCTCTAAAACTAAAAATACTGATGAGTTTTGGATTTTTTTTTTAATATACTATGGATGAGAGAGTTGATTTACAGATTCCCCTTTTTATTTTTTATTTTTTAAATAACTCTTGCTCTTGGTTTAATTGAAGAAAAAGTCTTTAGACATCAAAGTATTATTTTTGTAATCACAACTCAGCTACTAAAGTTGAAATCTCACCTTTTCAACTTAGATACCAATTAGTACGATAAAAAGTTGTAAAATCACGACAGGTTTACTTATTATCATTTTTTTCCACCAAAACGAAAAAAAATCCAATGTTCGACAGTTTTTAAGCAAAATGCAAGTATGATAGTGAGGTTATACATCACCGACCAGGTTGGTTTTAAGGACCACAAAGGGGTGTCGGTATATCTCTGCTCAAGTTGTTGAACATTTAACCTGAGCTAAAATTAACTCTATCATCGGGTTTGAGTTCATTAACTCATGATTGAACTTTTAAAACTGGGTTGAGTTTGGATTAATCCGAGTTAGGTATTTTTGACAGATTGGACTTTTCATCCTTGATAATCTGTATCATTACCATTGTACATTAGCACATATGGCAATAGATTTAAAAAGAAGGAAAAATAAATAAAATGAATTTCTTCCTTAATTTCACAAAAATATTTAGAACTTCCTGAGTATAGCATCGAGTTGAGACATTCTAACTCAGGCTCAACTCATTGATCGGGTTGATCTCGAATTAACCCGCCTAAGTTGCAGTCCTAGTTGGTAGCAATTTTAGCCTTGTCCCCCAACCCTCAAGGAAGTTATAACAAAACTAACTTGGATGAGAAAGATGCCTAAACCAACCCAATCACCATTATTGTATAGAATGGGACGGATTTATGTTGGATCTAGGTAAATCAATATTCAGATCCAGATTTCTTATTCTGAATTGGATAACAAAAGTATATTTTATCCGGATCTTGGCAACCGCTTATAAAAGTATATTTTATGGATTCGCATCTGATCAAATCCAAATACAGTCCATGGAATTCGAACCATATTGAACCAATTTTCTTTGTTTCGGTCCTAGTCTACCTACCCATTTGAAACCAGTACAACGACAACCCAGACCACTACTCTAGTTAACAAAATACTTTTAACATATGAGAATTGGTAGGGGCCGCGCGAACGCGTACCCCCTCTGACACAAATTATGACGTAGACTCCACCACTTTGGGTAGATCTTAGGCGAGCACCCCTCCGTAGTGCAATGGAAGTTGCTAACCTAGGCCATGGGCCTTCTTGATCACCCATTGACCCCGTCCAGGTAAGTATGCTTCAACGTTCCCAATCCATCTCATTATATACTCTACCTTCCACTCAACTACTTTCATCACTCTCCGATGTGGGACTAAACATTTAAAAACTTTGTTCATTTATTTAGGTAATTAGATTACTTAAAAGACATACACAGTGGGTCTGAGGACTACATGTTGATGAGACCTATAAGAAACAAGACAGTTAGAGCTGAAACCAAGGGGATGATGGTCTTGCTCCCATACATTTTTCTTGCATTGCTTGCAATTAGGTTTGTTCCATTAAAACCTGCAAAGATAAACAGAAAGTGTCCAGTATTCTCCAATCAAAGATTTTTCGATTACTCCTTGAATATATAGTAACATGTTTAGAATAATGATTTTCTGCCCCCATCCCACGCTCTCATCACAGAACTGTAAATCATTTACCTCAGGATACGCATAATTATAAATCTTTTTCTTGTGTATCCCGAGGCAAATGATCTACAATTGTGTGATGGGGGTGTAGGGGGACCTATGTTAGAGAGAGGCGTCAGATTATCACGACTAAAAAAAATTCCCTTGCTAGGTCAACACACCACTTTTTTTCTATCCTTTTTTTTTTTTTATGAAAGAGGCCTCAAACTTGCAGAAACTTTTATTATGGAAGAGATAATCAAACGATGTAGGCAAATCTTTGCAAGTCATCATAGGCCCTCTCAGTAGAAAAGCATAAAAGAGGTGCTGAAATAAAAAATTTGGTATCCAGACCTCAAGTAGATATCGCGAAGGATTTCTCAGATTTCAAGGACAAAATAAATGATGTCTAAGACTAAACAGAGAAAAGAGGTCTGAGTTGAATTTTCTCTCATTTTGATATTTTATTTTAAAAAAATTCTCAAATTTATCCAAATTTAACATCGAAAAGTTATCAAATCCAAACTGGTTTACCATTTTGGAATAAATATATAGATTTGAGTACCTGATGAGCATCCATGTATTATCGTATTGTTGAGTTCCTGGACAGTGGCCTTGCTTCCAAACTTGTAATCGCGTTTCACCAAATTAATGCATGTAAGCACAACCATGGTGTGTTGTGCGCACCCACCGGGCTTACAATACTCCGTAGTGTCGATTAAAGTTACGTTCAACCATCCTGCTTCTGTTAATTTGTACTTTTCTGGGCAGCTATTTGATGTCTAATCTCAAACAAATCAAACATTAATAAAATGCGATAGAAAAAAAATATTTGCTCACAAAAAACTTAATTTTGGATTTCACGGACGAGGCCACTTGTATTGAGGGAGGGGGGCGCGGGGGCATCCCCAATTTTTTTCAAACCCAATCTAGACGACAAATCAAGAGGGATGAGGTATCATTTGGACCAACATGGCAGTCCACATGACTCAAATGTGGACCTTGGTCCATGCTCTACATGGTCCCTCGCACTATGCAACTCTTTCCTATATATGTATGAAGTTTATTTATAATTTGTATATCAAATACAATTTTTATCTGATTGGATTTGGATCCTAATATTGGACCTAATAAATAACTCAACTTGAGAATTATCTAATGTGATAATTATCGGATCGGGTCTCAGATCAACCTGATGGGATCTGGACCTGATCTATTAACAGCTTTAGGAGAAATAACCAAAGATTCTTACATTTTGCATACACTCATAGGCACTTCTCCACTGTTGAAATGGGCTTAAATTCACATTTCCTGTAGGGTCCGGAACCTGTTTGATCACACCATCTGCAAAAAAAAAAAAAAAAAAGGTTCAGATGTAAATAAAGCCTTTAGTCGAGTTAACTCAATGATTCACGAGTCCAAATTCGTTAAATATTTATTTTATTTTTTTATTTTTTGAAATATATTAGAATTTATAATTATATTTTGTGTCATGTTCTCTAAAAATAGCTCTAAATGTAAAACAACTTGATTAAATATTGGGATTTCACAGAATCTCGGATTAAGATTAACCAAAAGCAGGATGCCACATGTATTGAGGGCTTCCCTAGCGTGGGTGCTTTTGTTAGTTAGAAATGTCCTCAATACATGCGGTGTCTTATGAATGAAACTCATGCCCATTGGTTAAGTAGGAACAATAGGGTTCACATCTTATGTTGAAACCTCAAATTATGCCAATCCCAATGGTTTTTTGGCCCCATCGGTTGGTGAATATGAACCTACAAAAAAAAAAAAATCATCCTAATAGGTGATTTCAACGGCTATAAAATGTCAATTAGGTTGCTTTTCTGATGTGTAAATCAACTAAGAGTTTGTTTGTTACAGATTCCAATTTCTGTTTTAGGATTCTGTGTTTAATAGAAGTATAAGCTCAGAGTCTGGGAAACTGCTTCAAGGAGAATCTTGTTTGTTACAGAAATTGGCAAAAAAGTAGTAGAGAGAGTTCGAATTGATTCTATAGTTTAATCGATGAGTTAAGAAGAATGATGGGTGAAATTGTCATTTCACCCTCATACGTTTTTCGGTGTTGGCTTCTATTAGGGGCTCTTGCACAAAGTTTTAGGCTTCCTACAAAAGCTATTGAAGAAGCCGTTACCAACAAATGCGCTTTTTTGACTCAAGGCCACCAAAAAAAGGCGTAACAAACAGACCCTAAACAACCAAGGTTCAATAGGGTCCAAGAATTTGCCACCAAAGTCACGAAAAATAAAAGAATTGAACCGAAGTTCTAAAAACTTTCAACATGAAAATCGAGAAAGATATATAGAGAATTGAACCTTCAGCTTTGGTGCAACAAAACAGAAGAAAGAGCCCCAAAAGGCCCCAAAAAAACTCAATTCTCCCTCCAAAGGTCCTGCTTTTCTCCATGTCTAAGCAGAAAGTTCCTCTAAATTTAGAAGTTCTGATACCTTTAAAGGAGATTTAAAAGAACAATAAAAAAAAAAAAAAAAAAAAACAGATTAGAAAGCCTGGAAAACTGCCTAAAAAGGGGACAAAATAAGAACCATGGAATGTGATGTGGGCTCTCTCCATATTTGTGTAGATGATCCGAGAAAACCAAGGTTATTAACTAAATAATATTTTAGCGGATAATTCTAAAACAATTTACACAAGCAAAGACAAATGCTGCCATGCTGGCATGCTGCTGAGAACTTTGGGCTTGGCTAATAACTTGGCTTAGATTTGGTTTCTATATATCTGAGGGTACTCATAGGGCTGTCAAGGAATGGGATTAGGACCAAAATATAATTGGTTCTAATGTGCTAATTTCTGTCCGGATCGAGGATTTGGGTTACCCAATTCGACAATGACCTATTTGATAACCTGTTGGATCAATTTTTGATAGATGACTGGTATCCCCACCCTTCGGGTGAGACTAATCCCATAGTGACATGCATTGCCCCCTCAAAAAGTCTTACTTGTAATAGGTTGAGTCGAGGATCAATTAGACCCTAGAGGGTGGCCCCAAGAAATTCATAGTTTTCAGGGGTTTCAAACACTTGACCTACTCCTCCTGAGGAGTTTATTAGGGCTCGGCTTGCCATTAGGCCACCCCTTGGGGTTGGATCTAAGAAAACGTATAAGTTACATGAAAAATGCATAATCCCAATTGTTAAAACATGAAATCCAACCGATGGGACTTATCCTAGGAAAACGTGTTAGGATTCTATATTTTAACAATTGGGATTTCATGTTTTTTCATGAATCAATGGATATAATAGATAATCAAGAGGGGTGCGTAATATTAACATAAATCCTATTTATTAATATATTTTTTATATCATAGAAAATAATTGGATAGATTCATTAATGTATTCAAAGTAATGTATCTAATGTAATGATTTTCTAATGCCTCCATCACAAAATCGTATATCATTTGCCTCAGGATACGCATAACCATACATATCTTTCTTGTGTATCATGAGGCAAATGATCTATGATTCTGTGATGGGAGCGTGTGTAGGGGCACGTCATATTATCATGACTCATATAAATACAATTATTTTTTTAAGAACTAGTGAGCTCCGAGTACCATATATGATTAGCCGAGCCGAGCCAATTTTCTGTTCAGTCACCAATCTTTCCCTTCCAAATAATCTTTGTTATTAACGACTTTCTTTGAAAAGTCGTTAGTAACAAAGGGAATTTCTTGTGCAACTAAACCAAAGTTGTCAAAGGTTCAAAGAGAGATGAAACTTGAAAGTAGTGTTTTTAAAAAGTGGACCGAACCGGTGGTCCGACCGGTTTTGTAATATAGTCGATGTGATTAATGAACAACTGATTTTTTAGGTGTTGTTTTCATAGTAAAATAATTTTTATTTTATTTTATATTTTAAATAAATGATAATCGATTGAACCAAAATTAATCACAGTTTGGTCGTGATCCAACCAATTTAACAAATTTTTGGTCTAATAATCGATTCAATTTTTATAACACAACCACTTCAAGGTGACCACAATCGTTGAGAAGCAATTCTCCATAGACGCAAAAGATTTATGAAGAATGTTGGCTAATTCTTCTCTAGTTCGAGGATAAGCGTAGTATGAAGATGATGTCAAACAAATTACATATGATTTATATGGAGTGGGAGGACTAAAAGAAGATAGACCGAAAGGCCAAACTTTCTATTTTCTAGTAAATTTCATTTTAGCATATTTTGGATTATTGAGTCAGAATTTTTTTTTAGAAAACTATATTGATTATTTTAGGGTTAGTAGGGCAAATTTTACTCAAACTAGAATTTTTATTATTTTTTCGATATTTTTTACTATTTCGCTTTAATGCCCTCAACATTTTCGTGAACCCGGTCGAATTTGGGTAAGAAGCAAGTTGTAATGTCTGCAGAGATAGTATTCATCGGGATTTCTTAACTTGATCTTTTATAACTTTCATAACTTGTGTGACATTTTCGTGCATCATGATTTGGAGCAAAAAATCTATGGTTCTGGCCCATGCCACGTCAGAGGGCATATCCCCATGTGTTAGAGGGGCATCGAAAATCATGACTCAAAAAAAGAAAAAAGAAAAAAGACCAAGATATGTTTCTAGAAATGATAAATATAAATTTCCATTCGATGAAAAAACCTCGCGATGTTCTGTACATTAAAGAGATTGTTCAAATATTCAAACTACATTTCACCAACATCATCATTCCCAACTAGTTAGTTACAGTTAAGCATAGATAAACACATTTCAAAACATATAGAGTTTCCGTAGACTCCAGTGAATGTTGTTTGGGATGATATCCATTTGATTTTGTTCCCAAGATGCCGAATGATAGCGTCTTCAACATGTTCTACTTTTTATGGATTTTTGTTTGGGTTATGCCCTTTATGCACGAATGTGGTTTGGGATTTTTGTTTCAGGGGATTTTCTCTGTGATTGTACTCCATTTTCGTTTCTTAGGGTTAGTAAAATTTTAGCCGCTGATTGCTTTTTTTTACACTATATGTTCGTTATTAATCAAGTCGTCTATTATGACCAACCGGTCAAATGTACACTGAGTCAACGCGTTCGACCGAGTTAACTCGGCCAATGACTCAATGAGTTGGTTCAACTCGTCGCTGAGTCAACTCGTTTGACCGACTTAACTCGGCACTGAGTTGACTCAGTCGACAGAGTCAACTCGATCAGGTGAGTTGACTCAGTACCGAGCTGACTCAGATACCCGAGTTAACTCGGTCAAACGAGTTGACTCAGTGGACGAGTTAACAACTCATTGAGTCAACCCCACAGACAGTGAGTCGACTCAACACCCGAGTTGACTCGGCCAAACGAGTTGACTCAGTGATCGAGTTTGACTCAGTGACCGAGTCAAATCAGACCACCAAGTCAACTCAGTTGACCGGGTTGGCTCAGTCCACCTGCGTGCTTTCTGAATTTTAGAAGAGTGGATGCTCAGAAAAAAAAAAAAAAAAAACAGCAGTTTTTTCCATGTCGATCCCACCCAAAACTTCGCCGACAAATTTTCTGATCCCTCTCCAAATCACTAGAATTCTAACTGATATATACTCTCTCTCTCTCTTAAATTTTCTAAAATTTTATTTTATATATTTCAATTATTTACGCCTCTGTGGTTGTTGTCTTTCTGTATTTGGATTTTCTTTGTTTGAGAGTCCATTTTTGTTTCTACTTTTGATGGAACGGCTTTGTTCAGATGCCTGTCTTGCAACTATTAGGATAGTTGAGAATATGTCTTACAAATCATTAAAACAGAAAGTTAGCAAATATTAAAGGACACTGATTCTTAGTTCTATATTGAAAGGCAAACAAAACATTTTCCCAATTCTTTGTTTTCATTAAAAAAATAAAAAATGTAAGCTATCAGTATTCAAACTCACATGAGAAAGTTACTGCATTTTCGTAGATCTTAGCAAGATGACTTCACATAGATGGGACTTTGTGAGAAGTTTTTGGCAAAAAACTCTTACCAGACTGCATCAAAGAGGATGAATTGGTTAAAAGAATTACTATCGTCAAAATTTATAACATCTTGGAAGAGACGATAGAATTAATGAGGAAGAAAAGGTCAGGAAATCTTTCTCGAAAACAAACAAACAAACAAAAAAAAGAATAAAAAAATGATCGAAAATTCTCTTAATTTTACTCAAGTCATTTATAAACATCAAGTACACATTTTGTTTTGGTACGTAAGCTAGACTTGAATTCATGAACTCAAATTGGTTAGTAGTTGCAAAGTTAGACGTTTCAATACATGAATTCATGAACTCAAGTTGGTACGTAAGCTAGACTTGAATTCATGAACTCAAAGAGAAGTAATTGAAGAAAATATAGAGGGAAGAAAACAATGCAATACTTACATAACTGAGAAAATGATTACTTGCTTAAGCTTAGCTTCGAAAGAACCGCGGCCGCCTGATCACCACCCAACAAGAAATACGGATGCCTTAATGCAGCAGATGCCGATAATCTCCCCCTTCTAAGGAAACCTCTCTCGGAAATAAGCTTTGTAGCCAAGTCCCAACCTCTACCAGAATCAAGATCGAGAAGCCGTAAGTCTGGTTTCATTCGAGTGACTTCTCTCCATTTATTTAAGTCATATCCATTTGTCTTTATTTCCGAGTTGAAATTCTTTAAACCCGATGTCGATCTTAAGGTGGGAATAGCCATTTGCAACAGTATAATCCCGGCCGAGTACATATCAAAGAGATCCGGACTATTAAGCTGAATTCATAAACAAAACCAAACATTAACATTTCAAAGAACGAATTTTACAGAGTTTTCAATAAGAGGATGACCGTGGTACACGTCAGGAAGAAAACTATACCTGCCAAAGAATAGGAGAAAGTAAAGCGGCTATGGGCTCTGGGGGAGGAATGGGTGTTTCTTCCGGGAGCACGTATAACTCAGGAGGACAATAATCCGGGTCAAGTAGACCACGATTGGGAACAAAGTTCTTGCCGATTCGAAGGTCTGTGGCAGCTCCGAAATCTATGAGTTTGATCTGGCCCTTCTTTGTTACCACTAAGTTGGCTGGTTTAATGTCTCGGTGAACAATACCATTGTCATGAATCTTCTTGAGAGAAGTTATAATCTGACGCATAATTTGTTTGATGATCAAAGCATTCCGTTCAATCGAGTCTAGTCCTTGTAAGATGCGTCCAAACATAATGGACTCTAAGTTTAAAGGGAAGCTGCGATCCCTCATGTAATCGGCTAAGTTTCGATCTCCCTGGAACATGGGTTCTCTATAATAAGTTACACAACAAACAAAAATTCCATATGCAAGCATGTTGTACTATACACCATCTATAAATAAAACAAATAAGCTTATTTTGGCATCAAAAAATATATTTTCTTGTGTTGGAAGAAAAGTGGAAGCAAATTGGTGTGGACGGATTTCAAAACCAGGTTTGTGGTGTCAAACAAGGTGATAAGAGGTCTGAGTCGAAATTTTTAAGACCCACGGAATTATGCAAGGGATACGTGACAAAAGAAAAATTGTAACCATCAAATTCTCAGATAAATTTTAGAACAAAATTAACCCAAAAGTTACAATGTAATGTACATTTACCAGTGTCAATGGAGAAATCGTCTTAAGAAGTGACCTTGGAGATTTTGGCTTTACTAATCTTTTAGTGCAAATTAAGAAAAGAATTTGAAGGAGTATTCTTCGAAGACTTTGTATTTAGATGGGAGGAGTTGTGCTCTTTGTAGTCTTCAGAGTGCTTTGGTTTTTCTTAGTTATTTTGGGTCTTGTACTTTTAAGGGGCCACCTTGTCCTCCTGCTTTCATTTTAATGAAGTTTATACTTGTAAAAAAAAAAGATACCTCCATCAATATTATACGAGTTTCTATAGCTAATAAATATAATTTTTTTTTACAATTTTATTATAATTTATTTCTGTCAAAATATCCATATTGTTTTTTTTTTGTGTTGATAACCGGGTATCCCTGTAGACAGCGGACTGGGCCCGTATCTCAGCTTTGCCCACTCCATAGACCATGGTCTTGTCTAAGGACTAGTCCTGGGGCACGTGCAACACCCGCACATCACATGCACCACGTAAGTGAGGGTGCGCCCTTGCGGGTGGCCCCTGAGGAATTAATGCTCATTACTCATGACCTACGGGCATTAGCCACTTATCGGCCCGAAATTGCCACTGAACCAACCCCTCGGGGTTAAAATAATATCCCAATCGTTGATCAGTCAATCAATGCACATCAAAGTGATGGGTATAGAACTGCAGATGGTTATGGATGCAGATGTTCAGTGTTGCATGTATTATATAAATTTTAAACAAACATAGAGACAAATATAGAAACAGAGAGACAGCGTAGATAAAATGAAGATAGATAAGGTACCTCAAATTTCCATACAAGCCATTTGCCACCCTTAGTAAACTGTGAGTTTGTTTTGTCTGCAATGAAACTTCCAAGGAACTCAGCGCATGTTTCAGGAGCTGCTCTTGAAAGTCTGTAGTTAAACCACTCCTCAAAATCGCCACATTCCTCAGCCCCTTCAATTCCAACCTTAACCTGCTAATTCCTGATTTGTAAATTTTTCTTCCAAAATAATTATATGTCACCATTTGTTTTAAGATTTTCAAATAAAATATTTATATATATTGTTTTGACGTGTTGGCATTTAATGCTTCTAAGGCCCCATGTTACGCCTTGTAACATGTTACATAGTTAAACACTAGTTGAAGCTATCAACAGAGGTGCATCATTAGGAACAAAACCCTCGATAATAAATATCAAAGAAATGGCAGATAGGAAAGAAATGAAAAAATCAGTCTATGTTACACTCGTGATGATGTAGTGGTGAAGTAAGTTAAGCCCATATCTCTTTGGCCTTGTAACAAACCACCACGCTCTATAGCAAATGTTCTGGTGGCTCACTTGGTGGTGCTTTCTGTTAGATTATATTATTTATTTATTTCTTATTTCCTATTATTAGTAGATATCCGATTATTGGTAGGTTTCCTATTTTCTAGGGAGTCTATAAAAACATGATTATTATGTAATTTCATTATTCAGTCTTATTGGAATAAGAAACCTTAGTTCTCTTGACTTTAACACTTTTCACTCTGGTACCCTTTATTTGGGGGCCATAGTTAGTCCACCCATTCCCTAGGTCGTTCCTTCCAACGTTTGAACTAGAGGTGTGACATTCGCTCTGATACCAAATGATACGAAACTAACCAATGCATCAAAAGTACCTAGGCGTTAGTGGTACAGAAAGTTAAATCCATCTCTTTGAGGTCGTAACATACAATTTCCAAAATTACCTCAAATCATGGTTATGAGATCCCATGAAGTGAATCTATGTTGCTATGCCTCACCCCTGCCCCCCCCCCCCCCCCCCCAAAAAAAAAAAAAAAAAAAAAAGAAAAGAAAAAAAAAAGAAAGATAAGAGCTTCTATTGGCACCCCAACTTTTACTTATTACACCCCAATTAAAAATAAATAAGTAAAAGTTGGGTTGCCAATAGAAGCTCTCTCATTTTTTTTTTTTGTGTGCTAGATTTCTATTTTTTTTTTTTATGGGTTTAGGATTTTATATGAGCCTAATCATAATTGTAAACAACTACTAAAATTTTTTGAATGAGTGCCATGATGTTTCATAATGTTGAGATTATAATTTGAGTCAAACATTTGTAATGTTTGAAGAATATCTTTTAATAGGGGTGCACATGGTTCGGATTTTTGGCAAAATCATAACCGAACCAAACATGATTGGTTCTACAAATTTGGAGCCGAACCAATCCAATTACCCTATAGAACCAAACCAATCCAAACCAACCTTGGTTTGGATTGGTTCTCGGTTCTTATACTTATTATTTTCAATAGTAAAATTAAAATAGTTAAAATTTAAAACTAAGCAAAATAAATATTATACAGAGCATCACGCATACACATAACATACATAAACAAAGCATCAACATACTTATTATTTCAACATAAACAAAGCATCACGCATAACACATTAAAAATGAAAATCATGAAAACATTAGGAAATAGATGAAAGAAATTAAGAAAAGTGGCGAGTGGTGAGGTGGGGGAGACGAACGGCTAGGTTTTCTTCAAAGAAATTGAAGAAGAGAGAATAGATGAAAGAAGCTAAGAAAGGGGTTTGAGACTTTGAGTATTGTTTGAATGTTTGTACCTTTAGTCTTTTAAGATTATATTATATATATATATATATTAATAAATATAAAAATTGGTTCAGTTCTATTATACCCCTAATCCGGAACCGAACCAAATCAATTGGTTATTTTTTACCATCTGTACCCGAACCAATCCAATCCAAAAGGCTTTGGATTGGTTCGGTTCTCGGATTTAGCCGATCCAGTGTGCACCCCTATGAAAATCTTTAATTGGGTTGATAAATTATTCAAGAAATTGGGGTGTATTAAGTAAAAGTTGGGGTGCTAATAACAGCTCTCTAAAAAAAACCTATTTGATGAAATAGGGATTTGAGCTAAATAATTGAAGAAACTGCCCACCTCAAAATTTATAATTACTATAATCCAAAAAACACTCGAAAATTTCATTAAAAATAACAAAATAAAATGAGAGTAATTTTAATTTTTAATAAATAATTAAAATTTTACCTTCTTTAAAATGACCCTTTCCTTGAACCTCCTATCGATCTCCATTGCTCTTCCTCTCTTCTGTACTCGATCCTCTACACTCACATTTTTTGGAACAATTGCACCAAAATAAACAATCCCAAAAGACCCTTCTCCCAATCTATCTCCAATCACAAAATCAGTCCTCTTCAAACTCCTTCTCCCCAACAAACTATCAAAACCAAGCTGTAGAGGTGCTAAAACATAAGCATCAATGGCACCAATAAGTACACCAGGTCTTGCAGTCAAATAGACCCAACTCAATCCAGCAAAAACCAGAATCCACGATCTCTCCATCTCTGGTAATTCTTCAGAAATTTTCTGAAATTGAGAAAACCCAGATTTTAAAAATGGAAACAGAGCCAATGTTTCATTTAGATGAAGATCTTCTGAAATGTTACCAAAAAAGGCATTACAGGTCCTTAGATTTCTAGCAGAAGGGTTTGTGGATTGAGAGAAGTGGTTTTGAGAGATGGGTTTTGAAGGAGAAAGCCATGGAAACTTAGGGTTTTGTTGTAGATGGATAACAGTTGGTGGCAGCAGAGAAGCCATGGTGAAGGCTGGCTTGTGTTCTTCTTGGTTTTGGTTAAAGAGATTCAACTGAAGTTGTCAGCAGAGGTCGCACTTTTGCCACGTGTCAATTACAGGTTTATCCATGAAAATTTGGGTTTATATGTGGAGAAAATTTGGGTTCATGAACTCGTCCACTTGACACGAAACACGGTCCGAGTCATCAAGACTTGATTTGACTTTTGTGTTGTCTTGGAAGTAACGACGGTGCAACCTGGTCAAGTTGAAAAAAAATTTCGAACCAAACCGATCACTTTGACTGATTTGACTTGGATAAGAAATTGGAGTCATTCATTTGATTCGGTTCTCGATTCAAGGTTTGTGTTGAACCGAATCAAATTTGAGGATCCGAATCAAACCGAGGATCGAGTTTTTAATGATTTACTACTTTTTAAGAGTTAGGACTTTGGACTTAGGCCATAGATTTTTTTTTTTTTTCACGGATAGATTAATGACATTTGTTTGAAATTCATGTTCATTATTTATTTACTTTTTTTCTTTATAAATGAAGAATATATTGCTTCCAAGTAAGTTTATAGGATGTTGACCATCCATAGACGCGAACCAGACCAATTTTAGTGTTCTATGTAGGGGTGTCAATGGATAGTCGAAATCCGAACTCGAATTCGAAAAATCGGATATTATCCGAAATTTTCGGATATCGGATTCGGATTCGGATGTTATTTTAACATTCGAATGAATTTCGGATACGAATTCGGATATTACTAAATCCGATTCGATAATATCCGCTCCGATTATAAATACATGTGTTACGTATTCATGTAACACAACAAAACTTATTTCTATTTATATATTCTCTCATGTATTCAAGTTTCACAACGAAGTATAACTTAAAATGTTTATCTTCTCTACCAAAACGCAGAACCAGTGGGTTTCTGACTTTCGACCGTGGGTTTCGACGGTACAAAGTCCCCGTAGCCACCCTCTTCCCCGGCCGGCGAACACCAAAGTAGGTCTCTCTCTCTCTCTCTCTCTCTCTCTCAACCAAAGAAGCAAAACCAGGTGGGTTTCGACTTTCGACCGTGGGTTTCGACTGTACAAATTCCCCATAGCCACTCTCTTCCCCGGCCGGCGAACACCAAAGTAGGTATTTCCTCTCTCTCTCAGTAAAACCTTATATTTTATTCGAATTTTTCATTTTTTTTTTCAAAAATCAAAGTTTTTTTAATTTTAAAATCAATTTTTTTTCAAAAATCAAAGCTTATTTGATTTTAAAACTGAAATACGTTGAAAATTGTTATTTCTGAAATTGAAAAAATTAGGAAAATCAATTTGATTTTTGCCGATTGAAGAGGTTGGTGTACATCGAATCTAATTTTATTAGGGTTTTTATCGAATCGGATATTATCGGATATCCGATATACTTTTCGAATACGAATTCGAATGCTGGTTAACGATATCCGATCGGATTCGAATTCGAATTCGGATATCAATATTTTTTTTCGGATTCGAATTCGGATATATTACTATCCGATCGGATAGCTATCCGTTGACAGCCCTAGTTCTATGTGCAATTTGATTCAATTTTGATTCTTAGTTAGGGGGAATCTTTTTATGTTGGTTCACTTTTGATTTGATCCCAAACTGGACCAAGTTGCGTCCCTAGTAAGTAATACTAGGGAGTCAATGGATCTTAAATCGAAACATAAATAAAAGGAAAATCCTTGGGGAATTTTACTTTTCATTGTGATTCTCGCTGCATTGATGTGATAGTCATGGATGTCTTTCATTGAGATATGAGTAAAAAGCATCTATAGTTATGTGGCCACTTCCACGTCAGAAATGTGAGAGTCACAGTAAATCCCTATGTCACCCTTGCATTACTGTAAATAAAATATCAGTTTTGATTCTTATTGATTTCTATTCCAATAGTGAGATCATTAAAACAAGAACCGGCCCTACAAATACTTGATGAATAGTGATTTTTCAACTCTCTCTTTTTCATACTCACTTTGTATGCTCCTTGACTTAGTAGTTACAGAATCATAAATCTTTTTCTTGAGTATCCCAAAGCAAAGGATCTAAGATTCTATAATGAGAGCGTACAAAGTGAGTATGAAAAAAGTGAGTCAGATTATCATGATTCATACTTGATAATCATCATATACCTAATAAGAAATACAATGATTTTTGAGCTAATATTAAATAAATTTACTTGTAATTCCTCTCATGTTAGTTGATATATATTAACATTGTAGAAAATTTCGTTCAGGAGTATTGGTTTGGAGTTGAAATTGAGAAAGAATGAGTAACATAAATGGGGGAGTAAAGAAAAAGCTTCCCATCCTCTTTAGATTTTAATTTTAATTAAATTATGTTTACTTTTAAATATCCATGACTAATATTTAATTAGATTGCTTAATATTCTTATAAATAAAATGGATTTACTAGTTTAATACCCATCAAGTAACTTGGAGACTTGCATTTTATCAAATAGAGGATGATTGTCCAGAGCAACACCAACATACTCTTGTCTTTTTTACTAAAAGACAAAATGCAGAAAGGTATCAAAGAAAATATGAATTTGGTGGACAATGTTAATGCCTCCATGAGATTTTGGACGTTAGCATTCTCTTATATATATAAATATATATATTTATTACTTATTGTGGGTATCCTCATCCTTCGGATGTGACTAATCTCATGATCACACACATCGCCCCTTTGGAATGTCTTAAGTGCAACTTGTTGAGTCGAGGGTCAACTGGACCTTGGAGGGTGGCTCTAAGGAATTCATTGCTTCGTGAGATTTCAAACACTTGACCTACCCTTCCTGAGAAGCTTATCACTTGGGATTAGGCATTAACTAATTATATCAACGAATTTATGGATGATTTATCGACTAATCTTGTGAGGACATACTTAAAAAATATCTCTAATGATAAGTGAATAATCAAGTTGATACTCTCCATCCAATAAATGATTGAGATGCTAAGGATATCCAAGAAAAATGTATTCCAAAAAATTATGTCAATCCCTAAAAAACTAAGGTTTGATCTCCAAGAAAAATTTATTCTTCTTGTTATATATTTAAACTGTGAAGGAGACCCCCAATTATAGGTCTCAGTTGGTAAAGTCTATAAGTTGGTAGATATAAGTAATGATACCTTAGTCCTGGGTTTAATTCCCACCATCATCGACTTATTGATCTTGTTAAAAAAATAGATTTACTCAATGAAAAAAAAAAAAAAAAATTGAAGAAGATTAATCTCCCATACTTGATAGGCCATGGGCCAGACCTTTATGGTATAAGATTGAGAACTTCTACAATCCCAAATTGACTTGTGTGTCAATGGATGGAATTAGAAGCAATTGAAGATGTTTTTTAAATAAAGGTGTTCGAACTTACGTCCAACTAGTGGATCGGGTGAGCCAGGACATGGACCAAAGCATATGGGTCCTTCTCTTAGGTGGGTGTCAAGTGCAATGCTTGCACATCACACACACCAGGTAAGTGAGGGTACGCCCTTACAGGTGGCCTCGAGGAGGCAGTACTCATACTGGGTATCAAATACACAACCTAAGGACTCTCCCCACTTATTGGATTCGAAATTGCCATTGGGCCAACCCTTGGGGGGGTTAATTTAAAAGATTTTTTTAATTACAAATCAAGGATTTCAACAACTTGGACTTGGATAGATTTAGATATTTTTAAATCGAAAAAACATCAAGTCATAATTTAAATTTTATGTGTCTTGAAACTCCGGAACATAAATGATTTCCTCAAAATATCTTTAGAGTGTCTAGAGATATTTAGGATTATCTCTTTCCAAACATTCTCGATCTTGATTTAACTCCAAACCTTATTGTATGAGATTATTTAATACCATTGTTCTTCTCTATTAATTAAGATAAATTAATACGATGGAATTTCAATCTCAACCGTTGAAAATTTTAAATTACATAAAAGATTTATTGTATTTAATAAGAAACCTCTAGATACACTGATTAGAAGCAGCAACTTTAACCATTATGCCAAAGAGCACAAATGGAGCAGAAAATTGCGGGTTATGATCACTTTCTATAACAAACACATCGGACGGTGGCCACCTCTTTATCATCGAATCTTGCTGATTAGGCTTCATAACATTGTCGTGTAATGTCTTGATGTAAACACGTGTCACCTTATCAACGTCCTTTCCTTCAGTGAATCGTCCACCTAGTATCGCCTTAATAGGTCCTCGCTTCGAGAGCATCGAAGCCAAAGTCACGTCCTGAACCCAACCAACCAAACATTCTAAGAAGGATTAAGAAGATGTTTATGTAGAATGTTGTCTAAAGAGATTAAAACACATCGAAACTCCTAACTAAGCCATTTTCTATATTGCATGCAGTCCAATATTTTATTATCTTCCAACTAAACTGATAACTTAATCTGGATTGATTTGGTTTGGTTTAGAATAAATTATTATTTAATTCTAGGTTAAGAAAATGTAGAACTGGTAATTTTGATTTGGTTCTTAATTCAAGGTCTTTATAGAACCAAATCAAACCAAACCAAACTAAGAATTGAACCCTTATCAGTCATCTAAAAGGATTTATGTCCCATACTAAAATTAAAAACTCTGAAG
This sequence comes from Akebia trifoliata, assembly GCF_017979445.1. Taxonomy (NCBI): domain Eukaryota; kingdom Viridiplantae; phylum Streptophyta; class Magnoliopsida; order Ranunculales; family Lardizabalaceae; genus Akebia; species Akebia trifoliata. Next base: position 29,149,649 of record NC_141389.1, on the reverse strand, counting down.
GAAAAAAAATAATAGTCGTCATAATCAGACTACCCCACGTGGCAAACTCAATTGACTACTTGGCTTGATAAGTTCGAAAATTGTAGATCTGTGCTTCTTGGGATACACAATTCCCTCGAGATACGATTTTTAATGGGAAAGTGCAGCCATATATCCCGAGGAGTGCAAATCTACGATTCCCAAACTTGTCATGTCAGGATAGTCAATTAAGTTTGCCACGTGAGGTAGTCAGATTATAACGATTCAAAAAATTTAGGGCCTGTGTGGATTGACTTCTCTAAGTACTTCTGACTTTTGCGGGGAGTCAGAAGTACTTTAAAGGTGTTTGGATAAATAACTCCTGGAAAAAACTACTTTACTGTGGAGTCATTTTAGTACTTTTTCACGGAGTACCAATGATGCTATTTCTCTAAACTACTCTTGCGCGGAGCCACAAAATATTGTCAAAATGACGAGATTAAGATAAGTATGCCCCTCATAAATTTTGAAAATTATAAATCTACTATCAAAAAGGCAATTAGAATAATATTATATTACTATTCATTGATATGGTGGTAGCCTTTTGGTGTAACATTTGGGACAAATATACCCCTCATAAATTTTGAAAATTACAAGCATACCCTAAAAATGCAATTGCAGTAATACTATATTACTATCTATTGATGTGGTGGTAGTTTTTTGATGTAGTATTTGGGACAAGTATGCCCCTCATAAATTTTAAAAATTACAAGTATACCCTCAAAAATGTAATTAAGTAATATTTTATTATTATCCATTGATGTGGTGGTAGCCTTATAGTATAGCATTTGAATTTGGATTTCTTGCTCTCCCAATTGCTCACTCAATGATTTATCCATGAGCATTCCAACCATAGTTGAAATTTTCTTATTGCAAGATTGATGTGAATAATTACACATAAATTTACTATCCATTGATTTGGTGAAAGCTTCTTCATATTTTTAGTGGTTGTATATATTTGCTCACAATATCTTATATTTGTTTATAATTGTTGGGTGTTTATATTAGTTTTTATGAATAAAAACCATAACTTTTATTTCTTTTGAAGAATAATTTGTAGAGTTATAATGTTAAAAATAGTAACTGATACTTATAAGGGCATTTTGATTATTTTAACAAAATCCAAAATAGTTTCCAAACACAAAACTCTATCAAAAGTACTTCTGACAGTACTTTTCAGAACCTGCATCCAAACACACAATAGTTATCCACCTACTCCAGACAGTACTTCAAAAAGTACTTATGAAAGTACTTATATTCTAAGTACTTTTGGCTCCTGTATCCACACGGGCCCTTAGCTTCTTGTGTCTCTCTTTTTCTTTTCTTTCTTTCCTTTGACTTTTTTTTTTTATTGTGCTTACTAAGGTAGGAGTTTGGACATAGATAAATAACTTATTTTATAAAATATTTCTTTTTTATTTTTTCATTAAGATATACGTTGCTTTCTAGTCATTTTATAAGATATTGGCAACCCATAGAACCGAACCAAAACAACCTTATCTTGATTTGGTTTTATTCGGTTCTATGGACAATTCGATTCGATTTTTGTTCTTATTTGATGAAATCGACTTTGATCAGTTCAGTTTTGATTTGACCTCAAATCGAGAACAAAGTTGCAACCCTATTGCATCCTATAGGAACTAAGCCGAATCGGCCCATTGATAGCCCTACTTCAGATCCACCATGACATCATTTGAACATTGAAGTCAACAAATCTTATCGAATGATGAAAAATCGATCATCCATCAAAAAACAAATTTCACATGAAGGATCAAAGTAATAGACCCATCATCTTTATTCTAATATGTTGTTAGTGATTAACATCTTATAATTTTACCTCAAGAGGACACATCTCGTAACCGATATTTCGCTTAAATTCCTTCTTAATAGAGGAGTTGGTTTGAGACTGATTGGATCCGCGTTCAAACGTCAATGATTCTGGAACACCCTGTTTAACAACATATTAAGACTAAAAAAATAAAAATCTAATCTTGAAGAGAAAATGATCATCAAACTTTAATCTTTAAGACGTTGGTAGTAATTTAGTTTGATGCAACCAGAACTACAAAATCAATGGTGATGCACAAAAGCAGAATATTGCTGGTCCTGCAATTATGACGTAACAACCACCTGACAAAAAGTATCAAAATTGTTAAAACAACGTGTTAATCTGACTATTCACGTGGCAATCTCAATCGATTGCTCTGACGTGATAAGTTCATAGTATATCTGCACTCCTAGAGATACAAGACTGCACTTCCCCATAAAAAAAAAATGTATTTCGAGGGAATAGTGTATCTCAAGAAGCGTATATTTACGATTCTCGAACTTATCATGTTAGGTAATCAATTGAATATCCCACGTGGAATAGTCAGATTATCACGACTCTTATTAAAATCCTCAAACGAGGTTCATTAGTACATAGTTGCTATGATCATACATCTTAAACTGTCAATCTATCATCAAAGGAAAAATGAACGCTTGAGATGGAAAGATGTTAACTTGACTAAGGGTGCAGTTAAGACTTTGGCCATGTGGGGGCAATTAAGAGTGTACAAAATTTTGTGAGGGATTCTTAGAGTGAAAAAAAAAATTTATGAGGGCAGTTAAGAGAATTTTTTTTTTATGAGGGCAATAGTGGCACCGTTAATATTTGTCATAATAGCTCATTAATCAATGTAACTTTTAAATTCTTGTGGGAGCACTTACCCCCACATCCCCTGAAAATTACATTTGCAGAAAGAATAATGATGAAAGCCCACAGTTTTAATATGCGGTTGGGTACATGGATGACGTGACCAGGGAACATAATTGCAAATCTTTTTCTTGTGCCTCCCGATGAAAAAGATTTATGATCTGTGCTCTTGCCACGTCAGTCATGTATCAAAATCACATGTATTCATCACGACTCCTATAGGAATCATTTCTCATCTATAAGACGTTTCGTAGGATGCAAAGAGCCCAACGTGATTGTACATTAGAAAAATAACCATGCATTTACGTTTTGACACATATGTTATTGTTGACACCTACCACTATTATCTTTTTGCCTTTTATCGTAGATCAGAACATGAGAGGTTTATCCAACAATCCTAAATGTTCCATTTTTATTAAAAAAAACTCTTTGAGAGTTCTCACAGCTTGAACGATATTTTACTCTATGAAGTTTGTTACCTATCAAACCTTGAAGTAGGGATCGAAGTCATAAAATTCAAATTGATGATGTTAATTTGTTACTTAACATATCCTGGAGTGGATCATAACCGCATCAATTTGTTGTATTTAAAAATATGATCTGATGGTACAAGATTGTAAAAGACAAAATTTTAAGAATTTTCTATAAAAAAATAAAATTTTAACGATGAATTTTAATTTCAGATTTGAGAGTTCAGTAGTCATCAATTTTCAATCGCGTCAATTAACTTTAAAAATAATATTTATATATTTTTTTAATAGAATATGAGCTTTACAATAAAATCTAATAGGATGTAGTGTTAAATTCACAACTTAATAATTCAGGTGGGCCCAACAACTATTAATAAGATTTTTAAGTCAGCCTTACCAGCCTGATTCATAAAAAAAAAATCGAGTTTAAAAAAAAAAAAAAAATTGCAACGGATAGGTCTGTCGGATAAATCTCTCTCAAAAAATATATATATTTTTCTTTTAAAGAAGAAAAAAAGAGGAGAGAGAAATAGTTGAGATGATTACATCTTTAAAATCCTCATCAGTCCAGAATCCTAATCGCAACATGGTTGCTCCAATGAAGATGGCGAGATGGATTTTCTTCCCAAATTCGTTAATTGCATGAGTAAGACTCAGACCTCCAGCACTGAATCCAACCAAAATTACCTGATTTTAAAATATAAAATAAAAATATAGATCAAAAGAAGAAAATAAATAGTTTCGGAAGCTTTTTGGAAGAAAAAATATTTTCCTGTCTCATATAAATAAGAATTGCATGAAAGCTTAGAACATAAGTTTCAGAGAGAGAGAGAGAGACCTTTTGATGATCTGGAAGGGAAGACAAGGTGTCCATTAAAGGCTTATTGTAGTCTTCGAAGGTGAGAAGGAGATCAGGATCAGATGGATCGATACCAGCACTCTTAAGGTCGACACATGTCACCTTGTACCCACTACTCTCCATAAGGCACCGAACTTTGTACCAACTCCACGCTCCACCACCAAAACCATGTACCAGAACGAAGTGAGGCGTTGAGGCCATTCTCTCTCTCTATCTCTCTCTCTCTCTCTCTCTCGTGTGGACTGAAGAGGAGTGGTTTCTTGGAGATTCTTACCTGGCTTATATAGAGGCTTTCATGGGTAGGTGGGCTGACGGAATAATCAAAGAATCGTGATTATCTGACTACCCCACGTGGCAAACTCAAATCGACTTCCCTGACATGACAAGTTCGAAACCATAGATCTGAACTCCTCGGGATACACGGCTACACTTCTATAAAGAAGTGTATCTCAAGGGAATCGTGTATCTTGAGGAGCATGGATCTACGATTGTCCGAACTTGTCGCATTACTTAGTTGATTGAGTATGCTACGTGAGGTAGTCAGATTATCATGATTCTTAATTAAAAGACTGCTGATTTTGTAACTCATTCTGATAGGGTGACTCAAAAACTCATCGACATGGCATGGGCAAAGAATTGTAGATTTTGTCCCTCGGGATACACAACCGACCTATCATTTACAGTTGTGTATTCTTATGATACAAGTGTGTATTCCTAACCCAACTCATTAGTCTAATAAAAGCATGCTATCAAGTTGAGTTACAAAATCATTAGTCTAATAAAAATGTGTAATGATTTTCTAACCCAACTCCAATAGAATAACTCATAAACTCACTGACGTGGCATGTGCAAGAAACTCAGATTTTTCTTCGGGATACACAACTACAAATCTCCATAAATATGTACAATTATGTATCCCGAGGGAAAAAAATCTACGGTTTTTACACATGCCACGTAAGTGAGATTTTGAGTTATTCTTCTAAGTTGAGCTAGAAATCAGCACTCAATTAAAATAGGAGTGCTGATTTTTAAACTCAACCTGATAGGGAAACTCATTGACGTGGTAGGTGTAAGAATCATAGATTTTTTCCCCCTCAGGATACACAACTACACATATTTATGGGGGTTGTGCAATTGTGTATCCTGAGGGGGGAAATCTACAATTCTTATAGAGTACACGTCAGTTGAGTTACCCTACCAGGTTGAGTTATAAATTCATTACATTTAAAATAGAGAACCGATTTTCTAACTCAATCTAACAGAATAACTGAAAAACTCATTGACGTGCAGTTGTGTATCTTGAGGAAAAAGATCTACGCTAGCACATGCCACGTCAATGAGTTTTTGAGTTATTCTTTCAGATTGAGTTAGAAAATTGGCATTCTTAAAATAAGAATAATGATAAAATGACTATAAATTCATTACATTTAAAATAGAGAACCGATTTTCTAACTCAATCTAACAGAATAACTCAAAAATTCATTGACGTGCAGTTGTGTATCTTGAGGAAAAAAAATCTACGGTAGCACATGCCACGTCAATGAGTTTTTGTGTTATTCTTTCAGATTGAGTTAGAAAATTGGCATTCTTAAAATAAAAATAATGATAAAATGATTAAAAAGTCTCAAATATACTCAACTTGTCACGCCCGAAATCCCAACACGAATCCCTATGATTCATCGGTTAGAATCTCGAGGTGTGAGGTAATCAATCACACAATTTGACAGAACATTCATAAATAATAATACTTATGAAAAGAAAATATACGCAGCGGAATAAACATTTAACTAACATCTATACGAGAGTCTAGAGTAAACAGAAGAAAATCGACAAACACTGATATAAGTCAAGATCTTTAATCTCATAATTCATCAGGTTACAAAAATTTCTAAACTACCATGTTTCTTATCTACAACCAAAAACCGCTAAGATCCTCTACTAGTCCTCAAAGACATGGCGGCGGCAAGACATCAATCTGATCTTCCTCGAGGACCTCCTCAAAAGACTCCTTAAAGAACGGTTCTTCAAAAGTTGAATAATCTGAAAGGGGAAGGATAGGGTGAGTAACAGGGGAATGTTACTCAGCAGGATGAACGCCGTTCTAACAACGAGTCATACATGCACGAGTAATCAGTTGAACAGTTAAATAATGTAAGTTTTTCATAATGTAACATACGATAAATGTCTAAGCATATTTAATAAACAGTTAAATAATTTCAAACTATCATTTCTATCATTTAAAGTAACCTATGCATCTTTCAAATAAAAACATCTATCAAACATCACAAAATAAGAAAAGATACATAATAAGAACATGGCGGTGTAATCGATAAGAGAGTAGAGGAACACGTCGATATAACCGCCTCGGCTATGGCAATATGATATTCCAAACTTAACCTCCAATGTGGAATCCCATCGTTATAATCTGATTTTGTGGTCGGTCTAGCATACTACGGTTGGATGACCATTTATCCGGCTCAGACTGGCCGTTGACCAAGAACCCAATACTGAGTTCAACTAACGGTAAGGTCGACCGTTTGACGATTACAGACTAATAGTGATCACTAACTAGCCCAGGAGACCCCTCGCGTCGAAGCCTATCAAGAGGCAATGCATGTGAACCCCGCCTAGCTCTACACTATACAGAGACTGCCTTTGCACACAACGTTCCCCAGAAAATAAGTAGGAGAAATTTCCGGATTTCATAAGCTGTAATATGCTCTAAGGTATCCCATACTACCGAAGAGCATATGACATCTAGTGTTATCCTAGATTGACTCGCCGCTTCCGGATACACAGCAACGCGTCACTCTTTATGGGTTTTCTACAAACCTTTACTGGTAAACAAAATAATTTATTTTGTATATAATATATCATTTCTTTTAATCGAAAATACAAACAAAATCTGGTAGTGCCATCCAGTGACAGTTATCTGTCATATCCATCCATCAACCATCTCATCCCTCTATCTATCTATCACGTTTTACGTGGCATGGCCACTACGTAGAACTGGAGGCACTGTCCCATCAATCAATCGAGAACATATGTTCTCTCTATTCATCCATCAATTAAATCGATCAATCTATCATCTAATTTCCTACATATCTATTAAAGTAATTCGAAATGTATAAAGCATCAACCAATTCCATTCGATGGTTTTGGTTGAGTCAAGAGACTCGAAAACAAAGATAAAATCATAAGACATAAAAGCTGAAAATCTATGCAAATTTAACTAAGTGTTGAAAAATAATTTTTCAAAGTCGAAATTGAAAACGAACTATTTATTTATTTATTAAAGAACTTAAAGTAATACTCATTTGTTTTTAATGAAATAAATGTAGGAAATGGGTATACATACTATATGGAAGCAACACAAAACAAATTAGAACCAAACTCAACATTCGGATACTTTTCTGAATTGCTGATTTTTCGTCGAAACTCGACCAAAATCGATCCAAATATCATATTAACTATAAAATGATTATATTACATCAAATGAACTAAAACCAATCATAAATAAGCAAGCAAACATGATTCAAATCGTTCAAATATGTATAAACTTAATGAAACGATCGATTTATCAACAATCACATTGATTTTCTATGAAATTATTGCATAACTAGAAGGTAGAAGGGAAGGCAACCTACATCAAGCTATTTTCAACGGTTGAATGGACTTTAAAATCGTCTCCGGCCAATCTCCAAAATTTTCTTCCGGCGAAAATCGGATTTCTTTGCGTCCACGCGTAACCCTCGGCGAGAGGAACAACTTTCCTTCTTGCGCCTAAGCTCGGATCGTTCTCGTTTAGTGTAGATCTGAGTTTCAAATATTGAAGGAAAAGGGTTGAGATTTGTTTGGAGAGGAGAATAAGAAAAATCTGATTTTTCTAATAGAATTTAGATATTTATATCACTTAAGTTGGGACATACTTGTCATTTTGGGAATTGTTTTTCCCAAATGCCGAATTGGACAAACTTATACTCTATTTCGGGTGATTTTTCGACACGAATCTAATGATATGATCGGTTTCCTCAAATTACGTCTCTAAGGTGTCATTTACCTATTGTAAAATATCTAATACGAAACTCGAGGATTTGATAACTTTTAGATCAATGCACGGATCTAAATTTTTTTTCTCGAGATACATTTTAGGATTTTCAGGTCATTACACAACTAATCATAGATTTATCGGGCAGGCCTACTTGTTGCAATTTTATTACAAAAAATCCCTTATCAAGTTTGTTACTAGACTAGCGATTAACTTATTTGGATTTCAAATCTTACTAAGGAATATGTTGGGCTCATATAGATTATCAAATTTACAATCTAATACTAGAACCTTTTAGATTTCATGGAAAAACTCATATTCAAAAAGAAAAAAAAAATCTTTTTGATCTTATCTAAGGTGTTGAAAATGGATGGCTACCAAACTCTCAATATAAAACTAAAATTCAACGGTGAAAATTAACTTTTTGTTTTATATTTTATTTCCCAAAGTTCTTAGAATTTTGTCCTTTATAAACCTGTGATATCAGATCATGTTTTTGGATGCCACAAATTGATGTTGTTAGGACCCACTATAAAGATGAAATAGCAAGGGGCTGGCTAATTGAGGAGATTGAACCATCTTATATCGAAGTGGTTAAGGGCTCGATTCCTTGAGGAGGCCGTACCACCCTATGAGGTAACGAGTGAAGGGGTTGGCTCCAAAGGAGGTTGAACCATCTTATGTTAACAAATGAAGGGGTTGACTCCAAACGAGGCCGAACCACCTTATGATATGAATGAAGGGGTTGACTCCAAAAAGAGGCCGAAGTACCTAATGCAATAAGTGAAGGGGTTGGCTCCTTAGGAGGATGAACCACATGTGAATAACGATTGGAAAGGTTGGATCCCTTTGTAGTCAAACCGATTGAGGTATATATGAGTTTTTGATGGGTCAGATTCATTGGGTATTCGAACCATTTATATAATTTGGTTTAGATCAGGTTGAACTGAATTTGAATGTTTTGATTTGACAACTTTACTAATCTCAAAGAGTGTGAGTTGTTTTAATTCCTACAATTTAGGCAAAGAGGATTCTGAATCATGAAAATTAATTTATCTAATCTAATTTTGACATTCCTAAATTAATGTCAAGATTATTTGATCCTTATACATTTGGGTCCATTAGTGTGAAGGTATTGTGGTTCATATGAAGATTAATGTACGATTATTTTCATTCTTCTAGTTTTTTAACCTAATTATTCTCATTTTACATCTCTTGTAAAAAATATCTTTGATTTTTCTTCCCCAAAAATTCATTATGCTCAAATTTTCAAAATATCTTAATTTGTTCTTGAGGTTTATAAGATGAGGACATAGAATCTAGAGGTTGAAGATGAGGGTAAACAGTTTTAACCTAAAGGCTGAAGATTTTTAGGAGAAAATTAAGGGTTGTCGGTTATAGGTTGGACACCAAGGTCTTTTTTTGTAGTCTCTCAATGAAGAAAGAGGTCAATGGGGGCATAAACAAAAGATATAATACTACGTGAAAAAAGGGTATAATATTCTCTTTTTTCGTGTGTGTATGGTCACTCCAAAAATGGCTTAAATAAATGAAAAATTTTGGGTTGGTAGGACAGGTCCATCTAATAAATGTGAGAGTAAACTGGTATCGTTCATAAGGAGCACAAGCCAACATGTGTGTGACATCTGGATCCCAATCTCATCTTCATTGCCAAAAACATTACTAGATCTTTTATGTTTCCTTTCATTTGCATTCATTGCTGTCCCTTTAGGTATCATTTAGCAAAGTCTCTTGGGCCACTTACCAATAATTACATAAACATAAAAAATCAACCTGATTGATGATTACAACTGTTGAAAACTTCACTATAGGTTCTATCATGTAGAGTTGAGTACAACTGTGTAATATAAATGGTTATTATTGGAGAAAATAAAATATAAAAAAAATTCTAACTATTATGCTGAGTTGACATAACTATACAAGGTTCTTATGTGTTAGAGCATATTTTTAAGAATAACGCTGAAGTGACTTCAAGATTGTTCCACGTATGGCACATCCTGACGTGAAAGTGTGTAGGAATCATAGATGTTTTTCATTGATTCTTACATACTTTCACGTCAAGATGTGTCATACGAGGTATAATCTTGAGGTCACTCCATCACGACTCTATTTTTAAATTCTCAAATAATAATAATAATGATAATATCAAAAGGGGCCATGATTTTCAAACTCGATTTCGCATCTCATTTCGTCCATGCCAGATATTAAATTGTCTCTGATGAGTTTTTCGATACTTTTGACACGTCTCGTTCAAAAAAATGAAAAATGAATAGGAGTTCTATATCTCATATGAAAATTTGACTTGTCCGTCTGTCTTATCCATGCCTGATATCGAGACGACTCGGATGATACATCTCGGTCTTGAACGAGTTTGGAAATCATGATAGTGGCTCCTACAAAAATTGGATAAAATCTTGAAGCTTTACATTGATGATCATAAAGACATTTGACCCAATCATCATAGGAATAAACGGAAGGAGAGAAAGAATTGGACAGATAGTGGAGCCCATCATTGGTCATATCTTTCACACATATGAGAATTATATTAATGGTTTTGTCAAATATAAGTATTGAAGGTTCCAATTCACAAATAATTCTATACTAAGTGCCAATTCATTGGTTTAACCTTATCCATCTTAACTTTATGAAAGAGACCAACTACTAATTTGATTTGAAACAAGTATAACATTCTTTGTAATAGAGATCAATTGTTAATAGGTTCTTTCACCATCTCCATCCACGTTCTTTTAGAAATAAATTTAAAGTCTTCATTTTCTGACTCCCCCTCTACTCTCCTGATGTGGTATGTGCATAGAACCATATATGTTTTCTCAGGATACACATCTTTACATATTCATTGGGATGTGCAGTTGTGTATCCCAAAGAGAAAATCAATGGTTCTATGCACATGCCACATCAAGAGAGTAGAGGGGGAGTCAGTTATCATTATTCATAAATTTATGGGGCATGGATAATGAGAAATGTTGGATGGGCTTGGGCCAATGGGGGAAATACATGTAGCCTTTCTTGGGCCATATCTTCGCTCAAATACAGTTGGGCCATGCTAGATGTGGTTCTAGCCTTGGACGTGAAAACTTTGGCCTCGTACCCAATAAGGATGCAACTTGGTCCGGTTCAAACCGGGTACTGAATCAAATCGAGAGCTTTGGGGTGATTTGGTTCGGTTTAGAACAAGTTGTGGATTGGTTTCGGATTACAAAAATGGAGAACTGATTAATTTGGTTCGGTTTTCGGATCAAGCTTGTATAGAACCGAACTCTTATGCAATAAATAAATATATATTTGTATATAATAATTATTATGAATTATTTTAGGAGTTAGGACATAGATTAATAATCTTTTATGAATAATCTAATGACTTTTTATAGATAGATTAGTAATTTATTGTATGAAATTTTATATTTATTTTTTCATTAAACAATATAACTTACAATTTATAGAATATTAGCCACCATAGAATCAAACTGAATCAAACCAACTTTAGTGTGGTTTGGGTTGGTTTGGTTCCTATGGAATTTGATGAAATTTTTATTTGAAATTATTTAATGAAATATATATTTATTTGACTCACCAAAATCAAATCAAATCGTCAAGTTAAACTCCATTGAGTCATTGGAGATTGGTGAGTTTTTTTAGTTTGGAATCTTACGAGTGGGTTATTAAACTGAGGGCCATTGTTCTTCTCCATATAATTGATTTCATACTCACTAGATACTAACTTATCTACGATAGAATTTCAATCTCAGCCGTCGAAAATATTAAGTTTATGAAATCTTTATTATAAGTCTATTAAAACTTTATTATATTGGATACAGAACAAGTTCTAGATACACTGATTAGAAGCAGCAGCTTTGATCAGCATACCAAAGAGCACAAAGGGAGCAGAGCATTGCGGGTTGTGATCACTCCTGATAACAAACACATCTGACGGTGGCCACCTCTTTATCATCGAATCTTGCTGTTCAGGTTTCATAACATTGTCATGAATTGTCTTGATGTAGACACGTGTCACCGTATCAACATCCTTTCCTTGGATAAAGCGTGCACCAAGTAAAGCCTTAATCGGTCCTCGCTTCGAGAGCATCGAACCCAAAATCACATCCTGTACCCCACCAAACAAATCATATCAAATGATCAAAGATCAATCACCAATCACCAATCCAAATATAGCACATGGAGGATCATGGGTACGAGGCCCATCATATTTATTCTAATATGCTGTTAATGATTAACATCTTAGTTTTGTTACCTCTAGAGGACACATCTGGTTACCGATCTTGCCCATAAGTTCCTTCTTAATAGAGGAGCTTGTTGGAGGCTGATCCGACCCGAGTCCAAACCCTAAATCAAACAACGATAAATCTGGAACACCCTATTTGAAATCAAATAAAGGAAAAAAAAAAAAAAAAAATCAAATCTTTGTAGAAATTTTGAGGTACAAAATCAGCACTAAAAAAACAGTTGGTGAATTATCATTTCGTGAGTTAAATTTAAAGAATTTACAATTCCGGCTTACTGTTTGTTTTAATTACCAAAACGTGAACGATAACGAATTTGGAGGTTTTGAAGTGATTATTTTGAAGATTTAAAGTGAATAATTTTAATTTGTCACTTTAAACCTGCAAAATTATCATTTTAAACCTCTCAATTTGTTATTGTTCACGTTTTGGTAATTAAAATGAACAGCGAGCGAGAATCGTAAATTCATCAAAAATTGATCACTTTTTTGTAAATATCCTTTTAAAAAAATTAAAAATTAAAAATTAAAAGAGAGAAATAATAGAGACGATTACATCTTTAAGATCTTGGTCAGTCCAAAACCCTAATGGTAACATGGTCGCAGCAATGAAGATAGCTAGATCGATTTTCTTCCCAAATTCGTTAATGGCATGAGTCACACTTAGACCTCCAGCACTGTGTCCAACCAAAATTACCTGAAAATTTAAAAATTCAAATCAAATGATGAAAATAAGTTATTTTGGAAGATTTTTTTTCTAGAAAAAAATATTTCTCTGACCCATGTAAATGAAAATTTTATGAGAGAGACCTTTTCATTGTCTGGCAAGGAAGACAAGAAGTCCATTAATGGACTATTGTAGTCTTCGAAGGTGAGAATAAGATCAGGATCAGATGGATCAATACCAGCACTCTTAAGGTCAAGACATGTGACCTTATACCCACAACTCTCCATTTGACATCGAATTTTGTACCAACCCCATGCACCACCACCTAGACCATGCACGAGGACAAAGTGAGGTGTTGGGGGTATTTTCGTCATTTTCATCTCATCCACTCTCTGATCTTCTGAAGCTGTTGACATATTTCTTACTCTCTTTCTCTTTGATTTCTCTTTCTTAAGCGAAGAATGAGTCTGTTGGACATTCTACCTCTTCATATAGAAAGGCTTTGGGGTTTGGTGGAGGAGGGGTTTTAAATAATTTTAAATACTTGAAGAATAAAATATAGGATAATGTTGAAGTAACATTAAAATGTATATCGATCGTATATTCTGATGTGGTGGTGCACAAATAATCATAGATGCCTTTCATCGAGATACTAGTGAAAAGCATTTCTGGTTATGCATGCACCACCACATTAGAGTGTTAGAATTGATGTACATTTTAATGTTATTCTCGACTCTAAAATATAAAGAGAATCCTAAAATAAATCTTTATAATAAAATATAATTAAAGTCAATCCTAAAATAGATCTTTAGATATTGAGATTTGCCATCAATAGCTAACAAGTAAGAGGTACAACTAGGGTTGTCTACGGATGCTTATCGGTTCGAACACATTAATATCCAAACTTGAATTCGAATTCGACGGATGTTCTAAAATCCTATCTGAATTAGAATCTGATTATCCTATCGGATATCAGATAATATCCGATTAAAATTCAAATAATTTGTATATTAAAAAAATATAAATAATAAATAAATAAAATAATATAATATAATATATATTATTTATATAAAAAATGAATCAAATAAAATAATATATATTATATATTATTTCGAATAAGATATTATTGGATTCAAAATGTTAATATCCAAATCCATATTTGATAAGGATTCGAACATATAAAACTATCCAAATTCGAATTTGATATTCGAAATTTTTGAATAATATCTAATTTTTCGAATTCAAATTTGAATCAGAGTCGAATTTTCGACTATCCATTGACACCCTTAGGTAAAATGTGATTTCTTTTGAGACTAAATCTAGAAGAACTGATATATGGTGGGGGCAATGGTAGTTGTTCCCACAAATTTTTTAAAAACTATAAGAATTTATATGTTATTGCGACAGATAACAATGGTAAAAAAAGAAATCCATCGTTTTTACGCCCACAAGAATTTTTAATATTTATAAGGATCTTAATTAGTTTTCGCCACGTATATAAAATCCTGACTTTGCCGCTATCTAAATAGGAATCAAATCAAGGTAGGTTGGTTCCACCAAAATAAAAATAAAAACCAAATCTAATTGCCCTTAAAATCGAACCAAATCAAACTGGATTAAGAGTGATTTGGTTTGATGGATTCCCAATATCCTATAAACCGGCTTGGAAGTACTATATTTTTAATGAAAAATAAATAAATATGAAATATGAAATTTCATATACTAAGTCAGTAAACTATCCCTAAACCATAGGTGCATAGGCCCCCACTATTTATGGATGATTTTTATGATTTTAAGATAAAGTGAATATATTTCATATTTAAACTATAGAAATAGGGACAACAACATGAGATTGAGAAATCTATTTTTGAAAATATTATAAGAAAACAAGATTCTGGATTCTGAAAATTTAATTTATATAATCTGATTTTGACTTTCCTAAATTAGAAAAAGAAGATTGTAGAAGGTGAAGAAAATCTAAACATTTAATTTCAAGATGATTTGATCTTTATGTTCAACTTCTGTAAAAATCCTAACTTGTTCTTGAGGTTTATGATTTGAGGAGATATAATCTAGAGGTTGAAGATGAGACTACAAATTTTATTCAGATTAAAGTTTTTGGTAGAAAAGTAACAGTTGTGGGCTAAAGGTTGGACATATAGACCATATTCAATTAGCCTCTCAAGGGAGACTGGTCAATGAGGCACAAAATAAAGATTTATTCACCCCAAAAAGGTCTTTAAAAACAAGAAGATTAACACATCAAATTTGATGTATTTAACCAACTTCTCTAAATTGTTGGGTTGTGTGATCAGGCCCATCTAAGAATGGCCCCATACCATCCTTTAGGTAACAATTAGCGAAGTCTCATGGGCCCACTTACAAATAATTGTCTAATCAAAGTTGGTAAACCAAGTCATCAAAAATCAATCTGATGGGTGATTTCCGGTTGTGGTGTTAGAGCATCTTTTTAGACCTCCCTTCAAATGGACCGGGTTGAGGTGCGGTGGGCCCAATAAGGGCAGCAAAATTGGGAGAAAACCCAATGCTTTACATCGACGATCATCAGGACTACCAGCCCAATAGTAAATGGAAAGATAAAGAGAATTAGACAGACAGTAAAGTCAATAATAATTGATTTCTTTCACATATCTGATAATTCTCTTAATGGCTTTGTGAAATATAAGTATTGAAGGCTCCAACAATGCTTATATATTAATAGGGAAGAGGAGGGGACATCAACAAG
This sequence comes from Akebia trifoliata, assembly GCF_017979445.1. Lineage (NCBI taxonomy): Eukaryota > Viridiplantae > Streptophyta > Magnoliopsida > Ranunculales > Lardizabalaceae > Akebia > Akebia trifoliata. Next base: position 29,133,867 of record NC_141389.1, on the reverse strand, counting down.
GGAAGGCAAAAATAGGAGGAAACCTCCATGCTTTACATCGACGATCATCAAGACTTTGATAGTGAAGTCAATCATAAGAGTAGGTCAAGAGTTTGAAACCCCATGAGACAATGAAGTCCTAGGGGACGCTCTCCAAGATCAGGTTGACCTGAAGAGTGGGGATACCAACGATAAGAAAACTAAAATAAAAAAAAATGTTTATTATTTCTTTCACACATCAGATACTCTCTTAATGGCCTTGTGAAATATAAATATTGATGGCTCCAATAATGCTTGGATACTGAATAGTGGGGATCCTCGTATTTTTAGACTAATAGAGCTTGTAGAACCAGACCAATGCATTGGTTTTACATCATCCATCTAAGCTTTGTGGAAGTGATCAATTATGTTATTAGTTTGGCATAAGTAGAATGCTCTTTACCAAAAAGGTCAATTGTTAATAGTGGCACTCTATTTGCACCCACCTTTTGACGTACGTGGATCCCCATTAAAAATGACTTTGGGTTCCTCCATTTTTTATAAGAGCTCCGATCACATTTAAAAACAAAAAATCGATTTTGTCTATGGGTTGATGTTGATATAGTTCTTGCAAGATTGAATAATTTTTTTTTAAAACCATATTTAAAATGAGTTTGATTACTCTTGTTTTAATAGTATTGCTTCTTGTGTCACAAAACCCTCGTAGAAATCTTCATGGATGCAAATAAGAAGGATAACATAAAGAAGAAGAATGAATGAATGTATAATGAATTAGAAAGCGAGATGAAGAGCAGAGAAGAAAAAGAAGAAGAAGAGACAAACAAATAGCAAAAGAGAAAGAGAATTTCATATTTGATTGGTTCACTTAAAAATAAAAAGGTTTATTTATTAAAAACTAAGGGTCTGTGTTGATTGACTTTTCTAAATGCTTATGACTCTTGTGGGAGTTACAAGCACTTTAAGGGTGTTTAGATAAATAACTTCCGGAGAGAACTACTTTACTTTGAAGTCATTTTGGTGTTTTTTTATGGAGTACTGATGGTGCTACTTCTCTAAACTTTTCTTGCACGAAGCCATCAAACACCATCAAAATGATGGGATTGGGACTAGTATGCCCTTCATAAAATTTAAAAATTACAAGCCTACCCTTAAAAAGGCAATTGAAATAATATTATATTACTATCTATTGATGTGGTGGTGCCCTTTTGGTGTGACATTTGGGATAAGTATGCCCCTCATAAATTTTAAAAATTACAAGCATACTTTCAAAAATGCAATTAAATAATATTATATTACTATCTATTGATGTTGTGGTATCATTTTAGTATAGCATTTGATGTGAATAATTATACACAAATTTACTATCCATTAATGTGGTGAAATTTTTTTCATATTTTTAGTGATTGTATATATTTACTTATAATATCTTTTATTAGTTTATAATTGTTAGGTGTTTATATAATTTTTTATGAATAAAAATAATAATTTTTATTTCTTTTAGAGTATAATTTGTTATGTTATAATGTTAAAAATATTAAATGATACTTATAAGGGTATTCTAGTTATTTTAACAAAATTTAGAATAGTTTTCAAATACAAAACTCTATTAAAATTAAAGTACTTCTGACGATACTTTTTAAAACCTGTATCTAAACACACAACAGTTATCCACCTACTCCAAACAGTACTTTAAAAAGTACTTATGAAAGTATTTATGTTTTAAATATTTCTAAACACACAATAGTTATCTACCTACTCCAAATAGTACTAAAAAAAATACTTTTGAAAGTATTTATGTTCTAAGTACTTCTGACTCATATAGTCACACAATTGAAAAATACATATACCGTCCTTAGGCGATGTACGATATGAGGTTCAGCTTGAGGTCACTGCACTATTATTCTTATATTATAGGGTATTTCCAAGGTCCAATGATGTTGGACACTCTGTGTCCAACGAATGGTCCACAGCTGTGAATTGCTCAATCACACACATTTGATTCATAGTTGCGGTATATGATCTGCCACAACATCATGAAATATCGAGCCACCGACCTTCTAGAAAACCTGTTGACAAACAATCCTGATCTGGTCAATTGGTCAAAGTTTCATTAAAAATGTAGGTCCCACTATTTTTTACAGGTGTCGTCTCCTTAGCTTTTCTAGAGAAATGTTCCAATGCTACAATGTACCACATCTAGGGTTTTCGATTGGTAACTTTAAATCAAAAAGTAAAAGTTTAATCTACTTCAAGTTTATAAATACTAGCCGTTGCCGCCTGCCCCTTTCAAATTCAAACTCTTACATCTCTCAAATTATTTCTTTCTTTCTTTCTTCCCCAAATCGAAGAAATGTTATCAAATCAATCTGCGACAGTTGTAAATCAGAAATCTCTGCAGAAGATTACTCGAAAACCACTTCAACCAAGGAATTTTTCACAAAATCCGACTCATAATCTTCCAAAGAACAAGCGAAAGGAACAATGGATCGAGATCTCTCTAATGGAAGATTCAAACAAGGAGAACTGTCCGATCTATGCAACACCAACGAAGATCGAAGCGTTCGATTCGTCACTTGCAGAGGAACTGAGCGCGATACGGAAGAAACTCGAACGGATGAGATTGGAGAAGGAAAAGACAGAGAAGATGTTGAGAGAGAGGGATCTGGTGTTTGATAGAGCGATTAAAGATCTCGAAATAAGAGGGAAAGTGCAGAGGAAGATTGAGATCGAGGTCGAGAAGTTGCAGAGATTGAAGGATCTCGAATCATCTTGTATGGTGAGTGAGAAAAAAAAACAAAAATTTGATTTTGTTTTCTTTCTTTTAATTCTCTAATCTCATAAGTCCGTAATCATTATTTTAATAATATTAGATAATTTCTCCGATTCAATCACTCAGAGAAATAGAACGAGAAAAGAAGATCAAGGAGGATCGATTAGACGTAAGTTCCTCGCTTGCTCTGTTTCCATACTTTTTCTTGGAAAAAATTATCCAAATAAAAGGTTTTCTTCCATGTTTTATTTATTTATTTGTAAATGTCTATAATTTCTTCTGACAGGAACTGAAATCGGAGGAAAAAGAGAGTGAGGTTGATAAGATCGAGGATCAGTGATTGGAGCAGAGTCAGTGTATATTTGATCATTAAATGTTTTTTTTTAACTTTTCAAATCTACAAATTTCTTAGAAGGTCAAAAAGATGAATTTCAGATCTTCGGGAAATTTTTGTTTGGGTCACGATTTGATGAAGGCAAAAAAACAAGAGGTGAAAGCATTGGTGTAAAATTTATTTCCCTTCATTTATAATATAATTTACATTCGACTAAATGAGTTTTTGATTTTTATATCAAATCAAGAAATTTTGTGTCATGACGAAGAGAAAGGTTCCAATTGGAAAAAATTCTACGAATACATTTTTTTCTTGGGAATCCCTCTCACTTTCGAACGTAAGATTGTTTAATTTCAAATTATCGATGATGCTCCCACTTCCGATATTTTGATTTTTGAATGGTGATTGGGGATTAGTGGGTTCGTTGGTTCTCTCGATTTGAATTTGGGTTTTTAGGGTTCATGGCCGGCCACTCTAGAATGAATTCGGTTCATGGGTGTAGGTAGAAATAATTTGTTTCTTGGTTCACTTTGGTTTTTAAGACCAGTTCACTAGATTGGTTCGCTTGTGCATATATATAATTCAAGTATATAAGTTATAACTATAATTATAAGAGTCGTACTAGAGTGACCTCAAGCAGGAATCTCATATCGTACTTCTTGACATGAAAGTGGATAGGAACCATAGATGCTTTGTCATTTAAACCTCGATGAAAAGCGTCTATGGTTCCCATACAGTTCCACATCAAGAAGTGCGATATGAGGTCACTTCAGCATTATTCCAATTATAATGTTAAAAAAAATTAAATTAAATACTACAAATTTAAAGATGAATAATGGAAAAAATTTTGATTTGGTTCTCAGAACGAATTAGAAATTTATTAGGTTCCTTGAACCGAATTGTTGGGTTTCACCAAACTTAATGTTGTGGTTCGTCAAACCCAATCAAAATTCGGTGGGTTCATGATTCGCTTGATTTTATGGACTATATCGTGAACTTGTTCTGTGTGTATTGATTCGTGGTTCGGACTAGCAACAACAAATTAGGTAACATAGGTGCAAACCCTTCAAACTAACTATATTAAAAATAACACCTAACGCTTGAGTGGCATTAGATTTACTGCAATTTTTACATTTTTGACATGGAGGAAATCACACAACCGTAGATGTGTTTACTCGTATCACCCCAGGATGATTATAAAAACAAAATAAAACAATTACAACCTGACAAATATAAATTGATATTTGAATAAATAATCTTAATAGTTTTACTTTAATCCATCAATTTTATAATTTTTGAACTAAATCCCGGATCAAGTAAGTAATTGATTCCAAAAACAAACTAGTAACTCATGAACAAGTATTTATATCATAAGATATTTCACGATAAAACATCATGATTCTTCAAGTTCACAGTTGGGCACCGAGCACCAAAAGTCTGATTTGAATCTTTAATGGTAGACATAAAAGTGAGGATCAATGTATGGTTTGAACACCCAGATCATAGCTTATTTTATGGTCTTGAAATTCCAAGCAAAAATAACAAACTCTTGCTTACCATGTCAGAGATCTAACAAAAACTCCTTGTTTACATGAGAGAGGTCAAAGGAAAGAATAATAAATTGAAATAGGCCCCTCATTTTTTTCTTTATTTATATTTCCCACCTATTTCTGAAAATTGATAGTGTCTTAAATTGAAACCATGCTCTAAGGTTGCTCATCCCTGAAAAAAAGTTCAAAATGAAGATAAATTGAAAGAGGTGATCATTTTTTCAAGAGTCATCGACTCCTTGACATGACAAGTTCAAAAACTATAGATCTGTACACCTTAAGACACACGATTGCACTTCCCCATAAACATGTGCATATGTGCATCCCAAAACTTTAGTGGTCGTCGTTACCAAAGAGGAGACGAAGCCTGGAATCTATTGTGATCGAGAGCTGAGAGATCTGAGAAAATTATACTCGGATCTGATAGCTGATGTGTATTCCAAAGAGATAGAGAGAGATTTACATGAGAGAGGTCAGAGGAAAGAGTAATAAATCGAAATACACCCCTCACTTTTTTCTTTATTTCTATTTCTCCCCTATTTCTAAAAATTGATAGTGTTTTAAATTGAAACCATGCTCTAAGGTTGTTCATCCCTAAAAAAAAGTTCAAAATGAAGGTAAATTGAAAGAGGTGATCATTATTTCAAGAGTCGTGATAATATAACTCGTCAGGTGGCATACTCAATTGACTCCTTGACGTGACAAGTTCAGAAACTGTAGATCTGTACACCTTAGGATACACAATTGCACTTCCCTATAAAAAAAAATGTATCCTGAGACGTACAAATCTACGATTCCCAAACTTGTCCACGTCAGGAAGTTAATTGAGTATGCCACCTAACGAGTCATATTATCAAGACTCTTATTTCAAAAGAGAGAAAAAGATCTAGTCATTTGAGGAGAGAGATTTGTGAGGCTCTCAATTTCAGAAACAAGTCAAGGTTAAAAGGAGAGATTTTTTATTCACAGAGAAGTCAATCCAAAATTTTACAAAATCCCAATTGATCGCACAAAACCTAACCCGGATAATTTTGTTAATTGGCAATGCCCTTGATACATGTGGATTTGTGTTATTGGTCAATCTAGAATTTTGTTTAATCCCATAATAGTGTGAATAAGAATGTTATCATGTAAATCTAGGATGATTCCCTCCAGGAATCGTGGTCAATTATCTCCAAACACTTTCTAATGTCATAAACATTATAAAGTTATTCACCTACTTCAATTTAAATTTAATTCTTTGAATTTGAGCAAGAAAGCTATCATTATAATTTTAAATTACAATTCAGATAACTTTAAACATCATAATCACCAATTCTTGTCAAATATCTCAAATTGCTTAATAATAATAAATATATACTTTATTACTTTCATCCGACATTGCTTACATCAAAATCGATTACCTATAAAAGAAGATTCGTGTATCATCGCACCTAATACTAAGACCCTTAAATATAAATTTTGGCCATAAATGGATTGTAATTAGGACCAGCATATAAAATATTATTGTTTTAAAATAACATTATTTAAGTTCTAATGATACAAATAATTAAGCAAACATCAACTTGTGCGTTTAATTGTACTATAATAATATGACATAAGTTGACTATAATTTCTTTCTCTCCCAGTTGATCTATGAGTTCATATGTGAGTATATATTATATCTACACCATCCATAAAAGTAGGTAAGTTTTACCCAATCAAACTTATCCGTATTACCTTCAATAAGTGTTATTAGTTTTTACAAAATGGTGATGGAAATTAAAAAAAATTAAAAATTAAATATTAAAAAACTAAAATTTATTCAAACAAATTTTGTTGTAGTTTTCTAGAATGAAGAGGCCATCGTGTTCATTTGCATAAAAAAGATTGACATTGACCTAGGAGTCGTGATTTTCTGACTCGTAAATTTTCACTAGCTGACATGGCTAAGGCAGAGAATCATAGATCTTTTTCTTCTAGGAAACATAATGAAAAAGATCGATAGTTCGTTGCCTTTGTCACATCAACTGAGTGAAAATTTTTGAGTCAGAAAATCATTAGCTTTGAACTAATCATTGAAACTACTTGAAGAGATTTTGAACCTTTTTTTTATATTTATTTATCGTGATAGGGGTGTCCAGTTGTGTAGATTTGACTAGCACAGGTGAGCACCCTATCTCACCCGAATACCCTCGGGTACATGGACTAATGGATACTATTTCTTTTTATCTTTTTAGGTTTTGCCTACAAAACATATATAGTACAACGGAAAAAAAAAACATATTTGATGGTCAAGACCGTGAAATTTCATAAAATTTAATGGATCAAGGCGTCAATTTTTTAGTCAACGGACTGATACCGTCAAATTAATGAAGGATGAGAGAAATTCAATGGTTCCAAGCCATCAAATCTACTGAACATAAAAAATTTAAAACCGTCAAAAGCCGTCGAAATTCGAATTCTAAAAATGCATGGGCCTTGGCACCTCGAATTTCTTATCGAATTTTCCAATTTGCACGTAGTGTAATTCACCTCTTTTAGAATTGTACACTTTTAATGATTGTTAATATTTTGGATCCAACACCAATACTTATTTTTTCACACAAAATTTATAGATCAAGTGAATCTCGCTTTATTCCAAATGAGGAATATTTTTAGTCTTTTAAATATAAATAATATTATAATGGTAATGGTAGTTGATAATTAGTTTCAACTCTCAACACCATTATTATAATAAAAGCCAGACCGGATCTATTATCCCATTAAGTTCGATTTGATTTTTAAAATTATCAGTACAGTTGACTTTGATTTGGTACATTATAAAGAACCGTTGGTTTCTATAAAATAAATTGTTCGATTGTACGAACCTCATGAATTAGTTCTTCAAAATTAAAAAAATATTTTTATTATAAATTTTCAAAGAAAATAAATTGGAAACCAATGTAAATTTGAAAATAAAATAAAATGGTTTCCAGAAAATCTATAATCCTTTTTGTGTGTTTTTTTTTTTTTCAATTATTTAATAAAAAAATCATAATTTTTTTTCTTTTATTTGATTTCTTAGCAGTAAGTTTGATACTGCATGTCCGTCAAACGACGTTTGAGTTACAATACGTACGAGTGTGGGAAATCACAGAATCTAACAAACGGTGTTAGTAAATAAACATGATGGTGTGAACGCGTTTTTTGTCTGGATTGGAACCACGTGAACATAATTCTACAGAGCACCGTTAGGAGTAATTTTTTGCTCACAAGCCTAACAAAGGTTTGAAATGTGGTGTAAATGACATAAGCATTCGAGAGAATTTCAGCTCAAATTTAAAATTAAATTTAAACAGTGAAAAATAATATATATTTTTCTAAGTTCATAGAATTTCATCCTCTACAACCCTGTTGAATCCGGTCATATTTTTGAATTCTATAAGATGATCTGATTAGGAAATTTCAATTTTCTATAAAATGATCTGATTGTGCACGAGAGAGAAATTTAGGTTATGTTTTTAGATTGAGAGAAGTTGAGAGAAGAGAAACTCGCTAAGAGAAAAGAAGAGAAACTCAATATCTATCTATTACATTTGGATTGAAAGGAGAGAACTTGGGAAACCTTTGAAATTTTAAAATATCATAAAAAAGATCTAAGGACAGAGTTGAAATTATTTTGAGAATAAAAATGAATAATGTATCAAAATCGGAATTTGGATATAAGTTTTTGGAAAAAAAATCCCTTTCTATCATAGAGATTCTATTGGTAAACCAAATTTTACTTATGACACATCAATCCTCTTTGAAATGTGTGTTGTGAGTAAATGTTGGTGTGTTAATAGATACTCTTTTTAATTATGTTTGAATAATAAATAATTGTTTTTGAAGACATCAATATATAACATATTTTAAAAAAAAAATTACTTTATTTCTTTCTTTTTCAACTAATAACATCTTAATAGTGTTGTAAGTGCTTTAGCTGAATTCAGTGGATAGAGCAAGAGTTGCCATTTTTTTTTATTGATTTTTCAAGTTTGCCTTCACTTGTTAAGAAAAGCCTAGTTGGTGATAAGTTTGGTCCACCAAAGATTTGAATTGGACATTAAGGGCTTTGCACTTTTGTATATTTCCTCGATACTAATAAAATGAGTCCAATTGACAACTCTAGATGTTTAGCAAGTTTGTCCCCCCCCAAACCTTAACCATAGTCTCTCAAAGAGAAAATAAATAAGTAAAAAGAAAGGGATGAAAGAAAATGGAGGAAATAAATATAAATGAGAGATTCTCCATATTTACTTGAAAAAGAGAAATAGAATAAAAAATATGACATAAAGAGAAGATAGCAAGAGATCATTGGATTTCTTGCTTTAACAATCAAGGTTTTGTATTCTAACGATTAAGATATATAAAATACTAGAAAAAAATTTTAAGAGAAAAATCCTCAATTGACTTCCTATGACACTATGATCAACATTGTAGTACAAAATCAAAAATGCTTTTCCTACAAGTGAAAAAATTTATTATTCCCAGTACACCACTTGCATAGTGTCATAAAAAGTTAGTATTGTTATTTTTAGGGTACACATTAAAAGTGCATAAAATGCATCTTAAAAAAATCACTTGAGGGTATTTTTAATTGAAAATAAAATTTTCAATGTGTATTTAATGCACCTAAACCGATGACTTGTACTACACATGTCAACAAAATTTCTCTTTTTAATATAGAGTCGTACTGGGGTGATACAGAATTTACTGTGATTCTCACAATTTTGACGTGGACATGCATGCATAACCGTAGATGAGTTTTACTCATATCCTGAGAAAAAACATCTATGGTTATATGCACATCCCACATCTAACTTTTGAGTATCGCAATAAATTTTTTTTGTCATTTCAACATTTACCTTTTATATATGGGTCCCGTTCAGCAAGAAACATTTTGGCAAAACATTTTTCAAAACATGGGTTAGAGGTTTTGGAATGAGCTGATTTTTGTTGAGGATGATCCCTACGATGAGGAGATCATCCTCACCAAAAATCAACCCATTCCAAAACTTCTAGCCTCAGTTTACAAGTTGAAAAATCGTGGACCGTCCATTTTTTGTAAATCAATTTTTGATGGGATTATAAGTTTTGGAATGGGCTGATTTTTGATGATGATGATCTCCTCACCGTAAAGATCATCCTCACCAAAAATCAGCCCATTCCAAAATCTCTAACCCATGTTTTGAAAAATGTTTGTTGCTGAACATTTTCCTTTATATATTTATTGAGTACTACTAGGATGACATTGGGATTAACTGCAATTCTTACATTTCTTACATGGAGGTATGTACATAATCATGGATGTTTTTTACTCATTTCGAATAAATAATTTATGACTATCACATCATTATAGTGAAAAGTTTATTTGTTTGCTACGATTCATTAAATACATCTTTAAAATACATAAAATACTTTCAAAATCAAATTTCTCTGTCAAAAATACCCTCACATGTTGTTTGGTTTGTGTATTTAATGCACCTAAACGTGTACAAGCCTATTTACTTTAGGCTCGATTCTCGAAGTCTGTAAAATGTTCATAAATTAACCGTTTTTTTAACTACTTTAACTATGGTAGTTAGTAAATGGACAGTAATTAATGCACCGTACTACGACAACCATCCCCTACTGGCCAAGTCTAATCCCACCATCACCCCTACATTTGTTCTTCGTAGCCCACCATTTTAAACGTGTATTTTCAATGGATAATTCTACCCTCAATCGACGCTTGACGCAAAGTATCCGACGAACTTCTGGGTTGAAAGGGAAATTCTAAGAAATGGTCTCATTGGGTTAAAAAGAAAAAACACCAATCAATCTGAAAGAGGTAATTCAGTAAATTCTCTCGGTAATTGCCTCGAGTAAAATAAAATATCAGTCTCTCCATAAAATCGAGGGTTGGGATCCTAGAGATTCTTGATATAATGTATCCCTAGAAAAATGTGTGCTAATATCTAGAGTTGTATATTTTGCATTTATCCTAACCGTCAATTTAATGGAGAGCCTCAATCATGAGTTGATACAAGAAAAATCCCCTACAAAATGCAAGATCATGTTTATTCTTTAACAAAAATTTGATATATTTTCTTTATGAATTTATCGTAAAATTTTTATTTTGTTTATATTTGGATTTAAGTATTTAAGTTTGTACTGTATGTTAAATAATAAATAAAAATTTCATCAATTTTACTGTTAAATTATCAACAGAAGGAGACGGTGACTCCGATTAGAAGGCTAAAACTAATCTTGCATTTTTAGAGTAAACCTAATATCACCAATTTAATGGGGTTTTTACTAAATTATGCATCTAGAAAATATCACCTTGAGATATAAATCAATTTATTGTGTCAACAAGGGTACATTATAAACTATGTAATGTTCAAGATATATGTGACATCTCATCTATATTTAGTATGGGCATTAATTCCTTAGGGGCCACTCGCGAGGGTACACCCCTGCTTACTTGATGAGTGTGATGTGCGTACGTTACACATACCTGAGGATTAATCCTTGGACAAGACCATGGACTATGGATTGGGCGAAGCCTAGATACAGGTCCTGGTCCACTACCTACGAGAATACCAAGGAAAAAGCAAATGTTTTTAATGTAAATGTATGAAAATTTTAGAATTAAAATTAGATGCATGAATTCAATTAGAGACACATGTTGTTGAGAATATTAGATAAGAAAATTTAAAAGCAAGAGAGTTAGCCCCAAAGAAAATGGATTGTACATTTATGTGGGGGGGATAACTTAAAGGCCAATGGTTTTCAAACTCAATTTTTTTTTTCCACTTGATCTGTACTCAGCCGACGTGGCAAGGGTATAAATCACAAATATATATATATATATATATATATATATATATATATATATATATATATATATATATATATATATATATATATATATATATATATATATATATATATATATATATATATATATGGGTCAGGTTCAAGGGCCATGTGAGAAAACATGTGAGAAAACTTTCGTTTTTCAAAATAGAGGTTAGAGGTTTTGGATTGAGCTGATTTTTTGCAAGGATGGTCACTATGATGAGAAGATCATCCTCACAAAAAATCAGCTCAATCAGAAACTTCTAAATCAATCAAAAGTGATTTACAAATTAGTGATAAAAATTGAAAAAAAATCGACAGTCCACATTCTAAATCACTTTTAATGGGGTTAGAAGTTTCAGATTGGGCTGATTTTTTTTTTTTGGATAATCTTCCCATCATAGAGATCATCCTCACAAAAAATCAGCTCAATCCAAAATTTCTAACCCATATTTTAAAATTTTATTTACCGCCGAAAGTTTTCTTACATGTTTTCTCACATGGCCATTGAACCTGACCCTCTATCTATATATATATATATATATATATATATATATATATATATATATATATATATATATATATTTATCTTGAAGAAAATGATCTATAATTTTATGCCCTTACCATGTCAATTGAGTATGATCTGAGTGAAGAAAAAAAAATTGAGTCTGAAAATCATGATTAATTTAAAAGTTAGAGAATTTGACACCCCCACAAGTTTAAAGCTTAAGAAAACTTTAAGTTTAATTCAATCTCAGCCATTGATTTTACATTGATTGACAAATGTTGTTGGTGATAGAAAAATTCATTTCAAAAGAGTACTATTGTTTCACTAGGGATTGAAAAAAACAAAGAAAGTGAGAAAATGGAAAATGATTCACCATTTACTGCATCCGGTTTTATCACGGGAAGCCAGGCACATGGGTGATTTGAAAACACTCAGTAGAATACACCTGAGGTGAGAGTACTTCTTAGGCTTAGATACGTTGGATTTGAATGGCTGGCGCATTTAAGATAGAAAAGATAGGATTTGTGGACTTATAATTACTAAATTACCCCTGATAAAAGGACTTCTAGATGAATGATTCAATGTCACCAGCTCCATTGAATATTCAATGAATCCAAATCCCCAACCACACAGCTTCTCCCTCACGTACAAAAAAAGAATTGATTGGTGATCTTTTAGCCACTATTGTTTGATCATTTATACTGGGCCAGGCCCATGAAAAAACACCAATCAAAATGAATAGGTCCAATAAAGATTGGACCAAAAGTGTGCCACGTGTTATTTCCGGATACGGGGATCATCGAACATGGATGTGCTATAGAGCTATTAAAAGTGACAGAAAAGCTGACGTTGCACGTGTGACGTCTATTAATGACGACGCCCACCTTGCAAGGTGAAGGCAGCTTCCTTTAATCTTCCCTGAATTTTCTCTATCTACTTTATTTATTTTTTCTCCATATAAAAAAGGCACACCAAAAACAAACTCTTGTCATCTCTTAAGTCCAAACCTTAGAGAGAGAATTAAAAAGAGTTAGAGAGAGAATGGAGTCTCCATGGCCGGAACACTTATCAAATAATCGGAAAAAAATGAAGGAAAAGCTGATTAAAGGCGGGGATTTAGCAATCGAACTTCAAAATCTCTTACAAAAACCTCTCGGAGATCAAGGATTGGCGACGGTCGAAGACCTTACGGAGAAAATCCGGCTATATTTCTCCGACACACTTTCCCTACTAAATTCTGATGATTCCGGCGAGATTTGTCTAAGTCCGGTAACTACTCTGGTAAGCTCACCTTTCTCCGATGATCGGAAAACTGACGATTCCGGTGAGAGTAGAAAAATTCTGGATTTTAAAGAAGATCGGCGAGGAGGATGTAAGAGAAGGTGAACTACTTACACAGTTACAGTTATTATTTACAAGGGTAATTTTGTCATTTCAGTTAGGATCTGTAGTATTCTAAATGCTCATTGGCAAGAATCCAAGATAATTAAAAAAAAAAAGTCGTTGTCTTAGGATTGAAATGACAATTATACCCTTGTTTCGTGTCAAAATTAATTTGTAGTCCCTCACTGAATTGAAATAATTTAATTTAATTTTGGCTTTCAGGAAGATTTGCCAGACACGTATGGAGGTTACACGTACACCTATCGACGACGGCTACTCATGGAGAAAATATGGGCAAAAACCAATCCTCAACGCCAAATTTCCAAGGTGTTTGATTATTTTCAAAAAAATTATTTTTCCAGGGAAAATATTTTCTGTACAATCATCAACACTGCAAAAGCTAACCCATTTCTTTTGATTAACAGGAATTACTTTAGGTGTACACATAAGCATGATCAAGGTTGCCAAGCAATCAAACAAGTGCAGCGGACCGAAGATAATCCGCCACAGTACCGAACCACATACATGGGCCATCATACTTGCAAAGATACACTTTTGGTTCCAAAACTCATCTTAGATTCTACTCCAAGAGAATCTTTTGTCCTTGATTTTCAATCAAACATCACACCAAAACAACAACAATACCTCCCTTTCTCATCCTTCCACTCAATAAAGCAGGAATCTAAAGAAAAGATACCAAATGATCTAAACCACTTTCAATCATCATCGTCAGATCATCTTGATTGGCCTGATCTAACGATGTTGGATACATCTATGTCAAGAACAGTGTTGTCATCCACACCAAGGTCGGACTACCATCGGAATGTTACTTCAGATTTGTACACGTGTACGGCTAGTTCTCAAAGTTTGGATCTCGATTTGATAGTGGGGTCTGTTAATTTTGATGACGATATGTTCCATTTCGATGAGCTATTTAATTAATTAAAACAATATGTTCGATTGTAGAGTTTAGATTTAAGTGAACAATAGTTGCATCATGTGTATGTATGTGGTTGATCTTTTATTGGAATGTTGAAAAAATAATCAGATAGATAATTGTATCCGTTTTAATTATAAAATTTTCCCAAAATGTGAAATTGGATAAAAAAAAAAAGTGGTTAATGATATTCTTGCAATTATCTGGATCATCGCTTTATATCTAAAAAAAGACATCCTATGTGAGATATCTATTTTGATAGGAGTTTCTCTAGCAATGAGCTGGGGATTTACACTGCCCCCACAAGAATTTTTAAAGCCTTGGTATTAGTGAGCCATTGTTACAGAATTTAGCTGCGGATAGTCCTCCCAAGATTAGTTGTGGTGCGCACAAGCTAGCCTGGACACTCAGTTAGCAAATAAAATAAAATAAAAATTCTACCACTATTACCTCGATAATTTTTTTTTCAACTCTTAATTACCCCATTACTATTTTTTTCACTCTTAGTTGTCCCACAATTTTTTTAAAAAGTGGTTAATGATATTCTTGCAATTATCTAGATCATTTCTTTATGTCTAAAAAAAGACATCCTATGTGAGATATCTATTTTGATAGGAGTGTCTCTAGCCATGAGCCGGGGAATTTTAAAGCCTACGGATTAGTGAGCCATTGTTATAGAATTTAGCTACGGATAGTCCTCCCAAGATTAGTTGTGGTGCGCACAAGCTGGCCCGGACACTCGGTTAGCAAATAAAATAAAATAAAAAATCTACCACTATTGCCCTGACAATTTTTTTTCAACTCTTAATTACCCCATAACTATTTTTTTCACTCTTAGTTGTCCCACAATTTTTGTAAAAAGTGGTTAATGATATTCTTGCAATTATCTAGATCATCTCTTTATATCTAAAAAAAGACATCCTATGTGAGATATCTATTTTGATAGGAGTGTCTCTAGCAATGAGCTGGGGATTTACACTGCCCCCACAAGAATTTTTAAAACCTAGGTATTAGTGAGTCATTGTTACAGAATTTAGCTGCGGATAGTCCTCCCAAGATTAGTTGTGGTGCGCACAAGCTAGCCTAGACACTCGGTTAGCAAATAAAATAAAATAAAAAATCTACCACTATTGCCTCGACAATTTTTTTTCAACTCTTAATTACCCCATTACTATTTTTTTCACTCTTAGTCGTCCCACAATTTTTCTAAAAAGTGGTTAATGATATTCTTGCAATTATCTAGATCATCTCTTTATATCTAAAAAAAGGCATCCTATGTGGGATATCTATTTTGATAGGAGTGTCTCTAGCAATGAGCTGGGGATTTACACTGCCCCCACAAGAATTTTTAAAGCCTAGGTATTAGTGAGCCATTGTTACAGAATTTAACTGCGGATAGTCCTCCCAAGATTAGTTGTGGTGCGCACAAGCTAGCCTGGACACTCGGTTAGCAAATAAAATAAAATAAAAAATCTACCACTATTGCCTTGACAATTTTTTTTTCAACTCTTAATTACCCCATTACTATTTTTTTCACTCTTAGTTGTCCCACAATTTTTGTAAAAAGTGGTTAATGATATTCTTGCAATTATCTAGATCATCTCTTTATATCTAAAAAAAGACATCCTATGTGGGATATCTATTTTGATAGGGGTGTCTCTAGCAATGAGCTGGGAATTTACACTGCCCCCACAAGAATTTTTAAAGCCTAGGTATTAGTGAGCCATTGTTACAGAATTTAGCTGCGGATAGTCCTCCCAAGATTAGTTGTGGTGCGCACAAGCAAGCCTGGACACTCGGTTAGCAAATAAAATAAAATAAAAAATCTACCACTATTGCCTCAAGAATTGTTTTTTCAACTCTTAGTTACCCCATTACTATTTTTTTACTCTTAGTTGTCCCACAATTTTTCTAGAAAGTGGTTAATGATATTCTTGCAATTATCTAGATCATCTCTTTATATCTAAAAAAAGACATCCTATGTGGGATATCTATTTTGATAGGAGTGTCTCTAGCTATGAGCCGGGGATTTACAGTGCCCCCACAAGAATTTTTAAAGCCTATGGATTAGTGAGCCATTGTTAAAGAATTTATATCACTATTGGTTGTGGTGAGCTGGCCCGAACACTCGGTTAGCAAATAAAATAAAATAAAAAATCTACCACTATTGCCCCGACAATTTTTTTTCAACTCTTAATTACCCCATAACTATTTTTTCACTCTTAGTCCCACAATTTTTGTAAATAGTGGTTAATGATATTCTTGCAATTATCTAGATTATCTCTTTATGTCTAAAAAAGACATCCTATGTGGGATATCTATTTTGATAGGAGTGTCTCTAGTAACGAGCCAGGACAGATTTATAGTGCCCCCACAAGAATTTTTAAAGCCTATGGATTAGTGTGCTATTGTTATAGAATTTAGTTGCGGATATAAAAAATCTACCACTATTGCCCTGACAACTTTTTTTGTTCTACTCTTAGTTACCCCATAACTATTTTGTTCACTCTTAGTTGTCCCCACAATTTTTGTTTTCTACTTTTGGTCCCCCCCTTCCCTCCCCTTTGAGCAAAATCCTAGCTCTACCCCTAGTTAAGAGTCGAGTCCAAGAGTAGAAAGATTCAACTTGATTTAAAATTTTAAAAAGAAATGACATAAGCCAACTTGATAAAGTTTCAGATTCATATATTAGGCATCAAGGGCATAGCCAGGATTTTCTTGTAGAGAGGGTAAACTATAGTTCCTCCATGAGGTTGAAGAACATGGATACTTGTGGTTTTGATAAGCAAATTTAGAGAAATTTTTATTTTTTTTTAAAGATTGAAGGAAATGACACTTAGGTCATTTCCCGTTAGTCTATGAGAGAAGACCTAAGTCAAAGGGCAACATCATTAGTGGGGATGGGGTAACTGCCAAATCTTAATAAAATTCAAGAGCTCTAATATACCCAAACAATTGAGTGAGGTGGGGGAAACAACCAAACGTTTCACGGGCGCAAATTCAAAATATATCAAATTATCAAGGAAAAATATAATTTCCAAAAAAAAATTGTGGGGACAATGCGCCATTACCCCCACTATGAATCTACCCATGTTTGGCACTAAAATTCATTAAATTTGGTTGCTCAATCTATCACATGGAGACTATATCCAATCTAGAGCATCAAGGGACATTTAGAGCACGATTGTGAAGTTTCGTAGTCTATAGGTAGAAAATTTATTAGATAAAGTTGGACGTCAACTTAAAGATGTATATGACATGTGTCATTTGAAGAGAAAGCATATGTGTTAATTGTGGAGGGTCAAATCTGCAAGCCCCGAGGTGACACATGTTTCATAGAGATAAGGAGGATATGATATGGTAAACCTTATGTATTTCTTGCTTAAATCTCTTGGAAGGTCAGCTTGGGACTCAGAATGAAAGGAGAACGGTGTCAGAAAGTATAAGATCGTGGAAAACACTCATGAATAGTGTCCGACCATAGGTTATCCATAAACCCTTTATTTTTAGGGATTTGGACGTTATGAATTATTATGATTAGAAGGTTCATAAGTGAATAAGGATTCTGAAAGGATATAAAATTATAATTAAGCAGTTATTTCTTAATCAGGGTAAGGATGGAATAAGAAAAACTTAGAACAGAGATTCTCATTCCATTCTCTATAAAAGGGCACATCTGATCAAACCTATGGTATGCAATATCTATGCATTAAAACTCTGTCAAAATTTTTTTATGGATTAACTTGAACGTTGGAGGTTTTATGGTGTAGGCACACCCAAGAGATTTTGGAGGACCAAGAGTGGATCATCCGAGGTTGTGGATTTTGAAGTGGAGCACATATTTTCACCTCTAAAGTAATGCATAAGGTATCACGAGTTTTCAATAATGGTATAATATGAACAATATAATTGACACCTAACAAATCAAGGCACGTATAAATATAACTTAAACGCAAAATAAAGTGATCAATCCAAAAAAAGCCAAGTACAATTTCAAAAAGATAACAATAAAATCATTGACATATGCCAAGATAGTCAAATACTTTGATCGAATGCTTAATTCCATGCACCTTCCGTCCTTTAGCCTAACAACTACTAATCACAAATGTAGTAAATATGGCTTACTCGGCTCCTTACTTTGAACCTAAACCAATAGTTGTCGTTCCATTAATATTACACAATTATTAGCTACCACCTAACTCATAACTACCACTCAAATTCAAGCAAAAGACAGGTAACATAGACTCTAGCCCAACACATCATATACAAAGCCAATATAAGACTTCAATTAATAAAATATTTAATTGGTGTGGATCGAAAAAAAGTTGTTCGATTAACATACAACAATAAAGTAGTCTTATTTTAGAGATTTGGAATCGGCTAAACAAATCTAATTCTTTCATTACATTATATCTAAAGTCAAAATCTTCTGTCATCGAAAGGGAATTTGTTGTGATGGTATAAGATTATAAGTTTCTGTTATTTTTATTTAGTAACTCTAATTGTAACAAAACCTAAGGTTAAAAAAAAAAAAAACATGACACGTGTCTTTTCTCACGTGTGAAACCATTTTCGTCGAGAATTATTTATATTTAAAACTTCATATTAAAGAACCTTTGTTTTAAAAAATAAAAAAACACAGCTAGTGTGAAACCATTTTCGTTGAGAACTTTTGAGATAGGAGGTGTGAAAAGAAAACTTGGTTCCCATTTGTACTTTGGACACGCGTGAACACGGTTTTAATCGGGACCATAAAACTCTTACGATTACACTATTTCCGTACGTACTTGACGAAAAATGACATCAGGTGCCACGTCATAACGATATATTTTCGGTCGCGCGGCGTGACAGCTCGGCAATTTACTCCGCACACCGGATAATGTGGAAAAACTTTGAAGTGGACCCCCACACTTCAAAATTTTGAACAAACTCTCTGCATTGATTACACGTGTCATTTTCAAGGAGGTATTTTAAATTATTCAGAAATTTAGGATATAAAATAAATTCAAAACACCACTTGTCTAGTGGCAAGGAAGGTTCCTTGGAA
Organism: Akebia trifoliata; assembly: GCF_017979445.1. NCBI lineage: Eukaryota > Viridiplantae > Streptophyta > Magnoliopsida > Ranunculales > Lardizabalaceae > Akebia > Akebia trifoliata. The sequence continues at coordinate 29,114,513 of NC_141389.1, read as the reverse complement.
ATTTTAAAACGGACAGCCGTATTGTCCGCTTCAAAGACTCCAGATATGTTATTACGCTCAATTAACTTTAGACTTTTATGACCTCAAACCATGTTTGAGATTAGAGTAGTGATAATCTCACTCCCCCTGCTTGACGTGGCATGTGCTGAAATCATAGATGTTATGCTTCGCGATGCACAATTGCACATCCCCAAAAATACATGCAATTGTATGTTCAAATAAAAGAAAATTTATGATTCTAACACATATCATGTCATTATCGTTACTCTTGAGATTAACCGGATATTTGTAAGAATAAACTCTTATCTCAATTGTTTCGTATTATGTATAGTCTCAAATGTGTTGAGATGGTTTTCGTTCAGATAATTAGATTCTAATCCAAAATTTTGATTTGGGATTGTAGAATTAGATTATAAAATTTTGAAATTATGTTTTGCTCTAATATTTTTTAAAATTAGAATCATTCTATTTTATTAATCCAAGTGCAAAGAGGTCCTATTAGTGCAAAAAGTGAAAAAAATAAAATAAAATATAAAAAAATAGATTCAAGAATCTCAAGAAAAGATTCCTACACAATCTTATTATTATTATTATTATTTTTAACTTCTATCAATTTTTTATTCCAACTACAGAAGAATCACTTTTTATAATTCCATCAGATTCTAATATCAATCTATTGTAAAACAATTCCAGAATTAGACAAGCAAATTGTGTTAAAATTCAAACATAAACTAAATTAGTCATATATATGTAGAAATCAATCCAGGTTTCTAAAATTTTTAAATTTATTAAAAGGTCACCATTTAGAGTAACGATTGAAGCGATGAAAAGCTACTTTAGTGATTTGAAAACGATCGCTAAAATAGACCTCAGGAATGAATTTCAACGCTTGAGGATTGAGTATAATCTCTTTTACATCATTTTCAGTTTGGAATCTGATTTTTTTTCTTTGTATTTAATTATGGCATTGGGAAAAGACTTGAGTCTCTAATTGATAGAGTCGTGCTAGAGTGACCTTAAGATTGTACCTCACATCGCACTTTCCTAATGTGGTAGTGTGCAAGAACCAAAGATGCTTTTCATCGATGTTTCTTGCGTACTTTCACGTCAAGAGAAGGCAATGTGAGGTACAATCTTCAGGTCATTTCAACAATTTTTTACGCTTGAATCTATACTATAGTTTGGAAATCAAATCATGAACAAGATTGTGTTACAAATCATTTCCACCATATCAAGTTGGTTTCTACTTGTTGTGTAAAAGTCTTGTATTTTATTGACGGTACACTGAGTTGTGGGTTTGAGGAGTCTTTGGACCAAATTTTTTATGATTATTAAAGATGGGGTTGACGTGGCACTCTATTAACCGAGTAAGAGTGCTATAAGAAATTGGAGCTTAAAAGGCAAATATATAATATTTTCTTAAGGGTTTTACCCTTATTTTTCGAATTATAGACTCTTTTAGCAACTCTTGATTTTACTAATAGAAATCGCTAGGACTATAAGATCAAGGAAGGAAATTAAAATAGTGATTGTTCTTGATCTGATCCGTGGACTTAGCCACACTGCCGAATCGAGTAAATTCTTATGTTGTGTGTGATTTTTGTTGTTTTATTTTTTTTAATCACACTACTAAGATCCCATAATAAAAACGATCTTTTTTACTTAATCACTAAAGTAATTGCAAATGATTTATGAAAATATGTTAAAAAAAACATGAAGTCCTTTATTTATATAATAGCTCCGTGAATCAAGATGAAGAAGAATGAAGAAGTGGCGAAGAAAATAAGCTTAACCTCATCTTCATGTCTTGTCTTGATCACGAACAAAATTGGTTGTTCTACCAGAATTTGTAATAAATCAAATTAATTAATGTTTTTTATTTTTTTTTTTTGACAATTATTATATTTTATGAATATAAATAATTTTTTTATTTAAGAAAAATATTTATATATTTCAAAGGTATTTTTCATGAGCATTTATTATTTGACATAATCATTAATTAAAACATTTTGGATAGGTTTTGGATTCATGGACTCCAATAATCTTCTAATACACTTAATAAAGAGAGCTGCTATTGTCACATTAAATTTAACTAATGCCACACCAATTCCTATGTTAACCCGGAAAGAATTGCACAAAGTTGGTGTGGCGTTAGTAAAAGTTGTAACTATATTAATAAAACAACAAAATAAAAATTAACACAACTTGATCTTATCTTCTAGAAGTTTGATAAAATATGTCTCTGGGGATCATTGAATACTCAATAATTCCAAACCCTAGAAAATGCCACTTTGCCATACTTTCGGTCCCAAGGATTCAATGAATCTTCCCCCCTTTCTTCCTGGATTCACATCTAAATCAAATCTAGGGATAGAAATCACCAATCAAATATTTATTTAATAATAATTCCAATAAAGAGTGGGGCCAATACATTCATCATGCATCAAACAGTGCTTCCAGGTCCCACGTGGCATTTTGGAATTGGTACGATCAGTGACGCTGTTAGTGTGACGTTACTTATACTGACGTCATGTTTGCAAGCCGAAGGCAGCTTCCTCTTTTAACTTTCTCTCTCCTTTTTCCCGGTATATAAAAAGCAGCTTAAAAAGCTCTATCATCTCTTAAGCCCTAATCTTACTGTGTGAGAGAGAGAGAGAGGAGAGAGAGAATGGAACGGAAAAAGCTGACGGAAGAGCTGATTAAAGGACGAGAAGCTGCGATTCAACTTCAGATTCTGTTACAAAAACCACTTGAAGAGCGTATATTGATAACGGCAGAAGATCTAACGGCGAAAATCTGTATCGCGATCACCGAAGCACTTTCCGAACTGAAATCTGGCGAATCCGGTGAGATTTGTCAGAGTTCGGTGACTACTCTGGTAAGCTCACCTTTCTCCGATGACCGGAAAACTGACGATTCCGGTGAGAGTCAGAAATTTCTAGATTTAAAAGATGGGCGAGGAGCTTATAAGAGAAGGTGAAGGATGATTTTGTAATTTCACTTAGGATTGATCTTAATTTTAATTATATTAAATTTATTTTCTAATAATAATTTGTAATTATTTTGGCTTACAGAAAGCTAACGGAGGCAAGGGTGAAGCTTACCTCTACGCCCATCAACGATGGTTACTCATGGAGAAAATACGGGCAGAAACCAATCCTTAACGCCAAATTTCCAAGGTCTTTAAATATTAAAGCTTTATTTTATACTTTAAGTAGTTTAATTTTCAAAATTATAGGGTTACTTTTTTAATTTTCAATTAATGTGAGGTTTTCAAGAAAAAAAAAAGCTAACCCATTTGTTTGGAATCGCAGGAATTATTTCAGGTGTACACATAAGAAGGATCAAGGTTGCCAAGCAACCAAACAACTGCAGCGGACTGAAGATGATCCGCCGCAGTATCGAACCACATATGTGGGCTATCACACTTGCAAAGATACACTTTTAGTTCCAAAATTCGTCTTTGATTCTACTCCAAAAGACTCTTTTGTCCTTAATTTTCAATCAAATATCACAGCAACCAAACAAGAACACCATCACCCCCACCTCTCTTTCTCATCATCTTTCCTACACTCAAAACCAAGTGATTTGACTCACATTCCATCATCATCGTCTGATTATCTTGATTGGTCTGATCCAACGACGTTCGAATCCTCTGGGCCCACAACAATGTTTGCTTCGACACCAGGGTCTGATCATGGGGATGTAACTTCTGAGGTGTACACGTGTACCAGTAGCTCTCAAAGTATTGACATGGATTTGATAATGGGATCAGTTGATTTTGATGATGCGATCCCTTTTGATGAAATATTTAAGTAATAAAGTCTTTAAATATTTATTATCGTGTAATATAAATTTCCTGATTTATAGCTTAATTTAAAATCTTGATAGATTTGAGTGTAAAATAATTACATCTTTTGTACATATTTTAGGAGTTATGTACCGTTGGATGATGGATGATCAAGCCATATTGTTAATCTGAATGATAATTGTAATTATTCAATTATGGTACGCAAATGTAATTATATTGGATGAGATAGAAGTAGAATTGATTTTTTGTCCATGAATGAGATCGAGTCATCTCGTACGAATTTTCAGATAAGTTTTAGTCTTTTTCAATAATGAGAAAAATGAATCATGATAATATAATGTGAAAAAAATCCAAATTTAACGATCTTAAATTGTCAAATTTCATAAAATTTAACAGACTATGGGGAGGTTGAATTGGCATCGAATTTTTTATTGTCAAAATATTTTTTTTTTTTTTGACAGGTCGAAACTGTCAAATTAATGAAGGATGAGAGAAATTCAACAACTCTAAACTGTCAAATCTAGGAACATTAAGAATTTTGACGGTACTAGACCGTCAAAATTCAAAATTTAAAATTTATGGGCTTTCACCTGCCAATTTTTTTATCGAATTTTCCAATTTTAATGTATTGTAATCTCGTCGGTCATCTCAGACGAATTTTTCGATATGTTTGACTCGCCTTGTACAATAATGAGAAAAATGAATCATGAATTTTAATCTCTTCTGATATGGTTAACTTGTCTATCCCTCGTTGGTGGCCGATACAAAGACATCAGATGATTTGTCAGGGACGAGATTTAAAAATCGTGATCTAAAGGTCGAAAGTCCCAAAATAAAAAAATATGCTCTATCGATAAATGATCAAACTGTTATCCTGCGTGAGTGAGGGTTTTCGAAACAGAGAGACAAAAGTGAAGTTTCATAAAATACGACAAATTAATCGTAAAATAAAAAGGAATCAGCTTACCTAAAGCAAATCTTACTTTTTAGTGGGTCCCAGAATAATTAAGACAAGGTCTTTGGCAATTTTAATAATTATTTTTATATATATAAGTCAATAATTATTAAAATAAAAACAAAATCAAGAGTCGAACGTTGTTCGATAAGAACAGCTGATATGAGAAGATATCATAAAGGGATTTCCTTGGCTGTGGTCGTTGATGTCTCTCAAACCTATATTTATCTTCTTATCTAATTTTTTTTTAATCCTTAATGTTTATGTCACTACTATTCAATTATGGAGTGATGGGTTGGCTTAATGGGTCTTGCTAACGTCTGCCCTAAAGGCACACATTAAATGCAGTAAATACACCAGAAAAAATAAATTTTCTATCAAAAATACCCTTAATTTTTTTTTGATTTTACCAAAATTCTCTCAGATTCCAATAATTACGAAAACAAAACCCTTCAATTAGTATGAAAATTTCCAGTGGCAATCAAATTTTTAATAGAGTGGTGATTTTCTAAGTCAGATTGACAGAATAACTCATTGACGTGTCATATGCAAGAATCGTAGATTTTTTTTTCTTGGGATACACAACTACACATTTTTATAGGGATGTGCATTTGTGTATCCCAAAGGAAAAATGTATGATTCTTGCACATGCCACATCAGTGGGTTTTTTCTTTTTTTTTTTTTAATTTTAATTTTGAAACATGGTATCCCATTGGTAGAAGACCAAGATCCGGTCTCGATCCATCAGGTAGTCCATAGAACAAGTCCAACCCAGGTTTTCCAGCCATACTCAACAGCATTAATCTATGACCACATACACCAACCCATACAACACATGTGGCAGATTATTCAAGAAGTAGTCCTCAATTTCGAACTCACAACTTAGAGGAGTTCGTACCATCTCGGCTTCCATCATTTGGTTTAGGTCAGTGCCTTCTAAAATCTCTTTCTTTGTCTGGTTGGCTTCCCTTGGTAGGATTCTTACGATGGATAACTTGATTGCTCAGGGTTGGATCACTCCTAATTGTTGTCCCCTTTGCTTGATGGAAGGGGAATCTGTTGATCACATTTTAATTCATTGCCCTTTTTCCTATAATTTATGGTCAAGTTTCCTTGGTTTATTCCATATGACTTGGGTTTTCCCTCATAAGTTTTCATCGGTGTTGAAAGAGTGGACCAGTAATGTCTTTCACACCAGAAAACGTTACCTGTGGGCTATGCTACCTTCGGCTATTGCTTGGGGGATTTGGAATGAAAGGAATAACAGGGTGTTTAATGGCAAGATTAGAAGCTCTCACACAAGTTTTTTAGAGATTTTGGGCTTCTTATACCTTTGGTCCAAACAAAATATAGAATTCATGGGAACTTCGTTTGATGATTTTGTTTTTAGATGGAACTCTTTATGTAATCATTGATGTTGTTTGCTCTTCTTCTTTGTTACTTTCTATGAGGCTTTCTCGGCCTCTTTGTATGCTGTTTTTTCTTTCTCCTTGAAATATATTATACTTTTCAAAAAAAAATATTACATATTAATTATAAAATTAAACAAATTTTAAACAAGACTTGTTGCAATGGTGCTCGAAGTAGTACTATGTGTGCAGAGAACCATTGATTTTCCATGAGCGTATAACATTAATCGTATCTCCAGAAAAAAGATCATATGACTTTTCGCACATTTTCAATATTATTTCAAGTCACTTTAGCACTTTTTCTTTTCAAATTGATGGAAATATCATCTCCGACTAGAGGTAACAAAGGAGAAAGAGATAGGGTGTGTGTGTGTGTGTGTGTAGTGGTGGTGATGATAGAAAAGAAGAAATACAAGAAAGAGGTTGCGTACGAAGACAAGAATGTATATTACGAAAGAGAAAGAACTTCAACAATTGACCAATGACCGCCACCAACATGGCATTGTCGACATCATCAAACACCTTTGTTATGGCCTTGGGGCTTCAGTTCACAAATCTTAGACAAGGACACTTTCAATGCTTGAGGGAGAAGAAAAGATAGGAAACTCAGGTGGAGTGGATAAAGAGAAACGATATGCATCTGTGGTGGGATAATAAAATTTTGGTGTGAACATATAATTGATGGGTTATAAGAAAAAGTTGTTATGGCAATATAAGTTTTTTTATTAATGTCCCCACGTTACATAAGACTATGTCATCGGCACATTTATTTGAATTACTCAGAAAATGATAATTGGACCCACCTGTTGGTGGTCATATAGAAAAGAAAAATCAAAATGATTTTGTGATTTAAATGTTTTCAGGATAATGCATCAGACATGTCTCACTTATCTCTTAGTCTTATTACATAGAAAATCATACGGGCCCATCTTCACATTTATAATTGGAAGACCTCAACTTCAAGCTGTCTGAGAATTATATTTTATAAAAATTGTATATTTTGAAACAAAAGAAAACATCATGGGCACAAATGTAAAGATCTCATAAGAATATTCGAGTAACACGTGCTATATCTTTTTTAATGATAAGGTGTCTTGATGCGTAGGTCCACATAGCAAAGACAAAGCATCTGACCTCTTAGAGTACCATGTCTTGTGCATATCCCCCGCGTATGGGCAATACCCACAAATCATACACTATATGAAAAAAGGAGTAACTTTGACTCTAAAGTTCGACGAATTTAATCATTTTTTCACGTAGTTTTTAATAGAGTTTCATCAAATTTATCATTTATTTTACATAATGATACATACCAAGTAAGTTTTCGATGCAATGAACTCAATATCTCTCCTTTTTTGGAGGGAGGCCCTGGCCATTATACCTAATACACTAATCATATTTCGGGATAGATTGTGTTTATGTATGTAGTTGGTTGCAATAAAATAATTTCACAACATTCTATATTTAGGCAAATTATTATCATCAATAATAATAATAATAATAATAATGATAGTGGTGATGATTACAATGACGACAATAAAGATTTTTAGTAAACACACCCCTTACCTTTCCCTCTCACAAAGTGATAAATTTATGACAAACAAATATATAATTTTTTATTTTTATTTTTTTAAAATTTACTTTTTGTTGTGCTAAGCACCAAGAACCATTCCATTAAGAAAAGTGACAAAACAACCTTGAAATTTTATTTAGTGAGGTAATGGTCAAGAATCAACCACGTAAATAGTCTCATAACAATCCAAATCACAGGAGGCTTCAAGGAAAGATTAAAGCAAGTTCTTGGATATCAGCTTGAGCTTTCAAAGGGATAAAAGTGTGTTTTGTAGTAAAGAAATATAAAATAAAGAAGTTCTTATCATAGTGTGAATCCCCGAATGGTAGTTAGCTAATGCACTAGTCAAATTTGCTTTTTTTTCAGACCTCGTGCTGATAGTGGGTCCTAATATTACATTTCCAAGAAAGTGAAATAAAGAATATCTTTTTCAAGGATAAAACAAGTGGGTTGGGACAATAAGAAAAAGATAAAGACATTTAAAAATTCATAATTTTAAAATTTGACTCGATTGGGTTTGAAGGTTACTTCTTGTATGCCCGAACTCAATGGAATCAACTCACCATGAGAAATTCTAAATAAAAATGAACTCTAATATGAAAATCTTATATAACAATAAATTATATTTATTTTAATCTATATCTTAATCCTCACAAGAGTACTGTAGAGGTATTTTTTGGGATACATCTTGAGATTATGATTTGGATCAAAATCATACCAATAAACTATCAAAAGAACAAAAAAAGATACAAAAAATAAACAACGCAATGAGTTTTTTACGTGATTCGATAAATTATACTTACGTCCACGGGTTCGGAGAACTGTTTTACTGCAACAAATTTCCTTGTAGATGACTTCTCCCATCATTATTCATCTTTTCTTCCCACTTTACAATGACCTTAGCTCCCTTTAAACAGAAAAAGCATAACCCCTCACAAACAAATCCTAACTAGAATACAATTGTCACTTTTGGTCCCTTATAAACTTAGTAATTATCTAAAAAGAGAAAGTCCTCCCAATTTAATTAGTGATTATACATTAATTAGATATAATTTCATCCAAACATTGTCAAGATTAATGATGTGAATGAACAATGAAGATGGGAGTGAATTTTTATTCTTCCACAAACACGATTTTGTGTATTGTAATTTTGTCAATGGGTACTTGTTTAATCGAAACTGAGACTATAGGAACTAAAACTGTTAGATTCTATCCGACTGATACTCGGAGTTGATTTATTTTATCATTTCTTCTTTATAGTATAGATGATTGATGGTATTATTTTATTTCAAAATTAATACATGTTATATAAAACTCTTCAATTTTTGGATTGGAGCTTAAAATGAGCTCTCTCTTCTAAAAATTTATTATTTTTAAAGATGATAAATTTTTATTTTTGTAAAATACCTTAACTCATATCTTTAGTGTAACAAATATAACTAAATTAAAAATTTTGTAGATAATATGTTAATTTTTTTTAAAGAAATTTTTTTTTTATAATGATTTGAAATACTTTTTTTCTCGCTTGATTTTGTTCCATTGAAATCAATAGGTACCCATGTTTTTAGGTGGATCGGATTCCAATGAACCAAAAAATGTATAATATATTTCTAAGTGCCTTAGGAACCGAATTGGAATCAACCCATAGACACCCCGAATTACACTGCTTTGTAACTAATACTCTAGTATGAAATAGTAAACGTGGATATAGGCATATTTTCAATAAAATAAAATTTTCATAACAAAATGCATTTTTAAGGACTAAAGGTAAAAATATTCAAACTTAATGTTATCTTTTACAAAGATTAAAGATGAATAATTTTATAGGAAAATCCTTAATTTTAATTTAAGATGTAATCTAACTATATTGCCTGTTTGGAATCTTAACAAAACTAATGGGTAAATTCTCTTATTTACCTTATTGATAGAAAACTAACAAATATATATATATAGTTTCAGTCCAACAATGCAGGACAACCATCTTTTATATATATAGTTTCAGTCCAACAATGCAGGACAATTATGTTCCACCGAAAGATTTTTAAATTTACTCTAAAACTTCTTTGAAACAAGAATAATGCTGAAGTGACCTTAAGATTGTACCTCACATCGCACATCTTAACATGAAAGTGTATAGGAACATAGATGCTTTTTACTCATATCAGTGAAAACACATCTATGGTTCTTATACACTTTCACTTCAAGATGTGCGATATTAGGCACAATCTTTGAGGTCATTCAAGCACGACTCTTGAAACAAATTTCATGAGTCAACTAAAAAAACTCAACCTAATCAAGTAGGAAATACATGACATCATATTGATATTAGACCTATTTGCCACTTGTATAATATATGTTAAGAAAACATGTTTAATTGAAATAAGAAAACGAATCGAAAAATTAAACACAAGATACAATCAGACAAAGAAACACATAGATTTTATGTGGTTCCTTCTAGATTGACTGTGAAGGAAAAAACTTGTAGTTACAAATTACACCTTTCCAACATAAAACAAGAAATATAAATATCTCAAGTAACCTAACCAGGATTTTATATAATATTATTGAAATTACAAAAATACCCTTTAAATAATTTCTCTTAGGAGCTCCGTTCCGAAATCTCCTTCGACCATCATGAAGGCATGGCTTGATTTTACAATACCTCCTTATTGAATTGTACTATCTGGCTCTACAAACCACAACAATATATAGATTCTTCTTGAAAAAGTAATAAATAATACAATTCTTTATATTTACTATATTAAAATATAAGTTTCTAAATGTTTAATAAGTTGAATTTATGTCCAAATATTAAAAATTATACAATTTTTCTAACTTATGTTCACAAGTTGCTGAGTTGACTCAACTCATTGGACATTCGAGTCTGAGTGTGGAGTTTTCGGAGTTCTAAGACTTTATAATATACAGTACATGACATTATCACATGAAAAAGAAGTATCTCCTGAGCGAGGACGATAGGAAAAGGACCTTTCAAACCTATATAAAACCATCTTTAATGAACAGCACCAAAATACGATCGAGACGTAATAGGAAGATAAAGGTGTATTTAATAATTGAGATTTATTTCATTTGAATATCTCTAGGGCATATATCCTCCCATCTCGGCCGCTGTTTGATGGATGGAGATCTCAAAGAACTTGATCCGACTCTTATCAAATTACCTAAGTTGCTTGTTTTGTTTTTTTTTTTCATGGATTGATATCGGGCTGTCAATGAATCCAATAAACTCGAGATCAATTTTTTTTATTAAAACTTTGGACCTAAATGGAAAATTTGGGTTCCAACAGAGATCTAATTTGATAACCAATTGAATCGGATAGAGATTTGGGTTCCAATAACGACCATGTCTTGGTTTAGATAATTGATAATAAAAAAGTTTGTGAAATTATTTAAAATATATCATCTTGTTTAAATAAATGGAATTAACCTATAATTTTTGTGGTGTGAAATTTTCTTGTATTACGGTGGATTAAGATTTTTTTTTATTTTTTGTTTTTTTGTTTTTTTAAGAGGATGTATGATTCATTGTAAAATTATGGTGTTCTCTATTTTCTATATTTTATTTTTAGAATAATCACCCCCCCTCTGACGTATGCTTCCTAACATGGCATGTTTTAGAGCCATATACTTTTTCTCGAGATACCCAACAACACATATTCATGGTGATGTACGGTTGTGTGTCTTGAGGAAAATCTATGGTTTTAGCCCATGCCACATTAGGGAGCGTATGCCAAAGGGGGCGTCAGAAATTCACAACTTGTTTTTTTAATATGATTGTTTGATGGACGAAATAGAAAATTGCCTCCATATGTTTACATCAAATTGGATTTGATTCGACCAAGACACTATCCAATGGTTATAGGATTGGATTTGGATCCCAATACTGAGAGAGGAGAAACCTAAACCAACAATGGTCCACGCCTATCCTTATTAGATTGGTCCTATATCGATCCTATGACATAAAATGGGTTAGACTTTGTAGAGGGTTTTATAGGCCCAACTCCTCGAGATGCGCAATTCTCTTAATTAGGTTTGGTAGATCTTGATCGGTCGACTCTTCTGCTTCGATTGATGCTTCCTTGATCTTGTTCCTTTGCTCTGAATGGTGAAGTCGGATCCAAGTTTCTAATAATGTGGATGAAGAGGGATGAGGCCTCAGCGTAGTGCCTACCAATGATTCTTCAAAGATTAAATTAGATATTGGAATGATACTAAGGTAACTACTCTAGATTCAAATAGCACAGAGAAGATGATGGATAGTATTTTCAGAATGGTGATTTTTGTAAAACTTGCCTTTTGCCTTAAAAAATCGAAACCCCTTCCCTTATTTTAAGTGGGGGTTTTATAGTCCCGAGTTTGGACAGGTGTCGTCACATAATTTACCCAAGTGTACAAGCTAAGTAGGCCATGAACTCGCTAATATAATTGTTTGTGTTCTTGAGTTCTACTCCCACGTCTCATTAATGTTAGTACTTGAATTTGATTTGAAGAATATCAGTGCATTGATTACTGGAATTAACTGTTTTGGAGTTGGTAAGTCAAAACGTCGTTGTTAATGTTCCTTCGATCTATACTCGTAGATTCTGTATTAAATGAAAGGATTTAGTTGCATGGTCGGACCTTATTTTATCTTCTAGTATATTTTTTTCCCCACCTTTGTCTTATCTCTCTTCGTCCCATCTATTCTCTCCATCTAGTCGAGATTGATCCTTTGTGCTGGTCCCTAGAAATGGGCTCCACAGACTTCACCTGAATTTTGAGCGATTTTGAAAATCAAATTTAGCGAGTTTTTATAATTGGAGTAGATTCAATTCAAAGAATGGGTCGAATATTGTTTAATATGATCCTTGATCAGACTTAGCTCCGAAACTAAATGTTTATTGCAGAAATTTATCATTTTCCACCACATGAATTCTTGTCAAATGAAAGAATATAATGGTGAAATAGAATAATTAAGTATCTTGCAAAGAAGTGAAATAGGAAATCAAAAAGACAAATGTTTTAGAATTACCTGAATCGGATCTCGATCTGAATATGGATATACTTGGATCCAACCCGAGTGTCACTCATTTTATACCCGAATCAACGTGTGATCCCGACCCGGTCCATTTGAGGGGGAATATCAAGAGCTTTCTATCATAACATCATAGGTAGTTTAGAATGCCAAAAAAAGAAACGTTCTCAAAGAGAAACCCTTTCCTTACTCAAGATAGTGAAGAAAATAGACTTTACTAAGCCTCATCCACCGTCAAAAAGACCTTGAGATGTGTAAAAAGGCATCGAGATTTGTTATTAAGTCTAGACGGACTCTTCCTCAAAACATCTTTCTGATTCTGAAGCTATGATATTTTTCAAGAATCGATATTGTGAGGCCGTTTGGTATAAGATTGTGAAGTTGATAATCCCTTATCGAAAAATTGATTATGAGGGATATTAATTGTTTTTGATAATTGCTTCTTCAATCAATTATGGACAATGCTGAAGTAACACTGAAATTGACATCGTTTCAGACATTGCTGATGTGGATGTGTCTATAGAACCATAGATGCTTTTCATCGAGATACGAGTGAGAAGCATCTATGGTTCTGTGAACACCAATGTCCCAAACGATGTCAATTTCAATGTTACTCTAGCACGACTCAGCAATTATTTCGAAAAAAAAAATTTAGTTTTTCATTTCAGACTTAATTATATATCTCTCTCACTAGTCTTGGGTAATTAAGGCCCAGTAGAAGTTTAGGGTCAGACTGTGCAGCCCACCTCTTCTGGATTGGGTTTGGGATCAAACAACCGTGAGCCTCTCTAAAATGAGATAGGGCTTGGCCTTTTTATTGGTTTAGACCAAGTGTTAGCCGAACCCCGTTAGTATTGGGTTTGGGTTCAACTAAGCTTGGGCTTTTCCCTTCAGGCCCATTAAAAATTTAGGATCGGATTAAAAGTGCAATCCTTTTGTCAAGAACTTAGTGATTCAATCCTTCTGTTAGGGGTACCACTCACACTCTCAAAACTTGCTCTGGTGTTTTCTGATCGAATCCTTCTCCAATCCCCTTTTTAAAATACGAGAACTCGTTCTCAAAATGTTGAAAGCAGCCCCCATAAAAAATCTCATTTCATCTATAATATTAAGTATTTTTTTATTTCTTAAATAAATATTAGTCTTGTATGTCCTTAAAAATAAATATTATAATGAATTACTACTGAGTACAACTAGAAACAATAATATTCTAATAACTAAAAAATTAAAATATTACTGTAATTATAGAATTAAATCCTTAAAAATATAATGAGTTTCAATCATTAAAAACATATTTTAATTATTTAATTAGTAATAATTATATTGATTAAGAATTTTTTTCGTAATTAATTGGAGATGGTGAGTAGCATAGTAAAAACAGTAATACAGTCAAGCTATATAATTAGTACAAAAAAATACAAACAAGCAATGGATGTAAGTATAACAGCTATGGACCATGGTGAAGTCATGTAAAGAATCTATTATAAAAAATTGTTTTATTTTATTGAAATTTTTTAATTCTAAATTTTAAAAGATGTGTTTTTTTTAGGAGAGAAAGTATGTAGTGAAGGATTAATTAAAGCAAATGTAGTATATAATAGTAAAATTGATATTTGAATATATTATATATAACTCAATACATAACGCTTTGGAGGCTATATGCAACTTAAGATATTTTTAATATACAAATGAGATGAGAGACAAATGTTGGTTCCCTTTGGATTGACATGTGTTTCCTAGGGATCCGTTCCACATCGTATTATTCTGCTCTAAATCAGATCCAATGATAGCCCTAGTGCGCACGGGCCAGGCCACATTAATATTGTTCATTGGGCTAGTCGTCAACTCCGATCGAAGCCCGCTTTCAAAGAATGGACATGAAAGACACTTTCAAAGATTCGAAATTATAGTTGGACAAGAAACTTCACATATCATGGTCGAACCTGCGTCAATTTAGTTCGACCGATTTTTTTATTTATTAGTGAATGTAATGTTTTGTTAGCTCGGCAAATAATCGCAACTTCGTTTAATAAGGTAATCTTTCTCTCTCACACACATCAACCTCAAGACGAAGAAAAAACCTTGATTTTCGTCCAGGAAATCGGTAATCTTTAAGCTCTTCTTGAAGAAAATGAATTATTGATGATTATTGGATGGAAATAGATTCATCTTTGATGAATTTAGATAGAAAACTATAAGTGCCAAACATATATGGAGAAAAAAAAATCCATACTTAATCCTGACTTTCGGAGTTTAGAAAATCTAAATTAACAATATGAACTTTCTAATAATACCAATCTTCTAAATATTATTCTTAATCTCTACTACAAACCTTTTATAGATCACAATTTTCCATTGTTGATGAGATACATAAAATATGATTCAGTGCCTCTCTATTCAGGGTGAAGCCAAGATTTTCTTGTAGTGGGGGCAAACTATGGTTAGTTATATAGTTAAAGAACTTGAAGATGAATGGTTTAAGGGAGAAATTCAGAGTTTTTATTTATTAGAAGTTGAAGAATTAGATCATTTCCAATTAGTATATGAGAAGGCCCGGTCAAAAGGCAATGTCATCAACAAAATATTGAGGGGAGGGGGAGGGAAGGAATTGGAGGGAGGTGAGGTATGGGGGCAAATGGGGAGAGAGGTGAGGGAGTGGGGACAAATGGGGCATGTAACTAGTTGAAAATATAGGGGTGTTTTAAAGTTCTATCGGGGCAATTGCCCCCACCAGCTCCTTACTAGCTCCGCCCGTGTCTCGATTACATTATTGTACAACATAATATATTCTAACACTCTCCCACAATTGTAATTTCCTTTGAAAAAGAAATGTACAATTGATTTTATTGAATAATTGCTCTTGATCTTACAAAGAAGTTCACGGGTGGAATGTCGCAAACAACAACAACAACAACAAAAAACAAAGGAATTGAAGTCCAATAATGGCGATGGTACCATCACCGAAAAAAGTGCACTTAGATCGTGCCCTCAATACAGCTTAGGCTATGATGCCATGAAGAAAATGGGCTTCATTGATGATATTTGGAAGCTAATACAAGAGCCAAACATTGAAAAAATCGGTAGATAATCCTGACTATCCTAGTTTTTCTTTTTTTTAAACCTATATTTTTTTTATATCTCCAAGCCGAAAAAAAACTACAATTTGTTTGCCAAAAAGTTCTCAATTTGTCTCCCAAAAATTATCATATTTAATCTTTAATAATGGTTGAAGACAATGGCAGTGAGATGGGGAATGCTTTTTAATTGTTTTATTTTCTTAGAGATTAATTTTAGAGTAAATCTCATTTACTAAACGAATAAAAATTAATGGATATTCCATAAGTTAATTGGATTCAAATTCGGATATTAGAAAAAAAAAAAAATTCAGATTCAAATATTTCTATATTTGATGAGATTAATATCTGGTTGACAACATTAACGGGGTTAGTGGTCGATAGAGGTGAGGGTTTAACTGGATGTGGAATCCGTTTGGCTTACTCACTAAGCATTGCCAGGCAGGTTTCAGCATCAAGTTACAAACCTTCTTAAAAATAGGCTTACCAATCTCGAGAAAAAATAATAATAACAATTAAAAGACTTAGGTGATGTTTGTTAAACTGAAAAAAATAAGTGCTGAATAGCATTAAGCGCTGAAACTTATAAGCTCTGAATTTAAGTGCTGAAAAAGTTGTTTGTTTAGATGCTGAATCATGTTTGTTACACATTGCTGAAACTAATAAATTGTCTTTTTACCCTTACAATCATATTATACATTATTTACATGTTTCAAATGCTTATTTATTATCAAACACAATAAAATATATTATTTCTTATAAATTAAAATACAATTTATTTTTAAATAATAAATAATACTCAAATCTTCAATTTATAAATAATAATTTCTATTTATAAAAGCCCACAAATTTCAAATTAAAAATAATAATGTCATACAAGTCATCAAAATTTGAAATCAATTTTAAAAGAACTTAATTGTGGATGAATAATTTTCGATGGAAATGAAGGATGTGTAATTATAAAAGTACCTATGAATTAATAAGGGCAACCCACACTATAGTCATTTTTTGTTTTGTTTTATATGGATTAAAAATTTTGGAATGAGCAAATTTTTAGTGAGGATGGTTTATATGGTCTAGAGATCATCCTCACCAAAAATCAGCCTATTTTGAAACTTCTAACTCGTTAAAAATAGTTTTCAAAAAAAAAAAGGGACAATTTACGGTTCTTGAACTTGTTTTGATAGGGTTAGAAGTTTCAATATGTGCTGATTTTTTGTGAGGATGATCTCCTCATTGTAGAGATCATCCTCACCAAAAATCAACTCATTCCAAAACTTTTAACCCATATAAGACAAAATAATTTAGCTATGGTGTGAGTTTATTAATTTGTGAAGTGTTTATATACTTATCCATGGGATATAAGAGGTAATATCCTTTTAAGAATAAGGGCATACTTGTTTATGCTCAAAAAAACAAAGGGCATATTTGTGCGTGTTGAAAAAAGCGAAGTGCTTACCACTTCAACATTTTTTTTCAACTTCAAAATAGTGCTGAATTTTTTTTCACTTATTTTCAACAATAAGCACGAGTAAACAAACGCGCTATTTTGACAAAAGTGCTGAATTTAATTTTTTTCAGCAATAAGCGCTGAAAAATAACACAAACAAACACCGCCTTAATATCAAGTTCTTAATCATTTTTTTTCCTTGTCTAGTCCTCGGACAAGACCGTGGTTAATGGACTGGGCAAAGTTAGGGGTGCAACTTGGTCATATTAAAATCGAGAATCGAACCAAACTGATACAACTTGGTCATGTTAAAATCTAGAACCGAACCAAACTGATAGCTTTAGGGTGATTTGGTTATGTTTGGAATGAGTTGCGGTTCAGTTCCAGGTTACGAAAATGGAGAACTGATCAATTTGGTTCGGTTCTCAGATCAAGCTTATATAGAACCTAATCAAACAGAGAACCAATCCCTTTGCAATATGTATATAATAATTTTGATGAATTATTTTAGGAGTTAGGACACCTATTAGTCATCTTTTATGGATAGATTTGTGAGTTATTGTATGAAAATTTATGTTTATTTTTACATTAAAAAATATTACTTACAATTTATAGAATATTGACAACCCATAGAATTGAATCGAACCAAACTGACTTTAGTTTGGTTTGGGTTAGTTTGGTTCCAATGGAATTTGGCGCAGTTTGAGGTCAAATTAGAGCCAAACCAACATAAAAAATATACAGGCTCGATCCACTGTCTACAATGATATCAATTATAAAACAAATATATTAAAAACAGTGTACATCTTGTGTGTGGATGCATGACTCATAGTTGGCAATATGCTATTCATATGCTTTTGGTAACAACGCAATTTCTGTCCGATAAATTACCATGTGAGTGATATAATGGAGACATCATTTGTACAATAACTTATGTCTTTTGAGAAAATAAAGAACAATATTTGCATAAAGATGGTCGATAGAATTCAAATTGATCCAAGTTATAAAATTCAAATTGATGGGATTAATTTGTTACTTATCATACCTTGGAGTGAATTCTAACTACATCAATTCGTGGCATCGAAAAAACATGATCTGACATCACAAAGTTATAAATGACAGAATTCTAAGAACTTTGGAAAAAAATCGAAAAAAGGTAAATTTTCATCGTTTTATTTTAGTTTTAAATTTGAGAATTCAATAGCCATCCATTTTTTAAAAACTTCGATCAAGCAAATTTTTTTTTTTCAAAATTTTTATCTTTTGGATTTGAGTTCGAGTTCTTTCACTAAATCTAGAAGATCACAGTGTTGTTGGATTGTCAATTTGATAATCCACGTATGTCTAAAGACTCTTAGTAAGATTTGAAATCTTACTAAGTCGGTCCTGCTAGTAAGGTTTATTTAGTTAAGAAACTTGATAAAGTAAGAGGATTTTGGTCGAGTTTAAGGTTATTTAAAATAAAATTATTAAAATAGAGTCAAAAATGATTTGAACTCAATTTCTCTTCATTTTGAAGAGATGTATTAACTATTACACCCACCTACTATTGGTTGGTAGAATATAATTTCAAAAATATAAATATACAAATTGTAAAATAATATATCATTTAAATCTCGACAGATATAAGAATGGTTCTGTATTCTTTTTAAATCTAATTCGGATCAAGGAATATTAATCCATATCTGAATCATAACTTTAAATAAACTTGATGGAATCAATTTTGTTAAATTCGGATTCGGTGCACTTGAATTTCGGATAAAATCCGTCCCATTTTAAATCCCAAGGATCATCCATATAAATTCTCAAACGTCATACATGATTGGTTATGACATAAAGATGACGTGGCAAAATATAAAAACAGAGAGGAATTAGTGGTGGTGGTAGGTTAGCTTGCGCGGAGAATTTGTGGTGGTTGGAAGTTAGGTGCACGCCACTTGTCCACGTCACCATCGATGAAGTAGGTAATCGAAGTACCTAGAGTCACTTGTTTATACTTTTCTTTATTATATTTAGAGCCTTGGTAACACTGACTTTAGACGTACTGCGTTTTATACTTTGCTGACGTGGCAGTGGACATAAAAGCATAGATGTTTCAACTCGTGTCTCGAGGAAAAGTATCTATTGTTCTGTACTCACTGCCACGTCATCGAAGTGTCCCTGAAAGTCACTTTGGGATTTGCCTTTTTTGAAAACTATACTTAGGTTTTAAGAATAAGATTTAGGGGTTAGGTAGCATGCGGGGGCTGAATGCCAACCACGTCACCCTATGAAGAAAACTTTGTGCCGTTAATTATAACGGTCTTTCTTGACGGCAATTAATCTGGTGGGGTTATATATTTAGAGAGATTTACCGGGCAGATCAATTTTTACAATTTTTATTTCAAAGATTCCCTTACTTCATCAAGTTTGTTACGGAACAAACCTTTACTTTACGAATCTTCTAACATGACTAGCTTAGTAAGATTTCAAATCTTACTAAGGGACATTCGACCCACACGAATTATCAAAATGTAAATCCAACACCACATGCTTCTAAATTTCATGGAAAAAATTAGATTTAAAAAAAAAAAATTCCCTTTTGAATTTGATTCAAAGTGTTGAAATGGATGATTACTGAACTCTCAAATATAAATATAAAATTCAATGGTAAAAGTTAGTTTTATTTTTTTTTTAAGTTCTTAGAATTTTTTCCTTTATAAATAATTATGTTGCATTAAATCATGTTTTTGGACGATAAAATTAATGTGTTTAGGATCCACTCCAATGTATGTTGAGTAACAAATTAACACATTAATTTAAATTTTATGATTTGAATCTCCACTTCAAGATTTTTTGAGTAACAAATTTGATAAAGTTAGGTTCCCTTGGAGTTGTTAGAACTCCAAGCGAGTTTTTGTAATAAAAATGCAAAAGCTACGTCTGTAAGGTAAATCTCTCATATATTTATAAGAGTCATGCTACACTAGCTTCCTATAACACTGTTTATAGAGGTTGATCGATTTTTCACACTTATACATAATTGTATCTCAAGGAAAAGCATCTATGATGCCATCCACTCCACCATATAAGTGTAATACTGTTGGATGCAATGTCATAGGAAGTCAATTTTGCATCTTTGCATCTTTGTATGTATAAGGGTGTTATTGAATTGTGCCCTTAGGTGATATACATGAACTACACCGCCAAAATCTATTTCACCATTTAAAATGTGTTTTTAAAGTATGTTAACATGTGCCCATGCCCCACAGGTCTCACATTAACAAAATCCTTATAATAAAAAAATTTCTAGGGGTATATAGTTTAATTGGCATCCACATTGACTTGACTTGTAGACACATGAAGCTCCCGACGTCTAAATAAGTTCAATATCCTGGGTATGAGGGAGTTGAGGATTGTGACTTAAGAGGATAAAAAATAACGATAAAAGATAGGAAATAAGTTAGGGTAAAAGAATGTTCGAAAAACAAATTATGTTACACAGGAATTGTAAGGTGTCACTCAATGTTGGTACAAATGGTCATTAGGTTGATAGAATTGCGAATAAGTGAGAGAGTGAAGAGAGATCTTAAATGTCAGTATTGGAAGGGATAAGTAGTATAGATAGTTTACAGAGGTCTGCTATATCAAGGTAAGGACCTAGGATTTTGTAAATATGAAGGTAATAAAAAATTCTTGTAAGGGTAAAAAGTGACGAATCTTTTTTTTTTTTTTGCTACTATCATCAATCGCAGTAGCATAAAATCCTAAGAAAATTGATCCCAAGATTTTCACATACCTTGTAATGAGAGGTTGGATTTTCAATTTCTTACATACATATATTATGAAATATTTCGATTTCAATGAATGTGATGCATGTGACTTTACCATTATTTCAAGAGTCCCACAAAGTGACCAAACAATCGAATTTCAATTTCATTGATTTTTCATGGTAGAACCCACCAGGGGTTTAGCTGAGATGCTAATGGTAAGGACGATTGGATTTGCTCCCTAGGTCACACCTTTGAATCTTTATATGCCCTTCACATAAAAGTGATTATATTTAATTATTGTGCACTTGCAAGGTAGTTGGTATGTTTAGTCAGCCAAAGCAAGTAAAATAAAAAAAATAAATCAATTTCCATCAATAATTATAATTACCCAATTTACAATTTTATTGTAAATTTAAAAATTCATATTAAGAATGCAATTTTGATGAAAGTTCAAAATTTGGGTAATTTTTTTCATATTTAATAGCCATGAAATTGATTCAAGAAACACAATCACGACGGTGCATGCACAACCTCCAATGGTTGGGATTTTATGCATATCTCAATAATATAGATCCCGATAATATTTATATCAAGGATAATTTTCAACCGTTGATGTTTCTATTAATACGATCAAGAAGAGTTAGTCTTCTAGAGTAGGCCAAGGTCAAGGGGATATGTGTTGAATGTATATCAAATATTCACCAAAATGTGGAAGGAAACATCACCTCAATATCATTTTTTCCGAGTGACCTAAGAAACCTTTTTGGCCACCCTTTTATTTAAAAAAAGAAATGACCATCTCTCCACTGTCCACAGTGGAGATCTAGAATAGGTTTATATAATCGTCACATATGTGACAATTATCACTCACATGGCTATTTTATAAATATTTTCTCAAACCCTATCATGATAGTGGAGGACATGTTCATCTTAGTACTAAATATATATATATATATATAAGGGTTAAAAGGTTTAAAACGTTTGATAAAAAAAAGAAATAACTAGAAATCTTCAACGGCTCTTATTTTTAAAATGTAAAAGAAAGGATGGACTCATGATTCCTCGGTCATCACACACAATATAAATTGAGGTAATTTTAAGGATCATATATTGAGGTAATTTTAGTGCTCATCATATGGAGTAATATTTGGAACCCAATGCTTATAGAGCCAATGTTTTGTCTTATAAGGGTTAAAAAGTTTTGGCATGGATTAATATTTTGTGAGGATGATCTCTATGGTGAGGAGATCTTCATCACAAGAATTCAGCTAATTTCGAAAATTTTAACCTTCGTAAACCAATTTTGATGGGGTTGAAAGTTTCAGATTGGGTTGGCTTCCTCAGGTTGGTTGTTGAATGGGACATATATGTATGGGGTTCCGTTCGGGGGACATCTACAAGTGATAATTATTTTTTAACAATTACTCGGATGTTATTCATTTCTTTTTTAATGTTTTCGACTGCCAACACTTAGTGAGCCAACGTTTTGTTTTATATGGATAATAAATTTCATATTGGACTGATTTTTGTGAGAATGATCTCTATGGTGAGGAGATCATCCTCACAAAAACTACGCTAACTCCAAAACTTCTTACCCCATCAAAAGTATTTTACAAGTTGAAGAATTCTGAATCATTGATTTTTACTGTTAATTTGTAAACCACTTTTGATGGGGTTAATTCAGATTGGGTTGATTTTTTGTGAAACTTCTTAACTAGTATAGTACAAAGTGTTGGCTCACTAACGGGACCTGTATATTATATACAGGAAAGGGATCGACAACTAACGAAGGGAAACAATAAAGAGAGACAACATATTGCCATCGTTAGATCTTAAGAGATCTAATGATGCAAATCAATTAGGATAGTGATCAACTTATTAACATTTTTAGTAATTACAAACACCCTTCCCAATTAGAACAAATTGAATCCTCTCTTTGTCTCCCATTCAATCTTCTCCTCAACAACCCTAATCCCGAAAAAATATTTGCTCACAGAAATCTAGGATCCATCAATTACATGTACCGACATGTATTGAATGGCATTCCAAATTTACAAAAGTACCCTTGCTAGTTACAAAATTACCCTTATATTACCCACTAAATCCCAATTGATGACGAAAAATTCAAGCAATGACAACAGAGATAAAGAGCTAAGAAAGAGAGAGAGAGAGGTGAGAAGCTTACCAGAGTTCGTCATCGCCTGAGTCGATGTTGATATGCTCAATGGTAGGAGGAGATGGTTAGGGTTTAGGAAGACATGAGTAAATGTCAATGAGTTAGGTAATAGATGGGGGAGGAGTTTACAAATTTTTTAAGTCTAAAATATCATATGAATTTGCACCACTAGATCTAACCCTTCTTTTATATACATACATATACACAATTCGGTAAACATTTGAGATGCCTCCCATGTTTTAAAACTGATGACAAATCCCCTTGACTTTGGCCTACTCTAGAAGTCTAACACGAAATGGCCTAAATGCACTGATCATCAATCTCAACCGAAAAACACTTGATTTTTCTCTCGAACGACTGTCTTTTTTGAGTTCTTCAACTTCTATGGAAAATTATTTTTAATATATTAATATCATCTTAATTAAACTCTTGTAGAAAATATTTCAATTTTGTGAACAAATATCTATCTACTACTCCTCACAAGATATACAAATATCATTCTTGTTCTTAAGGTTGAAGGGGAGAGAATATTAACAGTAAAATCAGAGTAATAAAATTTACCTGCATATGTTGAAGTGGGATGGATGCTTAGGGGCAAAATCAAGATTTTTTAATTATTAGATTTGGTTTTTAAATTTGGAGAGTTTGGAGGGCTCTCATTTTTATAGTCTTTGATCAGACAATTTTTTTTTTTTAAAAATCTATTCTAAACCAACTCTAGAGAATTAAGGTGTCATTTGGGCTAAACAAATTAATAAAGGTATCACTTACAAGTTATGGCATTTTGAAAAGTTCAATAAAAACATAGTCAAAATTTAAAAAAATGGGAAATGAAAGATATGTACACAGGTATAGTTGCTTATATTAAAAGCTAATTTGATAAATTAAAAATTTAGGCAACTTTATAAATAATTGAGGTCCTCCGTAAATTACAAATCATCTTAAATAGGCAATTTCATAAAATGTGGGCACACACCCATATATATATATAGTGACCTCAGTGGGGACACACGGTGTGTCCCCCCCATTGAGGTCACTCTAGTACTACTCAATTTAAAAATACCATTTGTGATTTATGATTGTGAGTCAGAACCTGGTGACTAATGAAAAACGAATCTCAAGAAAAATCAAGTGATCCCGATTGTCTTAATGAAAAATTCAATGGTTCGGATTTATCATCAAGATAAGTATCAATCGGATGTGTATTATTGAGATACACATAAATTTCCTTACCATTTGATTTTGCGTTTTCACGGTGGAAATTAAATCATGTGTTCTTTCATGAGCCACCGTTGTGGACCTATAAAGTGGTGATAATAATCTCTTTCACAACAGTTTTGATTTTAATTTTTATAAGACAGCTTTATAATCATATAAAGTTTCCTTAAAAATATGCCAAATAATTTATTATAGCTAATCACATTGGCCCACATGTGTCCCTTGCCTTTTTCTTTTAAAAATTGATTATGCTTTGTTTGATATTTTACAAAATTGGTAAATTCCATTTGGTAAGTTAATGGGAGAAAGGATTTACATAGATATTTAAGATGATCCCATATTAGATATTCTTATTTGAATATAAAATACTACAAGTGAGATAATTAGATAGGAATTTTGTTGACATTAGGCACCAAATAGGATAGAGTCGTGATATTCTAACTTGAAAATTTTCACTCGGTCTATAGTTGGTCGATGTGGCTAGTGTATAGAATCCTAGATCTTTTTCTTCGAGATACACAAGGAAAAAAATCTATAGTTCTGTGCACTTGCCACATCAATTGAGTGAAAATTTTCAAGTCAAATAATCATTAATCAATAGGATACAAAGTCATTTAGTTTCATAGCTAATACATATTGTCACCTAATCAAATTAATGGTCGTTCGATCATTCTTACTAAGAAGGTAAGAAAAGACACGGGGGTGGAGTAATGATAGTACAAAGAGGAGAGTAACAACACAACAAGATGTTTCAGGAGAGGTAAAATGGTGTCCTCAAGTAGGTACAACGTCCCATGGGTGCCACCAATGTTGTTGCCAACTTCTTGTTAGGCGCATATTTGATTGTGTATTGAGTTGTGGATGTCAGGGATGGCTTCTCTAGTGTCATCTAATGGTAAGTCATGTGCCAACTCCCCTTTTGTGTGTGTGTGTGTTTAAGGGTTTCTCGACAATAGAGTTGTTGGAGCTCTGCATATAGAACTAGGTGGTGGGTCATAATGAGGTGCATGTGATGCAACTTGACATTGTCGCATCCTTTTTCTCACATGTCCATTAGAGCTAAATGATTAGAGTGGAGCATGTTCATTTGAACGCTCGATGAATTATAGTCAAATTTAAAGCGAAAACAAAAATGTACGAAAATGACAACAATTGACATTGATATCTGAAAGATATTCTAATATTAATGGATAATAATTGATCATCTTTATTTTAGGGATTTGTATTATTAATTTTTCTATTTCAAAGGAAGATGATACCTGTAGACACCCGAATTTGGGCGGGCCCTCGACGCAAGATGCCCCCAAAAATCGAAAATTGGAATGGGCCCCGAAGCCCAAACCTACAAAAAATCTAACACATTTCAATTAATAAATGTCCGAGACCACTCACGTAGCCCATGGACCCGCACACCTCACCACCCTCCTACATCCTTAAATTCAACCAAATACTATTCTACCCAAGCCCAATCACTCTTCTTAAAACCCAAGTCCATCCTCATCACTATTCAATCCCCTATCTAAACCCAAAACCCTACCCAATCTACTACTAAAGCCCAAAGCCCAATTCACTACCCAAATCCAATCCAACCTATCATCATCACATCAAACCAATCGCCAAGAGATGACACATGTCATCATCTCCTTCCACCTCCCTCATCTAATCAACTCAACCCATAACCCTACCCTAACCTAACCTATTCCCCATCCTCTCATCATCAACAACCAACAACTCAACCCATACCCTATACACCCTAACATATTCCCCATTCTTTAACAACCCACATCATAACCCATATCTCCCACACATCAAACCATCATTTTTCCTTAAAACACTCCCACAAAATCACCTCAACCCATACCTCCCACTATCACCCCCATACTCTTCTCTCTAATCAACCAACCACCATCACCAATCAACCCATCTCTTCATCTCTCCATTTGCCACATGTCATCATCCCTTCAATCCTCTCAAAATCAAACCAATCACTACCCATCCCCCCAAATCAAACACCTTACCTCTTCAACCATCTCAACACTCCTTCTCCAAACAACTCCCTTATACCATCATTCCTCCCATCAACCATCACTCATCTCACCCCACCAAACACTCTACCCAAATGGATTTGGGTAAGATCCAAACCATTTGGGTTAAAACACAACCCATTTCCCTTATTACAAAACTACCCTTATTTTCATCTCAAATTTCACTCTTTCCCTCTAAAACTCATACCATTATCCACTATTCTCATCATTTACCCCATTATACCCTTAAAATACATCCCCAACCTCTATAAAAACCCCTCCATTCTCCCCTTACAACAACTTATGAAAATTTGACAAAAAAATCCTTAAAAAGATAACTCTCCCTCCTTACTACTCTTAACCTTCAACTCACCTCACTACACTCAACCCTCTCTCATCCCATACTCAAAACTCTACTCTCAATCTTCTAAAAAGTCTACAACTCAACTCAATCTTCTACAACCTCAAGCAAGCCCAAGTCAACTCAAAAGAAGAACATCAAGAAAAGCCTTGAAGATCAAGATTGGGACAAGATGGGTTTGAAAACTGACCATCCCCTCTAACCCCCTCTTCTACTCTCCCTTTCTCTACACATTTG
The DNA here is from genome assembly GCF_017979445.1 of Akebia trifoliata. Lineage (NCBI taxonomy): Eukaryota > Viridiplantae > Streptophyta > Magnoliopsida > Ranunculales > Lardizabalaceae > Akebia > Akebia trifoliata. The sequence goes on along the minus strand of NC_141389.1, from coordinate 29,087,438 downwards.
CACACACCACGATGGTTTAAATCACTAAAAGGCCCCTTCTTCATAAGGGTGTCCTTAATGATTTGAACCGACATCGAAAGCCCCTCACACTTGAGGGCACACATCAAATCATTTTTTATTTTATTTCCTTTTATTTAAAAAATGATCGAATCCGAGGTTACCACCTATGGTGGATGGAGTAGGGTGCCTAACACCTTCCCTACTCCATAAATGGACCCCCTTACCTTGAATCAAAGGTTAGGCCACGTGCATTATCCTATGAGAGTCATCAAAAAATGTCAAAATGACATGTTTTTCAAAAATACAACTTCGGGTGACCATTCACACCCATTTCCGAAAATGAATGGTGGCGACTCCAAAACACCCCAAAGTGGAGGGATGTTTCAAAATAATGCTAAATCCCATGTCCACAATACCAAGGTATGGGACCAATGAGATGACACTTTGAAGCCCAAAACGTAGTCGAAAATTTTATGATGAACTCGAAAATAAATTCTTTATGATTCCTTTTTTTGTCTGACATTTTATGATTTGGTTTGATAACTCAACTATGGATCAATCCAAAAGTTGAAAATAATATTTTAATTTTCATAAAAACAATTTATTCTATAGTAAAGTAATATATACAAACATTCAGACGTCTGACTTTGTTAATATAACAACCAAATATTCCAAATAAATTATATATCTTTGGCATGATCCCTTCCAATTTTAAATAAAAATAATTTATATTCCAGTAAAACAGTACTTAAGTTGAAACATTTCACGTTACATGCCCTTTTGGGGCTTACGATCTGATGATTGTGGCCCACATGTAACGGCCATGTACTCTGACACCTAGAGTTTAGGTGTAGCTCCCCCCGAAGTCACCTAGGAGCATCCATGTAATATTATCTAAAGCTCACTATGAAGCCATGTCAACCCCCGTACCAGGGCATATATGTCAGCTTAGTGGCATTTCTATAATAAGGGAGTATAATCGACCTCCACTTTGAATGTTTCCTTCTGGAAACCTAGGAAAGACTTAACGTACTCTTTGTAGGAAGGGTGTTTAGTGCTTCCCAATCCCCGGTTTACACCCACATTGACTGAAGCCTTCAAATCTAATTCTGTGGAAGTCCCGCGTGTCATAAGATCATCTATTACTTTGTAACGTACCTTTATACTTTTGTAACGCGTTACCCCGTATAATCAATATTATATCAACAAAGTTGCCTCCAAGCTTTGCCTCATTTACTAGCTACGTTTGGTGTGTAAAATCATTATTACAGGCTTGCAAGTGGATTTGACCCCCTTGCGCCGCAAGGCATCGCTTCGAAAGAAATACGACCGTGACACTACGGCACATGGTAAGCAAGTTCATATGTTGGATTTTGATTATGATGCGCTAGAGGCTATCGAAGGCTAGAATTCACCAATCTGACCCATTTTTTTATTTGTAGGTCCATGATTGGTCTCTGGGTAATTGAATTCTAAATGACATGGGAGCATTCAATCATTTTCCTCCTCAATAAATGTTGCATAGGAAGGAAGGAAGGAAGGAAGGAATCCTTTATTTTTCTTCCTTGAGGAAAGATATTGTACTTTGGGGAGTTTGGCTGATATCTTACTGCCCACCGAACCATAAAAGTTTCTATCATTAGCTTATCAATCAAAGTCTTTCTGTAAATTCATAATAATAATAATAATAAAAACTTAAAAAAATTAATGATTTTCAAACTCGAAAATTTTCACTCGATCTATACTGGATTGACGTTGTAAGAACATAGAATTGTTGATCTTTTTCCTTGGGTATCCTGAAGAAAAAGATCTATAATTTTGTGCCCTTGTCACGTCAATTTGAATTACATATAGGTTGAGTGTCAGAAAATCATGACTCATAAATGAATGGTTATAAATCACTAATCAGAACTGACCCAACAAGATAGATATGGTGGGCCCAAAAGAGTATGAGTTGTGCTGGGGTGACACAAAGCATTTACTGCTATTCTCACAAGTCTGATATGTGATGTGCACATAACCATAGATAATTTTTACTCGTATTGCAAAGAAATACATCTATGGTTATGTGCACATCCCACGTCAGACTTGTGAGAATCGCAGTAAGTGTTTTGTGTCATTTCAGCATTTTCAAGAGAGTATACCAAGTGTCGTGGACGGATAATGGGAGTGCAGTTGCACCCAACTCCCAGGAGCATAGGATCCATACACATACATTTAAAATTAGGACCACAATTTTATGGGGAAAGATAATTTACCATTCAAGAGTCTCCGTTATCGAGATAAGATCTATCGGTCCCAGATTCTTCCACACCATCATTACCGCTTATGAATCACCATCACCACATACCTGTGGGCCCAGTTGCATTTTTATATTGTAGTTCCCGTAGCAACTTTGATTCTCCAACATTAATAATATGATTATTAAGTTATTTAATTACTTTTATTATAGGGTTTTGCTAACATGTGCCCTTGGGACAAACGTTAAGCTATATTAAATACACCTTCAAAATTTAATTTCTACCAAAAATATCCGCAAAAGATTTTTTTTTTTTTTTACAAAACCCTTTATTATATTATCATCTTCATTCACTACAGCATATTATATATTTTCCTCATTTTCAACGATTGAGAAAATGAGTTGTTCTAAGTCCACCTTTCATGGACAAAGTATAAAATGTAAATAGAACAAGACAAGATACCTAAGGTATCGTCACATTCCATTTTCATAAAATAAAAAAAAACAAAGGAAAATATAAAAAATTGTTATTGGCAGCCTAACTTTTACTTATCACAACTCAATTTCTTAAAGGGGAATGCTAGGGTACAAGACTTCATGAGGAAGTTAGCATTGTTCAATAATTTTTTTCTCAATAATATTCTTTCATGTTTTGACTTTTAATAAGTAAAGATTAAGTTGGATCATGGATTTTAAATTTGGTATCTCGTCTCGTTCGACATTGGGACAATGATTTTTAACCATTTAAAAAATCTGAAAAATTCTGAAAATTTTTAGAAATGATTCTTATTAAAAAAATAAATCTAAAAAAATATAAAATTAAAAAAAATAATCGATTTGGAGGTGAAAGAATAGAAGATTGAGGCATAACTCATTTGTCTCGATTTACTCAAATGAGATTTTGAAAATCTCGTCCGAGACGTCTCGTTGAATTCGCAAGTTAAACACTTTACTGCACTGTATCGTCCGTATCATCTGAGATAATCGAAAATATCATTCAAGACGACTCGCTTATCTCACGATACGCGGTCGTCTCATAACACTTTGTGAGTTTGTCTCGTTGGGCTCCGATACCGAGTTACTTGGGCGATACATCTCGGTCTCAGACGAATTTAAAAACCATGAGTTGGATTGGTCTTTTACACAATAAATATTTATTTACATAATAGCATTTAAGTATTTTGAATTAAATATCTTTTTTTTTAATAAATATTTTAATAATTAATATCAACATAATAAATGTATTTATTAGATAAAAAAACTAACATGTCTTTGTCTTTTTCATTAAAAAATAAAATAAAAAAGAATATTATTGAAAAAAAGACCATTAGACGTTAGCATTTCCTTTTCTTATATTACTTATCATACCCCAATTAAATATTAGAATACACCATTCAAACATGAGTCATGATCGATGGACGCGGTAAATCATACGCAACATGGCAAGGACACAAAATCATAGATCTTTTTTCTCTAGATACACAAGAAAAAAAGATATGCGGTTCTATACCCTTGGCCCATCATCTGCATATAGACCACATAATATTTATCACGTCGTTCATCATTAATCTTCAAATAGTACAAAGACTTGACTCACATACATTTAAGTCGTGATAATCTGACTATCCCATATGGCACACTCAATCGGCTCTCCTGACCTTACAAATTAGGGAATCGTAGATTTGTACGTCTCAAGATAAAAATTACACTTTCCTATAAAAGTATGTATCCCGAGGTATACAGTTTTATGATTCCAGAACGAGTACCATGTGGGGTAGTCCAATTATCACGATTCCGCACATTTTTAATCGAGGTGTAATAAGCTAAAAAAAAAAAATTGGGGTACCAATAGAGCTCTCAACTGGGTTGTTATTCAATTTAAGAAATACACGTGGCATCATTATATTGTTGTTGGACACTTGTCACGTCCAACACAGTAATCAAGTTTCACCGACCCACCATCTTACCTACTCCCTTCCAAAACCCCTCTCCTAACCTTCCATTGACACCGTTAAATCTAACACCGTCAACTACAACACACCCAAACGTTAACAGCCATTCATCTAACCCTCTGTCCTCACCACCACTTATAAAAACCATCACACTTCCATCCAAGTTCTAACACCATCACACTCCTCCTCCCCCTCTTTTCTATTGTGCGCAGTGCGCATTGATCTCTAACTTACGCCCCAAAAAATGGATCTCCTTCTCTTAGAAAAAACTCTCTTAGGCCTCTTCTTCGCTATCGTCCTAGCAATCACAGTCTCTAAAATGCGCGGTAAGCGCTTAAAACTCCCTCCAGGTCCACTCCCTGTTCCGGTATTCGGTAACTGGCTTCAAGTCGGTGACGATCTAAATCATAGAAATCTCACCGATTTAGCCCGTAAATTCGGTGACATACTTCTCCTTCGAATGGGTCAACGAAACCTGGTTGTGGTCTCATCACCCGAACTCGCTAAAGACGTTTTACACACACAAGGAGTCGAATTCGGGTCAAGAACCCGTAACGTTGTGTTCGATATCTTTACAGGTAAAGGTCAAGATATGGTGTTTACGGTCTATGGTGAGCATTGGCGAAAGATGAGACGAATCATGACCGTTCCTTTTTTTACTAATAAAGTAGTACAACAGTACAGACATGGGTGGGAATTTGAGATCTCCAAAGTTGTGGAAGATGTGATGAAGAATCCTGAGGCATCAACGACTGGGATTGTTTTGAGAAAACGTTTGCAACTTATGATGTACAACAATATGTACAGGATCATGTTTGATAGGAGATTTGAAAGTGAGGAGGACCCATTGTTTGTTAAGTTGAAAGCTTTGAATGGAGAGAGAAGTAGATTGGCACAGAGCTTTGAGTATAATTATGGGGATTTTATTCCCATTTTAAGGCCATTTTTGAGAGGCTATTTGAAGATTTGCAAGGAAGTTAAGGATAGGAGGTTGCAGCTCTTTAAGGATTATTTTCTTGATGAGAGAAAGTAAGTAAATTTTTTTTTTTTTCCAAAAATTATCTGATTTGGGTTTTTTTTTTTTTTTTTAATACTTTAAATTGCTTGCTTTACAAACTATATTTGTGGATCCATTTCTTTTTCTAGGTTTGGTTAGTATTACAATCACATATTGTAAACACGAGGAAGGTGTGAGATTATTTTAGAAAACAAAGTAGTAGTGTGTGGTGAAGGAAAATAGTCTCTCTCTCTCTCTCTCCTTTTTTTTTTTTTTTTGGGTAAAAGACCCATTTTTTTATTATTATTAAAGAGAGATTCTATTGGCACACCAACTTTGCTGACCTCACCCAGTTCGTAGGTAAATCACCAAAAAATTAGCACACATCTTTTGATGGTGGCATTAGCAAAAAGTTGGTGTGGCAATAGAAGCTCTCTTATTAAATTGACTTTTTAAAGGGCAAGTCAGAAATAGATAATAAGGGAAGACAACAAATTGGAATCTTTCTTGTAAGGGAAATTCTAGTGTACAACTTCGCTGGTCACTGTGTATTATTTATTATTGGGAGAAAGAGATTCCTAAAACGTCTCTTATTACCATTTATTAGTTATTATTTAAGAGGTCTGGCGTATTTTAATTAATTTATTACACTTTGGAAAATTGGATTCTGTACCAAAAATACCCTCATATTCCAATTTCCAAAAGTGTATTTTTTTGCACTTTAATAAGACCCTTAATTAAATTTATGGACATTTATATCCTTACAGGAAGATCGCAAGCACGAAAGGATCAGATGGCCTAAAATGCGCCATAGATCACATTCTTGATGCGCAGCAGAAGGGAGAGATCAACGAAGACAATGTCCTTTACATCGTCGAGAACATCAACGTTGCTGGTATGTTTCAACATTAAATGGGCAATTTGGTAATTTTAAATATATGAATAATATAAATGTTTAAAGAGTCGTAATAATCTGAACCGTAGATCCTTTTGATTCGGATAGACAAGGACAGCTGTATGGTGTTGTACGGTTCTGTGGGGAAGCCTAAAAAAAAAAGTTAGTCAGATTATGACCCCCACATTAAAAGTTTTTCCCAAGGTTTATTAGGAAATTTTTCTTGGTGAATGTGCCGTCCACGTGATCTAAAGTTTTGTGTAGCTTTTTGAAAGCTGTCAATGGATCAGATCTGGATCGGGTCAATTTTGGATCAATTCGGATCCATCCAATAAGAATTGGATCAGTTCCTTGCGAGATCAATTATATTTAATCGTAATAATCTGACTTATCCACGTGGCATACTCAATCGACACCACTGACGTGACATGCTTGGAAACTGTAGATCTTCTCTCCTCGGGATACAGAACTACAGTTCCTCATTTTTTTAAAAAAAGTACAGTTTTGTATCCCGAAGAGAGTAGTCTGCGATATTCGAGCTTGTCACGTTTGAGGTGTCGGTTGAGTATTGCCACATGCCTCAGTCAGATTATCCGAGTTGGTCTATAGATCATTTGCCTCGGGATACACAGGAAAAAGATTCATTGTTCTGAGTATCCCGAGGCGTTCCATGTTTCATATCATAGATAACATTTGCTAATATATTTATTGAAGTGGTTAGGGATACTTTTCTATTGCTTTTATGGTAACCTTGTTGTCGAAAAAATACTTTCCAATCCCACATCATAGAAAAATAATTTTCTCGTCTATCAATAGTAAATCTACAATATTTATTCCCATTTTCATTTTTCAAAGAAATTCATTTTCTATTGAAAAGGTTTTCTCTATAATCAAATTGACCCTAGAAGAGAGTTTTTTTTTATTCTTAATTTGGTTCATTTTCTTTAAACTAATAGGAATATGTTGCTGTTTTACAGTGGTGGATTCTTTAAAAATAGGTAGAAGTAGGTGTGATTGAGGCACACCTACCCATCTTGACCTCGATCTTTTTTAAGGGGCTAACAAAAATTAACCTATATGCCCTCATTTTCAACCGTGGACCCTTTTTGAATTCAATCTTCTTTGAGAGGCTAACAAAAGTTAACCTATATGCCCTCATTTTCAATCTCTAATCATAAACTTTGATTTTTCTCTCCAAAAGTTGACACCATAAACATCAAGGGTAATACTTTTTTCCTACATCTTCAACTTTTTTGGAAAATAGAAAGAAAATATATGTCGTCAACGTTGTTGAAATATTAGTTTTTTCAAGATATTTGATACATTTAATTAGTATTTATTTGACTTATTGATGTTGATTATCATTGGATTAAATTGATGAACATTGGTGTTTAAAATTTTCATGTTTCGAAACATTGACTAAAACTTTCACATTTTGTTTATGATGATACAGCGATTGAGACCACACTATGGTCGATAGAATGGGGCATTGCCGAGCTTGTAAACCATCCCAAGATCCAACAAAAGCTCCGACAAGAGCTTGACACGGTTCTTGGACCAGGCGTGCCAATCACTGAACCCGACACCCTAAAACTCCCTTACCTCCAAGCCGTGATCAAGGAAACACTACGTCTTCGTATGGCTATCCCACTATTGGTACCACACATGAACCTTCATGACGCCAAGCTCGGTGGTTACGATGTTCCAGCTGAAAGCAAGATTCTGGTGAACGCTTGGTGGCTCGCAAACAACCCAGCTCATTGGAAGAATCCTGAGGAATTCCGTCCCGAGAGATTCTTGGAAGAAGATTCAAAGGTCGAGGCCAATGGTAACGACTTCCGATACCTCCCATTCGGAGTAGGACGTAGGAGTTGCCCTGGAATTATACTTGCATTGCCGATCCTAGGTATCACGTTGGGCCGTTTGGTGCAGAATTTCGAGCTCTTGCCCCCACCAGGACAGAGCAAGCTTGACACAGCCGAGAAGGGTGGGCAATTTAGTTTGCACATACTGAAGCATTCCACCATTGTTGCAAAGCCAAGGGTATTTTGAGGAATTTGCTTGGTGTTTAGTTTAAGACTAAACTTTTATATGTTTTTGTTGATTTTAAATTTGAATCTTTAATGTTTCATTTGGTGGGAGGAAGGGAAAATGGGTGATTTTATGAGATTGGGGATGTGAATTTGAAAGGGTGTTGGGATGTGAACTTGTAATAAAAATCTTTTTTACTTATCTCCATATCTGGTTTTAATATAAAACGGTGATTTCCAAAGGTTTGATACTGTAATTAGGTGTAATTAGATTTGCTGAAATTCTACTCCACACACCCATGTTTCATTGTCAATACCAAACCATTCACAACTAACCATGACATGACACTGAGGCCTGAGTCGACAGCACGATACTTATTGGCTGATGTGGCAAGGGCATACAACAGTTGATCGTTTTCCTTGTGTGTATCCTCGAGAAAAGATCTATGGTTTTGTGCCCTACCCATGTCGGCCACTTACTTATCAAGTGAAAATTTTCGAGTCAGAAAATTACGTCTCTAAAAATATATCCATGAGTCGTATTTTTTGACTCCCTTTCTAAAATACTCTCCTGATGTGGCATGTGCATATAACCATGAATTTTGTTCTTCGGAAAATACAATTGCACATATTTATGAGGATGCGTAGTTGTGTATCCCACGAAAAAAAATATATATATAATTCTATGCACATCCCACGTCAGGAGAGTAAAGGGGAAGTATGTCAGTGGAGGGGTCCATTTATCATTATTCTATATCAATAGGTAAAGAGAAAACGCAAAGTACATCATTTTGACTTATATATCCCCATACTCTCTCAAATTCTATATTAATTTGATTGTTAGAGTGATTTTACATGTCCTGAAATGTCAACTCTTTTAGTATTTCCTTCAGAAAAATAAGTCGGGAAATTTTATTTTTCTTTGATAAGTAAAATAAGTCGGGAAAATTAAAACAAACATCTAGGAAATATGTATTTTTCCTCCCAATCTCTTTTGGTTGTTGTATTGGTGATTGTTATTGTACCACATATAAACTACTTAAAGAGTAGTTTATACTAAATTTCTAATATGAATAGGTTTTGAAATGAGATTGGGATGAAGAAGGTTGCTTGTGACAAGTTAGATGTAGTTGTGTAATTGGAAAATTGACAGCTCAACTTCCCTTATTTAAATAATTTATTATTAGAGTGAGGATCTGGTCTGGTGTCTTCTTCCTAGCCAAGTTCTGGTGGCACCCCATTTTCTGCCATAAAATGGGTGTCACCTAACCTCGTAAAGTGCACCATTGCTTGTTTCAACATTGTTGGGTGTATTTTGTGGGCCCAATTTCTTAAAAGAATAAAGATTTTCTGACGTACGTACTTTGACATATGTAGCATGTACCAGAGTAATAGATTTTTTCTCGGGATATACAATGGCACATATTTATGAGGATATGCAATTGTGTAATCCAAGGAAAAAAGATCTATGATTCTAACCCATGTTATGTCACAGAGCATATGGAGACATATGTCACAGGGGGCATCCGAAAATCACGACTCTTTCCTAAAACTGCTACTCATATTTATTATTTATTATTATAATCAAAATCTTGATAATATGGTTGAAATTCAGTTTATTTTATGGTAGACAATTTACATGCAATCTATCTGTTAAAAGTTTGATTCATTTAGATCAGCGTTAGGATCCTACTACATTGCATCGCCAGAGTCTGCATTGTATATTTTGAAACATGTTAGACCATTCAATGGGATGATCATGTATCTTACATCTGTTTTTGAGCAAATTGGATACCAAACATGTGTGACACCGAACAATTAAACCTAAGTACTGAACATTATTCGCTCCTTTGATTTTGAAAGAGAGAATGTAAATCTTCTTACCTTCGTTTCGTTGTAGTAGTTCCAACTCGCATGTTTGTAATCAATCGTGAAGAGAGAATTCCGATACCCAAAGCACCTTCCACATTTGCTTGGATCTCATAAACCAACATCTTCATGATAACTCTCCTCCCCTTCCATGTTTCTATTAAGATTGCTCAATGTCACATAGATCTCTTGTGTCTTCGAGGAAGATGAATCCCACGAAAAGAAGACATCAACCCTATCTTTCAACTCGATCCAACTGCACCCAGGATTCTTTCTCAATCCCTTCTCCTTCATCAATACCCTTAATTTTGCCGCCTTGTCCCAAAACTCCCCTTCCCGATATAAATTTAACAACTGAACATAATTGCTTGTTCTCGTTGGCTCCAACTTTAATAACTTAGTAGCCGCTAATTCTCCAAGAACTACATTACGATGAGTTCTGCATGAACATAACAAACACAGCCAAACACTTTTGTCTGGTTCAATAGGCATCGTTTGGATGAAATCGTAAGCTTCATTCAGATGTCCAGCACGGCCCAAGAGGTCAACCACGTTCACATAATGCTCCATTCTAGGCTCAATCCCATAGTCTTCCCTCATTGATTGAAATAATCTGAGTCCTTCCTCAATCAATCCTGAATGACTGCAAGCTGAGATCAGGGCAAGAAAAGTTATCTCGTCGAGCAATTCTACTGATCTTCGCATCTCATCAAATAATCTGATTGCTTTTGGGCAATCCCCATGAGACCCATAACCGGCAATCATTGAATTCCACGTCACTATATTTCTTCGAGGCATGTTTTCAAAAATCCTAAAAGCATATCTTATACAGCCACACTTGATATACATGTCAACTAGTGCATTTTCTACTTGAAGATCCAACCGAATCTCAAGTCGTATTTGACACCCATGCACAACTTTCCCTTTAAGTAGTGCCGGGAGTGATGAAATTGCAACGAGGGCATTGGTGATAGAAACAGAATCCGGAGTAAAACCATGTTGTACAATTTGAGGAAAAAGACTTATCGACGTCTCGGGAAGGCTATTCTGACTGTAGCAGGAGATTAACGAATTCCATGCCACCAAATTTTTGTGTCGCATGTCAGTAAACACACTTCTGGACATATCTGGCAATCCAAATTTCGCATACATATCTATCAGAGCACTACCAACGAAAACATCCGATCCCGTACCATTCTTGATGGCAAATCCATGTACCCCAAAACCCATTTCTACATACTCTAAACCTGCACTAGCACCAATTACGCTCGTCATGATTGTGGAGTCGGATTTTATTCCTTCGAATTTCATCACTTTGAACAAACTTAAAGCCGCCTCAAATTTCTTGTGTTGGCTAAGTCCAGACAACATGGACCCCCAAGCAACAGCATCTCTTTCCTCCATTGAATTAAATACCAAATTAGCATCCTCAATGTATCCACATTTTGCATACATTGTCAACAACGCACTCTTTACAGCCATATTACTCTGTATTGGCCTTTTGATCAATTCCCCATGAATTTTGCTACCAAAATCATGTGAATCAGTCATACTACATGCCGATAAGACATTTGAGATTGAGAAAGAATCGGATCGAAACCCACTTAATCTCATCTGATAATAGTTATCCAAAGCTTCATGAATGCGATCGTTACTAACGTAAGCTGAGATCATTGCATTCCACACTTCAGTTTCTTTATTTGATAATCCATGAAAGACTATTTGTGCAGCTTCAAGTAACCTACATCTTGCATACATGGTCAATAGAGATGTACAAACATAAGGGTCCCCTTCAAAACCCATCTTTATCACATCACAATGAACCTCCCTACCGAATTGCAAATCTTCACAATGGGAACACGCAGTCAAAACAGTCGAAAATGTTGCAGACCCAAGTTTGAAATTCGCATTCTTCGAGAGCGAGAATAATTCAAAGCTCTTCTCCCACAACCCATTCTCACAAAAGCCGCCGATCATTGCATTCCAGACCACAATGTTGCTCTTATCTTTCAACTTATCAAACACATGCCACGCCTCCATTGTTTGACCACATTTCATGTACATATCAATCAATGCAGTCTCCACGAACGGGTCCCCATCAAACATATTTCTAACAATGTAACCATGAATCGATTTCCTTTCAACATGATCAGACAAGTTATTACAAGCACCAAGAAGGATACTTAGAGAGTACACATCGGGTCTGACACCGACTAATTTCATTCGACGAAACTGACAGAACCCATCATCGATACAACCATATCGAAAATACCCATCAATTATAGAGTTCCAAAGAGTGACATCTTGTATCAAACTTTCACTCTCAGAGATTTTAACGAACACTTGGTCTGCATTACTGAGGGACCCACACTTTACATACATATTAATCAAAGAAGTTACAATATAAGGATCAGATTGTAGACCCATTGTGATGATGGTGGAGTGGATTTTCTTTCCATGGTTTTGATTTGAAAGGCAAGCACAGGCTTTGAGAAGAGAAGGGAGGGTGAATTTGTCAGGCTTTTGAGGAGAATGGGTAGTTTCAGTTCCAGTGTACAATTGCAGGGCTTCTAAATATTTTCCTTGTTGAACAAAGGCCCTGATCTTGGCATTGATGAGGGATGGCAGATTAATATTACTTAGATTTGAGAATTTACGAGAGATGGGTTGATTGTGATGCATCTCATGCTCACCATAAAACGTTTTACAACACTGGTTGGACACAAAATCCAATCTCACAACCCATGTCTTGCCTTGGCTCGGGTGTCTCCTCTTGAATGTGTCACATGTTCTTACTTCCTACGTCACCTTCACTTACGACTCAAATTTTCGCTTGGATTCGATTAAAAAATGAAAAATGATGAAGTGACTCGGGCTGGAACCTCGTATCACACTTGTAGACATGAAAGTGTATGGGAAACATAAATACTTTTCATCGAGATACAAGGGAAAAAGACATTTATATGAGATTCCAGCTTGAGGTCGCTCCAACAACTTAAAAAATTTGATATGGAATTCTCTACGACAAACTCAAATCTTTTTTAAAAATTCTAGTGCTCTCAAGAGAGCTTATTTCCTTCATTGGGACATTAGACCCCTATGTTATTGGGTCTGAATTTCATCTTTACTATTATAATGAAAGAGAAGTGGAGTAAGAATGGATGATTGACACCAAATTTGAATGATTATAAATATCCCTACTTTAATATTTATATTTAATATAATTAAGATCATTTTAGTAAAAAATCAAGAAAATTACAATCTTGTTTAATTTTTAAAATTAGAAAAATCATCTTTTTTACCACAAAATCTAGAAAGACCCCTTTTGATACATGTGTGTTTGCACATGTCTCCTTCTAATTTAGATTAATAAAAATGTCTCACTTCATTCGACACACGGACTCGAATAAAGAATAATACAAAACTTACTGAAAAAACATGACTCTTTTCTTCTTCATTTTTGGCTTATTGTGAGTATCCCCACCCTTCGGGAAAGTCCTACGTGTTGATTGAGTCAGTTTTCAAGTGCATAATTTGAAGAATCATGCTAGAGGACTTCATTTTTCACTGTGTTTCACACTGCACTAACGAGGATGTTTGGATGTAACCATACATGTTTTTCACTTGGGGGGGGGGGGGACACAGTGAAAACAAAGTCCCGCTAGGAATTTTCATATGGGAATATGGTTAGGAAAATATTTTTTCTAGAAAGTATAATTTTCAAGTGATAAATTTTCACATTTCTCAAGAATTCATTTTCCTATGAAAAGAGATTTTCTGTTTGGGCAAAATGGAAAACGAATTTCTTCCCGGATAGATTTATCTCCAAAGCAATCATGCCAAAAGAAAGTGACACGTGGCAATGGGACGAGGAGTAGGGTAACACTACCCAACTCCTCGTGCAGAAAAAACATGACACGTGAAGAACGCGCAATTGACGTGTTACAGCTATCAATACTGCATTACCATTCGCAACTTATTGCCTTCTTAAATATGACTCAGGATCCAGTACGGTGTCCCGTTTCCATAAAATATGTTATTTGTCTTCGTGGCATGTTTTAGTTGGTGTTTAAAACACCTTGGGCTCTTAATCAAGCCGTTTACGCAGCCCAATGTATTTATTTCCTAATCAAATTGTGATTACAATATTATTTAAAAATAAAAATAAAAAAAATCTCGAAGGCCTCCCTTTTCTTTCTCAAAATCAAACGATCAAAGAAAATTGGGTTCGGATCTGATTTGAAATTGAAACCTATAAGGCTCTGGTATTTGGATTTGGTTCTGGATTTGCCTTGCACAACATCGGAGCATTATTTTAGCTACAAAGAAGAATCACAAAGGTTTTTTTTTTTTTTTTTGGTTTCCATGAAGTTTTAGTAACTTTTTCTGTTTTGAGCAATGGGTATTTGATCATCTCTATAAAAGATTAAAATTTGTTTAAGATCAAGAGCTCTCTCACTGGTATAGGGAGTTTCTGGGTCTCTTTTTTTTTTTTTTTTCTAATTTTTGTTAATTTATCAGAGGAAGGAAGATGGGGCATCATCATGGTCATCACCATCACCATCACCATCACCATGACCATGGAAGTGATAGCCCTTATGATGATCAATTATTGGGATGTTGTTGCTGCCCATGTTTGCTAATTTCTTCTATGATTAGAGGACTTGGGAGATGCTTCTTTGTTGCTTGTTACCCTCTCTTGCAGTGCTTTGGATTGGATGACCGTAGACACCACCAGCATTTTTAATGATTGTTTTCTTTGTATTTCTTTCTCCCAAAGTTCAGATTATATCTTTTAATGTTTTTGGAATTGTAGTGTTAGGCTGGGCTTGGATTTTGAGTGAGAGAGAGAGAGAGTGTTTGATGGTTTGGTTCTATTCAATGTGAATCTATACTGATGAGTTTAAGGATGGCTTGGACCTATATTATCTGTGGTTCCTTGGTTCGAATTAAGGTTCACGTTAACAACCAATCGTACGAATCGGATTAGATGGAAATAATTTGTTTCAATCTCTAGAACGAAAGAGACCAATAGATTGGCTGAAGGCACAACTTCTCATACATAATAACCACCACTCTTGAAACAAGCCATATATATTCCTCACATTTATCAAAACCATCGTAAAAAACTACAACAAAAATTGAGGAATGTTTACATTTACCTCATTAAAATGAGGAACATTTTGGATGCAAGATTCTTTGCCGACCCCAACTCACATTTGTTGTTTCTGTCGTTATTTTACTTCCATAGACCCTCCAAAGCATCCTAATCCATTAAACCTAGCTTCTTCTACCTGATTTATACAGAAAACCAAGTTTCGTGCGAAGTGTTGAGCTTTATTAAAATGAATTTCAGAATGATCTAAATAACAAGTACTTGATACTTAACAGGAGGGAAGAACCCATTCTTCTCTTCAAACAAAAAAAAAACAAATGGAAGTTGGAAACAAAACTTGGATGATAAGATCGACGAAATGCCCATGTGATTGTTTTCAAGTTGTGAAGCATAACCTAATAATTTTTTTTGTTTTTCGAGTGAGAATCGCAGACAGATTTGGTAACACTTCTGAAGTCTGGAAACTAGAAATCAGCCTTCAGAAGTGTCAGTGTCCCCCATTGCTGGTTCAAAACTTCTGAATTTCGGTTCTGAAGTCTGAAATATGAAATGAAACAAATGGAAATAAAGCTTCTGAAGTCTGAATTTTAAAGGTGGACCACATCCATTCAGACTTCAGAAGTGTTACCAAACACACACTTCAGAAGTGGACCCATTACAACTTTGGATGATAAATGGTAAAACGATGAGAAAGAGAAAAATACTAAACCTTGCACAAGCACGCTAATTTCCCAGGCCATTTTCGGAGCTTGGTCCTTTATTCTGGTCACCATCTAACATGTTCCTATACAAATAGAAAATTACCATCGCACCACTGCACAGATAACGCCATTTTTATCAGATAATCAGACTCGATCCAGAATAGGGGACAAAGCACAATCACTAGAATAATTAGAACTCAATCCAAGCAAACAAGGAACTTTTGAAGGAATCTTAGAACTCAAAATAAGAACCATAGGAAAAATAAATACAGATATATAATTAAAAGCATAAAGCTGGAACCTGATGAAGGTCATTAGAGAACTTGTAAACAATGGCCTCTGCAAGAACAAGAAAAGAAGTATCAGAAACTTCAAGAGAAGAAGATTTAGTTCAACAGAAGTTATAGCAGTATATTTAATTTACATTAAGATAACATTTTGAACATATTAAAAAATTATAATTATGTGAAGTAGAGCCTTTTACCTGAGAAAGTAAGCGCATCTCCCTAAGAAAGATTATGGTCGCGATTGCTACAGCATAAAATTTCAGTAAAAATGCATAGTTAAGAAATTAATTCAAACTATAAAACAGAACAAATAATTCACGAAAAACACTTAAGGCGCCACAACATTGGAAGCACTAACCTACTTGCCCCTTCAAAGCCAGAGCAGATGATTCTCCCCTTTTCCATGATCTTAGACTTGATATACTTAAGGCCAAAAGAGTACCACCAAGAACAACACCAAACCTAATGGCGGAAATGCTTCCAGTCAGCATGAAGGAGAGAAACCCCCCAAGAGAAAGAAGTGCACCTACACAGGATGACAAATTCGTGAAAAAGTTTAAAATCAAAATGTCATCATACATCACCAGTTCATGCCACCTATGTGCAGCATACTATGCTAGGGCTGTCAATGGATCGGATCAGACCCAAAATCAGATCCATTCCGATCTGATAACTTTGGGTTTGGCTCGGTGATTTAGATTCCGATAAGGTTCCGATCTGATATCTCATTGGATTAGATTTGGATTGACCGTGTCTTGATCCAAAAAGGCCCCGATCCAAACATATGAAGCTTCTTTAGATTTTGTACATTAAATCAGGTTTAGTCCGAATTTATTGAGATCCAATAAAAACTTGATCCTTTAAGAGCCTGATCCAATCATTATCGGGTTGGTACCAAAACGACCGCAATCCGATCCAAACATGATCCATTGAAAACCGTATGCTATGCACTAACCAAGACTAGCAAAAGGCAAAGGACCCAAAATGTCAATATTTGAAACACATTACACATACCATATGGAATCCCAAGGTAAAAGTCCCGAACTTTAGACACTTCTTTCAGATCATCAGTCGAGGAGGTAAAAGTTTGCACAATTTCCTTCAACCCCTCTGGAGATTTTTCTGCTGTTGTGGAAAGCAATTCTTTACCTTCTTCGCTAATTTCTTTTGCTATTATACTCAAATCATAACTTGCTTTCTCTGCTTGAATTTTCAACTGCTCTGAAGTTTCCTTTAAAATCACCATTACTTTTTTAGAGTACAAATCAAATGCCTCTTCTGACGAACCATGCATTTTAATAGCCTGCTCTTTGAAAGATTCCAACATTTGTTTCCATGCTTCTAGTGATTCCTCAGCTCTTACTCCAAATTCATTCTTTTTCTTCTCCACTTCAATCTCTGAATGCTTCTAAATAAACAAATATAGAAGCATATCTCAAAAAGGTTATGAAAGATTCCACATTCAGTTCAAGAAAGAGAAAATACAAAAAAGAAAAAGAATAAGGAAGAAGAGGTTTAACAGTTAGCATGCATTACTAGAGAAAAATAATCATCTTTTATCAAATAACCCAGTTTCTCTAAATGAAGGATCTGGAACCCCAACTGCCCTTACTTACACTATGTTTGGATTGAGAGAAGTGGAGAGAAGAGAAACTCAGTTTCTCTCCACCATGTTTGGATTGACAGGAGAGAAATTGGGATAGCTTTGGAATTTTAAAATGTCTTAAAAGAGATTTAGAGGCAGAGTTGGAATTATAAAAGGGTTTCTCTCCAAATCTGTCCACTTTTGGAGAGAGAAAAATCTCACATTTTTTTCCTTTCTCTTCTCTCCCCCACTTAACAATCCAAACAAGAGAAATGGAGAAAAACAAATTTATTTTCTCTTCTCCTCTCTCCATTTCTCTCAATTCAAAGACAGCGTTAAAGTTCAAATCGCAGGGCATCAATAACAAAATCTTCAATTTGTTTGATACAATGCTCCCATTGATTCCAAACTATCTTGCATACTTCTAGGGGCGGAGATAGTAAGGAGCTGGTGGGGGAACTGCCCCCACAGAACTTTGAGACACCCCTATATTTTCAACTAATTACATGCCCCATATGTCCCCACTCCCTCACCTCTCTCCTCATTTGCCCCCACACCCTCAACTCCCTCCAATTCCCCCCCCCCCCCTTTCTCTCCTCCTGTTGATGACATTTCCTCTTGACCGGGCCTTCTCATATACTAATTGGAAATGACCTAAATATCCTTTTCTTCAACTTCTAACCAAGAACCTCTGAATTTCTCCCTAAAACCATTCATTTTCAAGTCCTTCAACTATACAACTAACCATAGTTTGCCCCCACTACAAGAAAATCCTGGCTCCGCCCCTGCATGCTTCTTCGCTTTCACCCTTTATACCTATAAAAAAAATGCAATGGAACATGTAAGCCCCGCCTAGAAAGAACTAATCTATGAAACCGATGCCAACTCTGTCTCTGAAATGCTCACATTAGAATTAGCCTCACACAGCCTTTCAAAAAAATCCCACTACACCTATTGATATCAAAAGATTCAAAATTGTCTTCTCCCCTCCTCCCAATGTCCCAAAAAAAAAAAAAAAACTTCCATTTAAAACCATAATACTTTTTTTTTCAACTTTGCAAAAAGGGACTATACTGAATTTGAAACTCACGAAGATACATGAAGAGTGACAAAAAATGAGTCCAAATTTCAGAATTTTAATACGCTAAATCAAATTCCCCAGAACATGTTAGAAAACTAAATCACTAACAACGCTCCTCATCCGCTTTTATGAAGCTTAGAAGTTCATAAAAACCTATGTTCACTAACAAGATATCTAATTTTCAACATTTGATGCTATACTGATATTTGATAAAATCAAAACTTCAGATTTTTTTTTTATTTTTGATAAATAAATCAAAACTTCAGATTTCAACCAAATTAATTGAAACAATCAAGAAATAGACAAAATCTAACGGGAACGATAGATTCTAATAAATTTACAAAATAGTAATTAGTTGAATCCAGCTCACCAAATCTTCGTGCGAAGCAGAGAATGATACAGTCGATCGGTACTTCAATCTTCGACAATCGACTGAGAGAAAACGAGCTTCAAACCCTCTCAAAGAATCGCAATGAGTGACAATGGAAACTCTGTGACTGTGAGGACGACACAGAGATCCGAGTCGAAGAGAGGGAGATGGAGTTGTAAATAGAGCCATTGAATTTGAATTAGAAATCCTCTCTTAAGTCAAAATGATTAGGTTTAAGGTTTATGTGAGAAACAAAGCTCACTAAAACAAAGATAATTCACAGTTCTCAATACCTAATTCACTTCTTCATTTTCATTTGTATTTAAATTTTAAAATGAGATTTTTTTTTTTTTTTATATTTAAAAAAAATATCTATCAAAATATCTTGGGCTCCGGTTAGATTTGTACTGAGTTGACCTGGCACTTTTAAACCGTTGATTTTTAAACTTGTATCTCGAGAAAATAAATCTATGATTACTTGTGCACTGCCAGGCCAACTTAGTGTTGGACCTAGTGTCTGACTCAGGCAGTGTAGCACGGCTCAACATCTAAAGTTAAGATTCAATGCGTATCTCAACAACACATATATATTCAACTCTAAGATAATTTTCATCCATTGGATTTTATATTTATATGGTCAAGATGTTGAGTTATATCATGGAAACTAATTCAATAAATAAAATGTATTTTAAAAATAAGATTTGAGGTTTGTTTAAGGCAGAAAATATAAAGGTATAAAAGTAACTTAAATTTAATAAGTACTCCTCCAAATGGATAAAATAAACTTTTTGATAAATATTCTAAAATGTGATCATTGCACGATGATAAACCATCAATCGTCGATTGTTGTTAAGATGAGATTACGACTTTATATAACATTACAATGAGAAAAGGGTCAAATTGTTGAGCCTAATGAATTATTTAAAAAATAATAATCGAAGTTCAATCATACAAGGTGGAATCTAATGACTTGTGAAAAAACAAATGATTCGCAATCGTCCATTTTGATGAGTCTTTATTTCTCTCACTACGTTTGGATAGAGACAAGGAGAGAGAAAACAAACTCATTAAGAGAAGGGGAAGAGAAGTTTCTCTCCACCATGTTTGAATTGACACGAGAAATTAAGATAATTTTGGAGTTTTAAAATGTCTTAAAAGAGATCAAAGGGCAAAGTTGAAATTATAAAATATTTTAAAAGGATTTCTCTCCAAATCTCTTCACTTTTTGAGAACTCATCTTTTTTTTTTCCCTTCCCTTCCCCAACTTAACAAACCAAACAAGAGAAGCTCATTTATTTTCTCTTTCTCTTCTCTTCTATCTATTTCTCTCAATCCAAACACATCATTAATGTTAAAAATTGGGGTTATCACTACTTTTCAGAAAAGTCCGGGGGATTATCTCAAAATTATCCAAAATAAACTAGTGTGGAGATAGAGTTGAAAGGGACTGTGCCAACATAAAATAAATAAGAGAAAATTACTCAAAGAGGGGTGAATATTTTAATATTTTTAAAAAATAATTTTTTTTTTTTAAATTATCAAAAACGAATTAAGTCGTTGGACTGTCCAACGTTTTAAATGAAGGCTAAACTGCTAAAGTGTTAAAGCAAGCTATTAAAATACAGGGACAGTCCAACGAGTTTCTAAAACGTTGGACTGTCCAGCAACTTAATTCGTTTTTGGTAATTTAAAAAAAAAATAGATTATTTTTGGTAAATATTAAAACATTTAACTCTCTTTTAGTAATTTTCCCAATAAATAAATTCAAAAGGTATAAGCCAGTACTTCAGTAAGCAAAATCATTAACGTTCAACAAGAATTCAGCAGTTAAGAGCCCATTGATGGGCAAGTTTTGAGCCATTAAATATGGATGGACAATCTCTTAATGATTTTCATCAAACCTTACAGACGATATGATTAAGAGGAGCACAAACCATGGGGCCTAATGAAGGGTGACCTACATGCATGCAATGGCCTACTAGATTTCTGACATGCATGTAACGAACATGGGGAACCATTGGCATGAGAAGTATATGGAGCTGTATGCCGTCATCATTTGACGCTTGCCTTGGGGATGGAAGACGTGCATGGCCCAGCAGATGTCATGAATGGTATTCCCTTGAATGTGGCTATGCCCTTGTCATCAGTGCAAAGATGCTACAACCATGGAAAACCCGTCATCACATACATACATACATACATACATCAAAAATAATAATAAATAAATAAATAAATAATTCAAATCTTTGACTGGAGAGACTCAAGTGTGGATGGGACCCACAAGCGTGGACAATCACAAGTCGAGAAGCACAAGTGATTTAAAGGCAAACCACCATGCAATCAATTAAAACTCCGAACCATCCAAGATATTTATTTAGTTTAAAAACTCATTACAGATGCCTGAAATGGATTGGGAAACACTCATTAGTGCATGGTAATGTGGTGCCCATCAAGTGGATGACTCTGGTTGATTATGAGACACCTCAATTTTTTATAGAGAGAAGTGGCAGCCCACCATGTAGTTTCCTCCGTGAGATACATAACAAATGCTAAATGAATCAGGAGATAAATGCTGCCATGCATGGTAATTCCACAAACCAAAGCTAATGACAGCCTTTCCGTGTAGATGAACCAAAAGGGAAAGATAATAAACTTTGAAATACTTACCAGCGTAATCTTCTCCAGCTGTTTCTTTTTTGGGTTTAGAACATCTTCTGGCTTTCCGTCGTGCCTAGATAGAATCATTCAAAATTTCAAGTTAAAAACTTACCTATCTGTCGCACAAAGTATTAATCATCCTACAACTACCATTATTATTTTTATATTTTTACTGATAAAAAGAAATTCTTTGATAGCTAATAGCCAGCAAATGTAATCAATCCCTATTCTTTCTTTGATAGGTATCATGTAATATAATCTATCTCCGGGTAATCTTATGAATTTAATTTAATCCTTAAGTGTAGCTTTCCAATTCTATGTACTTTGCATGATTACCCTGAAAATGAAATGCGCTCCCCAAGTTTAGCCCCTTCAGGAGGAAGTAAAGGCTCCACAGCCGTATGATCCTGATTTGAAGCACAAAGTACCTGAAACACAAATTGATCACACTCAAGTGTTTAGTTTGATAAACAAACAACATGTAAAACGTTTCTACACCCATCTAAGGGATTCTTTTTGGTTGTCACAAGGTGAAAAGAAATACCAGTCCAGCAGACATTACATCCCGTAGCTTTCCAGGCTTTACATTTGTAATTAGAACCACTCTACGATTCTGCATGAAAGATCAGAGTCTTAATGGAGAATTACAAAGCAACTTCCATCAACTAATTAGACTAAAAACCGTAAAACTACTATTAATAAAATGGAGGCCACATTTAAGTCGAGGAAACCAAAACAAGAAATGACTTGAAGTGGCTATGTAGTTGATAGCTTGAGAAATATTCTCACCATTAACTCATCCGGACTGCAATATTTTGCTAGACCACTGACAACCTGACGCATATTGCCATCTCCCAAGTCTATCTCCTCAACCAATAAACTGTGCAATAAAGCAAATCAAATTAGGCAGAGGTCTGATTTGGCAGAGTATGTAAGCTTCACATGCAATTATCACTTAGTTCCAAGTTCTGTCACCATGAATTCCTTGAGATCTACTTACCCTTAATAATTTCAGCTGCTTACTACATAATGATTATGTTAACCAACCAACTAATCCAAAAGACCGACTGTTGGAGAGGGGGGAACTATGAATATAGGAGGGTCACGGGGCTTAACTAGGGTTTGACACATCCGAGAGAGGAGGAAAATATACACTCAACACTCCCCCTCACCCATAAGGGTGGAAAGAATCGATCCCGTGAAACCTAACACTTCGATACCATGTTAACCAACCAACTACTCCAAAAGACCAATATATTTGAGAGGGGGGGACTATGAATATAAGAGGGTCACAGGGCTTAAAACTGGCATATGACACACCTGAGAGTGGAGGAAAATATACGCTCAACAGATTAGAACCATGTGCTTATGTAAAATGCACACTGAGAGAACCACCAAGCTACCTCATTAATGTGGTTCATAGGTTATTATTCTTTCTAGTCAAGAAAATTGGTTGATTTACAAAAGGACATACCTATCGGCAGATGGGTGCTTCCAAGCCTTGCGAATAAGAGCAACCTGTATATTAAGCAGACTAACACTGACTTCTGTATCCTTCTCAAGTGATTCTTTTTCTGGTACCTTTTTCTTCTCTTCGGTTGCTTTACTATTTCCCACAACCTTTTTCTTGAAGTTCTCAACAAACGTGGCATAATGTCAATGTGGGAATTATATGTAAAAAAAATATAAATATAGAAATTCAGAAATATAGAGCTATATAATAATATAGGGTTAGGTCCAGAGCCAGATCGACTACTCCAAGAGCATCCATAAACAGGTTACTGGTACAAATAACATAAAGAAATGTAACCAAGGTTTAATGGAAAAAAGCAAACCCAAAGATTTGGGACCAAAAGCGGTTAGAGGTGACCATTGAATAAGTCAAGTAATCCCTGCGAAACATATTAAATTAAATATTTTGCATATGCTTAAATGGAAAATCAGCATCTCCAAGGGAAGGTTGGCAACAATAAGTTCAGGGCTAACTTGGACATTTCGTATGATTTTGGGATATTGATAATTCCTTAAAAATAATTTTCACACCCATTCTATCATCAGCTTCCAATAAAGTCGATACTCCACTTTGAAAAAAGGACACTTCTAAATATTTCTGATTAAGGCATAGATGCATATAAAATAAATAAATAAGGACCAATATCAATAACATTGAGATTACTAGCATTGATATTATGCATCTAAAGAACACAAGGAGAAAAAATGCAGCACAACTTAACAAACAAATTACCTCAGCAGTACTCTTCTTTGAACTCGAGTCCGCATCTAACTTATCACTCTTCTTTGAATTTGAGTCTGCATCTACCTTATCATTCTTCTTAGAATTTGAATCTGCTTCTAACTTATCTGCTGTCTTTGAGCTCAGAACACCTTTTTTCAAATTTGAATCAGGTGCCACTTTACCTACATTCTTTGAGGTCTACAATACAAAACTGAACAAGTAAGTATCGATAGCTATTCCAGAGAATGTCCGATACAGGGAGACTGATTTCTGTTAAATGGGCTACTTGCTCAATATCCCTTCTTTAGCACACTTGTATTGGCAATCAGGTAAAGTGGGATGCCACTCAAGGAATTCCCAATAGGCCACCCATCTTGTGAGAGTACTTATTAATACTTTCGTGTAAGCAGGGAAGAAAACTTAATTGTCGAGGTCTAATTGGATCCAATGCACCAGTGCTCGTATGACCACACCATGGATATATCTTTATGACAGTAAGAGAAAATTTCCCATTGAAACAGAAGAAACTAGTCTTACCTTGACAAGCGCAAAGGGTTAAGGTGTCCAAAAAGGCAACCTCCAGAAATTCCAATACGATGGCACGGCCATACTTGTGGTACAATAGGTTTCCTAGGCTGTAATCTAGTAATTTGTGGTGCATGAATGAAACTTTGAATCAGATAGCTGTCAAGTTACTAGAGTACATTTTTTTTTGGGGTTAAGTTGTGGAAGTAAAGGTCAAAAAGAAATGTAGTGCTGTTATTTAACTCCAATCTCGTATAAAATTCAAAGAGAAGAAGCTGATGACGACATACACTTTCTGAGTTTTTCAGCCTCCATGCGCACCTTATATTTCTAGGAAGGAGGATAGTGAAACTCAATTATGAGTACATAATACATTCTCAATGATACTTCATTTTGGAAAAAAAAGAAATAAGGGAAAACGGCCTCTATCGTATGTATGGCAAGTGCCAAGAAGTGTCGTATTGAAACATCGGCCATGAAATACTTGAAAATTGGTACCAAGAAAAAATGGCAGTAACAAAGCACAAAAGCTGCCAAGAAAGAGTGGAGATGAAACAAATAGTAGTTGAGGATAACCATACAAGAAATTTTGCAAATCCCTTTAATCAAAAGATTGGCCTTCTATCTACGAAGTAGCCATCATGATGAAGAGATTACTCACTTGAGGCTCAAATGCAGTCTTCTCCACTGGAATCTTTTCAAATACTCCTCCAAGATCTTCCTTGTTCTACACAAACAAAAAACCATGGTAGTTGTTAAAATCAGAGAACAGGAAGTTCGGAGCTCATGTGTTAGCACTACAGAGAAGTATTAAAACCATGCACTCTATTATGTTCACAGTGGGTGAATATTATATCAGATTCAATAAGCGTGGTTGAAAATTTTACTGAATATTGTATAAAGATGTCAGGGTGCATAATCTTTATACGATGACACCACTTAATGAGACCAAGCAAAGTTGATGTTGGCCTACCTGTATGTAATCTATCCACCTAAGCACATTTGGGTATTTCTGCCTGTCTGCAATTGAAAGACCACTCTGGAAATGAAATAGAAGTCGGTAATAGTTAGAACAAAAGGTTTATAACACTATAAACAAACCCGATTGAAGTAAATTTTTTGTTCATCAACAGCTCAAAACGAGGAACCTTGAACATCTTGTAGAATTCTCATAATATATTACAAACAATAGGCTTTGAATGAAATGAAAACAACTGTTATTGTTCCCCACCAGAAATTATTGTTGTTTTTAAAGACCTGATCATACTACTTGTGAATAAAGAAATAAATCAAGAGAAACCCATTTAAAATAATATACCACAAAAGAATACAAGGCTGAAAACACAACAATATCTGCTTCCGAAGGCGTAAATCCATCCCCCAAAAGAATAGACTTCTGGGTCAAATCCTCATTTAGTCCTTTAAGAACTTGACTGCAAGCTTCAGGATCAACGGGAAAACTGTCCACAAATGCTACCCATTTCATCACCTACACCCCAAAATAAGTTTCAATGTCAAAATTCAATAACACCCGTCCGAGAGAACTTGCTCAGACTTGCCCAATCCATTTCACATTTGAATTAAGTTTCCCATGAAACCGATAATAAGATTCGATACCTTCTGTGATTTTAAACCTTTAAAAATTATAACCAATTTGAACTTTCTTTCAAACATCAGAAACTCTAGCTCAAGAAGACCCAAATCAATAAATTAACTTAACTATAATACCTCTTCATTGTTTTTGAGAGGAACACCATTTCCTGAAACTTTCAAAATGTTTGATAACAAACTCTTTAGATCATCTGTTCCAATGCTTTCACTTGAGAAGCTTTTCTGCATCAAAAATTATAAATTTCAGTAACAGATTCAACTATCATTCCCCACAAAAAAAAAAAAAAAAAAAGATTATAAATTCTAATTTCTACACAAATGGAGCATATTCTAGAAAAAAAAAAACTACATTTTCAATCTTTTCTGTTATTTATTAGTCAAAAATTTCAATTTTGCATTTAGAATCTATATAAGTGGAGATTAATAAAAATAAAAAAATTGAAACAGCAATTATAATTGAACTCAAAGAGATCAATCAAAAATCGAAATAAACAAATAAACTGATCTACAAAACGAATTGAAGCTGATTTAGGGTTTGTGAAGCTTACAGGATCTAAGGAGAGATGTTTACAGAGAGAAGAAACGATTGCTTGCTTTCTCTCGTAGAGTATGCTTTTGTTCGACTCCATTTCTTTCTTCTTCGCTTCGTTTCTTCTCAGACTCAGGAGTCTCTCAGTCCACTACATGTACATGTAACATTTGTGCAGAGGTTTCTAGGGTTCTTTGTGGGTTTTTAGACTTGGGCTTGGTATCTGGACCAAAAACTATCTAGAAGTCTATAAATGGGCTGATTATTGTATTGGATCCGTTTCTAGGGCTATAAATGGATCGGATCAGACCCGAAATCCGATCTGTTCCGATCCGATAACTTCAGGTCTAGATCAATGTTTTGGATTTCAAGAAGGATCTGATTCGATATCTTATTGAATTGGATATGGATCAATCATGCCTCGATCCGATTATATGTTAGAAAGCATATAAATTATATTATATATTTGTTGAGATGTACAAAGTTTACTTTGATTTTGTATATAAAACCAGGTTTGGCCCGATCTGAATCCAATTGTCAATGGATCGGGTTTAGATCTTAATATTGAGTTCCAATAAAAATTCGATCCAACTAGGTCGAGTCAAACTCTGGTTCAAACCAATTTTACATTAAATTGGTAAAAATATGTATTTATTGGATCTTAAAAGTTAATTGGTTGTCTTTTTACATAAATTTGATTAATGGATTCTTCATAATCTCATCTTAAATAAATCAAAAATATTTAAACTCTTGAAAACAGCTTATAGTCTCCAAGGTCTGAGATGGGTAACTATTCCTGAAGGTTTCCATAATGAAATTAATCCCTAAGAAACCTATTTTAATGCCTACAAAGTCTCATTTGTACATTTTACTTCGTGCATGGACCTCTGTTCATGTTGAACCAAATGACACCTCAACTCTCTAGGATTCATAATTTAGATTAATTTAAAATAATAATAAAAAAAATTTGCAATTAAAGGCTTTGAAAATGTACAACTCTTGAACTCCCAAATTTAGAGGTTTTTTTTTTCTTTTTTTCATTTAGAATTCCTATAATTTTGTTCCCTACATTCGCGTGGCACATCCGTATTAGTGGCCCTGCAGTCCGTGCAACACAAGGCAAATTCAAACTGGTTGTTAACTCAGCCAAGTTTTCAAAGTCAGAAAAATCAATATTTGGCCGAGTTAAAGAGGATCTCGAATCAGTCATGTTCATGTGACGCCCTTCAAGGATCAGATTCAACTCCAACTGGATTGAGTTTTGTGAAAAAAAAATTGGGATCATTCGTAACAAAACAACATTCATTTTTTCTCAGACTAGAAATCTCAAGGTGAGATTTTAGAACTTTCTTATAACCTCCTAGAATTGAAATGTAAAATTCAGGTTGATTAATTTTGGATCCATAGTTTGTATCAGAATAAGAGAATCATCAAACTCTTTTAATCAAGGAGACTTCAAGGGCCATATATATGCGAAGGTTTGCACCATATTAAAGTAAGGGACCATGGCACACAATTTGATTTTCTTTTTATAACATTTACAGATGATCCAATCAAAAGGACCGTGATTGGGAATTGTTTGATCAAGGCGAAACATAATCAACTTGAGTCCACGATAGTTATTCTAATACTTGTAGTAGTGTTTATTAAAGGGACAAAATTACGGGTTTCGATTTTCTTATAGAGGGGGCAAACTATACTTGCCTGACGAAGTTGAAGAACATGAGTGACTTTTCTAAGAAAATTAAGGGGATTTTTGTTAAAGGTTGAAGAAAAGGGCATTTAGGTTATTTCTCATTAGTCTATGAAAGAAAATCTAAGTCAAGGGATTCTAATAAACCCAAAACTTCAGAGCGGTGGGGGGAGGGGCGACTGCGAAAAGTTTTGTGGGGGTAAAAATTCAAAAAATATCAAATTATTAAAGGGAAAATATAATATTTTTTAAAGAATAATGCTGACGTGGCCTCAAGATTGTACCTCATATCACACATCATGACATGAAAGTGTGTAGGACCATAGATGCTTTCATCAAGATACGAGTCAAAAACCACATATGGTTCCTACACGCTTTCACGTCAGGATGTGCGATATGTGGTACAATCTTCAGGTCACTCCAGCACAACTCCTTAAAAAAATTTGTGGGGGCAAGTGCCCCTATTGGTCCCACTGTAAATCCGTCCCTGACAGCTTCCATGGGCTTCTCACTCTAACTGGCAGGACATCGAACAGGAAGGATTGGACTTGCCACATACATCCTTTGACATAGCTGTATAACAAGAAGAGAAAACAAGCAAATAACATAGGAGCAATTGATGATGAACAATAGAAGCTTGGGTTGGGTAATTAATTTCATAGAGGCTACACTACCAAATTCTACTTAAAAGGAATATATTAGCTCTTCATCCATTGGTAGTCTCCATGTAGAAACATCACACTTTTGCTTTGTATGGTGCCACCCTGATATGATAATAAGAAGGGTCTTGTTAGGGCACACGTTAAAGTGCAATAAATACACCTTGGGAATGAGCATGTGAGGGTGTTTTGGTATTTTAATAAAAAAGTAAGGGCATTTTCAGTACAAAATCCAATTTCCAAAGTGTATTTATTTTTAGCAAACTCTAATAAGAAAGCTAAAAAATTAAGGCCAAAAATCTACATTACATAATGTATACTTCAAATATAGGATTATTTCCATACTCATTTCATGGAATAATATTCTTTGATGCATTAGAATGAAAAGAAAAACAAATTCCAAAGTATTTCACCATCGTAAAACATAACATAAACAGAGAAGATGATGATGAGAGGGATATTCCATCTTGTTCAATGAAGATCATTGAATAAATGGACCACTTCTTTTAACGAAGTTCAACGAGTTTTAGTAAGAAAATCTCACCAACCTGATTGATATATTTATCTAACTGAAAATAATAAATATATCAGATACAAATATATCATCAACATCTCATGTTTGAAATATATCAAATCTAAATCTCAAGAGTTGTCCGTGGAATGAAATGTTCATGTTAGTGATACGTGAACTATAAGTATGATAACAATTGGAGCGGTCCTTATTGCTCGCATCATTTTCGTGATTCTACCATGGAACGATTAAGCTTTCTTCATTCCTTATCATTATAAAAAATTCCATGAAATAATTTTGATGTGTGAGGCTATGAGATGTACCAATTGAAATAACCAAAAGAAGAGCAAACATGAACCAACAATTTGCTACTTCTCTTTAAAAAAATAACAGTTGAAATTCCAATAAGATCAGTAACCTCAGAAACATATCTAATCATTAAATCATTAATCAATAAATGTGTGAGAAAGAGAGGTCAGTGATTATGGAATTAAGAAGAGAAAATTGATTATAAAATTAGAAGCCCTAGAAATGAACTGGACTGGGTATAACCTCAGAAACAAGGTCGGTTTTCAGTCTCCATGACGAAGTTGCACGTTGAGTAAATGGAAGCCGCAGCTACCCTAACAGCTAAATCCTTCTCTTGGTTCTCTGCTTTCTTTAATCTGCATTAAGAAATTAAAAAGCAGTTTAGTTGTGAAATCTGTGAGAGCCAAAGCAACAAAGTCAAGCATAAAGAAGATAAATTTATCAGTAACTCATGAGTATCTACCACTTGATGTAATGATAAGGAGCCACCAAATGTATCCCAACTCAACATACTACAATATGACCTATCAGATCCAATTTTAATACAGGACCATCTACATTGTATGTTTCCGTAATTCAGTATAAGCATGCATTATTAGTTTAAATGAAGATAATAGTTTTGACCAGTGTTAAAGGTGCCCAGCAATTTAGCTTGGGCACCCACGTATTTTTGAAAAATCGAATTTTTGCTTAAGTGGGAGTCGGATTTGGGCACCCACATGCTTTTTCAAAATTTTGGCTAGTGTCAACATAGCCTTAATGGTGTCGACAGGACCCTTTCGACATGGAATTTTTTATTTTTTATTTTAAATTGCTAGTGTCGACATGGCCTTAATGGTGTTGACGGGATCCAAATACTTAGACCAAGATGTCTAACCTGCTTCCCACAACACCGGCAATGAAAAAGATAGGAAGGATTGTGAACCACCATTTGATGGGTCCCATTTGAAATTTTTTTAGTCTAATGCAATCAGATGATCTGAATATGTGATCTATTACACTGCATTCATTTGGATGATTCACGGTAGTAACAAAAGCAAGATACTAGTGCAACATTAGATCAACATCAACCACTAAAAAAGGATAGATTATTAGCTAAATAGAACAATTATACCTGGGGCCATTTTCTGATCCACTTAGTTGTAAACCATGCCAGTTGACAAATTGCAGACCCCACTCGCAATGCGATTGCATTTCTTTTACCTGGTTCGACCAACTTTCCTGAAAGTCCAGGAATAAGAAACACTCTACTTTACACAAAGACTGTGCTAATGAGTTTGAAACAAGAAACACTATACTTTATACGAAAACAAACTATGTCCTAGACCTGGCTTCTAAAGAATAGCCCGGTCTCCTCTACTGAAAATTGGGTAACAAAACAGTATTCACTCACAAGATGTTTTTCCTCTTCAGATAGTGTTTTATCCATCTGACCAAAAAGGGCAGTCCACCTTTCTCGATGCATATCTGGGGTTGCAGTGTCAGGACATCCAGCAGCGGAGGATAGCTTAAAACAAGGACCGTCCTCTCGATTAGATGAGAACTCTCTTGACAGTAATAGAGGCAGTTCCGTTTGAATTACAGCCTGAACTCTCTTCTTACTGCGCTTCAATGCTGCACATTAAAGGGAAAAGTACATAACAAGATGGATATAAGGATTTGTTTCTACTCCTTGCCAAACTCCAGCAATGATTTGAGACAATAAGATCATTACCTGCAAGACGTCCTTTGATGTCCTGATAAAGAAGTTCCAGCCATTGGGATGCTACATTTGCAGCTAAAAAACAAAAGGAACATCGAAATCAGCTTAAAGCATCCTACCTAAATTTTTTTAATCATCCACCACGAGAACATATCATGAATATTTTTTATATGAAATGACAGTAAAATACTAATCAAAATGGTGAGAAGGGCATGACTTAGATTGGAACCGACCTTTAACAGAAAGAGAAGAAACATTTGTTTGGTTTGCTGACTCTTCATTGTACACAGGACTAGTGCTCTCTGAGGCCATACTTATCGATGATGATAATTTCAATGTAAGCATATCATCCTCATGGTTCGAGGTGAAATGTGAAACATCAGAACTTTCACCACAAACCCTTCTCTCGGCAATATCAGTGTCACCACCCCCACCCTTGTGGTCAGAACCGAAAGAAATGGTCGGTCTACTTGAGGACATATGCGTACTTCTTGTGCAGATATTCGGAGGTTTGTCCTCCATTCCTCCTTTTGATTGGTTCACTGATCTGCCCAGGATACCATTTTCAAGCTTTTCCGACCTCACCAGGGCCTCAATTATGGCATGGACCTGTTTTCTATTTCTTACGTGATTTATGATCCCGGGATTCAATCCACTAAGCAACCCACTTGGAGCTGCGATCTTCGTGAACCTGTTAACTTGCTCCCTCTTCGCGATTTCCATTTTTTTATTAAGCATGTCATTTTTACTTTTCCTCGCATGCGGCTTTGGTATCGGGATGCCTCCATGTGAAGATGAGAGGAAACCATTTCGTTTCATCTCTTGCCATAGTCTAAGTGATTCGCTCTCCTCCACGGGACCAGTAGAGCTCCCACATTCTGAAGCCGCTCTAGATTTCAAGTGACCATGAATTTTGTAAGGGTAAAATGGGTCAAGATATGCTGAGTTAGGGATATCTTCTACATTGAGATCCAACCCAGTATCTCTTGAGTTTAGAGAGCTAAGGTTGTGATCTTTGTCCTTATTTGCGGGCAAGGATTGTTTGTTATTATCATTAGCACACAAAGATGGGGCATCTCGAGCTGTTTTACTAATATGGGGTAGACTCAAACAAGGGGTATCCCCTAATATAGCTAGTGCGTTTGGTCGTGTTGCTACGGCTTCGAATGAATCCAAAATTGTGGTTGCGGGCTCTTCTGTAATTTGGGAAATCTCTTCCCTTTTATCAAAATGAAACTGGTCCTTGGCTTCTTTGCTTACAGTAGATTCTGAATTATGGGTTTGAATTCCTGCAGCAAAAGTTTGAATCACAATCAATAATGAAGCCTTGACCCAAAGATTTGCATCAGTTAAAAAAAATTGACAAAAAAGATGAAACCAAATCGATGACAAAGAAGAAGAGCAGATTCATGTGTAACTAAATAGATGCAGTTAACAACAACAATAAAAAAGCCTTAACCTAAAGATCTATGATCGGTTTACAAAAAATTGACAAAAAGATTTAACCAAATAGTTGACGATGAAGAAGAGCTGATTCACTTGTAATTAAATAGATGTAATTAACACTTAAAGACAATATTTTGATCAAATGTAAACTATAATCCTCTAATAATCAAACAAATCAGGATCTAGAACTGTAATTTCAGACTGAAATTACCTTCAGAATGCGGCACAGAAGCAAGATCTCGTGTTTTGATTCGTTTACAAGCGAACTTAGATTCTCCTCCCAATTCAACACTACTCCGCTTCTCTCCTAATAACTACAATCAAAACAAGCAAAATCAACCACATTAACATAATAAGTCACAAAAGATCTTTTAAAAGGAAAAAAATAAAATAAAATACATCTAACCTTGGAATCAAGCTTTAGGTTCACAAGCGATGGATCGGAAACACATCCAGACCCAAAACAATCTTCCATTCTTTATACAATCAAGAATTGTAGATGTTCAATTGTAGATATACATTTAGGGTTTAACAAACGAGAATTAGCTCCGTCTCTTGTTGCAAAAAAAAAACAAAAAACAAAAAACCCAAATTAAATTTGACAAGAATGCTTGAATTTGAGATCATGCACAACGCTTGAATTTGTTCTACAATTTGAATCAGTCTTGCTAGAGTTAAGATTAGGGTTCTTATGGCTGCTGGCGTAGGATCTAAATTTGTTTTCGAATGCGAAGGAGCGCGCACATGAGCTTTTTCTGGTTACACTCTCACACGCAAAAAAATGAGTTTTTGTTCAAATTCAAATGTGTGGTCCACTGTGGCGCCTTGTGCTTTGCGTTAGATCTCGCAAAAGCGAGTTTCATATTTTTTTATTTTTTTATTTTTTTTTCAAATTCCCGGGGTCCTGAGAAAACAACCCGGTATTGTCCCACTTGTTCACCAGACTTTCGGGTCCGCCTTTAGGTCCTGATTCATTTTATAAACCGAACCGATGGTCAAACCGATCAAAGAATGCAGGGTTCACACTCTTCCTCGCATTCTCCCTCCAAATTTTCTCAATGCGCATCCCAATCGGATTACATAGAAAAAAATGAATCTCTTTAATAATCTATTACCGATTGAGTCTGAACAGGATATGTTGAAGTTTTATTATACTTCCACTCCTTGAGATAAAAAGAAGAGACTCCGGTGTAATGCCTATCAAAAATTCTCTAAAGATTAAGTTAATAATTTAGATGATCGAAAAAGAAGAAATGAGTGATTTTTTTGTAAAGAAAATAATGAATAGTGTAGTTGAAGAGACAAACTCTTTTAGAGCGAGAGGAATCAATTTTTTCAACCCCTCTTTTGTCATTGAGAGATTTTTTATAATTCAAACCCTGGGACAGGCGTCACCACACGATTGGTCTAGACGAATTGCCACGTAGGGTATGAGTTAGATGGGGGCTGTTGAGTTTAACTTAGGATTTTGTGCACATGCCTCATAAATACTGATACTTGAGTTTGATTAATAATTTCTCAACATAATCAATGTTGAGTTAGTATGATTTATTATTTTGGGGTGGGTGAATTAAAGAATGTCACCCTCGCTTCTGTTTTGATAAGTAATGGAGGATATTGCATCTAAGAAGAAGATTTGGTGTAGAAAAATGTTCAAATCTTGTTAAATTTTTTGTTTTATTAGGACATGGGTATTGAGTTCGAGTTTCTTACTTACCGATCTAATAGACCCTTTCAAATTGATGAAATTCGTTGTCTTGAAACCCAACTTATGCTTGTGTCTGAATCATCTTAATTTTTAGGTTTCTTCATTATTCCTTTCATTCAACGCCCTCCTTTTTTAACGCCGATCTACTGTTTGCTTGAGTGGCTTAAGGTGAGACTTTACTCTACCTACGGTTATTCAACTTTGTTAGGTGTTTGGTCATGCTTCAATAAATGCTACATCAGCCTATAACAATCTTATGTTATTATTATTTTTTACTCGGTGCTTTGTTTTTTGGGCCCACCTAGTACTCAAGGACATGTGTCCTCATCTTTTGGTGTTAAAAAAATGGCATCCACAGAATATATGAGATATTACGTGTCCATTAGATCAGATTACAAAAAATAAGAAAAGGGAGAAAAAAAAAATCGAAAACGATCTCCTTCAAAGAATATTGGACCTCCTAAGCCTTCAATTTGAGATGGTAAATCTTCAAAATCCAATAGGGTTCTTAGTATTATTTTCCCTTAGTAAATTCCATCCATAGTACATCGGAATTAAATATATACTAAAGTCCTAAGATAATAGAAAAACTACCTATTATCTTAACCCACCCACCACACTCATATTTCCCACCATCAAATAATTGCATTTGACAAATTATCTCATATATGAGATGCACTTTAACTACATTACTCCCACATATAGATACGTATCATAATGAGTTTATGAATAAATCACTTGATTTTTTTTAACAGGGTGTTGGTCCTTCATTCTTTTTAAAAACCTGGATAAACTCCCGAAAATAACTATTTCAGATAGAAGATACAAGTAGTTAGTGAATGAAGTTGAAACCTAAGTGAATAACGCTGAAGTTAGTGCATGATTGCTTCAAAAGTGAAATCTTATCTTTAGACTTTCTACTTATGTTTGAGTGGGTGAAATCCTATTTTTTGCCAAACACTTTGATATAAATAAGTAGGTTTCAAAACCGTAGCAAACAGTGTACGAGAGCATTTTGAGAACATGTGGGGGGCAACGAGTGTGAATAATATAAAGAAAGAGAATTATATCGGTTGGACTCTAACCAAGATGCAATCTCAAATTAGTTAGAATTTAAAAATACGAGTAGGGAAAAAATATTGAAATCCTTTGAAATGAGAGCAATTTGAAGGGGAAAAAAAAAGTGGAAAACAAGGAAAAATTAGTTAAGTCAATAAAATGAAGGCAATTCTAAAGAGTTGGAAGGAAAATGGGCAATTGGCCATATTTCACTATCGATCATCGAACAAGCACTAAAAAATAAGCATGTCTAATAATATAATATGATGTTCGATATCTAAATACAAACTTGGATCATAGGCTTCTTACTAGGGTTTCTAGTATTACTCCATGATAGATTCCATTACACCATATGCAATTGTTGGTCCACAAATATGTCATGGTAACATTTTTTTGGATTTCAACGAAGGACTCCTAAAAGTAAGTAGGTCTCCGAGGTCACGGGCATGGTTTTCTAACCATTTGTGACCATATGGAAAATCAAATATCATAAATGATATTTATGCTCGTTTTCATAATATAGACACCACTTTATTTATTTTCTTTGTCTTGAATGTGATATAAGCATAGGCATGTCTCGGATATACATAAAATGATTTTTTTATTGGAAATTATTTTCTTTAATCTTAAGGTCAAAGTATTAGTAGTACAAATTTAAATCAGCAAGGGAAAACTTAAGATGAAACGGGGAAAAAAAAGAGAAAAAAGGGAAAAAATCGATGAAAATAAAAAATAAAAAATATATTAAAAATTATGAAAAAATATATATCTAATGAAAATTCATAAAATCAAGTTATTAATTATCAAGTCCCATATTTCTACATTTATGAATTATCAAATTCTATTATGCATCAAATTCCACATTTAAAAAAGAGATAAAATGTTAAAAATTTTGTCCAAGTGAAAAAAGGGAAAAAGTTGAAAAAAAACAAGAAAAGTAGGTAATTTTTGTTACACAAGAAAAAGTTCCATTTTTGTTGTTGTTGTTGTTTGTTATTTTATTTATTATAGTTTTAATTGTTAGGGATGAAAGTCGCATTTAGAAGTGACTTTTTCAAAAAATCGTTAATTTTTGTTACTATGATTGACAAGAGAGAACTTTGGACAACTTTAAAATTTTAAAATATCTTAAAAGAGATCTAAGGGCAGAGTTTGAATTATAAAATATTTTAAAAGAGTTTCTTTTCATTTCTCTCCTCATCTCTCAACTTTTAAAGAGAGAGAAAACTCACTTTTTTTTTTGTCAACTCCTCTCCAACTCTTTTCTTTTCAGTCTCCCACTTAACAATCCCAATAGGAGAAATGGAGAGAAACTCATTTATTTTCTCCTCTCTTCTCTTCTCTCCATTTCTCTCAATCCAAACACTGCATAAGTGCTTTTATCGAAGTATAATTAAAATAAGGGAAAATTACTTAATAGACCTTATGTTAGAGATGTGTTTCTAAATGTACCTTGAGTTTTTGGACGGTATCTTAACAATTTAACTAGTCAAAATATTTATTTCTTAAGGCCCGACTCACTCTGATTAAACAATGAACTCAAATCATCGAAATTAATTTTCATTTTGACGATATTAACAATTTGAACCAGTGATCTAAACAATCTATTTTCAAAATGTCAAATTGTCAATCTCGATGAATATAGCAAATGTTGATCTTAATTATTTGATTTGTTGATTAACAGTTGAAAGTTGGTGAGACGGCATTAAGAAAGAAAAAAAAGTTTACTAATTTAACCATCAACCTACCACCAAAAGTTAAGAGGCATTTAAAAAGAAATCCCTTCTTTTGGATTCGTTAAATAAGATCATAAGCACAATACCCAATGTCATTTTAGGAAAAATGATTGAAATAGGACTTGTTAGTAATTTATACAAAGATATAGGATAAAATAGTCATGAAAATATTAGCATTGGCCCACAATGGATACTGTACCAACACAAGCTCCAAATCCAAATAAAATTCCTCGAGATTATCTCCAAACCTTTTAGCACAATCGATGTTAAACCAACAGTCATCATGACTCATAAGCGACCTTTTTGTGAAGGTGAGCGATCCTTTTCAATCGAATAGGTTCTTAAAGTAACAAGGAGATTTTGGTAATTTCATCAAAGATTCCAACTGTGTGTACAGCTGGCACTATAAAGCGCCTTGTGGTGTAGGTAACGCTGCTGTCACCACGCCGGCACGCCGTATTTAATATATTTGGAGATTAAAAAAAAAAACAGAGCTGGTGTGGTGTCGTGCATGCATATTGTGTTGCCATCTAATTCTGGCGTTGCTGTTGCATGCAAACGTTTCCGGTTTCTTATTCTCTTAAACCCTCTACAGTCGCAAAAATTCCCCAACACCGTAAATCTGACACACTCCCGGATCTGAAGTTTACTTCTGGTATAGTTCCGATTAAGCTCCGGGGGAAGATTAAAGATAGATGAAGCTTGAAGAAGCATAGTAAGAGTAAGGCGAAAAGGAGGAAGAAAGGATAGGGTTTTGATGTAGGGTTTTGAAAGGAAACAAGAAACGAAGGTTACAATTTTGTTTCAGAGATTGATTTAAAGGTTAATCTTTCTATTTTTGATTGATTTGTTTGTTTGAATTTTTTTTTTTTTAGTTGTTAATCGGGTTGGATACAAAAGGAGGAAACTTTGGGTTTAATGTTCTTGTTTGGGGGAATTTTTTAGATTGATTTGAGAGAGAGAGAGTTTCGATTCGGTGTATGGCGTCGAATATTTGCATGAATAGTTCATGCAGGGCGACTTCGTCGATCGAGTGGAGGAAAGGGTGGGGTCTACGATCTGGTGGATTTGCAAATCTTTGCGATAAGTGCTGGTAAATTTTGTTTCGTAGTTGTAGCTTTCGTGTTACAGGAATTCGATATATTTAAATGTTCTTTATTTATTTATTTATTTTTTGTACTTTAATTTGATGTGGTACGGACTTTTTTTTGAGGGTTTAAGTTCTTCGCAATGTGGTTTTTGTGTTTTATTATTAGTTTGTTGGAACAGTTGACCAATTATTATTTTTATTTATTATTATTATTTTTTAATTTACATTGCATTATATGGACACCTGTTTTGAATTTGTCTTCTTAATCTAATTTCCCCCCTTTTTTCCCTTCTTTTGTGGCACTTATTTTGTGGGTTTTCATTTGATTTTATTTTAATGTACCTTCAACAACAACAACAAAAACAATAATAATAATGGGGAAAATTTTGGTTTCCATACAAGCCTTGAGAGCATGGTTTTAAATCTTGTCCGAGACCGAGACGACTTGTCCGATAAGTCTTGGTATTGTCCACCAACGAGACGGATAGACAAATCAAACAGATCGGATGATATTTAAAACCATGGTTCATTTATCTCATTGTTGAACAGGATGACTCAAACGTATCGGAAAACTTGTCCGAGATGACTCGGTCACGTTCATGGACGGGAGGGGATGTCAAAACGAGTTTTAAAACCATGCTTGAGAGTTGAGATATGTGTCACAATCCATCGAAATCACGTTCTACTTTTTCTTTGATATTCATGTCGACAGGGTACCCATCAATAACACTCGTCTATATCATGGTCACAATTTCAACAATTATTTTTTAAAAATTCGAAAAAAATAGCTTACCCATGGTGGGCTATGCCTTTGCTTGTTTAGAAATTTAAAAAAGATCTTTTTCCTAAAACCCTCTAGACTCTATCTATCTCCTTCTCACGACCTTTTGCTTTTTATTGTACCTCAATTCTCCAACAGTAACTAATCAAGGATTTTCATTTCAATTTTGTTGGTCTATTTTGCGACCTTGATTTTCCCCAAAAACCTATTGTCTTCGACCTTCATTCCTTTTCTTCTTCTAATATCTTATTAATCATTCTTTTATTTTTTTCATTCCAAAAAACTATCCTTGATTTTTCTTGAAAAAATCAATCTTCTTCAGCCTTTAGAGTAAAATTTTCACTCTTCAACCTCAAGATTTCGTCTTCTACAGCCTTCAAAATGCAAGTACAAGATAGGGTTTGTATAATCTTTGAAATTTTCCCAATTTTTTTTCCTTTTTACAACTTTCTTACATTTATCCGAATCAAATCAAAATGACCCCCTGGCCGAATCATTATAGAATCCGAACTTGGTTGCTATGGTCTAAATACATTTATCAGAGATTCTATGATATCGTCCATGACTTCTACTTAGGAAATAGTTATATCACCTTCTATGTTAGGTATAAAGATTTGTTGATCTCAAGGTGACAAGTGTCCTACATTAGCCGGGGTGGGGGGGTAGTTAAGAGCATTTTTCCACAATTTTACCCTCTCTCGAGAACCCGTGCCTTTGTCTTTAGGGTCTTAAGATTTCCTTGCCCACTTGTAACCCCACTCTTCTTGATGGTAATTTTGTGATGTTTTTTCGAGGCATGGCATTCTGTATGGTTAATCATGATGCCTTTTAGTGACAAATTTGATCTTGTCATCATTTTTTGAGTGAACCAGGAAAAACCTCATCTGCTACTTTACATGTTTGAGCCTTCACTTTCTGCAACAAAAGAAATGAGCGTGGTGTGTTGGTCCATTGGTGCCTGACAGTTCTCTATCTTCGTAGACAACAACATTCTTCTTGTGTTATGACTTTGGCTTCTGTCTATAGAGACTGATCAAGAGTCCTCTACTGTTGGTGTAAACTCTTAGGCATGAAACATAAATCTCCTTTGAAAGTCCTCCAGTAGCCACGTTGTCATTCATACTTTTTTCTTACCAGTACCTCATGGTTCAAACAAGTTATCTTTACATGACTCCAATATATTATATTTTTATTATTTTTTTCCTTTTTGGTATGCTTCTTGATGTGTTCCCATTCATACTGGTTCCAGGTCTACTTATGAGCAATTAGTTTTTTGTGACACTTTCCATTTAAAAGAATCTGGTTGGAGGGAGTGCATCTCTTGTGGAAGGGTAAGCTGCTTGTCTAATAGCACGAGTTCTTCTTTCCCACCGTTGCTACTTAGTTTTGTTATGTGCTAAAGGTCTAACTGAGTTTTTATTATGGCAGCGTCTCCATTGTGGATGTATTGCTTCGAAGTCTTTCCTTGAGTTACTTGATAATGGGGGTGTAGAGTGCATAAGCTGTGTGAAGAATTCAGATCTTTCCTCTGTAAGATCGATTCACATAAACTGTAATATCATAATGTTATAGATTACATGGATACATTTTAACAGTCATAAAACTTTGGGTTGTATGTTTTCAGAAAATTATCACTGGTTATATTCTCTCGTTCATGTTTGCAAAGAGAAGAAAACATTATTGAACATCGGTTTCATATTGTCTTGTTAATAACTTTTCCAATGCTTTGTAATCTTTATTAGTATCCACTTGCATTCTTGTCTGACCTACGCACACGATGAGTGGGTTAGACTTATGATTTTAATGAATATTTTTTTTTAATGTCTGCAGATTGGTTTATCTTTAGGTTATTGATATCATGCCTCACACATGGTTGTATACAGTAACTTGTTAGTAACTATGTTAACCAACCAACTACTCCAAAAGACTGATCTGTTGGAGAGGGGGAGAACTATGAATATAAGAGGGTATCAACTATGTCAGTTGGTTCCTTTCATGCACATGTTGGATGCTTTCATGAGCAACACACTCAAAGTGCTGATGGGCATTTTAAGAATCAAGCTTTGAAATCTCAATTATCTCTTATTACATAGATCCCAAGTGATGAAAATCTGAATAGGTTTGGTATTATTCCCGGTGGATAATTCTAGTGAAGCATTATCAACTTCTATGGATTATGAAATAGATGTTGATAAGGGGAAAATTTTGATGTTAGGCAAAAGTACAAAGGGTAATGGGTGGAACATGTTGCTTCAAAAGAGAGAAAATCATACTTCCCACTGGGGAAGCTGAAAGCATGAGATTTTCATCTTTATATCTAGAAATCCTTGGATTATCTTAGGTTTCCAAATAAGACATTGGTAGAGTAACAGCGGGGGTTAAACATATATATGAGTCACTAGCACAGTTATACTTGACTATCACCTTGGGTGCGCCTTTTGGACCCGAAGTTCTGCATTGCCCATACTTCGTGTGGTTGTAGAAGCAAGGGAGCAGAGCTGCGTAGCATTTCCCTCTCAACAGTCACAAAAACCCACCATTTTCAGAGGTATCTAACGATACATTTCCACAGGTACGTGTTGCAAGGCAACCTGTTGATGGAAGGGGACGGAATCAGTTGCTTCCGCGTTATTGGCCTAGGATTACAGACCAAGAACTGCAGCAAATATCTGGAGCGTATCCATGACCACCTTATTTATTTATTTATTCTGATTTAAGTAACTTTCTGTCACATTTACACCTATTATATTATCCAAACGTTGTGATCCCCTTGACCACGTTATCTTACTAGTTCGAATTCTACAATTGTGCCATTATTTGAAAAGGTTCTGAGTGCCAGTGATGCGGGTCGTATTGGTCGTTTA
Organism: Akebia trifoliata; assembly: GCF_017979445.1. Lineage (NCBI taxonomy): Eukaryota > Viridiplantae > Streptophyta > Magnoliopsida > Ranunculales > Lardizabalaceae > Akebia > Akebia trifoliata. The sequence continues at coordinate 29,045,199 of NC_141389.1, read as the reverse complement.
GTTCTACCAAAAGCATGTGCTGAGGTAAGTTCCTGATTGTATTGTTTCCATTTTTCAGCCCATGAACTCTGTACCTTGAGTTCTTTGTTTACGTTTGGCATGAAACTACATGCAGGCGTACTTTCCTCATATCTCTCAACCAGAAGGTCTTCCACTTAAGATTCAAGATGCAAAGGGGAACGAATGGTTGTTTCAGTTCAGATTTTGGCCTAATAACAACAGCAGAATGTATGTCTTAGAGGGCGTAGCCCCTTGCATACAATCTATGCAGTTACAAGCTGGCGATACTGGTAATGTGAATGCCTTTATTACTTGGATAGTGATATCCAATCTCCATCTAGTCAATAGTGTCATTTGAGGTTTCAAAGATTGGTTTAGTTTGTCCCTCCAAGTTTTAGTTGGAATCTAAATGGAACTCTCTTCAGTTGGAATCATCACTTTTCGCAGACTTTTCTGATTTATTCCTTTCTGGAAGGGATAAATGTATCTTCCAAAATAAATGGTCGTTTACAGGTAGACCTTTGGAGTTCTATTCAAATGCAGTTATTTCTTTTGTCTGCAACCAAAGAAACACATACCTTTTACCACATGATTCTCTTTACTTTTATCCATTCTATCACAACTCTTTCATAGTTTGTAGACTCTACTGGGCACGTTGATGCAGACTTCCAGTCCAGTATAATATGAGTCCGCTTTGATCTTTTGTTGTTTCGCTTGTTGTGTTGTTGGGGGGCTACCTCTGCCTCCATCTCTTTTCTTCATTAATAAAAGGTTATACTTATCAAAAAAAAAAAAAAAATTCTTTTTTGTCTTTGTTTGAATTGTTCTTTGCTGCAGTAACTTTCAGCCGGATAGATCCCGAAAGAAAACTTGTTATCGGCTTTCGAAAGGCATTTAACACTATGACTATGCAGGTACAGAGCTCCTTATGCCTCTGTCGCTATGCCAACATTTGTCCACACACTTGGAATCGTAGCAAAGTTTTCTATTTGCACACACACATTTATATATAGTAATCAGTTAAACAGCTAATGGTGAACTTGCCAAGAAACTTTATTTTGGGTGTTGATGAGGCACCTATAATGAGTGGTTACTCTGGCTTTCTTCAGTCTCCAAGGGGAAGCACAAATATGCATCTAAGTGCTCTGTCCAAACCTTTGAGTACTGCTGATGGTGATGTTAGCTTGCGTCAAACTGAGAAGCAAACTACGAAGACTGGAGACTGGCCAAATGAGAGCTTTCCAATGCAGCCTCTGCTGGTTCCTGAGAAGAAAAGAAGTCGTAACATTGGGTCCAAAAGTAAGAGGTTGGTCATTGATAGTGAAGATGCTCTAGAGCTGAAGCTTACGTGGGAAGAAGCACAGGATTTGCTTTGCCCTCCCCCAACTGTCAAGCCTAGCATTGTCATGATTGAGGGCTATGAATTTGAGGAGTATGACGTAAGTAATATTATTCAAGAATTGTAAAATCCTTTTGTCGTAATTAATTTTTGTTAGACATTATATATTCTGAAAATTTTCATATATGGTATTAAGATTTACTGATTTTCATTGAATTTAGTTGATAATACTTTGTGAAATGAAGTTTACTCATAATATTTCAGCAAAATTACTGTTTATGACTAACAATTTAACGCAAATTGAAGTGTTTTAGAGCATTTTATCCCCCTTTTTCTGCATTTGCTCGCTTTTGGGAGGTTGTCGAGTGAAAATAATCACCCCATTGAGTTCTGTACTTTATGGAGCTGAATGTTGGGTGGTCAAGAAGCATCATGTTTGTAGATTGAGTGCTGCAGAGATGGAAGAGTGGAAGAAATATAAAATTAGAAATAGATGCATTTGAGGCAATGTAGGCGTAACTCCAATAGGTGATAAACTAAGGGAAGTCAATGATTACAGTTCCCTTTAGAAGGAATTTGCAAGTTGAGAGTCCTAAAAGAGCGGGAGGAAAACCCAAAAGAACGTGGATTGAGGTAGTGAAAGTGGATCTGAATACACAGTTTCACTAACAGAAAATATTCGTTGGACAAAAATGAATTGAGGTGTTGGATTCATTCAGCCAAACCCAAACCTTGGGGTAAGATTTCAATGTTGATGTTGATGAGGGTTCATGAGTAAACAAAAAAAAAAAAAAAAAAACTACAAACAAGCTGTAGGGGTTGAGATCTAGATTGAGATCTTTAAGTTGTTCAAAAAAATAATAATTCATTTTTCATGATAAGTTCATGTTTCTTTCATCAATTAATATACCAACCTTCCATGCTTGGGACGTTGTGCTACAGTGACTTTAGCATGGAATCTTGAAACCACCCCACTTGATTAAGTCGACAATTTTCTTTCTCATGTGCAAATTTTCAAGACTTAATCTCCATTGCTGGACACTTCCCCTTTTTGTTCATTTTTTTGCCTTTGGCTTTGTGAAAAAAGCTCATACCCATGGATTTTATGACCCATCAGACCAATGCTATGAGCCTTTGTAAAAGCCCATTACCAATTACATCAGCTCTCCTATTTAATAAACATCCAAACATATGTATTGGTAAATTTCTACACTAGCCATTTTTCTTCAGTTAAAAGTACATGGCTTACATTTTCAATGTATTTACTTTATTTCTATCACACAGGAACCCCCAGTTTTTGGAAAGAAGACTATTTTCACATCACGGACATCTGGGTAAGGGTTTCTGTTATTTTTACTTGTTTTGTTTATCATAATAAACTGAAATCATCTCTTAATCTACTGGCTCCTTTATGTGAACTGGAATTATTTTGGTGTGAACCAGCATTACGGGTATTAGTTCCTCATTTAAGGATATAGTCTTTTGTTGCAAAATTTTGCATATTCAATTTCTTTTTCTGGGTGTTCAGGTGAAAAGTTAGCTTCACAGATCTCTTTTTGACTATCTTAATTTAATGTTGAATGCTTGCATCAGGAAGGGCAGGAAGATGCCATCCTCCCTGTCCAATGGGCAGACATTTGTCACACATGCAAGGGGGTTGTGACCACACCATTTACTGGGTCCCACCAAGGAGGTCCAATAAGTCAAATAATGGACTGTTTGTATGTTCCCATCCTTTAGTTAGTTTCAAAAAGAATTCCATAGATATGATGGGTAAGAGAAATTTGATTGGATTGTATTTTGGCCTTGAAGGACCTCCTTGCATATATGCCTCATATATGGTTGAAAATTTCTTGATTAAAACAGGTTTTTTTTAATAAAAAAATAATAATCAAAGAATGTAACTGGATTTATATATCTTAATTTGAATTTAATTGAACCTGGTCTTGCAGGGAACAAGATCAATGGGCTCAGTGTGATAGTTGCTCCAGATGGCGAAGGTTGCCCGCGGATGTTCTTCTCCCTCCAAAGTGGTCATGTGCGGACAATGATTGGGATCCTAAAAGGTTGGTAACAGAGATTATACCACCTCAGGGCTTTCTTTGAGAGCAAACTAATTATAATAAATCTATATTTTTCTTTGTTTATGACATGCTTGCAGGTGCTCATGTTCTGCACCTGATGAGATAAGCCCAACGGAACTGGACAATCTTCTCAGACTGAGTAGGGGTATGATGCCAGCTCTCTACACACTAGGTTTATAATTTTTTTAGTTTGTTCTTGCCGAATGGAGTACTTTGTTCTTTTTTAGCTTATATAAACACTGGGTACTCTTTGTTCTGTCTGTCTTTCTCTTTTGGGTGATTTATGGTTCGTTTTGGTTGCTTCACTCTTGATTGCCTGGTGTTTGGATGTGCTTTGTTTCTGTGGGTGGCACGACTACAGATTATCAAGAAGTAGGGACTTCAAAGCCTACACCCATCAGTTCACTCCAGTCCACTCAAAAGACTACATTTCATACTTTCTGTCTGTTAACCATGACCATAACAATCCCACTGACAAAGTCGGTTTTGAATGGGAAGGTTTTCGGGGATTATTGGGGTAGTGCCATGGGAAGTACTGTCCACAATCTATTGATATATGGGGGGCACTCTTTTCAGTGTACAGCTTGTTTGCAATACCATTTATTTTTAATATATTCAACTTTTACAAAAACAACTCAGGCAGGTGAGCGGATCAATAATGCTTCGCTCAAGAACATTTAACGCCCCTCACTAGTTTAACTCATTACTGCCCCCCATTAAGACTCATTACTGGTTCAATGAGGAGGGAGGTGCCAGAGGCAGAGGTTGGGGCACACACATAAGAGCAACTCCAACACACTCTCTATCCCAGTCTCCATTCCCTCTCAACTGCCATTTTGAGTCATGAAATCCAAAATAGGGGTCTCCAACGCATAACCCATAGTGGGATTTCCACGACCCATTTGGGTTGCAACAACAGCTTCTCCATTTTTTGGAGGGGAAAAATTTCAGACCGTTGGCTGAAAAAGTATTAAAAGTTCAGACCAATTGAAAGTTGGGTTGAATTAAAAAAATATTAAAATATTTATGGATAGCCATTTTGGGTAGCACAGTTGGGGTGCATACCCCTTGAATATCCAAAATGGCTATCCATAATGGGTAGTGATTTTGGATTATCCCCATTGGAGTTGCTCTAACAAGCATAGCCAATCAGGGGTGGTTTTTTTGTTTCCTGGTTTCTTGTACATATCTAGGTAGAGGGGCCCAACCAGATAGACAGGATTCTCATGCAGTCTTTTCATGCTAAAAGACGTATTCATATCATGTATTTTACCTTTTTGAGTATAAAATTTTCATCAGTGGTTCTTATTGTTGTTCAGATTTCAAGAAACGAAAAATTGCTGCAACCCAAAAAACAGCCCAAGAATGCGAACCTTCTGCCCTAGAGGCTCTAGCTACCGCTGCAGTTCTTGGAGATGACAGGGATGATTCCGGTACGCCATCTGTCTTGACCACGACCAAACATCCCCGGCATCGTTCTGGCTGCACATGCATCGTGTGTATCCAACCCCCTAGCGGGAAGGGCCCCAAGCATAAGCCCACATGTACATGCAACGTGTGTACCACTGTGAAGCGACGCTTTGAAACCCTTATGACTCGGAAGAAGAAACGCCAGTCAGCACATGAAGCAGAAATTCCCCAGAGAAAGTTCCATACATGGGGTAATCCTAAGGATGAAGAAGCAGACGTAGAAAGTGCCTCAAATTGCACTCCTCTTGAACTTTCGGAGAATGAAGTCAAGCAAGCAACCAAGTCAGAATCTAATCGCAAAATCCGAGCTGCTAGCAACAAGGGTCAAATAGACTTGAATTGTCATCCATGTTATGAAGATGACATGCAAGCGGATTCGGCACAAGTTAGCATGACGAGCCTTGTTCAGGAAGCAAGTCTTCCATTGGAGATGTATTTGAAGCATAACGGGCTCACAAGTTTGTCAATATGCGAGCAGCAAGTGTACTTGAGCCCCCATGCTGAGGGACAGCGACCTGTTGCCGAGGAGGAGGAGGAGGAGGAGGAAGGTGGTGACAAAGTGCATTGTGAGTCTGATTAAGAATCCAAAGGTGTAGATTTTATAGTTAAATTTTTTTTTTCTTTTTATAGGAATTTGTCAACTGTTCTTCTGTTGCTTAGGATTTGTTGGTTGGTTGCATGAATGCAGTGTTTACAGTTCCGGGTCAGACCTGACCCAATAAAAAACATAGTACCTCCCGCCTCATTACAGTCTGTTTCTTGTTAGCTAAGAACAAGTTATTAATAGAAAAAAGTTGAATATTAGCTGGAATCAACTTGCGGAGGGCCTTCTCTGTTCTTTCCTTTTTGTTAATCAGTCTCTTAAATTGATCCTAGTTTCGATGGCTTTGGTTAAACCGTTAAGGTGGTTATGTGATAGTGATGGAGGGGAGGCTGTTGGTCAAATTTTTTTTATTTTTTTTGAAAGAGAAACAGAGAAACAGATTCAAGATGTTCGGTGATTTTGTTTTGAAGAGGTCCCCCAATTCGGATACTTCGATATTTATTTATTTTTAAAGGTGAAGGGGGCATTTCTTTTATGACTTACGAAAAAAACACATGATCCCAATCTTTTAAGCATAAAATCCAATGGTTGAGATTTGTAAGTATTTTGATAACTCAAATCTTGGAGATGCTTATCCCAAGGATAAATCTCAATCATTGGATTTTGCATTTAAAGGGATGGGAACATGTATTTTTTTCATAAGTCGTTCTTAGGAGTTAAGGGATCCTGACCTTTTATTTAAAGTGTTAAAAAAAATTTCCTAATTGAATTCTATGGTAACCTAAAAATCAGAGGCTAGTAATTAAAAAAAAAAGAAGATGATGAGTTTTGGGAGAAAATCAAGGAATTGTCGATCAAGTGTTGAAGATGAGAATATTTAAGTCATTTTACATTGGTCTTTCAGAGTAGATTGAGGTCAAGGAGCACCCCATCAGTATGAAAATACCGAGCCTCTTAAATAGAGAGATACTTTCCCTACTTAGTAAAGATTTTAAACCTTACTAAGACTTATTTTACTCGAGTTGTATTAGAGGGACGTCAATTGTAGACACATGAGAACACTTTGATGTGGTAGCCCATGCATGTCCATAGACGTGTTTTACTCATATCTTGGAGTAAAATGCATTTACGGACATGCACGCCACCCCATCAAAGTGTCTCCCATTGAGGTCATTCCAGCATTAATCATTTTACTTAAATGGATTATCACATTAGCATTCTAACACCACAGTCCTTTAGATTTCATTGGAAAACTCAAAATTTAAAAAATAATTTCTTTTGAACTTGATTCAAGATTTTAAAATTGAATCGCCATCAAATTCTTCATAATTTAAATTAAAATTCAACAGTGAGAAATTAATTTTTTTTTTTTTTAAAGTTCATAAAATTTTGTCCTCTACAATCCCAAAGCATCGGATCATGTTTTTGAATGTCAAAATGTGAGCCCAAAGACCCTTAGTAAGGGTAAAATTCTTACTAAGTTAGTAAGGCTAGTTGAACTCTTAAATAGTCACCTAAACGCGTCAACCAACTCAAAAGATAACTAAAAAGTGTCCTAAACCAGCAAATAGCCTTTCCTTCTTTGATAGTTGACAACGTTTGTCATAACTCATGACTTTCAAGGGCCCCAAATCCCAAAAATTCCACGTGGCCTTCATTCAACCACAATTTAGGTGATATATTTATCGAATATTCGAAATTTAGTCTATTTGAGCATTTTTTCATCACGTGGGTTCAAATCCGATGAAAAGTATTTAAATCCTACGGTTATAAATTATGGAGTTAACTTTTGGTATTTAACGATCGGTACAACATTGATCCTAAATTGAGTTAAAAGTATGCCACGTGGCGTCATTCGACGCGTTCTTTTCCTTTTTCAGTTTGCCTCAACATGTCCATTTCATTGTGCGACTCTGCGAGAGAAAAATAACAGAAGAGAGAGAGAGAGAGAGGCAGCCATGGAAATGCAAGATCCTGCAAATCTAAACCCTAAACCTCACACCCAAAATGCCCAAAATACTACAGAGACATCGATGCTTGGAAACTCCGTTACCCCTTTCAGAGGCTCTCAGCATAGAAGGGCACACTCCGAGGTGAGTTTTCGATTTCCTAGCGACCTAGATCTTGTTAGAGATCCGTTTGTTGCCTCCACAACTAGTTTCGAAGAGATCGGGTCCGAGGACGATCTCTTCTGTACTTATATGGACATTGAGAATCTCGGATCTAGAATTAATGATTCTTATACTAGAGAAAACAGGATTTTAGATCCTTGGATCAACAATGGTAGTGGTGTCGATGGAGGGAATGGTGGAGGAGTTGTACCGATAGAGAGCGGAGATGGAGAGAAAAATTTCAGATCTCGGCATCGACACAGCAATTCGATTGATGGTTCTTCGATGTCGAGTAAGCAAAATCTGTTTGAGGATGTGATGGATGCGAAGAAGGCAATGGCACCAGAAAAGCTTGCTGAGTTGTGGGCGATCGATCCAAAGCGAGCCAAGAGGTTTGCTTCATCTTTTATTGGTTTAATTTTATTTCAATTTCCATTTAATTGGTAGCTATGCTTGTAAACCAAAGCAAAAGAAAAAAAATGTAGTTTTGGAGAAGCATGGACGACACCCATTGGGATTTATGTATTTTCGGATACCCAAAACAGTTTTTTAAATATATTTCTATTGAATTTGGTGGCTGTGCTTGTAAACCAAAGAAAAAAAAAAAGAAAAGAGAAACGATGTTGAATTATAGGTCAATGTATGCAGGATTCTAGCAAACCGGCAGTCGGCTTCCCGCTCGAAAGAGCGAAAGGCTCGCTATATGTTGGAACTTGAGCGAAAAGTTCAGACCCTTCAAACTGAAGCAACAACTCTTTCTGCACAACTTACTCTATTTCAGGTTTGTATTTGTGGAATTCTAGTCTAACATTTACGAGTTCTGAGTTCTATTTATATAGCAAATTAACAATGTACCATTTAACTGTTGAAATGGATGTGTGGTAAAACTATCATAAATGAATATATTTGAGAAAATTTAGGAGTTAAAAAAAAGGGTAAGTTCGTTTGAGATGGTTTGGACACGTTCAAAGAAGATCAATAATAACATCAGTGAGAATGACAGCTTTACTGTAGATCAACCGCTTTAGAGGGAAAGAGAAAGACTGAAAGTGACATGATGGAGGCAATGAGAAAATAATGAAGGAACATGCCTTGGTTGAAGATATGGTTCATGATAGAGTTAAATGGCTACAGAGGATTCATATTGCTGACTCCAGTAATTGGGATAAGGTGTAGGCGATGATGATTCTTGGTAGTCTTTGAGTACTAAGAACTTAAAAATGGGTCAATGTTTTTTAAGAGTCTTGTTTAGGGCACACGTTAAGGTGCATTAAATACACCTTAACATGTGCCCTTAGAGTACATGTTAACAAAATCCGGTTTTTAATCATCGATATCAAATGTTTATTTTTAGAGTACATAATATTATACCGTACATGTAAGCGTATGTTCTTGAAACATGCTCTATAATAATATAGGTTACATTTAAGGCTTGGCAAAGTGATGAGTTACCAACTATTTATTGTTTATTACATGCTCTCTAAGGGCATTGGTCATTTATAGAGAGCCTTTTGTAGAATTTGCATTTATCATCATAGTCATTTATAAGGAATCTCCTGTATTTTCTTTTTTTTTACGGATGAGTACTTCTCATTGACTTTGATTATTTCATTATTAATTTCTCTTTAGAAAGTACAGCAAATTGGTCTGCTAGGTGGTGGGATGTCCTAACTCTTGTTTATCCATTTGCCCCCCTTGTGTGCTTTTGATGTTAGTATTTGAAAAATTGCACTTTGAGAAGGCACATGGCCTTACATCTTGTTTTTCTTTCAGAGAGATACAGTGGGTCTGACTTCAGAGAACACAGAGCTTAAGTTCCGGTTACAATCTATGGAACAACAAGCTCACTTATGTGATGGTAGGCTTCATTTCTAACTTATTTTCATCTCATGCATCTTTACTGGAAATGTGTATATGCATGCTAACTGTGACGCCTTCAAACTTCGAGGGGTTGGCTCAATGACACTTTCAGACCGATAAGTGGTTAATGCCTGTAGGTCATGAGTTCAGTACCCAGTATGAGCATTAATTCCTCAGGGGCCACCCGCAAGAGCACACCCTCACTTACCTGGTGATTATTATGTGCGGGGTTGCACGTGCCTTGGGACTGGTCCTTGGACAAGACCATGGTCTATGGACTGGGCAAAACCCAGATAGGGGCCTGGTCCGCTGTCTACCGGGATACCCGGTTATCAAAAAAAAAATTGTGATGCTTTCACTGTTTATATATGAGATGTTTAGCTGACCCCAAATCTTTGGGACAAGGTTTCCATGATGATTAGACGTTTTCTAATACAAGTATGTTTCATGTTAATGTACCTATTGTTGGCTAAGGTTTGGTAAGAGGTAACAAAGTGATTTAACACTTGGGATAAAACAAGTTAGTGGGCCGTGTTTGTGGTGTTGAAGTTAGGGTCTGCAATGAATGAAAGACCTGAGTCCCTCACGGAACAGCATTCTATATACATACTTTTTCTGGAATTCCTACTTATTTTTAACATATATTATGGTAAATCTCTAAATTTGTGCTTTTATGATGCTTGATAATACACCCAGCTTTGAATGAAGCATTAAAGCAGGAGGTTGAGAGGCTCAAGATTGCTACTAGAGAGATGGTTAGCCCCAGTGAGACATTCAACTTGGGAATGAATTATTTTCCATATACCCCATCATCCATCTTTTCACTTCCACCCGGACTATGTGGCCACCAAAACTACCAATTCCCTCAGTTCCATCATTCTCAATCTAACACGGCAAACCAATCTCTGTTATCTGCACAATCTCACACTCTCTCAGACATGCTGCAGCAAGACCAACTTAGCCGATTACAGGGGCTTGACATCAGTAGCAGCAGAGTCTCACATCTTGTGAAGTCTGAAGGCCCCTCACTCTCTGTCAGTGAAAGCAGCAACTCATTGTAACTCTAAACTGGATTCCCAACGGCTGACCTTCCTATTGCCGAGTGTCTTACACCATTTGTTACATTGCTCATAAACTGATGTGCAATTCATTCCATTGTGGGTTTTTTTTTAATTCCTTTGGTATCTTTATTATTTATTCTTAGTTTTTTTTTTCTTTGGTGTTAGTGTGGGAAAAAAAAAAAAAGAAGTTCCCAAGAGGTATACAACCACACCAACTTGTGCTAAGGCCACCCCAATTCATATGTAAATCACCAAACAGTTACGCACATCTTGGTGCGGCGTTAGCAAAAGTTGGTGTGGCAATAGAATCTCTACCAAAAAAAAAAATGCCTCTCTTTGTGTCAACATCCCTTTTGTAATTTTTTGAAGTGATCTTTGTGAGCTTAACCATTGGCCTTTTTCTTTCGTGTTTTTTTTTTCCTTCCCTTTAAAAGTATTGATTTGATTTCTATTGGGTCTGGCTCAATTTATTTATCTTTCTTGCAATTTTGAACTATATAGTTAATAGTGACCACCGCATCGATCAACGATAAAACAATCTCTCTCTCTCTTTTAGAAATTTCAAAATTCTGTGTTCTACGTTCATGTGGTGTCCGATCGTGTTTATGGGTGCCATGTGGCCTATTATCCAAGATAAAAGATGTATCTCAAAATACAAACGAAATAGATTTTAAAAAAAAGTGATATTGATAGTTGATACTCCACTACCATTGTCGTAGAATTATACAAGGTATTGTGCTGGGCCAAGTTGTTTGTGGGGCCTGGCTTTGGCTCCATTACAAACGAATCTGATTCTGTTTGTGCTACAATGTGAGTGCCTATTAATTCTTTTCATATTGCAATCTTTGTTTTCGGATAAAAAACTTAAATGTCAAAAGAGTTGTGATTTTCTGACTCAATTTTCACTCGGTCTGTACTCGGCTAATATGGCAATGGCACAAAACCATAGATATTTTTCTTAGAGATACACGAGGAAAACGATCAACGGTTCTGTGCCCTTGGCATGTCAGCCGATTACAAACCGAGTGATAATTTTCAAGTCGATGTCAAAATAAACCAGCATATTTTTGGCAATAACTAATCCATTTTTATCTCAAAAGAAAATATCTATTGGCACATTTACAAGTGGATCCCATGAGTATGTGCCCTTTCAGTGTACCCACATTGCATGCCAGGCTTTTCCAAGGGTGTGCCCTAATTGCCAAAACGACCCATATGACATGTCTTTGACATTTTTCTTGAAGTCTAATATTACTGTCTACAATCACTATCTGATACAAAAGAAGCCAATGCGAGGTTGAGCCAACCCGAGTGAGTCATCTTTGTCTCAAAGGTGTCTGAGCCGGGTTCCTAATATAAAATCAAATACTTAAATGAGTTGTTTGAAAATCGACTCATCTCCTTCGAGATTTTGAAAAACTTGCCCATTTTTTAATTTCCCGATCCCTATGAATTAATTTTAAAATTTACCCATATATATGACTCAACGGATTGGATGGCGAGAAGATTTGAAAAACATGAATACTTTGAGGTAGCTAGCTTCGATTAAAGGAGTTTTAAATAAGCGCCTCTAGATTCCTACCAGAGCAGCAAACTTGTTTCGAATCTAATTCAAAGGTGGAGCATATCTATACAAAAATCAGCTTGATCGTCCAATTGATGATTATCGATAGTTCTTGTTGGGCTTGATATATACTCATGGGCCTACCAAAGATGCCCTCAATAAATAAGCCCAAATCATAATTTCACATAAATCACTACTTGAGGGCAGATTTACAAAAGGGGCCGGCTAGTTGCACACCAACCTTGATAGATAACTCTTTTTTATTTCTTTTTTATAACCTTCATTGTAATCTAGTAATTGCACTTCATTCATTATTGATAACGTTAAGATTTAGGATAATACACATTCTCGTGACTTTCATCTTCTCTATTTGTGTAAATCATAATCATGCTTGTCATACGATCAAGTGTTTCTTACAAAATTTATAGAACCAATAATAATTTATTTGAGCATGATTGAAGAACAAAAATAAATAAATATATTTATATATAAACAAAGGGGTGCAATATTTTATTTTTGATTTGGAAAATTGATTTTTTGACGTTCCCTTCTCATATACTCTCCCTGACGTGATATGTGCTAGAACTATAGATTTTTTCCACAAGATACATAACTGCACATATTTATGGAGATGTACAGTAGTGTATCCGGAGGAAATCTATGGTTCTAGCCCATGCTACGTCAAAGGGGGTGTCAGAAAATCACAACTCTTTTAATTTATTTTGAGTGTAATCATCCAAGTGGAGTGCAATCATAGTTTTAAAATTCATTTTGATGTCTTATCCATGAATGAGACCAAGTCATCTTAGAAGAGTTTTTTGACACGTTCGAGTCATCTTGTTCAATAATGAGAAAAATGAACAGTAGTTTTAAGTCTTGTCCAATACATTTGATGTATCCATCTTGTTGGTGGACGATACCGAGACTTATCGGACGAGATTTAAAATCATGAGTGCAAGTGGAAATTTTTAAATGATGAAGTGCATTTGGCAGTGGGTGGTGTGCAACTAGTTGGCCTCTTTACAAAACAGAGTGAGAACTGAAGAGAAAGACTGGCAACTCTCTCAAGAGGAACAAAGGAGGCAGAGCAGAGATACAGCGCTCTCGCTCACACACACACGCACAAATGGCGGCGAATCGTTCTTCTTCTTTAGACAACGTTGTGATAAAGGCCCCAAGCGATAAGCGTTTATACAGAGTTGTTCATCTTCAAAACGGTCTCTGTGCTGTTCTTATTCATGATCCAGAGATCTTCCCTAATGGATCTCCTCAACCTTCTAACAAAACCCTAGAAAATGGTGGTGATGAAGAACTTGAAGACGAAGATCTCGAAGACGATGATGAAGAAGAAGATGACGATGAAGACGACGAAGAAGATGAAGACGACGACGAAGATGAAGATGAAGATGAGCTGAACGAGAAGAAGAACAGCGGTATCTCTCAAACTAAGAAGGTGCTCCTCACTCTTCATGAACAATTTCTGATTCTCGTGTAGTTTATAAGGATTTTGGATTAATGGAGGCAGTTTTGATCTTCATTTCGTCCTTCTCGAGCGTTAGTTTCCTATAGTCTACTTTAGGATTAATGATTCCTGATTAATCTACTTTCAGATTAGTTATTCTTGCTTTTAATGTGTATTTAACTATTTATCCATTAATTCTAATGCTACAGTAGACAGTTTGTTAAACGTCTGAACATCTAATTAGGATTAGAGCATAAGAATTCACCATTGTTCGTGTTGAAATTGATTTTTCTTCTTGTAAATTTACATGAAGCATCCCTTTTAATCTTTCATACTTATTATACGTTTGTAAATGTCTTTTTTGGCGTCGTGGAATAACGGCTCTTACCTCATTTTATTATTGAAAAAAGTTTTCCTTTTTACCTCCCCTTATCTAATTATTTATTTAATATATTTTTTTCAGGCGGCGGCAGCAATGTGTGTCGGAATGGGAAGCTTTTCTGACCCTTCTGAAGCACAGGGTCTTGCCCATTTTCTAGGTTTGATAGTGCAATTACTATGCTCTTCTTCCTTTCTAGAGACCCAGAATTTTTGTTTACTTAGTGTATTTACCACATTCAACTACACAAGATAAAACCATAGACATAGTATGAACAGACTAACAATGTAGAAAATTCTTTCATCTTGAATGGAAACCAAATTAGGTGGTAAATCGACATAGTTTTGGCTAAGAAAAGAATGAATTGTGAAATAAATTCTTGAGAAATTGAAATTGACTCGTGTACATCCTTGTTCTTTTGGACTCATACACCTCTGTTGAGAATATAAAGTTGCCTGTCCTTTGCAAATTTGATAATGTTGAATTGTGTGCTTTTGCAAGTGTGGGCATGGTGATTAAATAGGGGAAAAAAAATTATATTACTTGTAAGCTTTGAGTATGTTATCAGTTTTGATATATGAGCAGTTCTGACAAGCCTTTTGTTTTGCAGAGCATATGCTTTTCATGGGAAGTACTGAATTTCCAGATGAAAATGAGGTATGTTAGTCTATTTTTTTTCACTTCAATAATCATGCAATATGTCTGCCTTGGAGTGTATTTATTTTATCTCTGGTAACTCAAAATTGAGATATCTACCTTCTTATCTAAGTGAAAAGTCATCCATAATAGGAATTTAGAGATAACATAATTGAACTCCAACTTTGGAAAAGAAGAAAAACCGAATAGGGGAGGACCCACTCAATACGTATGAGAGGTGAAGTTAGACCAGATGAAGCTGGCTAAGGGGTAGTTGATAACAATATGATTTATTGATTCACCACTGATTTTCAAAAGGAGCAGAAGTTCACAATGGTAATGCCCGAGAGATGAGATGGTCCAACGCCAGAATTTGTTTGAAAGCGACAGTCCAATAAAAAAAGCCACTTTAGATCTTGACCCCTGGATGAAGGTGGTGTTTTTTTTTTTTTTGTGTGGGCGTGGGTGGGTGGGGGGGAGGGGGGGGGGGGTGTCTACACGAGGATGACAAAGATTGATAAAATGATTTTATTGAAAACGACAATTGTGACTCTTGGTTCATACCTGAATGTCCCTGCCAGTGGGAACTGTCAAAATCTCATAAATGCGACTAATTAGGAAAAATGACAATTTAAACCACCCCCCCCCCCCCCCCAAAAAAAAAAAAAAAAAAAAAAAATTATTGAAGTTCCTTTTGAATCCAAAATTCCTAGAGATTACGCCTTCTAACTATACCATGACATTTTGAACTGGATTTTTCTTCTTATTTGACATTGTGCATAGCTTACCAAATTGAATCTTGAGAGTGGAATTGTCACACCACCAATCCTCCGAAAAGCAAACCTTGTTGCCTTTACCAATTCTGAAAGCTATCATTATCCTAAATTCAAGAACAATATTAGGATGCTCCTCTAAATACTGCAACCATGATGAGTCGAGGTAGGTCCACTCTACAAATCCAAGTTCCTAGAACCATACTTGGAACAAATAGACCACCTCCGCAAACTATTGATTTCCATTCCAAATCTCCATAATCATTATCCAAAGAGTGCTACAAGTAACACAAATCACCATACCACCTCCCTTATTAGGGACACTAATAGGTTTTCAATTGACCAAATGAATTCCACGAATCTTGTCCTTGTCATTCCATAGGGAATCATGACCCAACTTGTTCATTGCTGTGCTTACACACTAGGCTACCCTTCTCCGAAAGCTCCGCGGGACCACCTACCACTAGTCTTCGGCCGGAGGGGTTTATTGCACAAAAACGCCGGGACGCAGGCTCCCGAAGAGGGAAGCCCAACGAATGTCAGATGCAAAGCCCCGCACCTCATTAAGATCATATTGGCATACTCTCCCAAAAAAGAAAGAGCAGACCCCATTGAAGACGGGAGTGAGGTACAACAAGGCCATTTCTGTCCACCGCCCTTCTCACGGAGCCGTACGTGGACGTTACCGCTCATACAGCTCCCAGCCAGCAAGCAGTTAGCCTTCCTCTACAAGGAATTTAAGTGTGGATGAATCGACATCAAATAGAGAAAAGAAATACACCAAAATGTTCGTCGTAGTTTTTTTTTTTTGGCTTAGTTAATTTATTACCTTTTGAAAAAAGTTTAGGCCCTATTCGTTTGAGCTTTAGGAGTTAGCTTTTTTTGCTTTTAAGCCAAAAAAGACAGATTTGGGCTTTTTTGGCTCCCGCATATCTCAATTGAAGTCCAAAAGTAGCTCTTAAAAGAAGTCGCCTAAGAGGGATTTTTTCAAATGGCTTTTGCGAGAAGTCAAAAACGTAAAACGACTCTAGTGTAGTTACCAAAATATCATTTATCTTTAATCAAAATTTCAACCAAACTTAACCTTAAAAAACAAAAGGAATTACCAAAATACCCTTCATCTTCCAAAATACCCTTTATCTTTACTACCAAGACTAAAAATAATTTATCATCACTACTTTATTACCAAAACACCCTTCATCTTTATGTGGATGTTGGATTGTGTATTATGCAGGTATTTTCTTTATCATATGTTCATTTTTAAGAGGAGATGTTGTCGAAATTTCGATAGAATTATAAAATTTATAAATTTATTTAAATTGAAAATAATTATTTTTATAATTTTTTAATATAAATTTATTATATTTATATATATTTAGTGTAATTATATATTTATTAACAGATAGAATTCATGAACTTGTCCTAGAAAGTCGTTATGCAAGCTGTTAATTGGTTAACATAATATTTGCAAATACTGCTTCCATATACTGATTGAGACTGGTGATATAATGTCCATTTGATTCTAATTTCACTCTTTTGCCTTCTAGTATGATAGTTACCTGTCCAAGCACGGGGGTTCGTCAAATGCTTACACAGAAACTGAGCATACATGCTACCATTTTGAAGTTAAAAGGGAGTTTCTCAAGGGAGCTTTGAAAAGGTAACCAAAGTTTCTATTCACCTGATTTTTTCAATTTTTTGTCTTTTCTATCTTCAGCATCTAATCTTTTTTCAATGTAGATGGAACAAGGTTGGGATACATGCATATGTCCATATTTATTTTGATTTTTGATGAGAATATACATTAACATAAGTTAAAAAACAAATCTGGGATGAAAGCAAGATTTATAATGCAACTGCTTCGGTCTTAGTTTTCTCTCCATCCCTTTTGCAACTATGTTTCCTTTTTCTTTATTTTTGGTGAAGCATTTATTTTTTTCATATATATATATAAGGGCAATCTATCTTTTTATTTTTTTCAGATTCTAACAGTTCAATCCTCATTACATTATGTATTATATATTATTCATTTCTTAAAAATTAGATAGAGTGAGATCTTATGGAAAGATTTTAGATGATAGTGATGGTTCATTTTCATTCTCAGATTTTCCCAATTTTTTATTTCACCTTTATTCAAAGCTGAAGCTATGGAACGGGAGGTTTTAGCAGTAGATTCAGGTAGTCACTAAATTCATGAGTCTGCTGGTTTTCATATTGTTTATAGCCATGACATCAGGCTTTGCTTACATTTATATTCTTATCCTATTTCTCTTCTAACATTTGGGGTTTGTGCTTGCATGTTATGCCATTTTCGGGAACAAATTCGAACACAGAATTCAATCAGGTGTTGCAAAGTGATGCATGTCGCCTTCAACAACTTCAATGTCATACATCTGCTCTTGGTCACCCTTATAACAGATTCTTTTGGGGTAAACATACATCCATTCTTTATTCTTTGTGGTTTATTTATCTTGTTTATCTTTCTTATGAAATTATTAATCTCTTTCTCAACTGCATGGAAGGGAATAAGAAGAGCCTTGTTGATGCTGTGGAGAAAGGAATTAATTTGCGGGAGCAAATTTTGCAACTGTACAAAGAAAACTACCATGGTAGCTTGATGAAACTAGTTGTTATTGGAGGAGGTGAGTTTTTCCCTTTTGTAAATGTTGATGTTTTTCCCAATTCCGTCTGCGTTTACTTTGAGAGTTGGTTATCACTTGGGTCGGGCTTTTTGGATTTCAAATGGAAATTGTGGAGCATTGTTCCCTTTGCTGTTTGCTGGGGGATTTGGAAGGAGGGGAATGTGCGGGTCTTTGAACCCAGGGAGAACTCACTCAAGCTATTTTTTATCTCCATCTTAGGGCTCGTGTTCTTTGAAGTCAAATCTTTGGAGGAATGTAAAGGGGTCTTTGAAGATTTCTTGGGGAGATGGGAGTGGGTTTGTAATATTTCTCTGTACTCGGGCCTTGTTTTTGGGTCTGCTTGTTCTTTGGTTTTGTTTCCTTGTCTAGGCGCGGTCATCTTGACCATTCCCTCTTTTTTCTTCAATAAAGATTTCTATTTATGAAGAAAAGTCTATACAGTTTACTGTGACTCCATCTATTTAAATAGTTGTGGATGGTGAGCGACCCATGAGGCTGAACACAGCATAAGGTCCCAACTAAGAAATCTCTTTCAGTAAGCTTTCTGAAAGTGCTTCCTTATTGTTTTTCTCGAGGTGTGTTATGGGGGCTGGGCTGTTATGACTGATGTTTGATGTTGGTTATGAAATCGGAATTAATAGAAATGCCATGAAAATGGTGATGTTACGAGTTATTTTAGATTAATTGTTTTGTTCTTTAATATGTAGAGTCTCTAGATGTACTTGAGGATTGGGTGGTGGAACTGTTCAGTGATGTCAAAAAAGGGCGACAGTTAAAGACAGAGGCCCGGGAGGAGGTTCCTATCTGGAAAGCTGGTAAACTTTACAGGTTAGAGGCAGTTAAAGATGTTCATAGTCTCAATTTATCATGGACATTGCCATGCCTTCATAAAGAATATCTGAAGAAAGCGGAGGATTTCTTAGCCCATCTCATGGGGCATGGTAAGATATTTCATGGCCTTGAAGTGGCAATATGTTATCCAGTTCAATGCTTCATTAGTTATCATATGGTTTATTGTATGGTTCATTTGAACAATCTCTCTTGTAAGCTTCTTATAATGTGAAACTCCCTTGTCCATCTGTTCGGCATTCTCTTCTGTGCCTTGTTTTACAATTGAAATTTGTTACCAAAAATGGCTCATCTGAGTATACTTATGCTATTTCCTGGTAATGAATCTTTTCCTTGCTTCTACACTACAGAATATGACCTTGCCCAATTGTTGGGGTTCATTCGGATATCATAGGAAAAACATAACTCAAGAAGTAAGAATATCCATTGCCTAGATCTGAATGTTTAACTTTGTGACTGTGTGAGCATGCATCCGTGCGTGTGTCGATAGATATACATTTTATACATAGAAACTAATCCTATATGTGCCTGCTCTACTGGTCCTTATTTTGGATTTCTAAAGACATGCTTTAATAGAAAAAGATTCTTCACTTGCTTCCTATTTTCAGCTTTTGCAGGAATCTGACGAAATTTCAATTTCAATTTTTTTTTTTTTTTAGATGAGGCTACCCTCACCTTTTTTTAGTTAATGACTAAAATCCCCTAGAGTGTTTGTAGGATATTCAGTTAATGACCAAAATGTTGATAACTTAATATAGTTACCAAAATGTCCAATGAAGCTGTTTTCCCAAAAGCACTACCTAAATATTTTCCCCAAATGGCAAATTTTGCAACCTCAATTCTTATTGAAGCAGTTCGGCTGGATGCACTGCTGCCTCAAACAAGGCCTTAGCTATATTTTTTTCGTGTATTAAATGGTCTGCATTGAAGAGATCCTCCCAATGTTTCCCTTTATATTAATTACTTTTTGCTGCTTATTTGTAATTGTTATGGGTCTTAACTAACCAGACAAAATTAATTTTCAGAGGGCAGGGGAAGCTTGCATTACTTTTTAAAAGCTAAAGGATGGGCAACTTCATTGTCTGCTGGTGTTGGGGATGAAGGAATGCACCGATCTTCTTTAGCTTACATCTTTGGTGTGTCCATATACCTCACCATTTCTGGCTTAGAGAAGGTACTTACTTTTTGTAGGACAAGGTTCTCATTTCTCCCTCCTTAAGTTTCTTTGTTATAGTTACCTTACTATCTTAAAGGAAAATAGCAATTTTCTTTCTAGGGTTTTATGTTTTTCTAAATTGCTATCTCGATTCAGTTTTAATAATATATTACTAAATTACAACTTTCTAAAACTAAAACTAATAATAATGATAAATATATTGTACAACATATATGATCTGATGCGGGATCAGGGATTGGTGATCGCTCAATTGACATGAAATGATCCTCCCAAGAATTAGACACCAAAAGCCTATTATGTTCAATTAAAGATGCCTCTTATTCTTCTTCTACTTATTATTTGGTGACAACTTCAATTTTGGGCTGTTTATGTTAAAGTGGAAATCTAATAAATTTGAGTTTTATAGGCCATACATTTAACCTGTAATTGGCACACTAACATTTGGGGCACACGAAGGTTGGTTGGGCACACCGTCCAATACTCCCATAAGAGATTTAGTAGGCCAAAACTTGATCTGGATTGGATGATATAGTTGTCTCTTGTGCTTACCAAAGAAAAAAAATTGTCACCTTTGTTAATATGCTTGTTTGTTTAGAGTGATAATTAAATGCGTGAGAATCAGCTAACCATTCACCATTCAATTTCAATGGTTAAAATATAACTTAAAATATTCATCAGCTGTTTGTCAGCCTAAACTTTTCACATTTTGTTTATGGAAAAGAAACCCATTATAGATTTTTTATATTTAAATAATTACAATTGTAATACAAGAAATAAAGGGCAAAAACCACTTCAATTCATGTATATTTTGGTGTTCCTATTACTCTTTTAAAACCTTTGTCTTAGCCATCTCCAAATTTATAGACAAAGAGCTCTAACTATCCAACGTTATCTCTATAGACAAGATCCTCCCCATTTTCGCCATCCTTGTGGATAAAGAACAAAGGTTCCAAAGTAGTCATTTTGGAGTATTTTTTGTCCATTAATTTTTACCGGTCCTTCATCTCGTTGTGTGTCATTGCCAAAGAAGCACACTTTATATGTTGTCTTGTCCTTGGACTCCAAAGTAGCTCTCTGGAGTTTTAATTTTGCATTGACTCATTCTTTAGTCTCATTAACTAACACTATGGCATATACGAATGACATATTCCAAGGTTGTTTCTTTTGAATATTATTAGTTACTTTTTCTATACATAGAGCAAACAAATACACGCTCAAAATTATCCCCTCATGTAAATAAATTGTAGCTGGAATTCATTTGTCTCTTCACCTTTTGTCTTCACATTAGTCACAATTTTCTCATATACATGTCATTTGTTATGTCAATGTATCCACTTGGGGCTCCTTTCTTTCCCAGTTTGCTCCAAATTAACACTGTTAAGTACTTTTTATTTACTGTCTAAATCAGTAAAAACCTTGTGGAGATCCTTTGTAATTTTTTTGAAACGACATCATATAGCTCAAATACAGCGCGCCAACATATTTGAATTATCTTATTTCCCTTCCTCTTTCTTTGATGTATCTTTTTTTCATTTTTCATTTTTTTTTTTTTTTTTGTTGGTTTGCAGTTTCATGAGGTGATTGGAGCTGTTTATCAGTACCTTAAGTTATTGCGTCAAGTTGCTCCCCAAGAATGGATTTTTAAGGAACTTCAAGATATTGGGAATATGGAATTTAGATTTGCAGAGCAGCAGCCCCAGGATGATTATGCTGCAGAACTTGCAGGTTTTTTTTTTTCCTTTTTTGTCCATTGATTTCAATTCTATTCATCACAATTCCATATTTTTTTGCTTTGCTTCTGTCCTTAAGAAATCAGGCCACTTCAAGCAGTTTGATTATATTTCTAATTTCTTTTATGTGGTAGCTTTTTTCCCCCCTTAAATCGGTTAGGATTGTGTTTATGTTGCTTTTCCTTTTTTGGTCTATGTTCTCAGTTGCCAATCAAAATATATAGGATGAGGTGTGGGTGATGATAATGTCTTTTTATGCTATCATTTTTTCAGGGTTAAGAGTTTTATGTTTCTTTAGAATACTTGTATTATCTTATAAGGTATGGAAATGGTTGAGTCTAACTATTTATTGTTCTTATAATGTTTTAGCACATTTATAGTAGTGTAAACATTATTGATTGCTGTGAAGCTTTTCATTTTTCTGACTCACTATGAATAAATATTCTTTGTTGCAGAGAATTTGCTGCTATATTCAGAAGATCACATCATTTATGGGGACTATGCATATGAAGTGTGGGATGAGAAATTGATAAGACGTGTTTTGAGCTTTTTGACCCCTGACAACATGAGGATCGACATTTTGTCGAAGTCTTTTGATAAGCAATCAAGAGGTATATTTTGCCAACTTAGTAGTATCAACCGTTATAGGGTGTGTTGTATTTCATTGTGAAAAAATGCCTCCGGTATTGTCACGGACTTATCTTCGATTAATAGGAAGAAAACCTTGCCAAATGATTCGGGCGCATAACCATGGGTTCCAATGCACGAGAACATGTAGCTCTTACCAATGAGGCCATATCAATTACGCCTAAGGGTCATGAAGAGGATCTGTTCTACTTCTTGGCAGGTGCTTGCTGCCTCATGTCTAATTGGAAAGTGCATTTTCAATTTAGAGAGCTTTAATGCGCTAGCATTGAATATGTGGCTTCTTACATCTCAAAAATCGTAGAAGTATTAAGCTTATTTATTTTTATTTTTTATTCTTAGTCACTTAATCAACTACATTTTGGTCAAACCTTGTGTAATTTAAAGTATGAACACATGTTTTCCTGTTAGACATGGAGATGTGGTTGAAGGTGCCATCTCGGTGAGATGGTAAGGTCTGTGATTGGAAACACCAGTGACATGGGATCAAACCACACCCCCCCTCACCTGCTTAAACCTATCAAAAAAAGAAAAGGGAAAGAGAAAGAAGAAGAAGAATGGGGAAGGGGTGTTAAACCTTGTAAATCTGTGAATCTTAATATACTAGCATGTCCATAATTTGTATGATGATGTGACAGTTTATCACAAGAACATCGGTCGTGTATATGTACAATATTTAAAATTTAAAAGCATAAAAGAAAATTGAATTGTGCAATTATTATTTGAATTGAGGAAAACTAAGGTCATAGACAATTTTAGTAGAAAGGCATCAGCCTTATGGCATACATGTGGATAAAAGTGAAGTGGCTAGGACCCACCACTCATTGGCTTCTGCCTAGGAGACCCTTGATGCCAATACCAGACTCCAGTGGGTGATCCTGAATTTTTTCTCATTTTTCGAAGAATGCAATAGATTGGATTTTTAAGATCAACTGTTCAGTTTTTGGTCTATCACACCATTTTGGTCTGTTGTACTGTGTTTTGCTTCCCTGTTTCGGTTTGGTCATCTCAATCATGTTTCTCTTTTTTTAATAAAAGTTTATACGTACAAAAAACAAAATTTAGGTGGGACCCGTCAAGTGGTAGAATCTGACCCTGCTATAAATAATACTAGAATTTAGAAGATGAAAATATTAATGCCTTTATCATCCTAATAGTATCCAGACCTCGGATTTCTCATGTCTACTTGTGACTCTTGGCTGCCCAATGCACTCATCTCTAGATAAAGTATGTTACGGCCTAGATTGAGTGCAATTTGTGTGGGGAGAAAATATTCAAATTGGTTGCGACATCCCTATGTGGTTAATAATATTAACTACTTTCTGCTGCAGATTTCATCCTTAAAGTGGAAGCTCTTGGGTTTTTTTTTCCCTTCATCTCCAGAATTTTATGCATACATTGTGTCACTAACACTTGTGCAATTTCTGTAAGACTGATTTATGCATGACTAGCAACTAAATGAGTGTCATAATTTCAATGAAATTGTGAGATGCTTCAACTTTTTTTCTTCCATTACTGTTTCAGATGTTCAATATGAACCATGGTTTGGATCACAATATACCGAAGAAGACATTTCACCATCTCTTTTGGAACTATGGAGGGATCCTCCAGAAATTGATCTGTCTTTAAATTTACCTTTGAAGAATGAGTTCATTCCATGTGACTTTTCCATCCGCAGCGTGTCATCCAATAATCATGAAAATGTACATCTTCCAAAATGCATAATTGATCAGCCATTGATGAAGCTCTGGTACAAGCTTGATGAGACCTTCAAAGTTCCTCGGGCGAACACATATTTTATTATAACTGTGAAAGGGGGATACAACAATGTGAAAAATTGTGTGATGACCGAGTTGTTTGTAAATCTTCTTAAGGATGAGATGAATGAGATTTTGTATCAGGTAAGCTCCTTAATTTATTTCTCTACGTGATTTCTTCAGTCTTCCTTATATGAGATACAGTGCTTAGTTTCTAATTTTTCTAAAATCTTGTTGATTGAACTCAATCCATCATTAGCTCGAGTCAACTGGAAACTTGAGTTGAGCTGATGGCGTTATATACTCAAATGCTCATAGGTCCAACTAAAACTTGTTCAGTTTAAGTGACTCAATGCAATTCTCTCTTACTTTTGTAAGACGAAGTTATTTTTATTACACTTTATAATAACATGAAAGGGATGAAAGAAACTTCTTATTCACCCATTATTTATGTTTTTGTAATACTTTCTATAGTTTCTCAATATTCTTTTTGAACTTTTTGTAATATTTTACTTAGCAAAAGAAAAAAAATTTAGTATTTTTCACTTGGTATATTTTTTGGTTTGAAGTTGGGCCTTTGAGTTGACTCAGCATGGTTAATTTTGAATGAGTCATTGTTTTGTGCTTTAGGATAATCTACTGCAGGACCACAGTCAATATCTTCTGTGTTATGTATCACTGTTGGTCTTCTTTTTTATTTTATGCTCTCAATGTTTCTCAGACACTTTTTTTGCTTCTATATTGGACATGCAGTATTCAGTTCTTTGCTTGTCATGAATCTTCATTCTTGTGTGCAGGCTGGTGTTGCTAAGTTGGACACTACCTTGTCTATCATTGGGGACAAGTTTGAGCTAAGGGTCTATGGCTTCAACGATAAGCTCCCAGTTCTGTTATCTAAAATTTTGACCATAGCCAAATCTTTCTTGCCAACTGATGAACGTTTTAAGGTATGACTCATTTTCATCTACTCTGTATTATCTTGATTACTGAGTTAGTATGAATCCTATTTCACCATTCAACTCCATTATTGACTATATCTTCAATCAAGGTACTTTCCTTTATATCTTTTCTTGTTACTTTCATCTATGTCCTTTTTGATGATCCTCTTACCCTTTTGGATCCCTTGACTTGAACTGAATTACTTATCCTCATTCAATGTCAAACTACTGTCTTGTATTTTCTCTTCTATTGAAGTTATTCCTAAATTTCCTCGATCTGACACTCTGAATTTTTTTTTCTCTAAGAAAACATTTATTGGCAGCTGTTATTGCGCTCCATTAAGTATAGCCAAATTAGAAAAATGATATTGGAAAAAGTTACTGGTCTTGGTCGGCTGGTGGTTTAACTACTTGGAATTGTAACAGGTTATTAAGGAGGATATGGAGAGAGGTTTCAGAAACATTAATATGAAGCCTTTAAATCATTCATCATACTTAAGATTGCAAGTTCTGCGTGAGATCTTCTGGGATGCAGATGAAAAGTTGGCTTGCCTTACGAAGTTATCTCTTGCTGATCTGAAAGTGTTTATCCCCGAGCTTCTTTCCCAGGTACACAAATAATTGATCATATTGGCTATTCACATCATTTGTATTATTGGTATGAACATAGGCTATTTCCTATCGGTTTTTAGCTCTGTACACTTTGCTCCGGACCTGCTGGGCGCAAAACAGGAGATTCACTATTTAGACTTACAGTTGAAATTATCCGACACAGAAATAACACCCATTTTGAAGTATCGAGATGCATAGGCTGGAAAATCTGTCTGTAACTACAATTTCAGCCTGTAGTGTCAGAGATGCAGATCTTTCATTTAGTGGGTTTTACCTGTGAGATTTCCGAGTTCAAAATCAACCCATTTAGATGATCTTCACTTACAGCCATATGGGCTTCACCCTCCCCACCCCGTTATTCCGTATCTTTTGATCACCCCTAGGAATGATACCTCTGAAACAATTATGATCAATAAGTGGTTTAAATATTGGCCTAAAATATCTCAGGTCGGATCCACGAAATAGTGGGACCCCCCTCCTTTTTCCCTTTTTTTTTTTTTTAAATTTCTTGGCAAGCAAAGCTTAGTGTTCGGCAGAGGAGAAAGCAGTTTCGACAGGTTCGAATCCAGGTTATGGCATCAACACCCCACACTATAGCCTTGCCAACTTAGCTAAGTTGGCACCTTCAAGTAGTGGGATCCCAATCCATTGGTATGTACACAAAATGTACAGCATGGGTAGGCCTGGATGAGGGTCATGCGTGCGGTTGTCTTGACCAAGTATTCCTCCCTTCAGTTCCTATTTTAATAGTTTTGTTTCTTTTCTGCATATGGACAGTTGCATATCGAGGGCATTTGCCATGGGAATTTATCAGAAGAAGAAGCAATAAGTATATCAGAAATCTTTATAAGGAACTTTAGCGTACAACCACTACCAATGTCACTGAGGCATCAAGAACGTGTTATAAGTCTTCCCCCTAGTGCCAACCTTGTTCGAGATGTACCTGTAAAAAATAGGTTGGAAGTGAACTCTGTGGTCGAGGTAATTGAATTAGTGGATTTGTTATTGGTTTATCCCTTTAGTTCTCATGAGGCCCTATAGGTCTTATACAACCTTGTCTATGATATTTATGTTGTTTTTATCTGGTTTCAATGTTGTGTTGCAGCTTTACTTTCAAATTGAACAGGACATTGGGGTGGAGACTACCAAATTGAGAGCCTTAGCAGATCTTTTTGATGATATTGTGGCAGAACCACTTTTTGATCAGCTAAGGTAATGCATCTTTTGTTTTGAATATCTCATGTTGGAGTGATCTTATAATTTTTTCTTGACTTCTGCAACGTGGAAACTTCATTTTCTTAGAATGTTGTGTGCCATACACCTTACCATATTTACACCTAAGCACGTGCTAGCACACTTTTCAAGCAAAGCACAATGTACTCAATATTTTGTTTTCATATAAAGTAATTAAAAAAAATACAGCTTTCAACGTATGGGATGAGCTGTATGAATTTTCAGCATATCAGCATCCTTGGGGGTCAGCACGTTTAACACTTTGTATGTGTTTGACACTGACACACGTGTCTTATTTGTATGTGTGTGTGTGGGGTGGGTAGGTCCCACCTTGGAGATCTCCCATAAAAAAATTGGCTCAATAAAATGATACCAACAGGTAAACCTATTGTGTTAGTATGACCTAGAAGATCTCTTATGCCTCAAAGTGGGTTCTCACTTCTTATAGATTGTTGTAATGGTTTGTAAAGCTGACAGTAAACCATCCCACAAGTTATGTCTAATCAATGAGCGAATTAATTATCATATATACTTTATGGGACTTGATTCTTGTTATTTTTGGGAATAGAAGAAGAGTATTGCCATATTGGAAGTGTTTGGTTTAATTGGCAATTTCGTTAATCATGTTGGATGTAGGACAAAGGAGCAGCTTGGGTATGTTGTTCAATGTGGCCCACGCATAACATACCGTGTTCTCGGGTTTTGCTTTTGTGTTCAATCTGCCAAGTATAATCCACTCTACTTGGTCGGGAGAGTTGACAACTTCATAAATGGTCTTCAGGAATTACTGGTATCCATCTAAAATTTTATCATTTCTGTAGGGAATTTATTTAACTTATTATCATCATTTTGTAGTCTCTCGGAAAATATTTTTGTTCAATGTCTAATCGGTATGGCCTTTTATTGTACTAATGATCAATGAGGAAAACTAAGGTGTACTTGACATGGCAGGCCACCTAAGAGATCCTCTAAGGCTGAAATGCCTGTAGTTCATGTTTGCATGGCTTGTTGCTTTTTGGATACGAGTGTCTTGTGTCTTAACAGATGTTTGGATGTCACAGGATGGGCTTGACGACGAATCTTTTGAGAATTACAGAAGTGGGTTGATCGGAAAGAAACTGGAGAAGGATCCCTCGCTCTCCTATGAAACCAATCATCTTTGGGCCCAAATCGTGGATAAAAGGTACTATGCTTATACTTCCTTATAGACTGTGATGCATGGTTTTAAAACTCATTTTGATGTCTCGTCTTGTCCATGAACGAGACCAAGTCATCTTGGATGAGTTTTCTGATGCATTTTAGTTGTCTAGTTCAACAATGAGATAAATGAACCATGGTTTTTAATCTCGTCCGATATGTTTGACTTGTCTATCTGTCTTGTTGGTGGATGATACCGAGACGTATCAGATGAGTCGTCTTGGTCTCGGACGAGATTAAAAACCATGCTGTGATGGCCACCTTTATATGGATAATCCAAGCATTGTCCACATGTAATTCTTGATAAAAGTCGGTTAGTTAGAGATTATAAGAACCAATGGAGTCTCTAGATTTTTTTTAAACGGTTTGTAAAATTCTTTTGCAATAATTTGGCCTGTTTTCTTTGCCGTTTCATTGTCACATAAACTCAAAGAACATCCTTAATCTTCAGGTATTTGTTTGATATGGCGGAGAAGGAAGCTGAGGAGCTCAAAAGCATCCGTAAGAGTGATGTTATTGATTGGTACAACACATATCTGAGACCAACTTCTCCAAAATGTCGACGACTTTCTGTTCATGTGTGGGGCTGCAGCACTGACATGAAAGACGGACAATCGAAGTCTTTTGAGGTTATTGAGGATCTAAAGGCCTTTAAGATGTCAGCAGAATTCTATTCGAGTCTTTGTTGAATGAAAAACTAACCCCATTATAGAACCTACAATCAGTCCTAATAAGTTTATATGTAGTATGTGGGGAAATAATTATATTTGATTCCAAACCAAAATTTAGAAAGAGGAGAGGAAAAAAACATGTAATGGGAAACATTAGGGCCATAGATAGGAGGTTTATTTTACATTCCAATTGTTTGATTGTATTCTATACTTTGCCATTAATTTGATATTTATCTGCCTTTAATCAATTGTTGAATTCTGCTCTAAATGATAGAAAACTGAGTCGTGAAGCATTGAAGGGTAAGTTTATGGTCTTGGATATCTTGCTTGGACTCTTTATTAGATTAATGGATATTTTCAGTTGGTATTGTTGATAGTTGTTATCGTAGATTAACGAAATACCAGAGAGAAGTCATCTATTTGTTCACATAGATTTTACTATATCTGCTGTTTTTGCTAGAGATTTACCATAGCATTTCATGGATGTCGTGTTGGATCTATGATTTTTATCAGAACTCAATAGAATTGTCTAAATCTTTAGATAACATTAATTATTAGATTAATGCTGGAGTGACCTCAGTGGAAGGCACATGAGAGACATCTTTATGTGATAGTGCGTGTATGTCCTTAGATGCATTTTACTCGTATCTCGGAGAAAATGCAACTACGGGCATGGGTGCACCACCACGTCAAGATGTCATGAGGTCATTCCGGCACGACTCTTAATATTATTCAAGGATTTTTGCAAGAGATTGGAAAATAGACTATTTTTTATCATTAAAATATATTTCTTGGACTGACGTGGAAGACTGAAAGTCGCAAGGTAGTATGTCATAAAGATTATAACACTAAGGGATGGTTTTGTTAGGATTGTAGTAGCTAATTCTCGATTTTGATTATAGATTGTCAAAATCAGATTATAGAAATTGATTTTCTGAATCCAAAATCTCATTTGGTTAGCATTGTTTTTGAAAACTGATTTTGTGAAAATTTTTATTCAAGTATACTTCTTGAGATTGAAAATGAGAAAAAATACATGTCGTAGAGATTGAAGACACTAAATTTTTAAGATAAAAAATTAAAGATTTTTGAAATGAGTTGGAAAAGAGGAAATTTAAGTTGTTTTCTATTAGTTTTCAAGTGAGTTATACATTAAGATTACCCAAAGAATTATGTGATTTTGTATTTAAAAAATTATTAGTAATATAATGATAATGATATTAATAACAAGAAT